>NC_132932.1:9723790-10327540 GCF_047675955.1 Chlorocebus sabaeus | reverse complement strand
AGAAACCTCCTGTCTTATTATTTCTCTGGGCATTTGAAGGCACAGAAATAGAAAATTTGATCTGCCTAATGGACTCGTCATTTGAGTGCTTCAGAAGACGAAGAGAGGAGGAGAATGAAGGTGCATGGGATGAATGACAAGGATCAGAGAAGGATGCAAGAGGAAGGTCCTGGAAAACTATGACCTGGGACTTCTTTCTGGCACCGACCTTTGCTACCCCCTAAGCTAAAGGAGGAAACAAATAGCACCAGAATGATGTAATAGGGGGCATGTTTATTTTCATTCAGCACAGAAACATGTTTGTTTATCATGCCATTTTTTTTGGGGGGGTGGGGGCTAGATACGGTGAGGGATAGAGACTTAACTAAGACACAATTCCAGTTTCGCATGTTCCCAATCTAGGACACAGAACTTGCCTAGAAAACAAACATGCCTAAGTTTGAAAAGTATTGTAATGAAAGGGGATGCTTTCAATAAGAACGCTGAATCGTTTGCTCCCATCAGTAACTTGGGTTCTACAATCACTCCCAAGCCCATCACATAGACATTTTCCACTTCCATTTCATCTCTATTTGGACTCTTTTCTTTCCAATTTCCATAATTGTATTTTCCTTTCCTGTAGTTATCTCTGTCTTTTCACTCTTTATATCTCCAGAAAATATACTGAATTTATAAAGAAAACTTCTACATTAAATGTGAAAATGTATTTATCTAAAATTCGACTGCGTTTCATAAACTTATAAAACGTTCTAGCAGAAAGCAGCCCTGGATTTTGTTTGGTTTTGACCTCCTTTATTTTGCAGGAATAAAGGCAACCTAAGGAAACTGAGGTTCTGAGGAAGGAATCCATGGTCAAAATACATAAAGCCAGTTAGGGAAGGTCTGGGCGAGCATATTCCACAACCAACCACCATGCATTCAGCTTTTTTTATTAAGTACCTTCTGAAATGAGTTCTGTTAACTATTGGCTTTTCTGTTTAAGAATTTTGCTGGTGCGCTGAACCTGGGTCATCACATTTCATCAGTTCTCATTCCACATTGTACTAACCTGGAATTGGTTAAACTTATAAAACATATACATGAAGCTGATATTCCCATTGCTGCAATGGCTAACAAACTAAATAAAAAAGAAAATTTGGCTCAATCCTAGGACAAATAGTCCCCAACCTAAAGTCAACATCATCCACATCATCTAAGTCAGGCCTATGCAAGAACCAAGATTGGTGGAATTGAAGCTATAAAGTACGTATGCCAGAGAAAATATTTCAACATAAATTTTTTAAAGTTGATTAAAAGGCTTAACCCTAGGTAAATTAGCCCTTAAATTGTTTAGTAAGGATGTATTTGAAAGGAATATGAATGGTTGCACTGAAATCAAAGAAGGAGGCATGACACACAATGGAAAGTGATAAACCCCAAACAGTATGCAGTCTGTCTTGCTACTTTCTAGGGAATTCATTCACAAAAGAATAAAATAATGGGATCCTGTGAGAATTGAACATCATTCATATCTACCCTCTGAATCTTCACCATTCAGGTTTAGCATGGACAATTCATTAGAAAGGCACTTAAAAGTTTTTAAAAGGTGTCATCCGATTTCTTTTGTTTTTGTTACCCTTTAATTTTTTTTTTTTTTTTTTTTTTTTTTTACTTTTTTAACAGCTCATTTTGTGGGGAAGTCTTTATTATATAGTCCAAAACACACCTCTGAAGGACTTCAAGGCTAACTATGTGGTATCGTGAAAAAGCACGAGTTTTCAATCAAAATACCTCAAGGTCCAAAATCCACCTGAGAAACTCAGAACAGATCAACTTAAACTCTGTGATTCTCAGTTTCTTTATCTGTAAAATGTGGGCAATAAAACAGATCTTACAAGCGTATCATAAAGATTAAGTGAGAGCAAAAATTAGGTGCGATAGTTAAAAGTTAAATGAGATAGCATAAGTGGTGGATACACAGTAGCAAACACAGACCACTCCCCCACCCTCCCGCCCACATACACACACACATTCTCCTAACTTGTGGTTCTACTCTTGACCTTGGAATGTTGCTGTGTTATTTCCCACCCGACACCCAACTAAATATTGCAAGGCATTGGCTCTTTGGCCAGGTTCCACAGCCCTGGTTGCGATGACCCTATCTCACACCCCTCAACACTTCAGTTATTCTCTGGGTATCCTCTGTTTTCTCATATTCTTCTCAAAGATGTATACATAATTTTTAAGCTGTGGGTTAACGAACAAGGAGAAAGTAGATATTCTGTTTTTTGAGAACCTCTCATTAATTCAGCATAAGACACATCAAAAGCCTGGTAGTTATTAAGGAAGAGCAGGGTCAGTTTGTAACATGGAGTGTCAAAAAGAGAGCCAGGATAGTGCCCTCCCTTGGTCATCACCTGGCTTGACCAGGGTTGATTGTCCACTGTCCACATTACACAACTGTAAGCACAAGTCCTGCCATTCCTGAATTGGAAACAATTATACTCTTTTGATCCCTACTTGCTTGTTCTTGTGTATAATATCACTTGGTTTAAAATCACTAGGTCTAGTCTCCAAATTCCCTTTGTAAATAAAACAGGATTTTTCAGAAGAACTTTCAAGAAAGGAAGTGAGAGAAATCTATAACAGCTTAGCCAAGTTTCTCCTGAATTAAACATCAATTTTAGAAATCAGGAACCAAGTGTTTTGTCCAAAACTTGAACTATAATTTGAAAAATATTACAAAACAGATTACTAGTTTTTCAGCTTAGAAATAATAAACCCGTCTTCATGAATAGCAATAATTGTGCAATATGTCCTTTGTTCAAGGCAGAGAGTCTATAAAAGCAAAAGCCCCTTTTGGGATATAACACTCAACTTGTTCACTGAATGCTTATATTCCAATTCATTGGCATGAGCATTCACAAAATCAAAACTTAGAGAAGAAACCCACTTCCTTTGAGAGACTCCATAACCCAATATAAAAGCAAAATAAAAACATAATCTAAATCAAGCTCAAAATTATTTATGGCAGCCATGTTGTATTAGTCTGTTTTCACTCCACTGATAGAGACATACCCGAGACAGGGTAATTTATAAAGAAGAAAAGAGATTTAATGCACTCGTAGTTCCATGTTGCTGGGGAGACCTCACAATCATGGCAGAAGGTGAAAGAAATGTCTTACATGGTGGTAGGCAAGATAAAATGAGAGCCAAGTGAAAGAGGAACACCCCTTTTAAAACCACCAAATCTCATGAGCTTTATTCACTACCACCAGAACAGTATGGGGGAAACCACATCCATGATTTAATTAACTCTCATCAGGTCCCTACAACAACATGTGGGAATTATGGGAGCTACAATTCAAGATGAGACTTGGGTGTGACACAGTCAAACCATCTCACATGTCTAGTTTCCTGCGTCTCCAGATTTGGAACTACCACATATTATGCAAATAGCTTAAGAATATCCTTCAGACCTCTTGTTCCACTTTGAGTCTGAACTGGAACAGAAGCTTTTTAATGGCAAGAAGTTTCTTGATCAAATTTCATCCATCAGTTCCACTGCTAATGCTGATGGCAGTGAGTTTGACTATCATGGTCTCTGGTCTTCCCTCTGTAATTTTCCAGTCTGGTCAAGATGCTTCTACTGTAAGCACCAGTGTGCCTTCCAATATGATCAAACAGGTAATATTAGTGCTTCTTTATTTTTCTTGTACACCAGACTGAAAGCTCTGGAGAAATTGAGGCCATGGCTGATTTGTTATTGCCTCTTTAGAATCCAAAACACAGCAAGTGTCCAGTAAATGTTGAATAAATTGTTTTTACAAAAAAAGCTAATGAATGTTCTTGAGAACTCGGAGCTAAGAGGAAAAACAGAAAGCCTATCTATTTCTCATTCTTGGAATGTATGCTCTGAAAGTTAAATGCTTTCTTTGTGCACCTAGCAGTGCAGGTCATAACAGAGAGGCTCAATAACTATCCAACTAAGCTTTGGGGATTGAAAAAAAAAAGAAGTGTAGGTGAAATGAAGTGCACAGAGGCAGGGTGAGAGGAATGCTATGTAACACCTTGCTGAAGAACAGTTGACAGCTAGGATATAATGTCAGAGAGAAGATCAACCCAACATGTGGTTATCAGACCATAGGTGGATCCATTTCAGTAAAAGCATTTGCAGTCAGGGCCCAAAGATACAGGCTTAGAAATTAAAGCTGGGAAAACGTAAACAAAAAACCCCACGAAGCTAGGAGGGTAAGAGTTCTGGAGGGGTTTTGGATACAGGCAGACATGATTCCAACCCAGAGGAATCACTTTAGCACATCAAGTGTGATCTTATGCTTAACAGCTCTCATTCTCCTTAAAAAAAAAAAAAAAAAAAAAAAAAAAAATCTGTGAACTGGTAACAGTAACATGTATCCTATGAGGCTTTTATAAGAAGGAATGGGATAGGCAGATAATGAGCTTGACAGGACGAAAGGTTTTAGTAATATTACTGTTTAGAAGAAAAGCATGGATAAAATATGCACAACAGTAGGACACGGGCAATAGAAACTGCACGACAAAGCCAGACACAATGCCATCTGCAGTCACAGAAGACAATTGAAAATGTGCTTGTGAGAACCAAGGCCTTTCATCAAGTCCTCATATGACGGTACTTGGTTCTCATGTCTAGAAAGTACTATTGGCCTGGGCATGGTGCCTCATGCCTATAATCCCAACACATGGAGAGATCGAAGCAGGAAGGTCACTTAAAGCCAGACCATTGAGACAAGTCTGGGCAACAAAGCAAGACCCTGCCTCTACCAAAAAATAAGAAAAGAAAAAAGAAAGTACTATTGAATCTTGAGAAACTCATCAAATAAAACCAAAATGGACTATTTTCACTAATATTTGAATTGTGAATATTTGAATAATAAAATATCTGAATCACGATATTCATTGGGCCTACATTAACTTTGATTTTGAGATACACTATTATTTTACATAATACAAAGAAAAAAGACACTATTTTTATATACCTAAGAAATGCTGCCAATTAAATTATATATGCCATTAGTAAGATATACATTTTTGAGAGACATAAAATGTTTAAAAAGTGCAATGGGCCAGGCATGGTGGCTCACGCCTGTAATCCCAGCACTTTGGGAGGCCAAGGCGGGTGGATCACAAGGTCAGGAGTTCAAAACCAGCCTGGCCAAGATGGTGAAACCCCATCTCTACTAAAAATACAAAAATTAGTCAGGCGTGGTAGTGCATGCCTGTAATCTCAGCTACTCAGGAGGCTGAGGCAGAGAATTGTTTGAACCCGGGAGATGGAGGTTGCAGTGAGCCAAGATGGTGCCACTGCACTCCAGCCTGGGTGACAGAGCAAGACTATGTCTCAAAAAAAAAGGTGCAATGATGTATAGAATTAAGGAATGAGGAGGTATAAAGGAAAACATGAACCATTTCATAATTAGAATAGTTTCAAGGTCAACTATGATTGTGTGCATGTGTGTGTGTGTGTGCATATTTCTAAGCATTTTCAAATAGCAACTCCTTAGCAGTATCCGAGCTCGTGGGTAATCATCACTTTTCTTCACAGTGAACATACAAATATGAAGTTTTTTTTTTTAAGTTTCCCCACTTACCTTCCAAAAGCAAAAATTCTGGGTTTTTTGTTTTTTGTTTTTTGTTTTTTTGAGACAGAGTTTCGCTCTGTCGCCCAGGCTGGAGTGCAGTGGAGAGATCTTGGCTCACTGCAAGCTCCGCCTCCCGGGTTCAAGTGATTCTCCTGCCTCAGCCTCCCAAGTAGCTGGGACTACAGGCGCCCGCCACCACGTCCGACTAATTATTTGTATTTTTAGTAGAGACGTGGTTTCTCCACGTTAGCCAGGATGGTCTCTATCTCCTGACCTCGTGATCCACCTGCCTCGGCCTCCCAAAGTGCTGGGAGTACAGACATGAGCCACCGAGCCCGGCCCCCCAAAAGTGAAAATTCTTGTGATGCCCAGTGATCTAGAAGAGCCTTAGTATACTTCTAGAGTAACAGGTGGAACACAATCTTGACACCCTCAAAGAGGTTACTTTTAGAGTTGTGGCTTTTATACTAATGCTAACAGGTTTAGAGAAATGAAACATAAAATTGCTTCTAAGTGGATTACTCTGAGAAGAGGTGATAGGGTGGGACACTGGTATTACTTGGAACATTTGCAATAAAGTTCAAATGTTTAGGTTCCAACACTTAATTTTAAGTGTGCAGCAGCAAAATTTAGACAGAAAATATAATTTGCAAAGTGGTCATTTTCTCCCACGCCTGGGTCTGTGTGTGTATGTGCACGTACATGTGTGTGTGTTTATACATTTGCAGTTACTCCTTCATGCCATCGGCAGTCACAGAAGTTCCTATATTTCAGACTAACATGATAGAGACTTGGCAATGCCCTGAAGTTGCACAGTGCCCACAGATGGCGAAGCTTTTGCCAACTTGTACCTTTTTAGTTTTTGATTGATACATCCAAGATAAAGAAAAAACATCTGTCAGCAAATGACTGGTTATGGTCAGCAGTTCCATTTTGCTGATTATTGATTAGTTATATTTTCTTTGATTTAGGGGAATTTTGAATAAAAATAGAGTTTTCATTTCTAGAGATAAGGCCCCAGTGTGAAGTGAAAATATATGATATGTTATTGCATGCTTGTTTTGTCTTAGAATGACCTGTTTGATCTATGAAGGCTTCTATGAATTTTAATATCTCATGTAAGATAAATTACATTGAATGCATTTTATGTGAAACATTGTATATCAATGATCTCAGATAAGTTCTCCAAATAAACCTGTAGTGTAGGTATTACTAAACCCATTTGTAGAAGAGAAAACTTAAAAGACAGAGAAGTTGGATAAACTCAGAGAATTTAAGTAATTTTCCCAAGGTTTCACAATTAGGCTATAGCGAAGCGGGGTTTCCACTCCACAGTGGTTTTTAAACCTGTCCTCTTTCCATCATTAAGCCTCAATGCTCCCAATAACGCACTGAACTATAAAGGTAGACACTCATTTCTCTCTTCAGCATAGGCCCTCAAGCTTCATTTTCTGAACAGACCTTGAAAAGTTAACCATATGAGTGGGCTAACCCTAAAGAGAAATAATTGGTTTGCCTCTGCCTTCATTCTAGCAATATACATTCTTCAGAAATGGCACACCAATATGTCACAAAGGTGAAGAGCTCAGTTTCCCACCACAGCTTGATCTGAAACCCTCACTGACACTATTCCTCACTCAGCCAAGATCAGCCTATACCACACAAAAGACCTGTTGGAGACTGCATATTCCATCAATTTCACAAGACGACTAAAAAGAGTTTAACTGAATTAAAATATTTGTAATAATTTTTTGTGCATTTTGCATAGCTGTTGCTTAACAAAATAACAGAAGATTGACATATTTTTACTGGAAAGTGGTAGCTTTTAATTCCAATTTCTTTTATTAGTGTGGCCCAACAATATTGTGAAAAACCAACCAGACTGTAGAAGCATGATATAAAGAGAAAACAAGGACAAATGAAGTTATCAGAGGGCTAGGACGTATTCTGACAATCTGGTCCAATAATTGCACTCCTTGGTATTTACTCAAATGAACTGAAAACGCATAGCCACACAAAAACCTGCACGGGGATTTTTCATAGCAGGTTATTCATAATTGCTGAAACTTGGAAGCCATTGAGATGTCCTTCAGTAGGTGAAGAGGTCAATAAACTGTGGTATGGCCAGACAATAAAATGTTATTTATCACTAAAAAGAAAAGAGCTCTTAAGCCATGAGAAGACGTGGAGGAAACTTAAATGCATGTTACTAAGTAAAAGAAGCAAATGTGAAAAGGCTACATACAATATACTTTCAACTATGTGACATTCTAAGAAAGACAAAACTATGGAGACAGTAAAAAGATCGGTGGTTTGTCAGAGGTTAGGCATGAGGGAGGGATGACTAGGTGGACCACAGAGGACTTCGGGGTTGCTGAAACTATTCTGTATGATACTGCAATGCTGGATACATATCATTATACCTTTGTCCAAACCCATTGAATGTACAACACCAAAAGTGAACCCTAATGTCAACTATAGACTTTGGGTGATAACGTGTCAATGTAGGCTCATCACCTGTAAAAAATGTACCACTCTGATGAGGGATGTTGATAGTGATGGAGGCTGTTTATGGTGGGGGTAGCAAATATGCGGAAACTGTGTATTTCCTGTTCTATTTTGTTGTGAACCTAAAACTCTGTTTAAAAATAAAATTTAGGCTGGGCACAGTGACTCACACCTGTAATCCCAGCATTTTGGGAAGCTAAGGTGGAAGGACTGCATCAGCCCAGGCATTCAAGACCAGCCTGGGCAACATAATGAGACCCTCATCTCTACTAAAATTTAAAAAATTAGCCAGGTGTGGTGGCATGCACCTGTAGTCCCAACTACTCTGGAGGCTGAGACAGGAAGATCACCTGAGCCCAGGAGGCCATAGCTGCCGTGAGCTGTGATCATGCCACTGTGCTCCAGCTTGGGTGACAGAATGAACACCTTGTCTCAAGAAAAAAAAAAAAAAAAGAATGTAAAAAAATTTTCTAAAGAAAGAGAAATTTTAAAAAAGAAACAAATGTACAAGCATTTTACAAATACGTTCTATTCACTACAACAATTTAATTCAAGACTTTTCTTCCTTATTTTAATAATTAGTCTATGGTATTAAAAGTGAAGAAACTTTTAAATGCAAAAGGAGACAACTTCAGTGACAGGAAAATCTCCCCTTGCCTGATGGCCACTCTGCTTCCTCACATTGTTCCTGAGCACAGAATGGCTTGGAAGCCCCTAAACGTGGTCCCCTAAGTCAGAGTTTATGCTGCCAATCTGTCATGCAAACCAGCTGTCATGCTTTCTGTCACTGTGTCAGAAGTCAGTGAAGGGGAGGCTTTCCAGAAGCCGCCTCTGGAGAATCTGGCTGCCTGGATCAAGAGCGCTGGCCATTTAACATTACAGCAGGGGGCCAAACATCTGGCCAGAGCCCCAGTAGAGGAAGGGGAATATAAGATGAGGGAGATGAAGGGAGAACAGAGACGGGTCCATGAGGATGGGAGAAGATGGGGAGAAAAGGAGAAGTTTTTTCTGAGATTTGGAGTTTTACTTACTACCAGTAGTCGAAAGTACTGCATCTTAAACTTCAGCACTCAGGAAGAAAATCTGCTCACCACCCACATCAAATGAAGGGAGATTTGGGGATCCCGGGACACAGGCAAGCAGCAATGAATAGCTCTAAAGAGCCTATGTACGCAGGGTTTGATTGAGAGCCTTTTTTCTCCATCAAATTCAAGTTTTATTAGCCAGCCTCCAGATGCTTCTCCTTAAGACAGATTAATATCAAGTTCGTTGTTCCACTTGAAATTGAAGAATAGGAATGGCGGTGTGAGAGCCAAACACATGTGAAGTGTTCAAGAGTCCCAGTAGGAAATCTCCTCTGCAAATAATTTATGAGTGAGCTCTGTTCTTTTTTGCATCAGTCACCTTTCACGTGCCAGATCAGATAGGAGAGGCCAGGAGACTCTCCGCCTCCCCAAAGTTGTAAACACGAGTTTATTGTCTAGAGACAGCCCTACGATGGCTACAAAAAGTGGTCTGTTCTAGTGGTGCTGTGCTGTTCTTGAGAAGACACTACTTCTCTGAGGAGGAATATCAATGAGACAGGCTCAACCATATGAGCAGAAACAGGGGAGAGGTTTCTATGAAAGCATCCTAAATAGTGAGTGAAGGGCTTCCAAATAATGGCACATGGCTATGAAACGGACACCAACCTCGTGTGAGAACAGGTGGTAGGTATCCAGGAAAATCCTAAAAGGACACTCCTGTTCTCAATTATCAGGAGAAGGTGGTTCTGGCCGCGCGCGGTGGCTCACGCCTGTAATCCCAGCACTTTGGGAGGCCGAGATGGGTGGATCACCTGAGGTCAGTAATTCGAGACCAGCCTGGCCAATATGGTGAAACCCCATCTCTACTAACAGTACAAAAAGTTAGCCCAGTGTGGTGGTGCATGCCTGTAATCCCAGATACTTGGGAGACTGAGGTGGGAGAGTCGCTTGAACCCGGGAGGCGGAGGTTGCAGTGAGCCGAGATTGTGCCACTGCACTCCAGACTGGGCAAGACAGAGAGAGAGTCTGCCCCAACCCCCACCCCTACCGCCAGAAAAAAAAAAATATTTTAAAAGGTGGTTCTGGGGTTTCCAACATTGGGGCAAATGAAATGACTATAAATGACTGCCATTTCGACTGCAGTTGCCTCCCAAAATGATAGAATGTAGACATATCTAGGAAACTTCACAGAAGACCAGAGTGCAGGCACCACTCCTGAGCCAAGCTATCTAGATATGAATTCACAATTTCTGTGTTTAAGGGCATCAGAATACCAGCCTTATCCTTAAGTCCTTTGAACACAACACAGAGGACTCAGGGCCTCCCTCGGTGGCATTTCTCCTGTGTTGAATAAATCTCCATGGCAAAAGTTCTTAGAAACTTAGACCTTGGGACAAACGCCCTGATAGAAATGGGAGGCGCTAATGAGACAATAAGTACAGTGTGAATCTGTCTTTGCAGCCTTCCTAGGTCTCTGTGCTGCACAGAACTTGGAGCATTACCAGAAAAATGTTGGTGATGGAGTGGGGCATTTTCCATTTGGAGAGGTGATTTTTATTATTATTACAGGCTTTTGTCCGTATTACAGAAACTGGGGGGAGAAAAAGAAAAGGGACTAATCACAAATGCTATTTACCAAGCCACATTAGTCAAAATACTGCATTTTAAAGCCCCTTAAGTTGTTATACATCATCATATAAGTCATCGCCAAGTATTAATACAAATTCTTGAGAGTTATGTTGACATGGAATTTGTCAGCCGAAGTGCTGGAAAATTTACCTCTGCTCATATATCTGTAGTCATATCCTCCAAAGAAATTAACATATAATAATGCTAATATTTCAAGGTAATGTTTTCCCATGAGGATGCCATATTTTATCTGTTAATATCATCTGTGTAAAAACTATTCAATTACAGTATCAAGCTGTACATGATTAATATTGATATCAGCATGCTAATGGTGACTTTGCAAGGCATGAAAGCCTTACAGTCAACTCCACAGTGAACCTGGGAAAAGAAATGAATTCATTTCCGCTAAGTGAGTAAAATGGGAGTGAATTGGGACTCACATCAAAAAATGAAATTAATAGACCCGCTGAGAGTCAGCCATCTTTACAGAGTTCCAAAACACTGGAAATCTTAGTCTTAAAGGTAGGACTAAAGATAGGGACTTTATGACGACTCAGGGGCGAGAGGCCAAAGGGTGGAGATGCTAAGTGTGTAGAAGTCCTAGAAAAGTGCATGCAGATTAGTAGGCTGCAAGTATTCAAAAGCGCATGATATTCAGAAAAAAAAAAATGTGTATTTTTGATGATCCAGTGTCTTGTTTCTTTGCTGTCTATTTCTTTCAATTTTGGCATCCTTCTCTTATATCAGCCACCTTCATCCCCTCTTTTAAGTTGTACCATTTGCCTTGAGCCTTTGATTTCCCTTGTGCCTCCAGGCTTTCTCTCCTAATTCAAAATTGATCCTGAAATCTCACCTCTTCAGAAGAGCTTCCTAACTACTTTAATATCTAACAGAGATACTGCTTCCCACAAACACTCAGGGCTTTTTTTTTTTTTTTTTTTTTCAAGTTATCACATTCACTTATACGTTTGTTTGACTGTAACTTAAATTCCCCAAAAAAGTATATGTATGTAAGTAGACATCCATGGAAACAGCACCCAGAGCTAAACCAATGGAGAATATTTCTCACTATGAGAACTAGGAGACTCTACTTTGCCTTATGGCTAGTGACGATACCATTAACAGTAACCAGTCATCTTCTTGCACATCCATGGCACTATCTTGAAACAAATTAAGCTTGAGAATGTGGCCTCCATAGTGTTTGTTTAGAACAAAAGGTTATGAACTAGTAACTTGCTTCTAGTAAGTCAGACATGATCAGAGGAGTCAGAATATGAAAAAACCACTCTGATTAATATGAAGATGCTATAATCTCTGAGACCCAAAGCTATAATCTCAAACAATTTCTAGGTCCAGGTATTCATTGACTCAGCACACTTATTTGTGTATGAATAAATGTAGTATTTATTATTCATACATAAATAAGTGTGCTGAGTCAGTGGAGGACTGTGTTTTAAATATTTAGTTGTAACTCCTTTTCTTGCCATATTGTGAGATTATCTGAAAAAAAAGCGTAAATCTGGATGTGTATGTATAATCTCCCCATTAAATATTGGTGCTTTGGTATGGCTTAGACAGCCCATATCTAGTGGCTGGATCTGGTCTACAGTGTGCAATTGTAAAAGTTTACACTTTACTCCCTGTTTCTCCCCATCAGTCTAAGTGTTGAGAAGCTTAGGTAAATGTGGTGGACAGTATATAAGCAGTTTAGGCTGAAATAATATCTGCCTATTTCATCTACATCAAGGTTTCCCAAAGTGTCTTCTAGAAGCACTGTTTATACCAGCACCAAACAGGTGTTGTTGTTGACAAAAATAAATAAATAAATAAAATTTTAAAAAATTTTAAAAAGTTATATTGACAAATAGATCTTGAAAATAATGGTTAAAACAACAATAAAGGGACAAAAGATCCAGAATAATACAGTGAGAAGTCCAGCAAATCCTCTCCCTAAAAAGTAACAATAAAAGTAACAAAACTGACAAAAGACAATCATTTTAGTACTTCAGAAATAAACCAAAGATATCCAACAAATTAAGAAGTGTTTATTAAAGAAAGAATGCAAAACTCAGCTAAAAGCACTGCTTTTTTGTAGCTGTTGTCCTTTTTAGTTTGAGGCTGCTGAAATTCCCATACACTTCAACTCCATAGGCTCTGAATTCTACCAGGGTGGGGCAGGCCATGAAAGCCAACAGCTTCACTGACAAAGACTGACTTGAAGGGAAGATAGAAAAATCCCACGCATAGATATTTTACTGTCAAACAAAGGGAGAACGCCTGTGTTGCAGGTACCCTGAGGTATCATTCTGGTTGGGGTAAGCAATAAAGGAAAGGAAATAAAGAAAAATAAAGAGTGTAATTAGATTGTTTACAATTCAATGAATAAATGTTTGAGGGAATAGATACCCCCTTCTCCATGATGTGCTTATTTCACATTTCATGCCTGTATCAAAACATCTCAGGTACCTCATAAATATGTACACCTACTGTGTACCCACAAAAATTAAAAATAAGAAAAAAGAAATTTACCAGGAAGATCTGGGGAACACAACAGGCATTGTGGGCTGTGATAAATACCCACATAACCCCAGGAGTCTGGAAATCTACACACATGTTCAAGGATGCACACAGTCTCAAGAAATACCAGGGAGGGCCTTATTTAGCACCACATCTTTAGCTGAATGGGAAGTCTTGTGCATACATAGACAAGACATGGGAAATAAAAGTCATGGAAATTTTTAAGTTGTTTGAACTTGAGTGAATTTTCTAATTCACCGATGGTCCACCACCGATAGGTCCATCAGCATAGGGTAGAAGCCTTACTGGCTTAAGTGTTTGAGAACAGTCCACAACCAATCACTGGCTGATCACTGAGGTCTGCTGATTCAGGTCAACCTCCAGAAAACCAGGATTAAAAATGAAAACAAAAGGTTTTCTATTAGTTTGTGTTTTAACAGAAACTGAGCAGAGACATCAGCAGCCACACACTATGAGGAAAATGGAACCCACAGAATTAGAAGTGGCAAATCACTAAACAAATGAACAAGTAGCAACAAGAATCCTGGGGTAGCCAGAATCCAGAGTTGATAAAGTATATTAAACAGTAAGTCAAATTTTATATAAAAAATATATAAGACATCCAAAGAAACATTAAACTCTGACTCATATATGGGGAAAAGCAGTCAATAGAAACTGTCTCTGAGGAGGCCCAGATGTTAACTTTAGCACACAATGACTTCAAAGTAGTTATTAAAAATACATTACATTCAGTCAGTCACAGTGTCTCATGCCTATAATCCCAACAATTTGGGAGGCTGAGGCGGGAGGATTGCTTGAGCCCAGGAGTTCAAGACCAATCATCTAAGCAATATGGGAAGACCTCGTCTCTACTAAAAGTAAAAAAAAAAGAAAGAAAGAAAGGAAAAGAAAAAAAAATAGGTAGGTGTGGTGCATACCTGTAGTCCCAGCTGCTCAGGGGGCTAAGATGAAAGAGTCACTTGAGTCCAGGAGTTTGAGGCTTCAGTGAGCTCTGATTGCACTGCTGCACTGTAGCCTAGGCAATAGAGCAATAGAGCAAGACTCTCTCTCTCTCTCTCCATATATATATATATATATATATATATATTTGGTGTATGTGTGTTCACATCACTGAAGAGAATCATGCTTAAGGAATTATAGGAAAGTGTGACAACAATGACTTATCAAAAAGAAAATATCAATAATAAGATTAAAAAATAGATAATCGAATGGAAATTCTGGAGTTGAAAAATCAATAACGGAAATGAAAAATTTACTGAAATAGTTCAATAGCAGACTTGTCTGCAAAATAATAGAATCAGCAAAATCAAAGATGGATCAGTAGAAATAATCTAATCCAAAGAATGAAAAAATGAAGAAAATGAACAAAGCCTCAGAGACTTGTGGGACACCATCAAGCATATCAACATATATTTAATAGAAGTCCCAGAATAAAAAAATAGTGATAAAGCAGCAGAAAAAAATGTAATTATGGTAAAATGTAATTATGTTAAAAACTTCCCAAATTTGGTAAATAGGCAGAGCACAGAGGATTTTTAGGTTAGTGAAACTATTCTATATGATAGTATAGTGGTGGATATATGTCATATACATTTGTCAACAACCATAGAATGTGTAATCTCAAGAGTGAAACATACTGTAAACTATGAACGTTGGGTAATAACGATGTGTCAATGTAGGTTTGACTGTAACAAATGCACAACTATAGAGTGGTCTGTTTATAGTGGGTGAGGCTATGTATGGGTGGAAGTGGTGGTGTGTGTAGTAACACTATAATTTCTGTTTAACTTTGCTGTGAGCCAAAAGTTCCTCTAAAAAATAAGGTCTACTTAAAAAAAACTTTCAAATGTGATGAATAACATTAATGTATCCATCCAAAAAGCTCAACAAACTCCAAGCAAAATACATACAAAGGGATCCACACCTAGACATGTCATAGTCAAACTGTTTACAGATGAAAATCTTAAAAGCGGAAAAGGAAAACTGACTTATCACATGTAAGACACTTACAGAAAACAAATAGCAAAATGACAGAAGTAAATTCAACCATGTCAACAATTACATTAAGTGTAAATGGGTAAAACATTCCGGTAACAACTCAGAGATTGTCAGACTCGATTAGCAGCAAGATCAAACTCAACACTGTCTAAAGAGACACATTTTACATTCAAAAACTTATAAAGGTTAAAAGTTAAATGATGAAAATATGTGTCATGCAAATAGTAACCATAAGACAGCAGAAATGTCAATACCAGAAAAAATAAAATATCAGACAAAATACACTTTTAGACAAAAATATTACTTTAGTTAAAAAAAAAAAAGGAGATGTTTAAATGATCAGTTATGCAGTTGTGGTCAATTCATTAGCAATAGCCAAGTATGGTAATGCAAGCCTTTAGTCCCAGCTGCCCAGTAGGCTGAGGCAAGAGCTCAGGAGTTTGAGGCTGCAACGAGCTGTGACTATCCCACAGCACTCCCTAGGCAACAGAATGAGAAGCCACCTTAGAAAAATCAAGAAGATACAAAAATTACAATCATTATGTTATGTATTATATTCTAAACATTCTGTTTTATATGTCATAAGAGTCTCAAAATATATGAGGCAAAACCTGATATAACTGAAAGGAGATTTCAGCAATAATAAATTGTTGGAGACTTCATTACTATATTCTCAATAGTTGATAAAACAACTAGTCCAAAAAACCAACAAGATATACAAGACTTGAACATTATCAACTAACTTTACCTAATTGATATCTATAGAACACCACACCCAATGATAGCAGAATAAACACTCTGCTAAAATAAACATTTTAAGTACAATCTTGGAACATTCACCAAGGTAGACCATATGCTAGGCATAAAAATAAGCACAAAACAAGTCTCAATAAATTTAAATGGATTGAAATCACACAAAATAAATTATCTGACCACAATGAAATGCAAATAAAAGTCAACAACAAAAAGAAATTTGAGTTATCCCAAAGTACTTGAAAATAAAACACATATTTTAAATAATGGGTCAAAGAAAAAAACACAATGGAAATTATAAAATACTTTGAATGAAAATGAAAATACAATATATTAAAATACATGAAATGCAGCTAAAGCTAAAGGAGTTCTTAGAGAGAAAGTAATAGTTTTAAATGCTAATAGCAGGAAAAAAGAATGGCCACGAATCAATACTTAAGCTAATATTATAACTAGAAAAAGACTACCACACTAGTGTCAAAACCGGCAGAAGGAAAAAAATAATAGAAATTAAATTAGAAATCAATTAAACAGTGAACAAAAACAAAAAGGAAAATGGAATGTTGATTGTTTTAAAAGATCAACAAAATTGACAAATTTTTACTACAATACAAGAAAAAAGAGAAAAGCAAATTACCAAAACTCAAGAATAAAGAAAAAGACTGCACTACCTAGCCTAAGTTAAAAGACTCAAAAGAGCATACTATTATGTTATTAAAACTTTCATTCTAACAAATTAGAAACATATGAAATGAACAAATCTCTAGACAGTCACGAATTCTCAAAATTATTTTCAGGAGAGGTAGAAAATCTGAATAGATCTTTAAAGAAGTTAAATTAGTAATTAAAAATTCATTACCCAAAATCTTAGGTACAGAGGACTTTTGCCAGTGAAGTCTATCAAATACTTGAAGAAATAATACCCTTCTAAATGGACATTTATCTAAAGATAATAATAAATGAATGGCTAATAGGCACAAATTAAAATCACTATTTGATGCCACTGAGGCAGAAGGCAGAACTCAACTCTGGAGGTAGTGTTTGGACTCTGGACCAGATTGAGGACTAGCTAAAATGGGGAAGAGGTGAAAGCATCTCTCCATAAAAGGTGCCCACCAATGTGCCATGTCAGTTTACCATTGCCATGGCAATGTCTGCAAGTCACCACCCCGTTCTGTGTCAACTACCCAACATCTCAAACGTTACCACCCTTTCTAAAAAAATCTGCATAATCTGCCCCTTAATTTGCATACAATTAAAATTAGGTGTAAATATGGCAGAACCATCTCTGAGTTCCTACTCTTAACACGCTGCCTATGGAGTAGTCCTGCTCTGCAGGAGCAGTCACAGAGCTGTGACACTGCCACCTTAGTAAAGCTGTGTTCCTCCCAAACCAGCACACTCTTGAATTCATTCCTGAGCCACGCCAAGAACCTTCCTGAGCTAAGCCTCAATTTGGGGCTCACCTGTCCTGCATCACCACCATAGCCATTAGGATAGCTATAACCAGAACATAAGCAAAAATAAGTACTGGGGATGTGTGAAGAAACCAGAAATCTCACTCATTTCTGGCAGACATGTAAAATGGTAGCACCACTTAGGAAAACAATTTATGTTTAAACATTTAAACATATTTACCATATAATCTATGAATATTACATAGTTCCTACATATCTACTCAGTAGAAATGCCCACACAAAAACTTATAAACAAATTTCCTTGGAAACATTTTTTTTTTTTTTAAACAGAGATTTGCTCTTGTGACCCAGGCTGGAGTGCAATGGCACGATCTTGGCTCACTGCAACCTCCACCTCACAGGTTCAAGTGATTCTCCTGCCTCAGCCTCCTGAGTAGCTGGGATTACAGGCACCCACCACCACACCCGGCTAATTTTTTTGTATTTTTAGTAGAGATGGGGTTTCATCATGTTGGCCAGGCTGGTCTCGAACTCCTGACCTCAGGTGATCCATTCCCCTTGGCCTCCCAAAGTGCTGGAATTACAGGTGTGAGCCACTGTGCCCGGTCAACATTCTTCTTTTTTTTTTTTTTTTTTTCTTTTTTTTTTTTTTTTTGAGACAGACTCTCGCTCTGTTGCCCAGGTTGGAGTGCAGTGGCGTGATCTCAGCTCACTGCAACTTCTGCCTCCTGGGTTCAAGCAATTTTCCTGCCTCAGCCTCCCAAGAAGCTGGGACTACAGGCACATGCCACCATACCTGGCTAATTTTTTATTTTTTTAATAGAGACGGGGTTTCACCATGTTAGCCAGGCTGGTCTCCATCTCCTGACCTCGTGATCTACCCGCCTTGGCCTCTCAAAGTGCTGGGATTACAGGAGTGAGCTGTCACTCCTGGCCCTACATTATTCTTAATAACCCCAAAGTGGAAACAATCTACATGCCCATCACTTGATGAAAGGATAAAGACAATGTCAATACAATTGAATATTCAGCAATAAAAGGAACTACTGATACATGATACAACATGGATAAATCTCAAAACCATTATGTTAAGTGAGAGAAGCCAAACACAAAAAGATTACATGTTATATGTTCCACTTATATTAAATGTCCAGAAAAGGCAAGTCTATAGAAACAGGAAGCAAATTATTGGTTGTTTGCCTGTGTGGGTAGAAACAAGGATCAACTAACTGCAAATGGGCATGAGTGATCATTTTAAAGTGATAGAAATGTTCTAAACGTGGATTGTGATGACTGCTGTACAACTTTATAAATTTACTAAGAATCATCAAATTGTTCACTTAAAATTTGTGCATGGTATATTATGTAAATTATCCTGCCATAAAGCTGCTTTAAAAGCAGCAGTAAAAAGATTAAATTTGCTTGCTACTTTACTTTGCAGAGTAAATAAGCAATGAGCATTGTAAATCTCAGAGATACAGATTACAGGCCATTTACTAAACTTGTTTGACTCATAGAATACTTTATCAATAGTTTTAGAAGACTTTTTTCCCCTTAGTTTCCATTCTGTCCATGATATGTAGAGCAATTCATGTTATTAAAGGTATGAGATACAGTCTATAGTAGGCAGTAATAGGACTCATCAAGATTTCTGCCTCTCCTTTTATTCTAGGCACATGAACCATTTCTTTGGCCAGTTAAATGTGAGCAGAAGTCTGTCACATCTGAGTGGGAATCCTTTAAAACACAATCTTTGATTCTCCAAGGTTTCTTCCCCTGCCACCAGGAAGCCTGAAGCTTAGCATTGAGATGACGATGCCAACAGATGGTAGAGCCCCACTCTACGCAGGCATCTGAGAAACTATGATAGCAAAAGCACCTGTCCTCCTCACTGGTTTCCTTTGGATGTGAAGCATGAGAGAGAAATTAATTTTCATTTTTTTTGAAACGGAGTCTCACACTGTCACCCAGACTGGAGTGCAGTGGCGCTATCTCGGTTCACTGCAACTTCCACCTCCCGAGTTTAAGCAATTCTCCTGCCTCAGTCTCCCAAGTATCTGGGATTACAGGCACCCACCACCATGCCCAGCTAATGTTTGTATTTTTAGTAGAGACGGGGTTTCACTATGTTGGCCAGGCTGGTCTCAAACTCCTGATCCCAGGTAATCTGCCTGCCTCGGCCTCCCAAAGTGGTGGGATTACGGGCGTGAGCCACCACACCCAATTTTCATTGTTTTTAAATCAGTGAGACTGTTGGATTTTAGTCTGTCTTCCGAGTTTATCCAAATTGTGAAATATACTATTATGAGAAAACAAGAAATATGGAGAAGGATTTTTTTTAATCCAAGTGCCTTAAATTGTGTATGCATTGCAAGAAATATATTAATACTACTTACAAGTAAATTATTTAGCAATCATCATACACACACACACACACACACACACACACCCCAACCCGGCACTTTTAGGCAACTTACTTTATTATAGGTCTCTGCTGGTTCACCAAAAAATGTCTAATTTGACAATCGAAGAAGAAAAAAATAAAGAACACAAAATGCCAAGTTTACTGACAGCATTTAGCATACATTAGAACTTGGGCTCTACAATTGCCCCAGATTCCAGAACCTGGTTATTCAAAGACAATGTGGGTCAGAGATTTCCTCTGGGTCCAGGAGATAGGCACTAATCCTATGTTTCTAAATCTTACTTGTGGAAAATAGAGCAGAGTGGATGTGGTTAACGATAGCAGCTATGCCACACTTGAGTCAACAAAATATAAGCCCAGGGAATATTGAGTAAAGTTGGAATACCCAAGGGATCACAGACAGTCCGCCTCTAGAGGAGAGCAAGAATAGATGCAATACTTAGAGACATAAGAAGCGACCCCAGGGATCCACTAGTGAAATAGGCCCACACATTCATTTTCAGCAGATACACCTATCAATTCCACAGCTTTTTGACATCATCCAGTCACTTACGCTTCTGTCCAATTCAATCAAAATGGTCAAATTAGTGATGCTTGTACAAAGTCCAATGTACCTTTCAACAAACTCTAAGAAGAATGGGATGCTTGTCCACATGAGCATCAGGAGATTCTATTCTAAAGGAAGCAAACATACTCATGGTATGGCAAATAAAGTGCTTCCCCAATGGCAGGTTTTAGTATCACTAGCACCTCTCAGGTCCTCCTCTCTGAGATGGGATCACCCTGCTGCAAGGTGTTCGTAACTAATGAGCAATGAACAGGAAAGAAGATGGTGAAGGAAAATAAAACTCACTCTAAGTGTACAAAGTAAACTTCATAAAGTAAGTTACTGTTATCATTGAGGAACAATTCAATACCTCTCTTGCCCAAAGCAGAGCACTAACCTCTTCACACTGTTTATTTTATGTAGTCCACAAAATGATCCTATGAAGTATATACTATTCCCATTTTTCTCTTAGAGAAACTGAGGCTGAGAAACAGGCTACTTTGGATAAGCACCCAGTCAGCAATACTTGCTCACCATTTCTTTAGTTTTTAAATAAGTTTAAAAATAATTAGCAGCATATAAATTATAAAATTAGCACAGAGACTTCTCACTTGACAGGGGCATTGTTGATTGTCACAATTGTAGGAGTGGGGTTATAATACTGGTATTCAGTGAGTAGACGCCAGGGCTCTTGCTAAACACTGTAGAATACCTTGGTAGCCCTTACAGAAGAGTCATCAAGCTCAAAATGTCAATAGTGCCAAGGTCGGGAAAACTTGGTTTAGAGAACTATAGGTCTCATGGGAAATCATTTCTCACTTGATCATATTAGCACCATTTAAACCAGGGAATTCAAACTAAAATATCCACAGTTGCCAGTCAGGCAGCAGTCAAGAGTGTAGCAGACCCAGGTACACACGGTAGAGAACTAGAAATCTAGGGGCATTTACCAACGGATCCAAGATTGTGCTCGAAAGAAACAATTGCCCGCAGTGTCCTCCCCAACAGGTCAGCCCTCTGTCTTTGTGTACATTTCCAAGGTTGGCTTCTAGGGAAAATCTGATGACCCAGCAAATTTGGCCTATGCTTCATCATGGCAAGCCCCACTTGAGCTGAGCAGCAGCTGCTCCTTTTGGGCAGGGGATGTGCTTTCTGGTTTTACATGCTCTACCTAGTCTGCCGTATTTGTGACCACTGCCTGGCTGGCCGCTGTAGATACCTGAGTTTGAATTCCCTGGTTTAAATGGTGTGATATGATCAAGTGAGAAGTGATTTCCCATGAGACTTACAGTTCTCTAGAGCAGGTTTTCCCTACCTTGGCACTATTGACATTTTGAGCTGGATGATTCTTTTCTGTAAGGGCTACCAAGGTATTCTACGGTGTTTAGCAATGTCGCTGGCCTCTGATCACTAGATACCAGTATTGTAACCCCACCCCGACAGTTATGACAACCAACAATGTCTCATGATATTGTCAAATATCTCCTGGGGGACAAAATCATCTTCGGTTGAGAATCTTCTCCTTGGAACATACTATTCTTGAGGCTCAAAATACTTAAAAATACTTAAGCAAATAGAGTCTCTATGTGAATAAACAGCATTGTACCAATGTCAACTTCCTGGTTTTGAAAACGTATTACAGATATGCATAATATTTTGTGCATTGGAGAAGGCTGGTACAAGAGAAGTCTCTGTGCTATTTTTACAATTTATATGCCTCTAACTATTTTTAAAGTTATTTAAAAATTAAAGAAAAGGTGAACAAATATTGAATAAATGAAAGGATGCTGAAATGTATACTTCTTTCTCATTTTTAATAAAGTGTATTTGATTTCCTTGAGGGTAGTAAACCTCACAGGTTATAGCTCTCTATCCCAGGTGCTTAATAAGGTGTCTGGTGTAGAAAACCTTCAAGAAATATTTTAAAAGTTTTAAGGTAATTTAAGAGCAGCTCAGGAAACAGGAACTCATGGATATATATTGACCACTTAGTAATCTCTTGAAAGAAAAGACATTACCTTTCTCCATAAAGCAATGAGCAAAAGACGACGACTGAGGAGAAATAAAAAGAATAAGGAAGAAATTTGGATTCCTGAACTCATTTGACCTATTTAACAAAGGGAAGCACATTTTAAAGTTGAGAAAGAAAGAAAAATGGAAGGAAGGAAGGAAGGAAGGAAGGAAGGAAGGAAGGAAGGAAGGAAGGAAGGAAGGAAGGAAGGAAGGAAAGAAGGAAGGAAAGAGTAGGGAGGGAAGTATGGAAAGAAGGAAGAAGGAAGGAAAGGAAGGGAAAGGAAGGGAAGGAAAGGAAGGGGGGAAGGAAGGAAGGGGGAAGGAAGGAGAGAAAGAGAGGAAAGCTGAAAGGGAAAAGAAGTTATTCTTATAATGATTCTCTGTCATAAACACATTTTGAGCAGATTGTAATAAGTAATTCAACGGAAATTAGACTGCAAAGAGCACACAGTACATTAAGTGTGACTGTATTATGCAAACGGAGAATTCATTAGTTTAGAACTTGGTTTATACACTAAAATCTGCAAACATGTGAGTCTTCTTGGTGACAGTCTTGGGTCTTTCCCTTAAGGTCATGTGAATCTTGGTAGCATGACATTTCTAGGCTTTGGTCCTTGCCCACTAGGATCCACTGCAATTAGTCACTTGATCTTTAGGTGGTGACACCTGGATTCATGGGGGAATTTCTACATCATTAGAAGAAAACTGCTTACTTCCATTTCATCATTCTTTTAATCAGTGAACACAGGCAGTGACATTTCAGTTAGGCTGGTACAAAATGGTAATGGAACACCTCCTCATAGGTTTTGTCAAATTTTGCCTCCAAAAATAAAGAAAACAGCTTTAATTCGACATTAATGCATTAATATACTTAGTAATAATTCTAATAATCAACAGCTAATAGGCCTGTGGAGTGTTTCCATCACTCTGATAGCTTATTGGGCCATACAACAAATGCATTATTTTATTTTAATATGATCACATTGGATTTGATTTGCTTGGGCTGTTATAAAAAGGCTTGGTAGTAATCTCTGGTTGTAAATCAGGGACACCTGGAAGTTTGTTGGGTTTTTTGCTCTTTTTTTTTTTTTTTTTTTTTTTTTTTTGAGATGGAGTTTTGCTGTTGTCACCCAGGCTGGAGTGCAGTGGCGCGATCTCGGCTCAGTGCAACCTCCGCCTCCCAGGTTCAAGCAATTCTCCTGCCTCAACTTCTCGAGTAGCTGGGACTACAGGCACCCACCACCACATGCGGCTAATTTTTGTATTTTTAGTACAGATGGGGTTTCACCATGTTGGCCAGGCTGGTCTCGAACTCCTGACCTCAGGTGATCCACCCACCTTGGTCTCCCAAAGTGCTGGGATTACAGGAGTGAGCCATCGCACCTGGCCCTGGCAGTATTTTTTTTTTTGTTTTGTTTAATGTACCTGTATTTCAGATTAAAAGAGGCTGGAAAGATGTTTAAGAACGCCAAGCATTCTAAATACCAATAACATATGATGAAAACTTCAGATTTACAGTTGACAAGTTTGGCCAGAGCTGAGAGCATTCATAATATATTGTTTTATCTTTATCATAACCCTATGAGTTCAGTAATAGTTTTTCTATTTAACATAGTAGGATATTTAGCTTCAAAGAAGTGAAATAATTTGTTTAGTGTTGCACATATGAGAAAGAACTGTATTTCAACTCTGCTGTGAATTCAAACTTGAAGTCCATACTCTTTCCATCTTCCACTGCTGCCTGTATGGATGCATGCACACGAACAGTACTGATACTGTGAAAGGAAAGCATGATGAAATTGAAGAATATAAGCAAAGAGGGGTCCATCCCTCAGGACTGGTGCTGCCTGCTCTCTTCCTCACGGCTATCTACAAATTCATCACAAGGAATCAAGGAATCCAGGACAGGTGCTTTCTATTACAACTCTGCTAGCAACTGGATTTCCATCACAAGTACCAACAAGGAAATACCTGTGCAAGCCTTCATAAGGCCTTCCAATCTCATGCCCAATTTCTTGTTGCACAATAACCCCATGCCTGTCGCTCTTGTAATGAGAGCAGCTTTGCCACCCCCTAGTCCTCTTGTTTTAATTTCTGCTCTGTAGCATCCTTTATCACAAGGGAAGCACAGACTCAGCCATTCTCCCAGCATCTCTCCATTATCAAATACACTTCTTGTTCCCACTACTGGCTGCTTGGGGAGATGTTAACTGATTCCCTGGTTTAAATCTACAGCACTTCAAAAGACTGTTCTGTCTTCACTAGCGCCGGAACCTGGCACATGGCCACAGCCAGGGAGCTGAGGTTCCCTCTTGAGTCCCAATGCAATCATGCACTGTCTGCTTCTCGCTGCTCCCAAGTTCTGAAAGTGTTTTCAAAAATCCTCTGTGTTGCCAGAATGACAATTGACTCAAGATAGCCAGAGCCATCCAGCTGCTGAGAAAAGCCTATCTGCAACACAGTGATTAGAGAGGAACATTTCTGCTAGAGGAAGGGCAGGGCTTGAATAGCCAGCAAAGTCCTTCTGTGAAGAAGGAGAGGTGAGGAGGCCGGGGTGACTTCTCTTCACTCCAGCATTTATTAGTCACTCCCTCGGCACCACAGTAGTCTGTGGCAGCGCAGAGCTTCCACAAAGAAACACGTGCTCCTGAACATCTGGCAATGGACAAATCAACCACGCAACAAATATGATCCTGGAGGTGCCTGGGCAAGGGGCTGGAGACACTTGGAAGAGAGACGCGATGCCTGTCCTCAAGGTGATGACTCTTTCAAAGAGAGAGCAGCCAAATTCATCTTCATAATGGTTAAAGAGAAGCACACCTGGTTTACCTTGTGTATGACAGTGTCAGGGGCACGCATGCAGGCCCATTTGCATGTGTCTCTAGTCAGTGTGAGGTCACGGCAGAAAAGGCAGGATTGTCTTAAACAAGTTTTAACAGTGCAGATATGGGCGCTGCACGCAGTGAGAGTATCTGGTACAAATAAACCAGCAGCCTGGAGGTCGGGGACATTCGCACCACTTGAGTCCCTAGCATATTCCAAAGGAAGTTGGTCTGGGAGATGAGACTGAAAGGTAAAAGTGCGATGGAGAGGAGGCAGGCCTCAATGCTGCAGGATTGAGCTTGGACTTGTTCTCCGCAGGGTTTCTTAATTTTCTGTTTAGAGAGTGGTCTGGTTAGTTCTGCATCTTAGAAAGATCCCTCTGGCCACCACAGAGAGGGAGGATCAAAGCCAGTAAGACCTAAGGCAGAGGAGTTAGTGAAAGAGTCCAAAACAATTGTTCCAAAAAGAGGCCACTGGGGCCTGAACATCGGGAGCACTGAGGCCCAGCTTTGCCTTCATCAGTCCTGTAAGACACACTGATCAGTTAGATGGGAGACTCGAGGGGAGAGATGCACTGAGGGTGACTCCTAGTTTCTGTCTTAAATGTCAGAGAATAATAGCAGATAAAGAATGTATATGTGTGTTGGGGGTGGAGTGGGGCAGAGAGGATGCTGACTCTTCATGGATAAACAGATGCTGAATTTAGAAGACCCTGGATATGCCCATCATGAGCTTAGGTGAGAAGTTAGAGATTCTAGGTACAGATTTGGGAGCCGTAAGAATGGACAGGTTGCCCAGGATTTTGCAAAAGAAAGAAATTCCAGGGAGCATATCTTCTCAAGTAGCGGAAGGCTCAAAATTTTCAGTTATCTCAAAGGGGCAAATGTGCTGCAAGATGTAGAAGGCAGCAGAGGGCTGAGTTGGGGACCTTGTTGACAGCCCTCTCTGCCCAAGGTCCTGTCAGGTCAGCTGAGCCTGCCTGAGTGTCCCTTGAAGCTCAGTGATCAAATGAGCACAAAGGAGATAATAATACCTGGTTTGCAGGGATGAAGAGAAATTTGCATACAGTATATACAACATGCTTAGTACATAATTAGTGCTCAAAAACAGGCATTATATTGTTGCATGTGTGTGCATGGTGTGTGTGTGTGCATGTGTGTGTGCGTGGTGTGTGTGTATGTGGTGTGTATGGGTGAGAATAAATAAGCTGCTTTTTCCCCCCTCTCTCTGATCCATGGGAGACTCAGCATTTTGTTCTGACTGGTACAAAAGGTGATGAAGAGTGGAGAACAACAGGGCAAATTGTCCAAGCATAACTCTGCTGTGGTTCATAAAGGAAGTAATGAGTGGGCAGGAGCACAGCTAAAGACTACGTTGCCCCGACCCCTGCCTGGTTCCAGAGCCTCGGGGCCCCGCAGCAGAGGGGCAGTGAGGGGAATTCAGCAGGGCGGTTCCTTTTCCCTTCCCAGGTTCAAAGATTAGAGCACATTATGAGAGATCTACCAATAAAACTGAAAACAGCACACTGATGTTACCTCTGTCTTGCAAGGAGGTTGGCAGAACCATCCTAGATTTTTTTTTTTTTTTTTTTTTGTAGGAAAATCTATACCTAAGGTTAAGAAAAAGCCAAACAATAAAGTGCGTATTATGAATTTATCAAGAAAACATGGCCTGTCCCCCGCAAACATCAGGGCTGTTGATAGATTTAATAGATGCAAAAGTGGGTTCTTAGTTAGGAGATTGAGTAGAGGGACATTCAGGTGCTCCCCAAGGATCTTTAAAATTCATTTGTTCCAAAGAAGCACACACTGTCTCTTACACCAGCATCACTATCGGAGCACCCTTAGTTAGAATTGACAGCCATGGAATTAAGTAAGAAGCACAAAAGACCAACCCCTAAGAGGAAGTAGCTACACAAAAGAATTTTCACAAACACTTCAAAAAAAAAAAAAAAAAAAAAGTACCTTCTTTGCTTGATGAGGCCGATCAAGATAAAAGATTCACTAAATTAGTACAATTTCTACAAAAGGCCATAAGAGACACAATAGATGAGGGGAAAAAAAAGAAATTTAAATCAGGCTTGGCTTATGCCAAATAGAGACTGTCTAATTAAACAAAGAAATAAGATGAAATTAACGTACAGGAACTTTTCCTCATATAGGAGGAAAATAAAGCCTGACAGTTTAAGTAGGAAAGTTTATGATCATTTTTAAAAGAAGATAAGAAAGGCTAAAGACAGAAGACTATTTGATATCGACAGTTTATTCATTTGCACGCAGACAGATATTCTTTCTCAACACGAAGCATGAAATCTTATGGCCATGAAGCTTGAGGGCCCTGGCATGGAGAGTCCGTCTACAGCTATAAAGACATTTAAGAAATCAGTTGCATGAAGATTGCTAGTTGCCCACAAAAATCTATCCTTCCCTACTTCCAGGTCATATGGATAAACCACATTTCCTGGCCTCCCTTACAGTTCGATGTGGTCATAGGACTGATTTATGGCCAAGGAATGTGAGAAGCAATGTGTGCCATTTCCCAACATGGGCCTTGAGTCATTGCCTCCTCCACGCCTCTATCTCCTTCCTGCGGGCTGGAACTCAGTAGGGGCTGTGACCTATCTTCAACCTTCTGTGGGGAAACTCCCCACAGAAGGACCCTGAGTCCCTGAATGATTCTGTGGAACAGAGAACTTCCACCAACATGGACTACTCATCTTCGAGTTGAATGTAAAAGAGAAACAAGCTTTTATGGTCTTTAAGCAACTAATTTAGGTCTTCTTGTTTCTGTATCTTTGTGTTCCCCTGAACTGTGTACAACGAAACAAAAGATGCTTTCAAAACTATGTATTGAGAAGTTACTATGTCCTCAGCCTTGGTGTAAGCACTGAACAAATACTCGATGCTAAATGAGACCTTAACAATGGAAGAAATACGCACATAAATTATTTGTTCCAGTGTAAACATTGCTTTATTCTAGATCCACGCACACACAGTGAATACAAAGAGTGGGCATCTCATACTGCTTGGAAGAAGAGAAGGAAGAATCAATACGGTAATGGCATGTGGGTTGAACCTAAGAACAGAGGTCCTCTGGGCAGAAAAGGGGGAAGGAGGAAGGAAACAAAGGAGAAGAAATCCCATAGTGTGTAGATAAGAAGATGCAGCCAGTCAGTAGTGTGAATGGCTAGAGGTACTGGAGTAGAACCAGGAAGACATTTGAAGACCAGAATGTAAAGATAATTATTTGGACTTCGCCCTGCAGGACAATTAAAAGCCTGATGAGGTTTAAAGTGAGCACTTTATAAGGCCAGATTTGTGCACTACAAAGGGCCTACTAGAGGGTATTTGCAGAATGGACCAGAGTAGGGAGAGACCAAGACAGGGAGCCCAGTTAGGAAGTGCCACATCAGCCCAAATACCTCTAGTGGGCACCTGAACAGGAAGGTAACATGAGACTGGAGAGGAAGGGGCAGCATGGAGAGACCTTTCAGAGTGGAGGAGCGTGGAACCTGGCAACAACTGAATGGGTCTGTTAAGAAAGATGACCAAGTCACCTGATCACCCTGGCTCTCACAGTGAGCTCTAGACTGTGAGGGCCACTTCTGAAAGAATCAATTCACTTTCCCTCTCCCTCTCTCTACAGCCAACAGCAGTCCCTCCTAAGCGGACCCTCATGTCAGTCCCAGGCCATTTCCTCCTACCCACCCCAACCATCCACCTACCCAAGAGTCTTCTGTTTCTCTCTTAATATTATGGGCATGTCTTTCCCTCCCTTCTAGATCCTATACTTTGCCCTCCTACAGCTGAGGATCAACAATGTTTGGCTTCCAGAATGAAAGATTATAGTTGGAAAAAAAAAAACCAGAGAAGCATTTCCAAATGAAAAGAAGATGTGATGAAAAGGATGAAAAACCAGAAGGAGAACATTATCAGGATGAGACTGAGCTAGTCCTGGAACATCTTCTGGCCTCAGGTTTTTAAAAGGAACAGATTGTACTAGATATTTTCTAATAGTCCTTATGGCCCTCATGAAATTAAGAATGAATTATTCTAGAACAATAAAAAAAAATTGTGCATGTATTTTGTATTATAAAATAACAACAATGTCTAGATTTCCGATACAACCAAATTAACTGTGTAAAACTACCTAATTAAATCACAAATTAAATGAGCTAAGAAATGGAAAAGTTATATGAGTGCATGTTTTTAGGGCCTAAACAAACACAGTAGTTTAAGATTTGGAGTCATTTACTAGGAGTCAGTGTAGAATATGGATTTAAATTAACAATAAGTACTATGCTAAAAGAAGGAATAATAATTCTGGTAACCAGAAAGGACATATAAAATTAATACTAATAATTACAGAGGAATTACTTAATTATCTGACTTGTGGAGAGAATAAAATCAGATGCTATTAAATAGAATTGAACCTTATATTACTTTGCTCTTATATGTCAGTCAAACAGGATATTTTAGAACAAAGAAGCAGTGATGAATTGACACATTATATAAAATGATGGTTAGCTAAAATAATTATCTGAACTAATTAATTTAATTTAGTTTATTGTAGCCGTGGTTCACAGAGGTACAGAAATTGTAAAATATTTAAGGACATTATACAGTGAGGCAGATATTAAGGAAATCAAGACTGTTTTCATGAACCTGAAAGCAAATATGCCAATAAAATTTATGATATAGCTGTTATTACAAAGTTCCATATGATGGTGAGCATTTCTCAAATCTTTTGAAAATTGTTTTTGCCTAAAGATTGAAAAATATTATCTAGAGAGCATTGAAGTATAAGTAGATAGTAACAATGCTAGAAAGCATTAGAGTATAAGTAGTTAGTAATAATAACAGAATTGCTGAGCACTATGTGTCTGGCACTCTTCTAAGTATCTTCCCGGGATTAATTCATTCAATCATTGTAGCTCTACTAGGAGATTGGAACTATACCCCCATTGTGCAGGTAAGAAAATTGAGGCACAGGGAGACTAAAGATAACATAGATGGTAAATATCTAAGCCAGAATTTGAAGCCAAGCTCTCTGCTTCCAGGCCCAGTGTTCTAACCACTATCTTTGCCATCAATCTGAATTAACTCGTAATTCACTGGTCCATAAAGAATTTATGCCCAAGTCTCCTGATGGCTGCTAGAAAATCAGGGATTGAAGAGAGCTGGTGGGGAGGAAGAGCCTTCACTGAAAACATCTTGAGTACCTCTGGGAAAACAAGTGCCAGTTGGTGGCATCAACACCTTCCAAAGATCAGGGTCAGCATTTCAGACCTTCAGGTTTCCATCATTGATGTGGGATACAGAGAGGTTATTTTAGGATAATCAAATATTTCAGTTGGCTTTGCTGGAGCCACTGTTTTTCCCACCAAAACTTTCACAGGTGACCATGAACAGGGATATTACTCACAACAGGCCAAAGAAGACAGTCTGAGGTTCCCAAAGTCCAAGCTCTTGATAACTCAGTAGGCACCCAGAGTATGTTCATCTTGTCCTTAGGAAAGAAACATAACTTATCCCTTATGTTTCTAGTGACAGGATAATTTATTGTCCAAATCCGGTGTTTTTGAGATGGAAAGGGGACACTATTAATAATGACTCCAGGGAGGGAAAAAAGACAAAAACAAGCCTTGCCCCACACAAACAAGGAGGTATTGTCACACCATTCATTTTGTTCTTTTTCCTCTGCGTTACGAAGCATTATGTTGGTTTTTCCTCTCCAGTTTTGCAGTCCTTAAATGCAGTTTAAATATTTTCCACAGAGACAGAGACATGGTTATGACCATGAGTCAACAAAATCATTTCTTAGTGGCAGATAATGATGGAACCACACAGCAAGAAAAAAAATGTCCTCTTGGGTCACACTGAGCCTTCCAGTGGAGCTGGGGTCACGCAGCTGGGGTCACCCTCTGGGTTAACTCTTTAGAATTACATCCTTTGAAACTCCACCTGGAAAAAGCCTGAGAAGTTGTCCGCTTACCAAATCTCTAAGTGGCTAAAGAGACTTATCTAGATGGTGGCAAATAACTAGCTTTTTTTCATTTTCCCGTAGGATTTGCTAGATGTATCGATTTAGATAATTTTGAGAATTTATTATTCAGGGCTCTGCAGAGCTAGTTGGCATGTGCCATGCATGCATTCATTCATTCATTCTCTGATTGATACATGTTTTTAAACCAAAATGTATCGTAACTGGAAGTGAATTCTTCCTTTTACCCATACAAATACTCAATCTAAATTACTCCCTTATTCATTTCTTTATTCATCCCAATTGTTTGGATGTCTATGTGCCAAGTACTATGCTAATTGCTGAGGGTGAATCAATTAAATAGGATAGACATCATTTCTATGCTCATGGAACTTGCAAAAACAGAAAAATTAAACACTCAAAAATTGAAATAAGTTCTACGAAACAAACAAAATAAATATATAAGATGCTGAGTTAGGAATTAACAGGGAAGATATTTTTATTCTTTTCTTTATTCTTCAAATTTGTAGCCAACAACCCTTGTAGGCTTGTAAGCAGCGAGATCACTGTGGTTAAAAATATAAAGGGTTATGGTTGCTGCTTCATGGGGTGCACAGTCAGCTGATGAGGGCAGATAAACAGCAAGTAAATGAGCACAGGGACAGTTAAAAATCGCAATAAATGCTATTAAGGAAACTAAAAGCGTTAAGCAATAGTGTAGGAGTCAGAAAACTATGGATCCCCAGACCCACATCCAGGTTACTTGCTCCCTGATTTTGTAAATAAAGTTTTATTGAAACACAGTCGTGCCCAAGCATTTTGTTTTGCCTACAGCTGCTTGTAACATGCAACTGAAGGGTAAAATAGTTGCAATGGAGACCCTGTGGCCTGCAAAACTTACAATTTTTATTATCTGACCCTTTAGTGAAAAGGTTTGTTGGTCCCTGCAAAAGGAATAACAACCGATGGCAGATGGAAAGAGGGGGACACTTTATTTAAATAGAAGACTCAGAATATTGCTTTGCAGATATGGCATTTAACCAAAGGCCAGAAAGAGAAGGAGCTGGTCACAGGAATCAATGAAAGAATAGCTCCCCATCGGAGAAAATTACAGAAGCAAAAGGCCTTCAAGCCAGAGGCCAAGAAACTGAAAGAAGATTTGTGTGGCTCTGCTGTGGTGAAAGAAGGAGGGAGGACAAGGCCGGACTGAAGAAGTAGGCAGGTGCCAGGTTCTGGAAGGCATTGGAGTTGGTGATAAAAAGATTGGATTCCATTCTGAAAGCAGTAGGAAAACGTAGATAGGTTTTACTTAGGGGGTAATGCAATTTGTTTGGAATTATAAAATATGACTCTGACTGCTGGTCAGCACATGTAGTTGGAAAGGTGGAGACTAAATGCTGGGAACATAGTAGGAAGCAATGTCTGTTGTCCAAGTGAGGGCTACGGGAGACTTGGCCATGGGATTGGGGAAATCTGTTACATGGAAGCATGTTGTTCCTGGGGCTTCAATACCATCAGTTTTTCAACCAGCAGGAGTGTGGGTTTCAGACTGTTAACAATGGTCCTCTCATACTCTCCTTGCTGCTTGAGAGAAACATGTAGAGCACCACAGCTTCAGAGCCAGTCAGATGCTGAGTCTTACTTGAACTTTGTTGTCCACAAATGAGCTACGGCATATGATAATTAGCCTTGACCAGGATGCTATCATTGTGATCAACTCAGAGCCTAAAATATAGAGGGCTGGAGAGGCATAGCTACACATTGTTGGACGGCACTGACTTACACTGAGTTTCCCCCAGAAAGCAGAACCCGAGACAGGGCTTCCAGACCTCATATGCAGGAGCTAGGTGAGAAGATCATACAAGGGAACGTTCTTGAGAGGGTCACTACGATGGGCAGTAAGGTTCAATCCATCTGTGGTCATCAATCCATCATGGTCTATGCTCTGAAGAGCACAGAAAATGAGTCTCAGACTCAAGTGCAAAAGAGACTGTTATTCATCCTCTGGCTTCTGTACCTCTGTGTTCAAGAGTTTGTTCATGGGATGATCTGAGTAACGCATGAATAATCTCAACATGCCATTGGAGAAGATTTGGCCCAGAAAGCTAGAGATTCCTGAAACAGCTAGGAGGAGGGTCTGTCAAGCTACAACACGCTGAAGTTTTTGCCCCAGCAACAGCTCAAATAAAGGAAGTCTAAATCATGTGATGAGAGGCAAACAAGTGTTCAAGAAAAATCCCTTACTCACTAATGAAGCACCCTCTACACCCTCTCCCATTTGACCTTCATAAAGGTCTGTGAGGTCTTTATGTACATCTTAGTTACATAAAATGTTACATCTTATAACATTCCCATTACAGAGATAAGCAAATTGAGCCCCTAAGACACAATGAAAACGATGGCAAGGCCAGGACCAGCATCTACACTTTTTTACCCCCCAGCTAGTGCTACTTTGCTACTTCTTTGCTACTTCTCCTAAATAACTGAACCAAAGTCTAAGTGAGGAAAAACAAATTTCTGTAATTGAGAGCGCAAAGCAAGAGAGAGGGAAGTTGATTTTGCCTGGAAAGGAACCATGCAGGAAGGCCTCTTAATGAAGCCATCTTGTTTGAATGATCCAGTGTTTGGTAAACAGAATATTGTATACGCTTATAATAACGTCATCTCTCAGCTTCCCCCTTTCCAGCCTGAGTAATCCCCGTCTCTTTGGTCTCTGCACATGACAGCTTCAGTATCTCATTTCCTGTCAATTCCCCAGTTTTGTTGTAGCTTTCTTGAGGGACGGTGCAAACATTCCATGATGTGCTGGAAAATGCTAATTACTATTTATTATTTAAGAAAAAAAAGATAGGCCCATGTGTGTAACTGAGCTCCCGGAAGCCTAGGTTGCCAATGATCATGGTCCCCATCCCTTAGTGGGCGGGTTACTTGTCATGTGTGCTTAACACTTGCAGGGAGAGTGCAAGGCAAAATCATAGCAACTGAAAATGCCCTTCCATACCTCCTGGGAATTCACCTGTGGATTTTCTTACCCTCCTCAGCCGTGACTCACCTGACAGGGTGACCACTTCGAGGCAGGTTGAGGGGGCTGTCACATAAGAGTGCTGCAATGACTTGACCACCTGGTCCTCCCGGGCAAGAAAACAAACTTTTCCCCACAGAGTAAAGATAAAGGACAATTGGTTTTATTATAACAGACAATTTGGATTCCATACTAATTTACATAAAATGAAAGTGAATTACTAGAAAACATCAGCCTCTGGACTGTCATTACTACATGAGTTCTGAGAGCCTCATTCTCAATCTCAACCTCTTCCTGGGAAGCCAAGTTCTGCCTCTACAGTTATTGGAAATTTAAACTAGACTTCAAATCATATGATTATCAGTGAAAATACTCTGACTGTTAATAGTAATCATGCCTCAGAGGAAGACATCGACATATCGGTCAAAGCACGGTTTCTAGTCTATTGTAAAGGCTAGGGCTTGCTAGCACCTGACATCGAATAAACCTCTTACTTACTCACTGAGCCTCAATTTCCTTCTCTGCCGAATGAGGATACAGAAGAACTGGAACAGAACTAAGCAAATAATAAGGGTTCAATAAATGGCAACTTACTATTAATAATAGCAGTATCATTATAATAAAAAAAACTAACATGCCAAGCGACCTACAAAAGTTCTCAAAATAAACAGTCTCAGATTCAGATTGTGCTGTGTCAACCAGGAGTTTCCCGAACAAACACTTTCCCCTGTGACCAAATATAAACCAGTTTCACTCGCCTCTCCACAGACCTTCTAATTATCTCTGCTGTTTACAGCATCTAGCCCCTCCGCTACCCAATTCTCCATTATTCTGACAGCCAACAAACTAGACCTATTAGAACTCAGCACAACTTTTGCCTAAGGCAGGAACTTTGTGAGACCACAAATCGTCTTGGTATTAAAAGTCGGTGCATAAGAACTGCCCTCAGCTTTTGCGCTAAATTGCTAGTTTGAAGACATTCATTGCGGTATATTGTATTTCCACTATATTTTGCTTTAATAGACTTCGTGGTGAAGTGTATAAGAAGAGTTTTAAAGCCCGAGGTAGCACACAGTCAACCTTTTTTTTCCCTTTTATATATTTTTCCATCTTTTGTTTGTCACCTTATATTGTTTTGTTGCTTCACATACATAAAACAACCTGGCAATCACAGAACAATACCCAGCAGTTAGTTGGAGGCACATATTGACTTTACTATTAAAAGTTGAAACAATCAAGCTAAAGAATCTGTGGTGTATTTTTCTGCTACTTGCATGAGACTTTAATTTGAAAACGAATGGAAAATATCCCCTCTGAATGTAATAGCACTTTCATTGACCTTGGTTTATGTCTATCCTTTTGCATTGACTGCCTAGCCGAATTCCACATTTAGAGGGAGAAACGGAAGAAAGTGTTTGCCTAGCACTTTCACCTGAAAGTCCTGAATGCATTTTATGGCCCAGGTTCCAGGTCAGTTGGCTGAGTGATGCCGACACACCTTGCTTCCCCTTGGTTTAGGTGACATCTGTCTTTCCTTTGTTCAACTTCATGATACTGGGGCAACAGTCTAGATAACCTCTATTTATCATCTTATGGCACTGGGGATAAGGGAGAGTGAAGGTTACGTGCTCCCTGTCTTCATGTAGCGCCCAGTCTTATCTTCTTAGAGCATATAGTTCCTGAGAGACATGAGGATTAAACAGCCAGGTAAAAACATATATAACTGTAGATATCTGTAAGTATATTATGGCCTCTTTACCATCAAGGTTATGAAGAAATATATTATGAGGGGATCAACTTTGGATGTGGGGGCAAATGGGGAAAGCCCACACTGTTTTCTTCTCTATACTCACATTCAACACAGAACACTTCTGTGACCAAATGTATGGGGTGTTTTCCTATGTCAAGCAATTCTCCAGTTCTCTGCAGACAATGACTGGGTGTCTGACAATTAAACTTGATTCTGACACCATCTACCTGGAGATAACATCCCATCCCATAGGTTAAGGGCTTAGCCTCACAAGACTGCACAAATTTCAGATGCCAATCTCAAGTCCAGGGGTTTCTATGATCCCCTCCTCAGGTTTTATTATTTGCTAGAATGGCTCACAGAACTCAAAGAAATACTTTACTTAGATTATTTACTCATTAATGAGATACAACTCAGAAACAGCCAAATGGAAGAGATGTACAGGGCAAGGTATGAGGGCAGGATCATGGAGCTCCCGCATCCTCTCTAGGCACACCCTACTGGCACATCCACGCACTCAGCAACCCAGAAACCCTCTGAACCCAGGCCTTTGGGGTTTTTATGGAGCCTTCATTATGTAGGCATGATTGATTAAGTCATTAGCCATTGGTAATCAACTTAACCTTCAGCCCCTCTTCTATCCCCAGAGGTCAGGGCATGGGACTGAAAGTTCCAACTCCAGTCACATGGTTGGTTCCCCTGGCAGCCAGCCTCTATCCTGAGGCTATCCAGGTGCCCCAGCTATCCATCATCTCATGAGAATACAAAAAAAAAAAGAAAATACAAACATTTATCACTTCAGAGATTCCAAGGGCTTTCAGAGCTGTGAACCACGAAACTGAGGGAAGATTGACATATATGTATTTCTTACTATATCATGATATCACAGAAAGTCAGGGAAGATCTCTGCGGAAAATGATGGAAATGAGAAGATGAGGTAGTTGCATAACAGTCATCTGAGGGAGAAGTGCAGAAATAAGAAACCACCCGTGAAAAAGTCCCAGGGCAGAAAAGAGCTAGAACCTTTGGGAAACAACCAAAGCAAGAAGAGTGCCCACCTGCAGGAGAAGTAGAAAGAAGGTGGAAATGAAATGATGGGCAGAGCTAGAGCTGAAAGGATCCTGTAGGTGATGGCAGAGAGGTGGGATTGTATTCCAAGGGCAATGGGAGTCCATTTAAATTCTTTCAGCAGAGGAGTTACGTGATCCAGATTGACTCACATTTGGAAGGATCTCTCTCCCTCCAGCTTCAATATGGAGAATGAATTGAAAGAAAGCTGGAAAATAGGTGTTAAAGCCACTTTTGACGGAGAGGAGCCTAGGTGAGAAAGAAGTGTCACTTGAAAAGTTTTAGAAAAGAAACATTTGAGAAAAAGTATTTCAAGGTGACTTCATGGACTTGATATGGTGCTGAAGGAAAAGGACAGTTTCTAGAGAGATGCTGAGATGTCCAGTTGTGCAACCAGTGTGTATGCTGAAACAGGAAACTCTAGAAGGAACATATTCAAAACAATGTCAAGCATTTAATTATAAACACCTAAGGATTTGTTTGAAATGTGAATAGTCAGAATCAAATTCCAACTAAAGAGAGGTTTATTGGAAGAATAGGGGGATATCTCATAAAAGTTGAGAAAGAAGTGATACATAAGAAGAGGAGAACCAGGGAAGCTCAGGGAACCGGGCAGCAAGAATTCATTGATCTCCCAAGAAACCTGACATTGATCTCAGTTTAGCAACTCCAATTGCAAGCGCCAAATGTGGGAAGAGAGAATCCCACATCAGTCTGGGTTGGTGCAGAGGCCCACTCTTCTCTAATCAACAATGGACAGGAAAGCAGGACTTCATACTACAAATGTGGCTGCTCCATCCTCATTCATGTAGTTTGGCGGAATCCTTAAGAGCAGACTGTAAGTTGTGAAACGGTGAGATACTTCATATGTCTTTTGTACAGATATGCAATCTCCTTAAACCTTTGCAACTGAGATATATGCTAAGATGGTTGCTGTTACAACCATGTTATAGAGAAGGACAATAAGCCCAGAGAAGTTAATCATCTCCAAGGCCACAGAGATAGGAGGTGGTGGCGCTGTAAGTTAAACCTACATCGGCAATGCCTTAAAAACCTGACGGACTCAGTCTCCACTCACTGCTTCACAAAACGCACTTTTGCAGCTGTGGCCTTGTTATAGTTTGCTAAGCACCCCAGAGAAGAGAGATTTGGTTAAGCTTAATTATGTTCTAGTTGATTTCATCAGACTTCTGGAATCTGAGATTTATGCATTTTCACAGATGGTTAACATAATGATTAGAGGGATGAAAGTGCATTTGCCCAGAGTTAAACGGAAGGTTGGTAAAGCAGCATCATCGCTTCTGTTTCAGGGCTTGACCAACAAGTAGACAATACTGTTCCTTTAGGAGACCAGGAGAGTGAATCTCTCCTTTTAAAGCAGTTGCACGAACTGTCCACAGGTCTTTCTACGAACCCTGTGAAAGATAGATGGGATTTATCTTGACTGAAATGGGGAGAATCAAATTATCTTCATCAACATCAGAAAAAAAGTGTGATTATACAAAATAAAATACCCTCCATCATACATCATACTCCCATTTGTATTAAATGAAGGAATTGTGAAGGGCCTGGGATAATATATTAGTTACATTTCAAAGAACCCCTATACATGTGTAGTATATTCACCAAAGTTTCAGTCTGATGAAAAGAAAATTGCTTGGATCTATATATGTTATACCTTTCAGATTGGACTCAAATTTAAAACAAGAGACACTTTTCAGCATTGGGTCTTACCTTGTGTTAAATGTCAAGATATTGTAGTATGTGGTAGCCTTTTTCAACTCTCTTGCTCTATTTTTTATGATATCTAACATTATATTTTTATGTATTTCCTTGTTTATTATAAATTTCCTCTACAAGAATATAAACTCTACAAGAGCAAGGACTTTGTCGTCTTCATTGCGGTATTCAGCGTCAAGACTAGCATCTGGCATGTGATATCCAAATGCTTAGAACATGCTTATGGAAAGAGAGCACTGAGAAGCCCTCATTCTGTGTAGATCAAGTCTTTTCTAAATCCATGGCAGTATCCCCTAGTGGATCTCTGCGTGTGGCCTCTACCTTAAACTCAAATCTGCTACGCATTCCCCAAAGTAAGCTTTGAAATCACAAATCATATTAGAGCATTCCTTTCATTAGCTAATTTTATGGCTTCATAACACTTTTAGGCATAGGCTTCCTATCAAGGAATTGAAGGTCTTCTGTAATCTGGCACCAAACTAAGTCTTTGTAACTTGACTTCTCAACTCCTTGCCCTCTGCTTATTTATCTGTCATGCATTTACAGGCCTACGTGAGCACACCACAGTCTGAGTAAGAGGCCCGAGACTCATTCCCTGCCCTTAAAAAGAAGTCCAACATTCAGTCTTGCAGAGAAACTGAAGAGAAAACAGATTGCTATGGAAGCACGTAGTAAGGAGCCCACAGAACATCCGGAGCCTTCACAGATCAGGTGCTGGTTCTCCAGCTTGCCACACTCTGGTTTTGCTGTGACTTTGCACACCTCACTTCTCCAGCTGAATATCCTCCTTACCCACCTACCACACCCAGAGAACTCCCACTTGTCCTTCAACATCCAGTCTAATTTCCCATTGCTGAATCGATTCAGACCAATTGTCTTTCTTGTTCTGTCTTAAATCGGACATTTAGGCATCTGGAGAAGATTGACCACTGGTTGCCTAACTCAGCAAACAACTTGCAGCTAGTTATCAAACTGATACACAGATAAAATACATTTCCCAGAAATTAACTTTCATCTGAGGCATTTGGTTTTTTTAGGAAAACAAAATTTAAATGAAATAAAATATTGATTCTTAAGCTCTCTCCCAAACCCCCAGAACAAAATTTCCTAGGGGAAGTCCTAAGAACTTGTCTATTTCACAAGAAATGTGATTCTCAGTTGTTGGTTCTCAGAGTGAGACATTCCCTGACCAGCAGCCGCCTCTGGGAACCTGTTAAAAATGCGTGTTCTTAGGCTCCACTCCAGGGGACGGCCTGACAACCACGTGTGACTCACCCTCCAGAAGATGCTGTCACATACTCAACTGTGACCCACTGCTCCAAGTCAACTCCTGGGAGTAGAGAATTAAATGTCGGCCTAAAAAACTAAGTGATACCTCCATTGCCCAAAAGCATAAATAACAGCCTCATAAGAAGCTTCTTTTTGCCACAGTGTGGCTAATGCTAAACTGACCCAACAGAAATAGAAATTTCAGAAAGGCCATGGGCCTAAAATCAGAATTTTCTGCCACATTACATCTGGAATCACTGAAGCTATAAAGACATTTCTGTCTTGTGACTGGAAAAGGCAGCAATACCCAAGAAACGGAGGGGGAAACAAAAGCAAGCACCAGGCACGAAAGAACCTTCAATTATCTGGATATTTTAGTAGGTAGCCCCAAAGATTCCCTGGAGCCACAATTTTTCAAAATTTGTTTTTAACCACAGAGCCCTTTCTTCAAAACATATAGATTTAACCCCCTATCTACATAACAGAAAAGAGGTGCTGCTGGGCCCAGTGCCCTGGCCTTCGTCAGCAACCCTGAGGCCCCTGTGGCATCCCCAGGAAACCCTACAAGGATGGAAAAAGCAGGCTGAACATTCCTGTTCTAGATGGTATTTCCTTCTGAATTCTCATAGTCACACACAACTGCAGAGAGAAAACAGGAGCCGGGGCATTCAACAGCAATGAAAGAGATTATTCTAGCGTTGACTCAGTGGAGGTCACTAGACTATATTTGAAAAGATCAGTATAATATAATCAGTTTAAGATGATTTAAAATTAAGCAAAGAAAGAAGGAAGAAAAGTAGGGAGGGAGGGAGGGAGGGAGGGAGGAAGGAAGGGAAGAAGGGAGGGAGGGAGGGAGGAAGGAAGGAAAGGAAGGAAAGGAAGGAAGGAAAGGAAGGGAGGAAGGGAGGAAGGAAGGAAGGAAGGAAGGAAGGAAGGAAGGAAGGAAGGAAGGAAGGAAGGAAGGAAGGAAGGAAGGAAGGAAAAAGAAAGAAAAAAGAGGAAGAACAGGAAGAAGAAAGAAAGCAAGCAAGCAATTCTAAACTGCTGAACGGTTCCACTTTTCATCTTGAGATGCCTGGAAGCACTGACTTTTGTTGTCACTCTGGGCCTAAGGAGCCCCTTCTTTTCCCACGCTGACCTCTGCCATTTCTGTAGGTGGTTTACATAGCAGAGTGCAGGGTTACAGCTCTTCGGCAAACTTCTTCACAGCAGAAAGGGCAAACAAGGTTCCACATAACTTCCTGTTTCTCAACAGAGCTGAGTCTCCCCCTCCCCCATGTTTTTGTTTTTCTGCTCATTCTCATGGAAAAAAAAAAAAAAAAAAAAAAAAAGCCTGGAGATTTTTAGAAAAGGAAAATAACTTAATTGGAAGCAGGGAATAATCAGAAACTTACATGGGGCTAAATTTGCATTTCATTTTCTTTTTTCCATCATGTATTTGAGAGGTTTGTATATACTCTGTCAATTTTGTAAGGAGTGAGTGAAAAATGTAACATATGTACAGGCGTTTATTCATGTGCTTTATGCTCTTTTCTTTTTATGGCAAATGCCCTGGAGAGTTTTAACTCCAGGGATGTTGTGTGGAGAAGGGTTTTTGGGTTTAAGATTTTAAGATGAGGCTTTTCGTTGACCCTTGACATGGCCTTTAACTGGAAGTCCCTCCAGAGAAAGAAGTTGGGCTTATTCATCTTTATGACCCCTGCAGCCATCATCACAGTGCTGGGTACAAAGTGGACACTCAGAAAGTTTATTGAGTCAGTGTGGGTTGAAAGTCATAACCCCAAATTTTCTTTGCCATCTGTAAAGAAAATAACAATAATACACAGCCAAGAATATCATGTCATGAATAATTTCTTAAAGTGCTTTGAAATTAGTTCCAGAAAGTTTGGAAAAATTTTGAAAACCTAAGATGCAACATGTACGGTTTTAAACTCTGGCCTTTTCAATACAAACTTTCTCTTCCTTTACATTTGTATACTCTCAACAAACTTAAAATGTGATGTTTCAGGTAAGGAGGCATTCTGCCAAAACAACTGGCCAATTACATCAAATGAAAAGAGCCTTCTGGAAATCACCAGGTGGCTGACTAAGTTGTTTCAATTTGCCAACTGGTGTTCCCATGTAAGTCTAGGAGATGCCCTCACCCTTGAGTAAGAGCCTAGAGCCCACAGTGTTTTCTTGCATCATGTCTATATTCTTTTACATGGACATGAATGCATTCTTTAATATGAAACTTTCATATTCAGAAAGCTGGGACAGTTTTGTATTAAAGAGCCCTCTTGCCCTTAAGAGCAAACAGGTAGATAGAATCCCTTACCAATACCTGTCTTAGGAAGTCTGGATGTCCAAGGCAACAATGAATTGCTTTCCATATCCCAACATCACATTTGGTGAGAATTTCTTTCACACCAGGCCAAATCAGTGTGTTCAAAATTCCATCGAGATAGTTTGCCATTCATACACTTGGTGTAGCAGGTTGTGAATAATGCAAATCATTTCAGTTGTAATTAACAAGAGTGCAATTGTTTCTGCATGCAACTGAGGGAGGAGGAAGACCCCTGAGAAATGTCTCTTACAAAACGCAACCTTAACTTAGTTTTCCATTTAGATAATGATGGGCTCATGGAAGATCATTGACCACTTTTACCTGCTTATACGCATTGAAAATCCATCTCAACTTCTTTAGAAAATTAAATTGGGCCAGAATTATATCAGATTGAGAGGTCTGCAGATCAACTCCTCATATTTGTCTCTTACCAACCAAGGAATCTTTTTTTTAAAAAAGGATATTTTCTTTGACAAAGTAGAATCTGCAAGTGGCGGAGGGAAGAAATATTTAGAAGAGAGGGGATTATATTTGTGAATCTGTGTTTTAGGCAGTGGATTGGACATTGTGTCACTGGCTGCATTAAACAGTATGCAGAAAACGGAAGCTGAAGCAAAACCTGAGGCAAAATCTCCGGTGGGACATGGAAGAGTAAAAGTGAGAGAAAAAGGGAAGGCGAGCAGGAGAGGGTCAGGGAGGCAGAAAGGAGGGCAGCGCTGGGAGAAGACATGAAAAATTAGAACAGGAGCTCAGAGCACTCGGGAGAGCAGGGGAAATGACAGTTGAAATTAGAACAGGAGCTAAGAGGAGCCAGCAGAAGGGGACGGCAGGAACTAGGAAATTTAAGGCGGGGAGAAACAACTGAGAGAAGTGGACAGAAAAAAGAAAGCTTAGCTTCAATAAGAAGGCCCGGGACTCCCGTGCGTCCAGTAGACCTGCCCTGCTATGGATCAAAACAAATGATTTGTCATTCTGAAATGACTCTGAAAGGGGGAATGGAATGTGCCCCAACAATCAATATTAAATTTTATGCCTGCTGCACCTTTCAAAAGGCTCAAGAAGACATTGATTCAAGTAAGTGCCACATTTTTAAATGACCTATGATGATTCACTTTAACAGTTTGAGAGCAGAAGTTTGCACCCAGAGCTGGGGAGCAGTGAGAACCAAGGGGTGGTTTCCACTTGTGGTTGTGGTTGTGGCTGTGGGGCTGCGAGGATGCGCTGGTCACTGTGGCAGGGGCAGGGATGCTCTGGCAGGAGAAAATGCTGTTTCCTGTCCAACTAGGGCACGCGTGTGGGAGGCTGGAGTTTATGTTTTTCATTATATAGCTGGCATTCTTAGAAAGCCAAGAAGAGTTGCGCTTTTGGGCTGGTTTGATGAGGTGCTTTGGGCATTTTGTATTTTGTGGCCAATTTTATGAGGGGAAAATATCTGATGCCAATGGAATGGATTGGGAAACCTGAAGGTGGGTTTCCCAGATGAGGCCTTCCCAGAGGAGGCCTCTGCAGAGCGGGCCAATCGGGATTCTGGTTTTGCAGAGTTTTCACTGACGTCGCCTTGTCTCTTGCAGTCAGACAACTGTACTGGGTCAGAATTGGTTGTAACAAGTAAAGACTCTTCTCTGGGACTGAGTGAAAAGGATTTCAAGCTGGAACATGTGGCGTATTCATGCTCTATGTTTCTCCATACCTAAATGCCAAAATCAGAGCCTGGGTTTTAGGCCTAAAATACATTATTTATTATTTCAGAAATCTCCATGTATAGCAGATTGGCTTCCGTGAGGGGAATCCACCACCCTGTCTGCTCCATGTCTGGCTTTTAAATGCCACCTGCCCAAAGAGCTAGGGCCAGCCATGGTGCTTCCTTAATCTGGTTCTGGATCCTTGGTTCTGGTGACTCGTTTTATCTTCTAACTCTGGTTGATTTCCTGAATTCAGCTTCTTCATAACCTCTGATTTGGGAATCCCTCTCATCAACTGGTCCTGAGCAACCAAATCCCTTTCCCTGCCATACCCTGCACAGGGAGAGTCACTTGGGCCACATTCCATCATGTTGCTGATGATGCAAAATATCCTGGTGTTCTTATTTCTATGGCTTACTTGATAATTACATGTTTATATATTGTTCACCTAACTACTCAACAAGATCTATCTTTCCCCCACTGCTTCTTGCCTTCAGCCTACAAGGGAGTACCTGTCTCCTCAATTTTAGAAACTCACTCATGCTTCTTCAATACATGTTTATTGAATCAATATGATGTTCTGGGTAGTGTGCTAGGCACCCATCAACTTTTATTCATTCCATTGAATCTTACTCATGCGAATATTTATTAAACAAGAATCATTTATTGGGTGCTTTTCTAAGTGGTGGAAGTAGAAGATAAAGCAGTGATAAAAATAAAGTTCCAGTTTCCACAGATCTTACATTTTGTTGGGTAGACCCAAGAAATACATAAACAAGTAAATATGGTAGGTTATATGACAACATGGGAGAAAATAAAGGAGAGTAATGAATAAGAGTGGAGGTTATTTTTTATAGGAAAAATCTCATGATAAGTGATATTTGAGAAGAAATGTTTAAAAGTAAAAGAGCAAGTTATACAGATTTGAGGGGAAGCATATACCAGTAAGAAAGAAGCAGAGTATTCGAATACCCTGAGAGGTTTAGTTTGTTTGAGGAACAGGCAGTAGGACAGTATAGCCAGCACAGAGCGAGCAAAAGATAGTGAAAGAGAAGATGAAGTCAAAGAATTGCCAGGGCCCAGATTAGGTAGACTCTTGAAGTCACTGAAGCAAGGACTTTGGTTTTTACCTTTGGTGAAGTTTAGAAAACTACTGGAGGCCTCTGAGCAGAAGACTGGCATAAACAATGTTCTCAAAAAGTCACTCTAGCTGCCGTTGAGAAGAGACTCTGGGTGGGCAAGTGTGGAAGCAGAGAGAGTACGTAAAAGGTACTGTAATAGTCCAGGCAAGAAATGAAGTTGACTTGGGCAAAAGTGGTGACAGTGGATGTGGTAGGGTGCTAGATTTTTTCAAACAGAGAGTTTATGGTATTTGCTGATGGATTGGTTTGAAAGTATGAAGAAAAGAAAGTAGTCAAGACTATCTACATTGTTTTTGCCTAGACAACTGGAAAGATGATGTTGCTAGTTACTAAGGTTAAAAAAAAAAAAAAAGACTAAGCTAGGTGTGATGGCATGACCCCGTAGTCCCAGCTAAATGAGAGGCTGAGGTGGGAGGATTGCTTGAGCTGGCAAGTTTGAGTCCAGCCTGGGCAACATAGTAAGACTCCATCTCAAAAAAAAAAGAAAAACAACAACAACAAAAGACAGGAGAAGAAGCAAGTTTAGAAGAGTGGTGGTTAGGGAGGAGCCATGAGTTTGGTTTTAGAAAGGTTGAGTTGAAGATACTGTTTGGACATGACAAGCACATATATAATATTTAAATTTGCGGGTACAAGTCCAGGCTGGAAGGTGAAGGAGGAACAAAAGCACATCTTACATGGTGGCGGGCAAGAGAGAAGTACAGGGGAACTGTCCTTTATAAAACCATCAGATCTCATGAGACTTATTCACTATCACGAGAACAACATGGGAAAAAACTGTCCACATGATTCAATCACATCCCACCGGGTCCCTCCCATAACGTGTGGGGATTATGGGAGCTACAGTTCAAGATGACATTTGGGTGGGAGCAAAGCCAAGCCATATCACTGACTGTCAATACAGACATAGAGATGAATGTGTGGAAGTTCTCCAATGATTGCTTCTAAATTTTCCATTAATTTAGTCAGAAAATTCATAAGCAGAAAATGAGGCTGGTGGAGGAGGTGTTGATGGTTTAGACAGAATGACCTGCGCCAAGATTTGGAAGTAGGGGAAAATTAGGCAGGTTTAAGAAATTTTGCTGGCTACTTCTCAGCCTCTATCCTTTTCAGAGCTAATATCCCCCAGAGCGTGGGCAGCAACTGATGCTCACACTAGTTTCATCAGCGTCCTGCATCCTAGCTCCCAGGAAGATGACTCACACCCTTGAATCTGCTTATGCATTTTCAGTTGGATCTTCTGTGACTTCTGCATCTTGAAACTCAAGATGCCAGGTTTTTGTCCTCAACATACCTGCAGCAGTCCATTCCACTCCGTAGACCACCCCCGACTTGTTGAAATGCCAGCCTCATTTCCATGACCATAGAACAACTCGGGCCTCTTTCTATCATTCTTTTCTGTACCTTTCACTAATTTTTCATCTTCCTACTCTCCATTAAAAGGGCCAGTGCCCTCCCCACTCCCCTCCCCTGCAAGAACCTGCCTGTTCTTTCCATTCCCCTTCAGTAAGCAACCCTGTTTATTACCACAGTATCAGTCACACCATATCGTTGATGTTCTCAAACCAGTATCACCTCCATTCCACACTATCTGATAAACATTTCTGATGAAGTTGTTCTGCAAGAATATGCTGTCGACGGCTCAAATCAAAATATTTTAAGCTGTATTTCTCACCTTTCTTCCACGATGAGTTCTATATCCTGACTTATCTACTGTTATTAATAGCACTATGATTCCATCAGATCTCTAGGTTTGAAAATTAGGCATTATTTTCATCTTTTCTCTTCCTCTTATGCCCACACACAGTCTTAACGGACAGAGCCATATTCTCACAGCATGTACCTCTCAAGAAATTTCTCAGAGGGTCTTAAATATAATAGGTACTTGGTTGACACGCAAAGTGAATACCCATGCAATATTTAATAACCTACTTTCTGTGCCATGATGTCATCCTTTCTCTTCATTCACTGCTGCCAGTGCCTTATCTTCAGCCCAGTTTGCTTTGGATCTACCAGGATTGGCACAGCACATTTACTGACCCCAAAAAGAGGCCTTCGCAATTTGCAATAGATCAGAAGAGATACTTTAGAATGACTAAATGTTATAGAAATTGGTATCTGTTCAGAAAACATCCTTCATGACTTTGCAAATAGGCAAAAATGTCAAGTCAGCTCTACTCTGAAGCCATTTGGAGACATTTGCAACAATGAATGCATGATTAAGTTTATTGTTTAGTAAACAGTTTGCAGACATTAGCCAAGGAAGAGTTATGGCGGCAGTTTACAAATAATTGCAATTGAATTAGGCAGACTGCAATGCAAAAGCAGTGCAAATAACTTGCCAATTCCATAAAATGTTTTGCAAACAGATTCTGGGAGAAAATAGAATGAGAAAAGCAGAAAATCCAGAAAGCAATGTTTTCCGAGTCTGCTCTGCAGATAGTGAGAGAGGATGCCCTCATATTTTACCATGAGAGTAAAGTGTTAGTGAAAGGTGTTTATTTCTGCTTTGCCTCAGAGACAGAGCTTGGCACAGACTTCAGAGTAGGAAAAAGGGGGCATGACTCAGTGATTTGGCACTTAACAAATTCAATTGAACAAAAGTAGCAGAACCATTTTAAAATAGAGTATATGTGTTTGACTGAGGGGGATTGTGGTGGGAGAATTCTGGCCTATAGAAATACACTACTCAGAGCAACTCATTGCCAAGATAAACCTGTGCACAATGTTGGAGAGCTGACTGTATATCCGGAGTATGCTTAAGAGATGGTTTATTTTATTAAATATGCATTATATGACACATATATTTAATTAAGAGATAAGCAGTATATATGTATATATATAATTATATATAGAATAGTGTATGTACATATTATATATAATATGTATATAATGATGTGAATGTATAATAAATATGTAATATTTAATAACATACAATTAATATAATATTTAATAATATATACTATGTCAGTATCAAGGTTACCTCTCCTAGATCAAAAAACATTTCCTAGACATGTTATGTTTGCTTTTCCCAAGCTGTTTCATTCATTTCTTAGCAATAATTCTATGAATCAAAGATACAAATCCAACTATAACCACATTAGAACGAATCTAGAAATCAAATGAATAAAGAATTAGACAAAGCTTAAATTGTAGTTACTCACCAAAACTGCTTGATTAAGAATCCCTCAGCCACATTGTCGTAACTTCTATGTTAAAAAAAAAAAAAAAAAAAAAAAAAAAAAAAACACACAGAACATTCATAAAAAACATGAGCATGATTTAGTGAGAGATTTTCTGGATGAGAAACACCCACAGGACTTTTGTGGTTAAAGTTGGCCTTTGTCTCAAAATGCATCCTGAGCACGCAGCTTTCCTCTTCTAACCACACCCTTTATCAAAAGCTATTGATTTTGTAACTACTCAACCGGATTCTTAGGTTCAAAAATGAATCTAGGGAAGAACAGGTGATCTAAAACAAATTCTTGAGTTCCATGTCACATACCAAGGGCTGGGACAATTAGTTTAAGCAAAAGAATTGACTTCTGTCTCCTCTGAAAGGATTCAGGCTTGGTCACAGATCAATTGGAATTCAAAACAGTCAGAAGTATGGATTAGGAAATTTCATTTTAATCCCCTCTCATAACATTTTGAAGTCTACAACAGACGCACAATTTGTGGATTTACCACAAATATGTTTAAGTCTATAGATCTGTGTAGTAGCTGAGGCTGGGCTAATGGATCAAGTATATCATAATTGGAAAGTTCTTTGCACTGAAACTAGATGCAAAAATCTATCCATCATTTCTCAAAGGCAAATTATGTTTATACAGTGCCTCATTTTGCACATTCAAAAGTTTTCAGTATCTACCATAACCATTTGGGGTGAGATAGATCATGCTCACAAATGGATCCTTTGGAATCATATCCTTTGCGGTATTTTAGTTGCAAAGCAATTCTATATCTTAGAGTTTGGTATCATAGGAAGCTACTGAGTTGAAAACTAAATAAAAGAGAACGTTAGATGACAAGAAATCCAGGCGCTATCTTTCCCTTTTATCTTTTGCTCTTCTGTCCCTGACAAGAGGCACCATTTTCTCTTTGCAACATAAGGAAGAGAAAGATGCTTGGTTTCAGCACTTGTTGATCCCATTAACAGGAAAGATTGACAAGAAGTAGACAATTATATCTGACATGAATATGGATATGGAGGGGATTGTTGAAATGGAGACTCTTGCTAATGGAAGAAAGATGATTCAAGCCTTCTGACAGATGTCAAGTAGATTGGAGTCCAGTGAACTTACAACCATTTAATCTGCATTGCAAGAGAAGACAAATTGCATGACTGATAACCTCTTTATTTTTTATTCTATAATTTTTTACTCTGCAGTGTAGAAAGAGTTAGGGTTTTCAACTTGCTAATGTGGGTCACTATTATTCACCCAGAGTTTCAATGGCATTGGGGCTTTTGTTAGCAGGTGGCTTCTTCTCTGGGTCAAGGAAGAAAAGAAATAAATGAAAAAGACATGAATACAGAAATGACATAAATCAATCTGAGAATTACAACTCTTCAATAAGATTTTGACCTCAGTTGCAGGAATGCAATTTCTGACTCTGTCTGAAAGGCATTAGTGACTCATTTAATGCGTTATATGAAAGTAAGGTAAGTAGGAAAAATGTACTTGAACTCCATTTGGTTCTACAATATAATAGAGATAGAAATGTTTCTTTATTTAAAAATAATCTTTTATCCTTCTGAGATATTTGTGTATAGTATGTTTGTGTATTTCTGAGTAAAGATTGTTTAAAACAAAACAGTTGCTTTGTTTCTCTAGTATACTGGTACAAGCAAACAGACAAGGAGAAGAAGAGTTGATTTATGACCTTTGAACTCTTTCATATTATGTTTTTTTATTTTCCTTGTCTAGATTAGAAAGTTCCCTCCCATACTCATATCTAGTGCTTTTGAGTTCTACTCAAAGCCAATTCAATTTGATAAAACTTGTGATGTTCCTCCGGTAGAATAAATTTCTTGACTCTCAAATTTGATGACACCTTAAAGTGAAAATTGCATAGCAAATCCCATCCTCAAGTGGTGGTGCATGCCTGTAGTCCCAGATACTCAGGAGGTTGAGGCAGGAGAATCACCTGAACCCAGGAGGTGGGGGTTGCAGTGAGCCGGGATTGTGCCACTGTACTCCAGCCTGGGCGACAGAGTGAGACTCCATCTCAAAATAAGAAAGAAAAAAGAAAAAGAAAAAGAAAGAAAATCCCATCCTCTGATGATGAGTAGTTTTCCTTTTAAGGTTCCAAAAGAGCTCTGTCAGCATTCTCTGTAGTTAGTTGGCAGTAGGATTCGGAGAGCCACTCTCACTCCAAAGAGAATGAACTTGGCTTGGAGAAGGCAGAGAGCCATGGGAAATCCCACACAATGAACCAGGTTATGAGGACTTACATTGTAACATTTCCTTATAATAACCAAATCACCTGCAATACTCTTCAGGTCAATGTGCGCTTCTTGAGTGTCTACTTTGTTCTTGACAGTGCATTGGGTTCTGGGTCTGCAAAGACAGGGGATCCGACCCTCAAGTAGCTTACAGCTCAGAGGGGAAAAGAGACCCACAGGCATATTCTTTCAATGCAATGTAGTAACATAAAGAGGTCAGCAAAGGAAGTGGAAGTCAGATGTCATGCCCCCTGGCAAGGTCTGAATGTTCTCTCCTCAACAAAGTCATCCCTGGAAAAAGCTATGAGTCAGGTGAAAGAGACCCATCAGCTTCTTGGCCAGAGGAAGTTCTGTGAGGACAGCCACGTAGGCGTGACCTGCCATGAGGAGGGATGGGGACTCCTCTCAAGCGGCACTTTCTCAGTCCAGGTCTTGCACACTTGCGTTTCCCATTTATCTTGTTCTGATCAATACCTCGAACCACAGCTCCAATACCACTTTGGCAATGGGGCCTACTAGGAACACCCACTGGTGGAAAGAATAACTTGACTATGTGAGCTTGGAAGACCTCAACTCCCTCCTTTCCTTCCTTCTTTTGGTTTATTTTTGTTCATTTGTTTTACACTTATTTATTCCTCTTCCCTCCACATGCCATTTAACTTTGCTGAGCACTTCACTGAACCAGGATGTTCGAAGGTTTTGCATGTATTATCTCAATTAATCTTTACAATAATCCCCTGGGGTAAGTAATATGATTTGCCTGTTTTACAGATGTGAACTGAGGCACAGCCAGGTTACGCAAGTTGTCCAAACATGTAACGAATAAGTGGTGGAGCCAGGGTTTTCCTCAGGCAATGTGATTCCAGGACCACTATACTGCAGCTATTGTCAGGTGCCTGGTATCCTTAACTATATTACAAAGTTCTTGAGAGGAACAGAGATCACTTGTTATTTGCAATTTATACAATACCTACTCTCTTGAGATTGTAGGGGTGATCACATGATATTATTGCATGAAAGGGTAGATGAACAAATAAATGAATGGGGGAACTCTACTTAGAAAGCTGGTGGAAAAAAAAAAAAACATGACCTATAAAAGGTTGAGCAGGAGCATGAATGATAAAAGGAATTTAATGATATTTTAGGAAGATAAACTTTCCTTTATGAAAGGAAGAGCAATAGAATATAGACTTTTCACTAGGCCTTTGTAGTCTTCAAAATATTGGCATGAAAGCCTGAGTCAGCATGGATGTTATCAGAAAGATGAGGACTGGATACTTGCATCATCGCAAAGGGAAAACTTGGTGACTGCATATGGAGACATGTAGAAGGATATTGTTGCAATGTAAAAAAAAATCCTCATTATCCTAATGGAAAACACATTAAAAGCATTTAAAGAAGCACAATCATTCCTAATCTTACCATCTGATGGTAAACAAAATTAACATTTTTATATTATCAGCATTGGTTATTGCATGAAAATCAATTTAAAATATTAGACCAAGCAAGAAAATAATGGCATGTCAATTTCTCCTCAAAATTCCAGTTGCAAAATACTACACCAAATTAACGTTCACTTTGAATTGCCAAATGACTGGTCTATTCGGCTGTGTGGAAACCGGCCACTGATGTTGTGAATAACTGAGTTGACTTAGCTTTAGTCTACTTCCATCATCATGGGACTAATGTGTGCTGAACATCAAGGATGCAAAAGTTAAGCACACCCTACCCCGATTTTCTGATGTAATATTCCTGCAAAATGTTTTCTGGTTTGAGTGTCTACTGATCAGTTACTTTCTGACTTAACTCTTTCAGTTTTACAAAGACAATGCCCACAGGGCTTTGTTTATGACCCTTCTGCCTAGTTTCTCAAAAAAAAAAAACATTTTCACAGAATCATTAAAGTTGTAAACACCATCTATAATTGTATAAATGATACCTTTGCCTCTCTAAAAAATACAAATTAATTGAAAAGTTGCATTGCAAATGCCAATTAAGTAGAGCATTTGTTTCTTAGCATAGTAATTTCAAATGCAGCTCACTATAAATTCACATGTAAGCATCCGGAATTATAAAACCAATACTTTGAGGAGAAAGCAAGTGGTTATTGCTTTATATAACATTTCCTCTGGAATTCCTTCAAGAGGTAAGGCTTGCCAGTTTCACTAAAATGAAATATACTGATATTGATTCATAAATCTAATATGTATAAAGCCTCTCTTCTGTGCCAGGCACTGTGCTGGGGGCTGAATTATACATATTATTTTTCCAGAAACGCATCTGAACATACATGTGATCAATGCACATATGTGCAGTTCTTAGGATAATTTATGAGACAATTACTCTTGTCTGAGTCAATCAGCTTGACAAAGACTGTTGCCAGGGAAGTATTTATTTAGTAGATGTTTGCCATAGCTTTGGTATGTTTTCCCACCTGTCTCCTCCAGCAGACTTTATCTTGCAGAATTTCAGGAGACATTTCTAGAACTTAATTAAATCATTTTCATATTGGAAGATGATACAATGTGGTTTGTATTTTAGGTGTCAAATTACTCCCAAGAATTATTAACTACTGATTGTACCCTCAGAACAGTTATTAGATATTAGGAGTCTCCAGTTGAAACATTTTTTTTTTTTTCCTAGAAACTTAGATGTTGAATTTAGAACTTAAATTCACTAGGGTCTGTAAAATGAAAAACAAAGTCCATAGAAGGTTACTTGACGATACTTTTGATGATACAGTGAATAAGAACAAATGCAAAAGGCTATAAATTCTATGGTGCTGCTGGGTGACTCAGAACGCCCAGGTTTGGACCTTGGTCTTTGGAGTTATCTGACCTAGTTGATCTTATATAACGTCTCTAAACTTCTGATTCCATGACTCCAAGAATACATTTTATCATGACAAAGATGCTGTGATGATGAGATAATGGATCTAAGGTGCTTTGTAAGTACTAAAGTGACATAAATAATATTATTGATATTAATTTTATAGATATCTCCACAATTATACCACTTTGAATAATATTCCAATATAACACAATAAATTATAACTCATCTTAAGCTGCCATCATCCTTCCAAAATTCATAGGCCACATCACTTCTGCATGATAAAGATAATTGCAAAAATTCTTAGAGATGGATTTTATCTTGGAACCTACTGTGTTTCAAGGGGAACATATCATTATCTCAATATGCCAACATAATGCTGATCCATTATTAGAAAAACACGAATAGGTGCTGATGATAACCTGACAGGATATAGTTTTGCCTTCTCGTCGAATGTCTGAGATTAAGAGAATGATTGAGTTGAAGGAACAGACTAAAGCTTACTGACTCAACTACCAATAAACCATGACCTCTTCAGCACCATGCTTCCCATTGAACATGTCTGCTTCTGAGGAGTGTTCCTACTTGCAGGCAACTTGAAATAACTTCCCAAAAGTTAACCACCTGCAATGCTTACCTGCAGGCAGGTAGATGCAGCTCCAGGGGCCCTTTAGGATCGATGGCTCCAGATAGCTCAGAAATGACTGAATTTTCAATGCAGCAAACACTTTCCAGGGAAAGCAAAATTCACCCTGGAGCCCCCCACGTACAAATTATAGTCACCATTTAAACCATCATCACAGTATTTGAGGTTAGTAAAACATATTGCTTGAGCTATAAAACATTCTAAACTAGCATTCCAAATGTCTCGCCTCAAGCAAGCACTTAAATTAAAGTTTCAGACAGCTGGCACTGGAATCATAATAACAGTTTTACACAAAGGGATTGGCTAAACATGATTATTGTTTTGATAATTTATTGTCAACATGCATTATTGTGCCCTGATCCCAACACTCGGGTTTGGTTCTTTTCTCTTGTCAACAGGTGACAAGGTCTGGTTTAGGTGATAGAGTAGAACATTTGTTACCCTGGTTCTAGCTAGATCACACACACACACTCGCACACACACAGTGTATTACAATTAATTTATACAATCTGATCATGTTAGGGTCTCTTTCCTCTAAATTGCTTTGTTAGTAAAGAGAAATAATCTCCAGGTATCCCTATTACAAAAAAAAAAAGTCGACTTACTCAATTCTCTTGGAATATCTAATTTCCAGTGCCTCCCTTTGTGCAACAGATAAAAACAGAAAATGCTACAGTATTTCTTTTGTAATTTGAAGTGCGTACATTACACTGGCAGCCTTGTATCTATTTAGGCAGATGGGTGCTAATTTACCCAAGGCACAGACAATGCTGACGATAGCTATTTGCCCTTTAGCCAATTCTAAAGCACAATATTTTGCAGACATATTAACATATTTTCAAGTATAACAGATTCTCTGTTCACTTCAACTTGGACCACTTTGAAATATTTTATTTCCACCACAGGGAAATAAGCGTGATTGACATTGATGTTCCATTTTACTGAAACCGGTCTCATTCACAGATTTTATAACAGAATTAGAAACAGAAAATTATATTTTTATTATTTAAATTAAGCCCAACATATAGTACAGGCAAATTTTCTTTCTCAGTCTGTTTGAACATTTAAGAACATTGTGGTTATATATTTTACCATTTTATTAAGAAAGCAAGCACTCTTGTCTTTGGGTGGTGGGGATTGCTATATCAGTGCAACAGGTTTTTCTGGATTATGTCTTTCTGTGCACAAAACACACTAAAAAATTGGAAAAGTCAGAAAGAGTCAGTATGCTCAGATCAGCCAAGAGGGAAATAAAGGACACATTTGAGTACCTTTAAAATTTTTTCTGAACATCACTTTTCCATTGACTTTAATTAAGATTTCATTAAACCCTGAGTTTGGAAAGCTTTTAATTGAGAGAGAATTTGCTTACTGGGCATATTTTTGGTGAGCTGTAAAGAGAATCTCTCTATAATTAATGGCCCTTCCAACTTTACAGTAAGTTCAACCTTGTTCTACCTTTGCAGAAACTGGTTATAGATCCACTCTTAAGAAATGAGCCATGCCACAATAATGATTTTTATCTTGTAATAAAATGGCACAAAGTTGGCGCTAGTATACTTTATGATTATATTGGCTGCTGACAAATTAATCCAATTAGCAAAGGTGAAGGTTTATAATTGGGGTTAACTAGAATTTAACTGGTCATTGCTCATCAAACCTCCCTCACCTCCTCTAGAGCATGGTCCCCTAAGTTATTCGAGTAGTCACAGCCAGTCCCCAGATCAAACCAAAAGTCTGACTTCAAAAATCGTGTTTCAAGAAAAACTGATAGAGCCACCTTTCCAAAACCATGACAACAATGGAACTTGGTGGCATGGTATTTTCCTGCTGTTTGGGAGAGTGAGTCCCCACCCCCACCCTTTCTCCACCCCCCGACTACTGAGAGTATTTTTATATAGTTCAAGTCCCTATTGGTCTGCAGTTTGCAGTGCGGTTTAAAAAGTAATACATCTTTTCTTAGATGTACCCCAGTTTCTGCTTTTTAATAGACATGATAATGAGCTTCTGGGTCTTCATTTCCCAGTGTGCAGAGAGCTCAAATAAATCTTTGATTGTTCACAACCCAGGAGAAGTTTCCGGAGCACTGGGATCCATTGAGGTCTCTCTAAACAACTATTATTTTAAGGATATTTTTTAAATGTTGGACTTTCCTGGTGCCGTTGAGTTTTTCTTTTCCAATGTTGTTAGTGGCACCTGCTTATAGTGAACTTAGACAAAATGAAATTCCTTTTACAGTGAATCAGGATGAATAAAAGTTCCCAACTGTTTCAGAGCAGCATAATATGCTAACTTAGTAAAGGTTTCCTTATAGGTAAAAGGAAAAGTAAGCTTTACTGTAGATTTTCACAAAAACATGTCTGCGTGAGGAGTCCAGGTTTTTCCTAGATTTCAAAATTCTGGAAGACATTTTACGTTTCTGCAGGCAAAAGTATGCCAATGTGAAAATATGTTTGACCACTTTGAAGACTATTGTTTTTGGAGATTATGACTTATTTACATCTAGCATAATATAGTGTCTTAATGAAATGCTTTCCAAAAAGCAAATTCAAAAGTCTGTCTAACAAACTTAGAAATGCACAATTACTTATTTCTATTTTTTTTAAGTCAAAACATCCTTTGGGCAATTTCTGTTTTCAGTTTTATTGACAACTTTGAAAACAGAAATCCTAACACTGAAAAGTCCTACTGTTGTCAGATTTTTCATAAATTTCAGGGAAAAAATATGCATCTTCTACTCTTTGTTATCTGGAGGGGAAGGAGTAATGACATCAGACATATATTTTGATATGATATGACCTCAGGTTATACTTAAAGAAATATATATTACATTGGCTGGAATTTTTGTTTATTATAGCTAAAGTGATGGATGCTGCTTCCACTAATTCTAAAATAAGCCATTGAAAACTATCTTTATATGACTACAGACAAAACTTCCTCAATTTCCCTAGCCAACTGGACCTGGTGGGAGGTTGAAAACCATTTTTATTTAATTTTTTTTACTCCTGTTTTTATAAAAGAAGAAGATGGTGGCTTATGCCCATCCCCACAGCTTTAGCCAATTGACTATGATTGAATACTTTTTCTTATTACTGCTCACTGGGATCGTCTTATGAAATGCACATTTCATTTTTATCCAGGACCTGGGGATATGGGGCGACAGAGGAATATTACTTGAAATTCGGCACACCACGGTCTATAGAAAGCTGCACACCAAGACTGTGGAAGAGTTATAATTTTAATTCTTTTTACAATGACAAGGTTATTTCAAAGTTAAATTATCATTATCTCTTAAACAAACAGCACTGTGGCAGTTTTAGTAGGGCAAGGTGGCTTATTCTAATTGGTAGTATCTGTGGATTCCTACGCTGAATTTTAGATCTAAGCATTTCCAAATGAATAGGAAGATTGAAGAGAAAGGATATATTTGCAATCTGTTTGGGCTGAAATGGGTACTTGGTGCCACATATCTTAATGCAGCAAGTCATCATTATGATTATTACTGCCTCCATGATAGCCAGGTAGAAGCACCTGCTCTTCCTCTGCCTTCACCAGTTAATCCCTAACAATCAATTAATTTCTGAGAAACCCTAATGATGAGATGGAGACACAAACTTTTATGATATTATAGGAGGATGTGCTTGACATTTGTCAGTAGAGAGGCTGGGCTTGTAGAATCCCAAAGATTTAAGAGCACGGATGCTCAGCTGAAATAAAGCTGAGTTCAGTACTGTAACACCCTGCTCTGAACAGAATCCACTGCAACCCATTTTTTTAGTAAGAAATTCAACTGTGATATTCTCTGTTTATAGACTCTGTCATCAGCAGGGTTGGATTCTGTGACTTGAAGATTCCCAGCTTGTAATTTTTTGAGCAACATGTTCCTGGTTTTGCATAAAAGAAAAAAACAACGCAGAGGAGGTTGTTTTACCACAGATGATATAATAGGGATAACAAAACAAATACAAGTAAGCAAGCATCAAGCACACATATACATGACTGCAAAACAAAACACACACACACACAAATTCAGAATCATAGAAGAATAAAATCTGCAAATCTATTTTGTGCATAGTATTTAGCACTGTATATTTCCAATATGTAATATGTCTTTCACAAAGGAAATTCATGATGAAATAGATCGAATAATTTAACACATTGTTCAAAGTGGAAAAGTGGGAAATTTTCATTTTCCCACAATAGCAACGGGGATTTTTCCAAATCATTTTTATACCGTCAGACCAAAAAATACATTCAGATTAAAACCAAATTAATCACACTGGAGCTCTCTATATCACCAAGGAAGAATGGGATGTGCTCTTTCCTCTTCCTTCTCAAATTCCTCCTTCTCCTCCTACTTCTTCTTTTTAATGTATCGATAGAAAAGGATCTAATATTTGGATTCATGGCCAACATTTAAAATCAGAATCGATAAAATAAAAATATACTTTTTGTTTTTCTTGAAAATTCAGCTCTGACAAAAGCAGACCTTTGTTTTCACCTGTAAACAAATGACTTTGGCTTCTGTGACTGTCCCAGTAGACCAAGCACGCCCTCCCCTCCCATTTTCCAACAATCCCCACCTAACCCATGCAACTCACTGAAGTCACCAGCGGGACCATGTCACCTTCTGGTTGGCAGTCAATCCATGACTTAAAATGGGAACAGTCACCACTCCTGAATCTCCTCACCTCTCTTTTCTCTGTCAGGAACCATCTTTCTTGGCAATGTCAACCTACCTACCATCTTCCCTCCTTCGTTTGCTCTTTTCTACCCCAGTAGTTTTCCCGGGTGACCTTATTTGAAGAAAGCACACCCTTCTCCAATTCCTGTCTGTCCTTTGTCTGAGATTCTAGACAAAACCTCCCCTCTGTGTAGCATTTTTGACCAGCTCTGCTCTGCTCTGGTCCCTGTTCTAGTCCACATGTCCTGCATCCACACCTTGATACATGGTAGGCTCAACAAAAGCCTGTGGTACAAAATAATTAATATTTGCTGAAATAAGTGATCTTCAAAAACACAGTTCCCCTCATCAATTTCTTGGCAATTACACACAGGAGACCTGCTACACGCCCTCAGAATTCCCCTTGGAGCTAGAATTTGGCCACTGCCTTCATTTACAATGGTTGATTACATTTCCCAGTAAGTGTGACTGCATTTCAGTCTCACCTCTCTATCCAGTCTTCCTAGGTGATATAGAAAACTTCTGAAGTCAAGAACCAAAATCTTCCAGTTCTTGGTGCCCCTTAAGACAAAAGGACATTGCCCTCTGACATCTATAGTGGAAACCATCTCTCCTGCCTCAGAATTCACATCACGTTTTGTACCATTTCCAATGTACTTATCACATTTTATTTCACATTAAATAGTAATAGACTATACTCTGTTTAAGGGCAGAGTGTATACCTTATTCAACTTTGTATTACCCTTAAAGATAATCACCCTTCTATGTGTTTGAATTAATTAAAGTTAAACATTCATCAAAGGATACTGGTTGATTCAATGTACATTAGAACCTAAATTTCCAGAGTCTAAGATTTAATGTATTTTTGTTTTTGTTTTTGAGACAGAGTCTCACTCTGTCACCTAGGATGGAGTACAGTGGCCTGTGGCTCACTGCAGCCTAGACTTCCCAAACTGAGGTGATTCTCCCACCTCAGTCTCCTGAGTAGCTGGGACTACAGGTGTGCACCACTATGCGTAGCTAATTTTTGTGTTTGTTGTAGAGATGGGGTTTCACCATGTTGCCCAGTCTGGTCTTGTACTCCTGGGCTCAAGCTGTCTGCCTGCCTCAGCCCTCCAATATGCTAGAATTGCAGGTGTGAGTCATTGTGCCCAGACAAGAGTTAACATTTAAAGTTACCAACAACTCATTGAAGATTCACATTCCCAGTTTATATGGATTCTGGCACCTAAGGAAAAGAAGTCACAGGAAGCAGGAAGTCTCAGGGGAATGAATCTTCCCTGACAAGATACTGCTCCTGTTTCCTTCAAGACCATAACCCCTACCATCCCTTCATTGCCAGTGATATTAAGTTGTAACATGAAGGCAATTAAATGCAGATGAGGTGCTTTCCATCATTAGTTTCTGCTTTGATTTAAAGCATTAAATTCTCTTGATCAAATAGACACACATCTGAAAGGGTTATTTCCTCGAAGTACTAGAGTATGAATACGTTTATCATGTTATCTATCCTAGAATAGTCCCTGAAGAAAAGGGGACACAGGATGGATGTTTTGATTTATGAGTAGGGAATGAGAATAAAAAGGATGAGATTTCTTAAATGAAGAGTCTTAGGGTGTCTGTGTTGAGGACTTTAAATTAAGTTGAGGTCAGTATAGAGCAGGTAATACCTATTTTTGTAAAGGGCTTCATAGGATCTTGAAAATAACCTTTGTGTGTTTTAAGATATTGCCTTCAGCTTCCCCTGTTTCTAATTACTATACCAAATTCTATCCATTCCAAAACATGCCTTTTTCCCTTAGCCTACGATTCTAACACAACATTCTGTTTCTTGGTCTCTTATACCCAATGCACATGTAAACACACACACACACACACAGTTTGGGCTCCTCTTTCTGTTTATTTCCAACAGCAGAAACATGAAGCAATGACAAGATGGCCAGAGTTTCATATCAGACTCAAACTCTAGTAGGAGCAGCTTCAAAAACAGATAGGCTGGGTTGTTCACCAGAAGATGGGGTATGTATGCTTATCTCCTTAAGGATCTACTTTAAGGATTTCATATTTTGTATTTCTGAACATGCTCCATTGGAAATGTTGAAGCAAAAAATGTTAATAACAGAAAACTCTGCCCCTTATTTCAGGGACCTTGAACAAGTTTCTTAGGTATTATTTTCCTCATCTTATCAACAAAGAAACACATAGCTACCTCATGGAATTGTGAATGTTGATAAAATATGAAATCTCCAAAAAGGTGACACACACATAGTGAAGATTCAAGAAACGGCTGTTTCCCTCCACTTCCCCAGAATTCCCTTATGTGGCTTTAAATATGTCCAAAGAGCCTTTTGCAGAAACATGAATAGATTTTGTATGTTTAACCAAGTCATCATGTGCTTCCACTTTTGTTACAACTTGTATTTGAAAGACTCTTGGAAAAGCAGAAACCCAGTAAGGAGAATTCATGGCTTGACACTAGCTAACTTAGGAAATCTGGTGCCGTCGGAGAAGACATCTAGGCAACAGAATGAGCAGGTCCCACACATGGACAGCTTTGTCATTCAGAAGGAAAAAACAAAGGAAGTCTTGAGAAATCTATCTTGGGAATATTATCTTCCTAGTGCCAACATTTCTTGGATTCTTTCACCTTGATTATTAAAAGACTGTAGAAGAAATGAAAAATCATATACGTCTTCCTTTCCAAACATATTTCAATGTCCCTGTCAATATTCACTTGGGATGCACCACTGATTCTGAGATCATCAAAGGACATTTCTTCTAGATTAATAGCCTAAATTAATTAATTAGCTTCATTCTCTCATTGCCTTCACCTCTCTGCCTCTTATCTTCCCCTCCCCCATTCCCAATTGCTTTTCCTTTGTGTCTTTTTTTCCCCTTTCTGGAGGAATAATTTGCCCATCCTTGAAGATTTGCCATTCCCCCAAGAATTTTGCATATATGAGCTGTGAGGTTCTGTTAATTTACATTCCTAGTTTGAAGTCATATGTGAAACATACAGCTAGAAAAAAAATTAACATGGGATTTTACATTTTTTTATTCTGGGAAAAAATACAAAAAAAATGATGGGGATCATTTGAGATAAGAGTGAGAAACCCCACTGCATCCTGAATCAATTAGCCATATCACAATTTTTGTGAACAATCACATGAAGTCGGTCAAGGAATTGGCAATTGCGTGTTTCAGAGAAGAATCACCTCATATTAAGATGGGAGGCAAATGGAATCAGTGACTCAATGTTTATGACTTCTCCATGATCACTGTTTTGAGCTTTCTCCAAATCCAATTCTGCTACAGTAAGATAGAGATAAGAAAGAATTTACCAGCTGTACCCATTAATTAATTACCCAGACTATGGAACCTTCCGCAGTTCCAGAGACATTAGCTTTGTTTATGTTTCAAGTAAGCCCTCCTATGTAGGTAAAGAATCCTCTTTGTCCTGGTCTAAGTTTTAATAAAAAGTAACGATATTCATTATGCAGTGTTAAAGTGGAAAGTAAAACGAGGGTAGAGGGGTTATTTAATAACTAGAAATTAAAAATATATAGCTAGAAATCTTTCTTTCCTCCTTGTCCCCACTTCCTTCTCCATCAACTACTCGTGTCTCCTTCTTCTGCTGATGGGGAGGCCGGCCGCTGAGCAGAAGACAATTGCCATGAATACCCCTAATCATGGGGTTTGACCAGTTAATCAGTATCTCTGTGGCTGCCCATTGTTTACAGAGGGAAGGGGCCCCAAGATTCTTGATCTCAAATACTGGAAGGCTGCAAGTCGGGGCCTTCAGCTCTCCAGCAAGCAGTTGCAGCCTCAATTTAATTAACTGCCTATCCTTGCCCTGGTGTGACTTGTATGGCCAGGAAGGTGTTTCCCAAGGAAATCAGAATGGGTGGGGGCAGAGCGGGAAAGAATTAAAAAAAGGTTCAGGAGGGCAATGAGGCGGGGGTTAACAACGCTGCTTAAGATCAAGGGCTGGAGTGCTGAGATGCTGCCAGACTTGAAAACTTTAATTTACTGTCACTGTTAGCCCCCTTTGAGGTTTATGGTGGTATTTATACACACAGCATCAATCACATGAAACAAGGAGGGGATTTATAGTTTGTTTTAAAGACTGCAAATGCAATGTAATGCAAATAGCTTGCCTCATGGGCATTTACGTTTAATGGGAAAATTACAGATGCAAAAGATTGGTAGAACAAATTTTAAATTGACTTTATTACATCTAGTGCTTTTCAGAGAATACTATTAAAAAAATGAAAAAAAAAAAAAAGGATATGGTAATGGAGTTCTACACTGTAGCCTGACAACTTAAATTCCACTTAACTGACTTTCTTTCTTATTTCCTTCCTTTCTTTCTTTCTTTTTTTTTTTGTTTTGTTTTGTTTTGTTTTGTTTTTGGTTTGTTTCTTGCATCTTATGTTATCTCTACAGTAAGTAAAGCTAAATGAAAAATCCCTAGGATTGCAAACTGATTGATTAGAAATTTGATTTTTCCTTATTTCATTTTATATGACGTTTTTAGACCAAGCCAAAGAACATTTCCATATGATTTGCATGTATCCGTAGAATTACATCATGGTTGCATAGGCAGTTTTAGCCTATGCTATAAAATGCCAATTTTTTTTTAAAAGATGTTATTTTCTTAGAGCAGTTTTAGGTTTACAGCAAAATTGAAAGGAAGTTACAGAGATGTCCCACAGACCCCTTGCCCCCACGCATTTATAGCCCCACCAAAGAGGTACATTTATTAACAGTTGATGAACCTATGTTGACACATCATAATCACCCAAAGTCCACAGTTACATTAGAGTTCACTATTGCTGTTGTACATTCTATGGGTTTTGACGAATGTATGATGACACGCATCCATCATTATAGTGTCATACAGAGTAGTTTCACTGCCTTAAAAATCCTCTGTGCTCCACGTATCCATCCCCCAATCCCCAACTTCTGGTAACCACTGATCTTTTTGCTGTCTCCATAGTTTTGTCATTTCCAGATGTCAAATGTGTGGAATCACAGAGTATGTAGCCTTTTCAGATTGGCTTCTTTTTTTTTTTTTTTTTTTTTTTTTAATTTATTTATTATTATTAAACTTCAAGTTGTAGGGTACATGTGCACAACGTGCAGGTTTGCTACATATGTATACTTGTGCCATCTTGCTGTGCTGCACCCATCAACTCGTCATTTACATCAGGTATAACTCCCAATGCAATCCCTCCCCCCTCCCCCCTCCCCATGATAGGCCCCGGTGTGTGATGTTCCCCTTCCCGAGTCCAAGTGATCTCATTGTTCAGTTCCCACCTATGAGTGAGAACATGCGGTGTTTGGTTTTCTGTTCTTGTGATAGTTTGCTAAGAATGATGGTTTCCAGCTGCATCCATGTCCCTACAAAGGACACAAACTCATCCTTTTTTATGGCTGCATAGTATTCCATGGTGTATATGTGCCACATTTTCTTAATCCAGTCTGTCACTGATGGACATTTGGGTTGATTCCAAGTCTTTGCTATTGTGAATAGTGCTGCAATAAACATACGTGTGCATGTGTCCTTATAGCAGCATAATTTATAATCCTTTGGGTATATACCCAGTAATGGGATGGCTGGGTCATATGGTGGCTTCTTTCACTTAGTAATATGCATTTAACTTTCCTCCATGGCTTCTCATGGCTTGGTAGCACATTTCTTGTTAGTGTTGAATAATAGTCCTTTGTCAGGATGTACCACAGTTAGTTTATCCTAGTGAATTCACCTACCGAAGGACTTCGGCATCATGGTTTCTTCCGAGTTTTGACAATTATGAATAAAGCTGCTGTAAATGTCTGTGTCTAGGCTTTTGTGTGGACAAATGTTTTCCCATCATTTTCATAAATACCACGGAGCACAACTGCTGGATCATATGGTATGAGTGTGTTTAGTTTTGAAGAAACTGCCAAACTGTCTTCCAAAATGGTTATACTATTTTGTATTCTCACCAACAAAGAATGAGGGTTTCTGTTACTCTACATCCTCACTGGCATTTGGTTTTGTCCGTGTTACAAATTTGGGCCATGGTATAGTGGTATCTTGTTTTAATTAGCATTTCTCCAATATGTGATGTTGAGCACATGTTAATATGCTTACTTGCCACCTGCATATCTTCCTTGGTGCAATGTCTGTTAAGATCTTGGTCCCAATTTTTTCTCCTGGTTCTTTGTTTTTTTATTGTTGAGTTTTAAGAGTTCTATGTATAATTTTAAATAAGTCCTTTATCAGATGTGTCTTTTACAAATCTTTTCTTTCATCCTGTGGCTTATCTTTTCATTCCCTTGATATTGATATTGTCTACTTGATACTGGCTACTTTTTACATTAATATGTAAATGCCTTGAATCAAGGATTTAAAGTTTTGAGATAGATAGGTCTCTTGTCCTCATTTCATAAAATATGATTCAGTGTGTGTGTGTGTGTGTGTGCGCGCGTGTGTGTGTGTGTGAACGTTTTGGCAAAGATCTTTTCCTGAGCCGTGAACTCTAAAGGTTATCATGTGATAGTTGCTTAGTTGTTTTTTGCAGGAGATGAACTGGCACTCTCAGCTTGTACTCTGGCCAATGCCTAGTGCCCCCTTACAAAACTGACATTTAAACTGGCACGACCTGGTCAAAAGAAAAACAAGGGCTAAATAGGCAGGAGAGAAGAGTTTTGCTTGTATTAGAGGCTGCAGAAGCTTCATCTTCACATGCACAAAAAGCACTGTCTTGGTTGGACGCCGTGGCTCACATATGGAATCCCAGCACTCTGGGAGGCTGAGGCAGGAGGATTGCTCGAACCGAGGAGTTTGAGTCCAGTCTGGGCAACATACGGAGACCCTGTCTCTGCAAAAAATTTAAAAATTATCTGGGTATTGAGGTTCATGTCTGTGGGCCCAGCTACTCAAGAGACTGAGGTGGGAGGCTCACTTGGATCTTGGAGGTTGGTTTTAGTGCTCGCAGTGAGCCATAATCATGCCACTGCTGCACTCCAGCCTGCACAACAGAGCAAGACTCTGTTAGAAAAAAAAAAAAAGTCATTGTCTTCTTATCAGTTTACAAAAAGCATTTCCATGATAAGCTGGTCAACACCAATTAGAAGCTATGTCCACACTGTTTTCTAAAAAAAATTTTGCTATGATTTTTAGGCTGATTTGTTCCTTATTCTCTACTTCTTTCACGAAGTACTTGGGATGATTTAAAAAATGAATAAGATTGTAAATGCAAAAATGCTGGGGTTAGATTCTTTCTTGTAACTTTATAATTTTTTCCCATGCATACATAACTTTTTAAAATATATTCCTCTTATATGTATTCTAGTATTCATATAAAAGTACTTCAGAAAAAAAAGACTATGACCAGGCACAAATAACTTAAAGAATTTTCCTGTCTTTGTAACTTTTTACAAAATATTCTAAATAATGAACAACTACAGTTAGAAGTTATTGTTTTCTAATAGTGGCAACAAGATCCCTGTAAGGCCATGTTTATACTTGACCTCCAAATCTATCTGCAATATGACCAATATGTTAGGACCGGGTTGTGTTGTGCGTAACAGTAAAATTCCAAATAACAGTGGTGAAAATAAGAAATTAATTTCTCCTACTTCAAACAAATCAACGGGCTCTGGTGACACTCTTACAGAATGTCTGGAAGAACTCACACTCTTTCTATCTTTTTGCTTTATTATACTTGACTTTCATTTTGAAAGGCACCTCTTTGTCCAAGATGGTTGCCTCATTTTTCTCCATGATATATTCATTTTAACCGGAAGGGTGGAGAAGAAAGAGCACAATGGCCTCCAGTCTCTGCTGCAGAAATACTGGGGAGTTGCCTACATCACTTGTACTTACATCTTATTGGCCAGAACTTTGCCACATGGTCACACATAGCTTCGTGGAAGGCTGGAAATGTGCGCTTTTATTTTTCTCAGACAGCCTCAAGTCTGGCTAAAATTTAGAGGTCTTTCACTAGAGTAAAAAAATGAAGAACAAATTTCAAGGACAATCTAGCAATACATACCAGAGTCTCCAAGATTATTTTTACCCATATTTGGAATTGGTATTAATGCTTACACTCAAAAGAGTTGGATGGTAATCTGTGTCAACCAGACATGACAACCAGAATGAACAGTTTGGCTTTGTGATCACTGGATTAACTACGTAGACTCCATTTCACTCATAGGACTAGTATGTTAGATTTACCATTAGCAATTTGTTGGGGTCTGATTTTTTTTTTTTAACTCACGGGTATAGGCATTGTTTCAATATTTGCATCATTAGCTATTCAGTAATTTATATCTGAGTGCAGTTGCTCAAATATTCAAAGCAATACGAAATATGCATGCATTTTTCCTGATTCAGCAAATAATTGTGGGGAGGGGTACATATTTGGCTTGATTTATCAAAGTCAAAATTCTCTGAATAGCTTCCAGGTTTCTACTCCTTTATGCAGACTCAACTAGAAGACTCTGGCATTTGCCAGACATTGGGCTGTATGCACTTGATTTATTTAATCCTGGAGGTAGGTAGTGGGAAGAAAATATCATTTCCCACCTCTGTATTAACAAATGAGACAGACTCTGAGATTCTGAGTAGTTAATGATATGCTAGTTCCTATCAAGACCAGTATCATTAGATTGGAAGACCAGACAGACTGAGAGCAAGCACAGGATGCCTCGAAATGTGCATTTGAACAAATATCAAAGGAAAAAGTCATGAGATTTATATTAACAGCAACAATGTAACTACCCTCAAATGATTAAACAGCCTCTAAAATGCAAAGGCAAGTGACCAATTAAGGCTTCAATCTTTGATCTGTGAATTCACTAGTAGCCTTAAATTGTTAAATTAAAAGCTGAGAGACACAAATCTCTTCATTAAGTTGATCTCTCAATAGATACTAAATAGATCTATTAAAGATAAATTATGACAGAGTGAAATGTCTCCCAACAACAGGAGCTTTTTCACGACAAACGAAAAGGAGCATACTATTCAGAGTGAAAAATGTGATTTTTCCTCTCTTTCAAATTTATTTTATTTATGAGGGGTCAGAATTTTATTCAGATGGAAGCTGAGTCTTCTTTAATTTAGGGGGAAAGGCAGGGGAGTTGTAGAAAAAATACACAAAAATGTTTATAGCTTTGTAAAGTTTATAAAAGCCTAATACCCTGTGATATGGTTTGGCTGTGTCCCCACCCAAATCTCATCTTGAATTGTAGCTCCCATCATTCCCATGTGCTGTCGTGGGGACCTGGTGGGAGGTAACTGAATCATGGGGGTGGTTTCCCCCATACTGCTCTCATGGCAGTGAATAAGTCTCATGAGATCTGATGGTTTTATAAGGGGGAACCCCCTTCAGTTGGAACCCCCTTCAGTTGGTTCTCATTTTTCTCTCTAGTCTGTCACTACGTAAGATGTGCCTTTCACCTTCTGCTGTGACTGTGAGGCCTCCCCAGCCACTTGGATCTATGAGTCCATTAAACTTCTTTTTCTTTATAAATTACCCACACTCATGTATGTCTTTATCAGCAGTGTGAGAACAGATGAATACACCCACGAATACATTGATTGGGCCTCTCCCTGATGTTGGAAGGTGCCATGCAAGTGAGGTCCCTACTCCCTGGTGAATGTGCCTCTCATCCTGTATCCAGACAATGAAGCCAGGATCACTGCAGCATCCCCAGCACATTAGCACCCTCCCACCAGCACTTTGTTTTCTAGAGAAAACAAATTGATTTCCTAGAGTCAGGTGTTATTTTCTACAGTTCAGGAGATGACCACCCATGTTAAAACTTTTCAAGAGAATCAAGAACAAGGTAACTGTAGTGATGCTCAATTACGCTAAATAGTTCTGTAGTATTCTAAATTTCTCAATAAGCATGTACTATTTGTTCTAATATAAAAATAGTTGTAGGGAAGGTACTCATCATAAGAAAAATGTTATGATGCATGATTGTAAACTAAATATCTATCTAGTTGCCTCATCTTTCACCAATATAAGTAGCCATGGGAGTAGCATGACCTAATAAGATTTCCTTCTAGGATGGGTGCGGTGGCTCACACCTGTAATCCCAGTGCTTTGTGAGGCCGAGGCAGGCGGATCACTTGAGGTCAGGAGTTCAAGAGCAGCCTGGAGAACATGGTGAAATTCTGTCTCTACTAAAAATACAAAAATTAGCTGGACATGGTGGTGGGTACCTGTAGTCCCAGCTACTCGGGATGCTGAGGCATGAAAATCCCTTGAACCCAGAAGGCAGAGGTTGCAGTTAGCCAAGATCGTGCCACTGCACTCCAGCCTGGGTGACAGAACAAGACTTCATCTGGAAAAAAAAAAAAAAAAAAAAAAAAAAAAAAAACAGAAAAAGAAAAGATTTCCTTCTAAGCAGAAGCTCTCAAAAATGTGGTGTGGTAGAGGGAGAGGCTTAATGTAATTGTTACCTACCTTCTTCCCTAATCTCCCTGCCCCCTGCTCCCATCAGGATCATCTAAACTTTTGGGAAACTTTATTCATAAATGCCAACTACCATTGCCCCAGTGACATCACAATCTTTGGACAGAGGTGCTTAAAGTTAGATCCCCAGAAAGTATAAGCATTACCTAGTCAGTTGTTAGAAATGCAAGTTCTTGGACCTATCCTTACATCTACTGGGTCAGAAACTCTAGAAATAAAGACCAGCAAACTGCCTGAATCTGATACACACTCAAGTTGCAGACCCTTTCCTGAGAGAAAATAGAGGCTGAACACAAGCAAGTAATATGTCTAGCGCACCTCTGCTATCCTGCAGTGTCTCTAGTCATGTGTTGCCTTCTATAATTAACTTCTTCATAGAACAGTGCCTGTAATCCCAGCATTTTGGGAGGCCAAGGCAGGCAGATCACCTGAGGTCAGGCATTTGAGACCAGCCTGGCCAACATGGTGAAACCCCATCTCTACTAAAAATACAAAAAATTAGCCGGTGTGGTGGCAGACACCTGTAATTCCAGCTACTTGGGAGGCTGAGGCAGGAGAATGGCTTGAACCCGGGAGGTGGAAGTTGCAGTGAGCCAAGATGGCACCATTGCACTCCAGCCTGGGTAACAAGAGCAAAACTCCATCCCCCCAAAAAATGAGTAAAGAGAGTCTTTTAATTCTGAAGCTTAAAGTAAAATAAGGGAATTACAAAGATATTTAGAAAAGATATGTGTGTGTATGTTTATGTTTCCTTTGTGGGTTTTTGTTTTGTTTTGTTTTGGACATAAGGAGAAATAAAATTAATTCCCACATGCCAAAACTCACTCCAAGAGAGGCTTGGGAAAAATATAAAGAAAGTCATTTAACTGATGGTAGAAGGTAGGTCCATGGCTGTGGTACCCACCTGTTAGGATTTTAGGACTGGCAACATTTTAGAAGACATGTCAGGGTATTTCTTTTTCTTTTTCTTCTTTCTTCTTTTGCTGAGTAAGAACATTACATTTTTTTTAAAAAAACCCATCCACTAGTATCATCATTTTGCTTTTTAAAAGTATTTTAATACTAGTATTAAACAGCAATTATTGTAATTAATAGTAATTAATAGCAATTAAGGGTATACTTGGAGGAAAATAGAATAGTCTTTCCCAAGAAAACTTTGTTGGCAGACTTACACCAACACTTCCACTGCAAACTGTAAAACTTAAGGACCGTGCAGGATTTTTGCTTTAAAATAAGCCTTTGACAATTACAAAGAATATGTCCCAAGACTTTCACAAATGTTTGCATTTGCTAGCATTTCTTGTTTGTTTAAGCATCTGGCTCTCCCCTGAAACACAAGTCACTCCAAAGACATTTATTCCACAAATATTCGGGCGTCCACTGCAAGTCAGGCAATGGTCTTGACCCTTGCAGTCAAGGCAGTCCTGCCTTCTGAGAGCTTATAGTCCAATGGAGGAAAGAGACACACAACAGTTAAGCCAACACATATGGATGTTCAGGTGTTGGTAAGCATGTGAGGAGGAACAAAGCAGAGACAGGAAAAGCAAGTGTCACAGGCTGAACTGTGTTTGATGTTTTTGTTTTTGTTTTCTTAGAGGCAGGGTCTCACTCTATTACCCATGCTGGAGTGCAGTGGCACAGTCAGAACTCACCACAGCCTCAACCTTCTGGGCTTAAGTGATCCTTCCGCCTTGGCCTCTCCTAAGTACAGGCTGAGTTGTGCACTTCTAGAATTCATACACTGAAGTACTAGCTGCTCATAGCTCAGAATGTAACTGTATATGAATACAATGTTTTGGAAAAAAGTGGTTAAGTTAAAATATGTTCCTGATAGCGAGTCCTGCCCAATATGACTGATGTCTTTGCATGAAAAGGAGATTAGGTCACAGACATCCACATAGAGGGAAGTCCGGGTGTAGACCTGGGGACAAATGGCCAGGGAGAGTGACATCAGTGAAAACCAACCCCGGTACCTTGATCTTGGACTCCTAGCCTTCAGAATTGTGAGAAATGGAATTTCTGTTGTTTACGCCACCCCATCTGTGCTACTTTGTTATGGCAGCCCTAACAAACTGATAATGAGAGTCCAGGATTTCCGTGATCGCCTCTCAGGGTGACATTTGTGCAGACACTGTGATGCAGTACAGGATTGAGGCAGGCGTGGGTTTGGGGGTTGAGCAGGGCAGGCAGAAGGACCAGCATATGCTTCTTATGTACATGACTTTAAACCACAGGCTAGCAACGTTTGCAATTAGTCCTACAATTGCATTACCCCTGGATGGGCATTTTTCACAAAGAAACCAAGTTGAGAGGTAAAGACAACTCAACTACATAAATGCCTTGTTTGCATACATATTCACAGTAGTACTGCAGGGAAATGTGCCTCAGTGCAAATTCCAGTTGTTACCTGCTACCATCCTTCTGACTTGTTCAGAACGCATTGTAATCTTCAAAGTAACACCCAACTACACCATCTACTTTATACACTACACCAAATAAAATGGGTACCTTTCTAGTGATCTATTTTGTTTGTTTGCACACATGCTGTATTTATTTATTTAAACTTGTTAGATGAACGCTATATGTAATTGCAAGTTATGTATCGACAGTCTGCATAGTTTTATTATTTTTTTGTTTTACATATATTTGCTTCAATAAAAACTCTGGTGTCTTACTGTTAGGCTAATTATCTGATGCCAGTTAATTCTGGTTTCTTTCTATGGTTTTTAATTTATATTAATAACCATATCCTCTAGTAGTACTATGGGTATTTTAACAGACTGCTATTATGTGTTGTTCTTGCAATTTGGCGTCAGAAGTTGTCAGTCTGCATTGCAGCACTATTTTGAAACTCATTCAAAGAGGCATTATTCTGCGCTTCTTCACCACAGGCTAAAGGCCTGCTCGCATCTGGGAACTGCCCAGTGAGAGCTGCAGGCCAAATCTGGCATGAATTTATCCAAAGACTAGCCTTACTGTTCACATTTCAACGCTGAATGGACTATTGAATTCCACTACCACCCCCAACCTCTCTCCTTCTTGAAGGTGAACTGTCTCCCATAAAGGAATTTATAGTTTTTTTTTTTTATTAACTTGTTAAAATCTTTGTAATGGATTGCAATTGGGTTTTTTCTTAGGTATATGAAGATAATAGCATTCAATAGGGATAAAGATGCAAGAGACTGGTACATGCCAAAAAGAAGGAAGAAAATAAATAATTTTCATATCATATGATTTATGAATGGTAGACTAGTTTTCAGACATAAATGTGATCTAGCTTATTCACCCATAAGTTGACCCAATTTTAAGCCCACTATGGAGTAGACCAGAATGCTCTGGACATGTCTTAAGTAAGTCAGGTCTGTTTCTTTTGCAAAATTCCTTTGGGATATTTCACCAACATGGACATCTTTCCATCAACATGGCTATTGAAATTGTAGTCATAATCAAGTATTTAGTATCTAAACGTTTCCTGATTTCTTGCTGCAGATACATTCTGTCTTCTCTGGTTGGCAGGGAGATGTTAGAGGTCGGGGAAGTGTGTTTAGGCTCCTCTTATTTCATCAGGGCCTCTGAGAGTTTTCTGCTCAGTAGTAAGAGTGCAGCTAGCAATTGTTGCTTAGTGAATTAATCATTTTCTTCCCTGACAGCTCTGCATACATTCATCACTGTTGTTTGCTCATCTCAATTTCAAGTTCTACTACTGTTATGTCTCATAAAGATTGGTGTATATACTTTTTGACAAAATGTTAAAACTTTGATGAAAGATTCTCTATAAGTCAGGTATTTACAGCAATACTTTATTCTCCAAATACCTTTGGAAAATGAGACAAGGCTTGCTCCTGCTGTGTAACAAAACCCACCCCAGCACTCATTGGCTTGAAACAGTAACCACTGATTATTTCTCATGACTGTACATCAGCTAGGTGGTTCTTCTGGACACTTGGGAGTGATTAATTTACCCCAATCATTTAAATTTTAATTTACCCATAATCATTTAAATGATTAAAACTTAAATTATTAGGGGTAAATTAATCACTCCAAACCCTCAATATCACCTGTGCACTCCCAAAAGCTTGCTGTTCATGCTGTTTGTGAAAAAAGCAAAACAATTGGACAGGGACAGAAGATAGAATGAAAAACACCTAATCTCCTGGAAATTCACAGAAATCTTAAGAAGGGTTTATTTATGCAAATTTCATGCATAACATTAGGAAAGATGGTTCAAGTCAGTTTTTGCTAAACTCTCAAACCAGAGGGGTCACCTCAGCTGATATTCAGGCTACAAATGAATTAGTACGTTATTTTATATTAATAGGTAATGAATATATTGTTAAAGTACAACTTTTCTGATTATAACAGTAAAGTTTAAAGTACAAAATTGTATACAATTAATGTTAGCATAAAAGGAAAAAGTGAAAATTACCTCTAATACCCTCACTCCCAAAAAGTTACCATTTGTAGTTTGTTATCTATGTTTTCAGGTTTTTCACCCCACTCCTTGAATCTCAGTCAGCTTTGTGTGCCACGAGATTCATACTGATAAATGATAAGGGTCAAGTTCCCAACCTAGTCCTCAAAAAGCATTGCACACTTCTACTCTCTCTTGAAACTTTTCTTTGTGAAATAAATAAGCTCAAGCCTTAGAGATCACATAAAAGATAAACCAGTTGTCCTAAACAAAGCCATCCTAGACGAGCCAGCAACTAACCAACTCCCACACAGGTAAGGAAGCTACCAAAGGCAAAGAGCTGCCTCCCCAAACCACAAATGTCTATAGACACATGAATGACCTGTCTTGTCCAGAGAAACCACCTAGCTGACCTACAGTCATGAGAAATAATAAACGGTTACTCTTTCAAGCCAATGAGTCTTGGGGTGGGTTTTGTTACACAGCTATAGCTAACTTATACATGTTATTTGTAGAAAAATTGAATTCAAAAAAGCTCAGATTACTTGCTCATGTAACATGCCACAATAAAAACAGAATTAAAACTTCATGACTTCTGTGTCCAAATAAAATGAGCATTTTTTCCCAATGTATATCTTTCTAAAGTAGTTTTTGTTGTTGTTGTTTTGAGATGGAGTCTTGCTCCATTGCCCAGGCTGGAGTGCAATGGCACAATCTCAGCTCACTGCAACCTCTGCCTCCTGGGTTCAAGCAATTGTCATGTCTAGCCTCCCGAGTAGCTGGGATTACAGGCACCCACCACCATGCCTGGCTAATTTTTTGTATTTTTAGTAGACGGGGTTTCACCATGTTGCCCAGGCTGGTCTCAAACTCCTGAGCTCAGGCAATCCACCTGCTTCAGCCTCCCAAAGCACTAGGATTACAGGTGTGAGCCACCATGCCTGGCCCTAAAATAGTTTTTATGCATTCCTATTTTCTTAAGCTTAAAATACTGTAGTTAATTTACATTATACTTTTTCTGATATCCTCAATATAGGATATGATTCTTCATATATATTAAATGTATAGATGGCTTCTCTCTTCCATTTTTATGGTAATTTTTTTTCTTTCTGATAAGCCCAGATATTCCATTAGATTCTAGATGCTCTCTGAATAGTTTCATGTTAACTTGAACTCAGAATGTGTAAAGTAGTATTTATTACCTGCCTCCTCAAGTTAGATGCCTTTAAACAAACATATATTAGGTTGGTGCAAAAATAATTACAAACATACACACACACGCACACTGCTTCTTGGATTATGTATCTTGCTCAAGAATAGCCCCAATCCTGTAGTCATGCATGATGAAAATTGTGAAACCATCATTAACTTATCCTTCTCCATCATAAACTGTCTATTAATTTGGCGAAGACTTCTTATAAGTGTCTCATGTAGTCTTTCTTTGCACTTCATGACCACAGCCACACCTCTGATAGAAGTTTCTACCTGTACATTGATGCTTTCAAATTCCATCCATCATACTTCTAGTGAGAGAGATTGGTAAGCTAAAAGCTATAATAACCTCCAGATTCCTTTGCAATTCTGGATACGGATTAGTTCTGTCTCTGAAGCATTTAAAGCAAGAAAGTCATTACACACATTGGATCCCTGACTCCTTTTCCGGCTATTTCTATCTGCAAACAAGAATGTGGAAACTGAGCTTTGACAGCAGCAGCATTCTAGCGTCCATTCTCCACAGCTTACTGAGCATCTAGGGGCAGCTGCAGCTGCAACCATGGCCTCAGGAAGAGCAGCTTCCCTGCCAGACCCATTCTTTGGGATCCTGGGAGCTTCCCTCAAAGGTCAGCCTATGTCCCAGCCTCTGGCTCTTCCAGTGCTTTTGCAAATGCCTAATTTTCTGTATTAAATCCCATTCTCCTTCAAATGTCTAGAGTTATTTCTAAAAATTTAAATAATATAACAAAAATTCATTCTGGAATATAGAACTTTGTCCCTATAAATGGAGAATATACATTTTATTCAAGCATCCCTTTGTTATTTATGGTTAATTTTCTCAGAGTGTAGCTATATCAGGATTAACTGAGTACTGGTGAGAATGCATTTTCCCACCCCTATTGAATTATAATTTCCAGAGAGGAACTAAACATGCATTCCAACACCTCAGGGATTCTCATGTACCCTAAAATATGAGAATCCCGGATTATAATAATTGCACAAGTGTTAGACTTTTAAAAACTAGATAAATAGAAACTGTACATGTTACATTTTCTGACCCATACAATTAAGTTAGATATTGTAACAAAGTATTACATCATAAGAAACCAGTAACTGAAAAATTTATGTATCCTACCCACTAAATTATCTCAAAGAGGAAAGCAGAATAAAATAACGTGTTCGTCAGAAAATAATATCTATTGGGTCATTACATAACACAAGGTAATGAATGCAGTCAAAGATGCTTTCAGAAGGAAATTTGGAGACACAAACATTTATATTACTAAACAAGGAGGAAAAATGATGAAGTCAAATCAGAAGTTAGAAAAGGAATCATAAAATAAAGACCAAGGAAAGAGGGTGAAAAATAATCATAAAACTAACGGAAGGTATCAATTAATTAAAATAAGGAAACAAAGTAGAATTGAAAAATAAATATAAGAATTGATTTATGAGGAAACTGTGGAGTCAGCATAAAAGTTTTTACATAAAAATATAAAATAATACGTAAGAATTTTTTGATATTTCGAAAATATAAAAAGATTAAAATTTTTCTGAGAATGTTTAAATTATCAAAATCATTTCAAAAATTTGTATGTACATATGCATGCATGTGAACAGACAAAAGATACAGGAAGAAATAAAAAAAAATGATTAAAGTCCAAGTAAGATGGCCAGATGATATTATGGGCGCATTTCTTATAAATGAGCTTTTTCAGAGCATGAAAAAGATAGAAATTCATTTTTAAAGACAATAAATTCAGTACATTAAAATCTAAAAGAGATAACACTAAAAAGAGAAAATTCCAGTGCATCTCAATTGTTAGTATTAATAAAAAGCATTATTATATAAAATCCAATTAAATAAACTACACCATACCATTGAAAAACAAAATGATCAACAAGTATTTAGATTATAAATATAAGGATGGTTTAATATAAAACAGTTTACTGATATTATTCATTCATAACACCAATTTGCTGAGGAAGAAAAATCAGGTGATTATTGTGATAGATTTTAAAACTTGCAAAATTCAATATAGTTTTTTATTAATGCAAGCTATTTTTATTATGTTTCAAATTTTCCTTCCATTTATTATTTTCTGTCAAATCACAGCAAAGCTCACATACATTAGTTTGAAGCATATATTTTAAGTTCAAATAATGAATTGGAATGTCTCATATCACTACTATTACTTTACATTATTTAAAAAGATTTCGGCAGTTCCACATTATTCTAAAAGTAGGCAATAACATTATTTGAAGATAATATGAACAACTACCTAGCACCCCCCAAAAATAAAATGAAATAGTCTTATACCTCACATGAGAGATGAGTTAACAAAATCAATATGGAGGGCATGACCACTGTTCACAAATATCCCATTCTCCTCTACTTCTTGGTGCATTGCTTCCTTTCTCTCTTTATGTTTGTCCTGGCCATGTAACTACTGCTGGTCATAAATTTGAGAAATGACTCATATATGTTTTTAGGTCAAAGTGGTTTTGTTTGCATGTTTGTTTATTTGTTTGTTTGAGACAGAGTCTCACTCTGTCACCCAGGCTGGAGTTCAGTGGCATGATCTTGGCTCACTGCAACCTCCACCTCCCGGGTTCAAGCAATTCTCCTGCCTCAGCCTCCGAAGTAGCTGAGATTGCAGGGCACACCACCACACTTAGCTAACTTTCGTAGTAGAGACAGGGATTTTTAGTAGAGACAGGGTTTCACTGTGTTGGCCAGGCTATTCTCGAATTCCTGGCCTCAAGGGATCTGCCTCCCAAAGTGCTGGGATTACAGGTGTGAGCCACTGTGCCCAGCCTGTTTTTAGGCCGATGTACTTTACTTGCTAATGCTTAACTCTCCAATCTGCCTTCCCTGGCTAAGGCAACTGTGAAAATATTTGCTGATCTAAGGGTAACCAAGGTAGATGTAACGTAGGTCACTGAGCTAACATGTGGTGGGTAACTTCCTCAGAGGGTTCTCCAGACCTGCAGAGGTCTTTACATGATGAAGAAACAGATGCTTATTATGTTAAACCACTACAATGTGGGGTTGTTACTGAAAAATAATCAATCCCAAATAATGCAACAAATATTAAAAAATGAAGGACTTTTCAAATAATAGATAACACAGTGGAAAAAATCTCAGGTATGTTATAATAAATCTTAAATATTTAAGCATTAACAAAAATATTCACAACTACATTAAAAACATCAAACTTCACTTAAAGCCTAAGTGCTTAATAAACAGAAAGTTATATGAATCAACAAGAAGAGATGACAATATCCTAAACCTGTCTAGCTTTTCATAAGTTCATTGATAAATTTAATCATTTCTAGTTAAAGCTCCACAGTAATTTTTTTCTAAGCTTAACAAAATCATTATAGAACACATCTGAAGAAATAAAGCGTTAAAAACAACTGAGAAATTTTTGAAAATCATGATGATGACTCGTACTATTAAATACTTGGAGAACGTTTTTGTTGTACATATGTATGACAAAAAATATATATCCAAAATTTATGTTTAAAAAAAACTCTTATGATTCGATAATAAAAAGGCAACCCAGTTTAAATGTGGATGAAAGGTTTCAATAGACATTTCATAGAAGCACATAAAATGATAGTCAATATCGGTAGTCATCCAGAAAATACAAATTAAAACCGTAATAAGCTACCACTACTCAAACACTAGAACACTTAAAATTCTAAAACACTGGCAACAGCAAGTGTTTGCGAGGATGTGGTACAAACGGAATTGGTATGTAAAATGATAAAAGCACTTGGAAAAGAGATGGCAGTAACTTAGAAAGTTAAACATATATTCTCCATATAACCCTCCAATTACAGCAATTCCAATCTCAGGTATTTAACCAAAAGAAATGAAAATATATATGCACAAAAAGACTTGTACAGGAATGTTCATGACAGCTCTAGTGATGACAGCCAAAGATAACCCAAATGTTCATCAACAAGTAAATGGATAAACAGAACGTACTTCAACCATACAATGGAATACTGCACAGCAATTAAAAGAAATAGACTACTGACAAATGCAAAAACATGGATGAATCTCAAGACCATTATGTAGAGTCCAAGACACCAGACACAAAAGAACTTACAACAAATTGGAGACGTTTGAAATGTTATGTATTCTGATTGTTTACATTAATTACAGTGCATCAAAACACTTAAAATGAATACATTTTATATGTAAATTTTACCTATAAAAAGTTGATTTTTCTAAAAATGAACCAACTAAGATGATCTTAGCTGTCTTGACATGCTATGATATATATTCAATAAATCTCCCTCCATTTTAGAAGAAAAGGACTTTCTTTTCTGGACTCATGCCTGTAATCCCAGAACTTCAGGAGGCTGAGGCTGGTGAAGTGCTTGAGGCCAAGAGTCCAAGAGCAGCCTGGGCAACATAGCAAGACGCAGTCTCTACAAAAAAAAAAAAAAAAAAAAAAAAAAATTAGCCAGGGATAGCGGTGCATGCTTATAGTTCCAATGCTCAGGAGGCTGAGGTGGGAAGATCACTTGAGCCCATGAGTTCGAGGTTACAGTGAGCTATGATGACACCATTGCACTCCAGCCCGGGCAAAAAGACCCTGTCTCTTAAAACAAAACAAAACAAACAGAAACAAAAGCAGAGTATTGAGTCAAGTGAACAAATGTCCAATGGTGGAACTTGTGAGGATAGAAGAGCAGAAATGCTTTCTTTTCTGGGCAGCTAACACCCTACCAGTAGGGGCACACTCACTGTTCCAATACAAGGAAAGCCTAGCCACTGATCTTCCATTTATTCTGTGATTTCTAATTAAGTTCGACCTTCTAACTCTGAATTGAAAGGACCAGCAAATCATTCTCACTCTGTAGCATTAGCAAAGAGAGACCTGCTTTCTGTGTCCAACTTAGCTGTTTTGAGATTGTTAAACTTTGAATTGAAATAAAACTAAATGCACGTAACAGAGAAAGAAGAACTGGAATCAGATACTAAGGAAAGAAAGAAGGAAGATTGAGGAAGGGATCCAGGAAAAGAGGGAGCGAGGAAGTGAGGGAGGGAGGAGGGAGGGAGAGAAGAACAGAGGGAGGGAGGGAAGGAAGGAGGGAGGGAGGGAAAGGAAGGAAAGAAGGAAGGAAGGAAGGAAGGAAGGAAGGAAGGAAGGAAGGAAGGAAGGAAGGAAGGAAGGAAGGAAGGAAGGAAGGAAGGAAGGAAGGAAGACCTTTGACAAATCAAAAAAGATAAGGCAGATCAAGCAGAAAGAGGACCTTTTTCTAGAACAATTCTGTTTGATTAGCTTGAGGTTACACTTACCCCTAGTTGTTTATCTGGGAACTTTTATGAGGCATCAGCCAAAGGCCAATGAGAAGAACCAGTTCTTCTATGAGATGCAAAGTTGCCAACTTTTTTTCATAAGTTTAATGTTTAAAAAGGCAGCATCAGAGAGCAGGAAGCACAGACTCTATAAAGGCAGATGATTTTAAGGTTTTCCTGACCATTTCCAACCCACTTTTCTCTCGTCAAACTTTGAGGGGATACCATTTATAGAAAAGTCTCTTTTAATAAAACAAAAATGGAATGATTTAAACATTACTTACTAGCTATAGTCAAGGCACACAGTACCTACAAGTCACATGTGTAGTCTGTGCTGACTACACTAGCAGGAATTGTTCTCCTAAACTGAGGGATATTTCCTACTAGAGCTGCTAGAAAGTCCAAAGAGGCCATAAGGAACAAGTTAAAGGAGGGGGAGGGGGATTACAGGTGAATGCTCTTGATAGACAGGTCAGAATTAAGTTTCTTGTAATAGCCAAGTACCCATTTCTGACGGCAACCCTGGATTCCGCTGCACATCAGACCAGGGCTCAGCCTGAGCCTGCAGCATCATAAAGCAAACCTGTGTATATGTCTTGAGGCAATTAGAAGATCAAACATGTGGGAGAGGTGAGGGGGCTCTGGCTGGGTCTGCAATTGAAACATAGGCCATAAAATTCTGGAAATGAAGGTTTCTCGGCTATCAAGCCAATGATTGCCACATGCCAAAACATAAACCAGATTGCATAATGAGTAGGTTTTCCATAATTTCCTCAAATTAGGTTTTTATTAATGCCTGTCAACAGCAAATGATAGGCATGTGTTGCATTAGCAGCCGCTATGGGTCATGCCAGCTCTGATATCACAGCTAATCCAAAGCTTACAGTAAGCCACGGACCCATAGGCCCTATTCGAATGAAGCCTCAAATCGTTTGTAATAAATAAGTAGTAGTCCATTTAGCATTTCACCGTTAGTGGAAAATAGTTGTTGTTGAATGTGGTTTTAAATACATTAAAATTAATTTTCATCCAAAACCAAACGTCTTCACTTTTCTCCATGGTTTGCAGACAACTTGATTTAGTGTAGGGTCTCTGGTATCTTTTTAGGATATTTCAGGGGTTCTGGTCTATTTAAGTTCCACCCTCCTTTAGCTTCTCACACATAATCATGAAAGACTTGTTGCTTCCAAAGGGGGATGCTGATGATGTGACTGATTTCAGAGACACAACCTCACGGTGGGCTTCTAGAGAGAAGAGCTAGAATTGTAATCATTTTTAAGCAAGGTATTAGTTGGACAATCAATTAGTACAGCTCATGAGTTTCATTTTAATGGAAAATACAGTAAAAGGGAGACAAAGATACTATTTTACTAAAAACGAAAACATTTTTATTAATACCATAAATTTAAGGCCCACAATGATAGGGAACATTTTTATTGATGCAACTTAGTAAAACCTAGACATCTCTTAGGGCGAGGGGTGTGAGGAAACCAGGGCTCCAGGCAAAGAAGAAGTCCAGTTGACAGGAGTGGGATCAGAAAGCCAAGCAATGAAAGAAAAACTTGGAAGCCAGAGTAAGAAAGGTGGATTTTATGGAACAGAACCCTAAGGTAAATTCCTAAGTGTCCCATATCATGGAGGTAACAGAATTTTTGGCAGATCATTTGAAAGAATGGCTTCCATGAAGGAGAAGATGGAAACAGGACATGGTAGCTGGGAAGTAAATCCAGTAATGCAGAGAAATAGAAAACAAACAAACAAAAAAACAAAAAAAAACACAAGCTAGGGTAACATATGCAAATGGGAGAAAGTATAAATCGACGTGACATTTTAAAAGGATTATGGGATGTAGTGATTAACTAAGAACAAGGAATTCTGAATTAAGATAGGTTACAATTAACTGAGATCTTGGACCTAAGAATGGAGGTAATTATGGAGTTGGCCCATTTTTTTTTCTTTTTGTAGAAATGGGAAAGGGAGATAGGATTCTCTGTGTGAAGATCTGAGGATGGCAAATTCTACTCTTGGTGGATATAATATTTTAGACCTACAGCATAGGTGGGAGGGCCGATTTGGGGATGGATGTTAAAGTCAGAAATTTATTCTACTATAAGGAAGGTCGCCCCATCGGATGTGTCTGTAATATAAATGATCCTGTTCCACTGGCCATAGCTAATTGAGTCATCTAAGGGTTTAGATTTGGGACAAGCAATTCAAGTTAATCTCTGTGGCTGGCTTCAACCGAGGATGGGTAAACTCAAAAGTTGTAAACAACTCGTAGAAACAGAGGAAGCTTATTACTAGCAAGAAGAATACCCAGAGAGGTGAAAATGAAATCGATCCTCAGAGAAGTAGTTTTCAGTTTGAGCAATTATGTGAGCCAATGAAAGAGAGAAAGAGACTGCCTTGGTTCCTGCCCTCTTTCCTACTTCCTGCATCAATCTCTTATCCCAAGTTCTATCATCTCTGTCTACATCTTTCTCCTTCTCACTTTTCTTTCTTTTTGTAGAGAGTGAGGTTTTGTTTGTTTCCATTTCTAGTAAGAAGAGATTCTTGACTGAACAAGGCTGTAGACTACCCACGGTTTGGGACGTCACCAACTTATGAATAGTGGGTAAGAAGGTTAATAATTCTAGAAAGATAATGGGAAGGCACACAAGAAAACAGATAAGTATTCAAGGTTAGCAAAGAACTGGAAAGAAAATGAGATTTCTCCATCAAAGAAAAATCCTCAAAAGGCTCTATTGGCTTGCCAGACAGATTCCATCTCTTTCTCAGCCAATGTCTGTATGTCCCAGTATTATTCAGGAAAATAGTTATCTAGTAGGTCCCTATTTCCCTCTATCCCCTATTGCCTTCCATATTGCTGGTCATGGCCACAACTTTATTAACAACCCTTCAGGCAGATCAAGGTAGAGACAGGAAATCGGTCAGACCCTTCAAAACTTGGCAGGGCAAGATATTGAAATGATTGGCTAACAAAATTATTTATTCACTCTTTCGTTATTTTCCAGTAATACAGAAAATCATGAGTTGGCTCTAATAGACTTGACAACATCATTCAAAATATATAGAAAACCATATTTGTATGCATTAAATAGCTTGGATTCAATGCCAAATTTAATTTTTCCACACTGAATGATGCTGGCATATTTTCAACTCCCAATTATTCATATAAGCACATTCTTACTGCACTTTAAAGAAGAAAAAAATGCAAAACTCTCTGAAGGCAGGATTGGGTCATCTTAATAGATCCAAGATATTGATCATTTAAGTGCTCAACAAGCAGCTGCTAAATTGAAAGGCAAATACTAATGTTCCTCATTTCACCAAACTGCCACTACTTTATATCTTCCCAACATTTTAAAAGTATTTTTAAATGCTTATTCCAAAGGTGGATGCCTCAAAATTAGATTTCAAGCACTGTAAGTACATGTAGAAATACATCATCCAAATTAATTCCTACCTATTTTTTAAAAAAAAACTTTTTCTGAAAACCTTAGAATTTTTGCAATGTTAAGCAAGTATTTAAAACAATGGTTAGCTTTATGTTCATGACCACAGCTCTTGTAACTGATGAAACTGATCCAATTTGCTAACAAGTAAGTGAACTTGGAGAGAGGGGAGGGAGATGATAGGTAGTAAGTTTTTAAGTGCCTAGAAGAAAATAGAGTCACTTTTTAAACAGAATTTCTTTTTAAATGAGCAAAACCTATATGGTATTTAGATGAAATAACAAATTAGGATTGAAATACAGGTAGTTTACAATGTTTGAGGGAATAAGTAAATTTACAAAGTACAAAGCCTTTTTACGTATTAGAAGCCGTTAACTTGAAAAGCCTTAAGAAACACTGAAATAATCATTGCATCTTCATGGAGAAATAAGGAAATAAGTTTCCCAGAATCCTCAATCCTTTCAAAATTCCTTTGCATTTTTCCAAAGGAAAGTTTAAAAGTGAGATCTTGATCTGAGCTTCACACTTCTATAACACATCACCTCTTGCCCTCGTGTCTCATGACAATCACTGATGGCCACAAGAAGTTTAATCTGGTAACTAAATGGTGAATGTTGATCTACTGTGAAGTAGACTGGGCAATGTTTTAATAAAAATAGTTAAATGCCAAGGTTTTGAGTGATCACACATGCACAAGAACTGAAAGAAGCCTCTTCTTATAACACCATCATTCTGTCTGGGTTCCATGAGGACATGTGTTCTTATATGAGAGGCATGTATTTGTGTGGCAACACAGCCATCTTCCAGGAACTACCCTTCCTAAGCACCCGTAGGAGAATGTAACTTACTTATCCATTACTGCCAAAAAGAAACCTCATCAGAGAGACTCAAGAATTTCCTCTGGAGAATATTGTATTGTAACTTGACTCCATTGAGCCCCATGCGTAGGACAGAAGACCCTTGAACAAACTGGGAGCCAGGTTGTTAAACAGTCACTGTTATCTGCAAACAATCATTTACTAAGTAGATTTTATTTTGTATATTATTCCACCCCCGTCGTCTGGAATAATATATTGTTTATTTTGACACAGGACAGTATGGATGAATATCTCATCACAACAAGCTTTGGAATGAACTTTTTTTTTTAAGTTCTAACTCTTCCTTGTGTCTGGGGACATGCAGGAAATGTATACTTTATCTCTGATGCTCATATTAACCATGAAAGGGAGTGGCATTGCCCTAATTCATAATAGGAAATTGACATTAAGATAAATTAACTAGACCAATATCACTCAGCCAGAAAACAGCCAAATTAGGGTTAGGGCCCCATCTGTGATAAAAGCTGATGTATTTCCACTACCTGACGCCACCTTCCAAATGTGACCAGGATGTACTTCCCTACAACAAATTCATCTGAGCGAATCATGGAATTTTAAAGGTGTTGGAGAGTTTAGGGATCATCTCATCATCCTCTTTGATGAATCAAATTGTCTTCAAACTTGAGTCCTGAACCAAATTTGTGAGCATGACAAATCTAGTCCCTATCCAGTGTCCCCAGTCTGTGAGTGACATCACCATCCACTGGGTAATTCCAGCCAGAAACTGAGGGACATGTTCTCGAATCTTAAACCAGACCCATCACCATATGCTGTCAAGTGTCTCTTAAGCATCTCTTCATTCTGCTCACCTACTTTTGCTCATCCTCCCCACCAGGCTGTCAGGCAGGTAATGCCCAACCTCTCTTGACTGGTTTACTACCTTAGCTGCCCGCTGCTTGACCCATTCCCACTCTTGGTCTTTTCCACCAAGTTCTTGACAAATCTTTTGCCAACCCAAATCTGATCACGCCGCATCCCCTTACCACATGCCTCCCTCTGCAGCCTTCTGTCACTGCCACCTGCCATTGCTCCTTCCTTATGCACCCTCCAGTCCTGTGCACTTCTTAAGGACATCAGTGTCATTAAGATTCCTTACACTGATGAGACTTGCCTTCCCTGCACATTCCCTTTGCTCTGTTTGGACATTAAATTATCACATCTCAGCTCAAGCCACAGCTCTCCCTCTTTTTTGCTCACTTTTGAATCCCCAAAACCTATCACAGTTTATGCTATATGGTGGCTAGGTTCCATAAATATTTATTGAATAAATCTTCCTCTATAGATAAAAAAAAAAAAAAAATGGGTCCTTCAAGGATAAGTAAATGTCTCAAGACATCAGCTGGTTAGGAACAGAATTGGCACAGAAACCCACACCTCCTCACTCCAAGTTAAGTGCCCCTTCCCCTTGGTGCCCCATCCACTCTTGCCAACAGACACGCCTCTGCCCTGCCCCTGTTTCCCACGTGCCTCATGGCCCACTGAAGCATGCATATTCACAAACTATATTTAGAAGGCACAGCACAGCCAACTCTTCACAGAGCAAAGATGCCACAGACTAGAAGACTCCATCCTCAAAGTCACAAGTACAATCAACAACTCCGACTTCAAAAAATGAGTCCTCAATAACCCCCTGATCCAGACTTTCCTTCATCTTGGCAGGAGGAGGAGCTCACCAACCTGCCACCATCCAATCAATTATTGGGTTCAGCAGGAAGGGAGATGATAAGTGTGTCCTTCTCACACACAAGGGAAATTGAAATTAATCTAATTAGAGTGAAGGAGCACTTCAATGCCTTAGTGATCAGTACTAGATGCAGAGATGAAAGATGGAAATACAGATGAAAATTGATGGTTCTTTTCTGTGTAGTTTCAGGTTGGAGGTAATTTTCGAAGACTTGTTTTGCCGTTAAGATTCCTTACACTGATGAGACCCAACTGCTTAACTCTTTAAGCACTTCCAGAGAAACTCGCGAATGCACACGCATGCACACACACACACACAAACACACAGGCACACACATGACTACATAATAGGTAGATAAAGCTTACGAAAGTTGCAAATATAGCAGTTTTAGATTCTATATTTCTTCTTTAGCATTGTGACTGTAGAAGAAGTGATTTTTTTTTTCACTGTAAAATTTTTAACCAGGATGACCAAGATCAATTTATTTGGTGGCTTGTGATGAATACTTGGAGTTACACAGATACTGTTTCTGTGAGAAGATTACCCTTCTCAATGAATTTCCAGTACCTAGGTGTGGTTTATGGATCTCCCATCGATGTATCAAAAATGTGATGTGCATTTGGCTTCTGTTTCTAATTAATGTGACACTTTCAAATATTTCAGAAGGAAGCTATCAAGACATTATTAAGAAATGGTGACGGTGTTTCAGACAACTGAAGTGAAACTCTGGAGAGAAAATGCCAGCCACTGTTTAATAATAGTTTGTCTAATGAAATATTCATATTATCGTATATTTCCCATCATAGAGGATAGATCTTAATGTCATTTTAATATTTTTCCTACTAAAATAAAATTTTAATTAAGGCTAAAGATATATTGCCTAAGGTAAGCTAAACTGTTTAAAATTATTAACTGCTTGAATACTTGTTGCTATACTACAAGCTGCCATAAAAGAAAAGAAATTAAGTACTCGAGGGATTAACGCAATTTTGAAAGCTGCACCCCCTCCTCCCTTCTTCTTTTAGATAAGCCGAACTGAACCATAACTGTTTTTCTCCACTCAGCCAGACTCCAGCTTTGTGGCTTTTTTAATAACCTGGCTTTTCAAGGCCCTGCTCCAGAGAGCTTTTTCATTTCTGCCGCACTACCTACAAGCAAATTTCTTCCAGTTGCTCAACAGTCGAATGCCTCCCTTTCTTCGTTGCTGAAGCATTTCATTGCAGTTTCATTGACAGGGTGGTGTTCTGTTACAGTGGAATCAATAGCTCAGCGCTTCCCAGCACACCGATTAGCTTGTCAGTCAGGGCCTGGGGGAGGTAGTGTAAATCCCAGAATACCAGGGGCCAGGGGTTTGAAAACGGAGGAATGCACACAGGCCCCGTGGTTGTCTACCACCTGTTGCTCTGCAACATGTGCAAAGTGAATTAACTTTTTTGCTGCAACATGCCTTAAAGGTCAACTGCAATGGAAGCCTTAAGCTTTTCGAATATTTTAACTCATTACAAAAAATCCACCCCTCCTGATTTGTTACTGGTTCTGCAACAAAAAAGGGAATTGATTCTTTGAGAGGCTAAGTTTGACAAACAGGTTGTCGAATGTGGGGGCTTAGTCTAATCTGGAAGGGCATGGAGGGGAGGGCAACTGGTTTCTTATTTTATTTTTCAAAGTAAATGGTCTGCCTGCTTCTTGATTACACATTAATGGAAAACAGTTTCCACAGTTCATGTGAGCATGCTGTGGCTTTCCGTGTGGGGTGTGTGTAAGTGTGTGTGAGTGTTTCTTTCTCGAACTTCTAATAAGACTTTTTTTGAAAACTGGGGAGTCATTAGTTTGTTTTGTTTTTGTTTTTTCTTGTCCACATGTTGGACAAACAAGATAATAAAAGAGTAAACAAAGAAATGCAAGACTCATCAGAAGTTATTATGCATAACTTCTTGGACCACACAACAAAAAGAGGTGTATTTGAGTTAATAGGGGATTAAATGATTATTGTCTATTAGGAGATAATTACAAAGAGATGTGACTTCAATATACTAAAAAGAAAAGTCTTCCAGTTTCACCGTGTAATGCTGTGAAATCAACCACTTCAAGTGTCAATGATGCTTCCAGTCAACCTCAGGAAATCTTTTTACAGATATTTATTATCCAATGCCAGGTCACCCTAGACCACAAAAGGAAATTCTGTGCTTAGTACATCAAGGCACTATGGGCTGAGAAAGGTTTGCTTTCAGCACTTGCAGTTTTCTCACGAAACCGCCTTTAAACTCACCACAAACCACAATGTAAACCAGTGCACTTCAGATATGACTTGTTAACCTAATTCCACCAAATTAATTCACCCATTTTTAAAAGCATTTCTAATGATGCAAACAAAAGCTCCAAAGCCATGACAACACCCATTTGAATTCAAAGCTTAGCAGAGAAAATATTAATCTTTTGGAAAAAAAAAATACACAGAAGGAAAGCATTGAATTCTACAGTGGCCAATGTAACTCTACCCCCAGTTAGAGTTATTTAACTAAATTTTATCTGAGAAATAAATGTGTCCATTTCAGAACAAAGAAGGTATGTAGCACCCCCCAACTTTATTTCCCTGAGGGGGAAAACAAATGTGTATTCTAACTTAAAGTGTCTAGTTGCTTGTCTTTCTAATTCTGTATGTGCAGTTTCCAGAAAAATATTATACAGAAGTTTAATTCTTATACGCTTTTAAGAATGTGAATATGTCCTTCTGTTATTTCCACCCTTAGTTTTGTCAGTATGTTTAATGCCATGGGTATCTATTGCCCACCAACAGCACCCACGCCCTTGTAGCTAGCAATAGAGGGTGTCGTGATATAGTGCAAAGAAAATCAAGTCCATGGCCCCTGGACTCCAGTCCTCTGATTCAGCAACACACCAAGTTGTGTATAGCTTAGGAAGAGAAACTCATTGCCAGTAGTTAGTAAACATGACCACTCCAATAACATAACTTGGTATTGCACAGCTCAAAAACATACAAAAATATACCTTCTTCTCCACAAGCTTACTTTCTAACTTTGCACACCCTTCCAGAAAAGGATTTGGTTATTTTAAATCAAGCACAGCTTCACACTTTTGCAGAATCACAACCACGGGAGACCTGAGTGTTGTTTCTCCTGGTAATGTCCAACTATTGTTAATAGCTGCTTTTTCTCCAATCCCGCAGCTACTTTTAGCAAATGAATTCAGGACCTGATACTAGTAACTCCTTAAAACTCTGCCATGAGGAAAAGAAAATGAAGAGAGATACACATAAAGAAAAATGAGTCATGATGCCATTGTGATTCCATCTCAGAATTTTCTCTAGCAGTTCGCAGATCCACCCACGATACCCTGTGGGTTTCAAAGTGGACATGTGACAGGCATTATGTAGACAGATACAGGATAAGATAGATGTGAGAGCTGAAACCATGTTTACAAGAAATGGGGAAACAACATTTTCCATGTCTTTACCAACATTCTGTTAAAATTTGTGTTTTCAGTTAAAAGTGTCTAGCTGCGTATACTGTCTTTATAGTCACTACGGCTCTGTGTGAGTGTAACTTAGCTTTATTTCACAAGTATGTGTGAATAGCTGCTCCTATCATCTCCTAACAGGGGCCTAGAGTCAGCTCCCACAGAGTAAGAATCCTCTGCAGTCACGGCGTCTTATTAAGCCCATACATGATGATACCTCACTGGAACATTCCAAGCGATGTTTTAACTCCTCCCTGCTGCCCAGCACCTGCTTCCTATGCACCCGAGCCAAAGGTTGCTGCGGTCCCCATGCTCACAGTGGCCCATCCTGTGCCTGCCCACACACAAAATTACGTTCATTTGCAGACAAGCAGACTTCTCTGGTGAATATCCAGATGGGCCCCTCAAGATCAAATAAACTCACACTAAGCTTTGAAAGAAAGGTTCTACTGATGCTGCTATCATCTAAACTTCTGACACTGTTTGAAAGAAGCAAAACAAGATGGTTCTATAGGGAACTTTCTTCCCCCGACCTGACAGGCATGGTCAAGTTGTCTATTTTGCTTACTTTAAAGAATATTACATTTGAAATCTGTATTATTATTATTACTTATTGTTCAAAGTATACTGACATTGCATACATTTTGGAAATAATAATAATTGTTTCTCTGACCTTGGGCCCAACTGGCCATTTTAAATAGGAGTGGCTACAAATAGATACATCTGGAACATATAGACATTCTCCAATACTTGCTTGGTTACATGACTTATACCATTGCATAAGATATTAGAGAAATGAGGTGATTAGAATCAATCACCCCTGTTGGATGGGATTAAAATCGCATCTAGCTCTTTACCACTGGAAACCTTGCCATACCAGGGACATTCCAGGCTCAAGTAATCTGCAGAAAACCTATTACAGTGTCTATTACATTATATTTTTATTTTACTCTATTATATTCTCAAAAAGAGTTAACCTGAGTTATAGCTCTAACACACCAAGATAACATGAAAATTAGAATAAATAGGCAAAGAGAACAAGTGAGAAAGTCAAGAGGGAAGTCAAATGTGTCTGGGCGTCAGGTAGATGGTACAATTTGGAAGTCAGGTCAGGTGACTACAAAGTTCTCTCAACTGCCACCTGCAAAGGTCCGAGGGTGACCTTGTCAGCAAATTCAGACAAGGAATAAATAACCAATCATTTGGGAGAGTGTAGCAGACACACGAGATGAAAATTTATTTTGCCACTCCAGATCCATAGGAAAATAAAGTGGGCAGTACTTTTCTTTCTTCTGTTGAAGCTGATGTTTAAAAACATGCTAATTAAATCAGATTATATATAAATTATATTAATTCAATTATCTGAATGACTTAAGGCTGAATTAATCTTAACTTCAATATTATAATCGGCTTTACGTTAAGCATTGCAAAAGTGAATTTCCCATCCTGTGTAACTTTCTTCTTTTCATTAACATATTTTCAGAACATTTGCTTTATATTACAGTTTGTCAGGAATATACATCTGCATAATAAACAGAATTCTACACGCTCTATTCAGTCAAGTAACAATTTCTTAATTCTTAAGGAATCTTCTCCAAGTTCTTCCAATGGATCATACACACTCACTTTCCACCTCCATGGGCAAAACACAACTTGCTTCACATTTTATTATTTTGTTTAGTCATCTGTCATCTGGTCAAAAAGAGAGAGAGAGAAAGAGAGCAGGAGCAACAAGGAAGAGGACTGGAAAGGATGGGAAGAAGAATGAAGTTTTTTGAGAGTGACAAACTTCACATGGTTATTCATAGTATTTATTGGCCCACACACCTTCAGAATTTTTTCTTTTAAATATCAAACATTCTCATAAATGCCTAAAGCAACTCACTCTAATATCAGTTGTATGATGATTAAGAAGGAGCAAAAATTTGGGGGTCATGGGGACCGAGTGTTAAATTTTAACCTTGCTACTTAGTAAATCTGCCTTGAGACCTGAGGTGTGCTACTTACTCCCATTTGACTTCAATTATGCCTCAACCATTGAACAGAGACAACAGTATCAACTTCCAGGGTTATTATTAGAATTAGAAATAATATAATAAGCACCTATAGTCATTGACTGGAACATGTTAGGCACTCAGTAAAAAGTAGATGATGTTAAATTTCCTGTTCAGAAATAAATGGTATTACATTCCCAGAATTAAACTGCAGTATAAAAACGTATAAATTAATTTGCTAATTCCCATGATATTTAGAAATTGTTTATTGAGTCCCAATGCCTTTAAAGATGGTCCTGTACAAACAGGGGAACAACAGACACTGGCGTCTCTCAGAGGGTGGAGGGTGGAAGGAGAAAGATAATCAGGAAAAATAATTAATAAGTATTATGCTTAATGCCGGGGTGACAAAATAACCTGTATGACAAACCCCCATGACACAAATGTACCTGTATAACAAACCTGCACACGTGCCCTTGAACTTAAAATAAAAGGTGAAATAAATAAAGATGGTTTTAGGAACAGTATCTTAAGAACACTAGAGAGTCATATTATCTAGGTCTTATCAGGGGACCCAGGTGGGACCACCAGGTTGTCAGTCCAAGGAGACTAGCATGTGCAGGGAGAGGCAAGATGTTGTTAAAGTACTTCTTATTGAGTGTACACCTCAAAAACACCAGGCCAAATGATGTATATGCATTACCTAATTTAATACAACACATCTAGAAGGCAAGCACTATGGAGATAGCCACTTTAGAGCTGAGAAAGCTGAGAAAGCTGAGATACTGGGTTCTCCAAGGTCTCACAACCGGAAAGTGAAGTTGATGCTGTGATTCAAATCATCACAGTCCAACTCTGGGGCACATGCTGCTAGCTTCTGTGGCAGGATAAATATAAGGAGCAGAACTACAAATCAAGCCTGTGATGTAACAGGTATAATATTGATTGGGCACATGGAAGAAGAGATAACGCAGAAATTTCAGCTACATAAGTCAAGAAACAGCAAGGCACTAGCAGGTAGAACCAGGCAGCTCAAGAGTTCACTCCATGGACACTGGCACCTGGCAGGATGGTGCTGTTTGTTTCAGGACCACGGGCAACCTCTCAAAGGGACCAAGCTGGGCTAGAAAAATTGGCACATTCTAAATGTAATTTACAATCTATGTTCTTGAAACTGAAGAACACTTTCTCAAAAAGAAAACTTTAACATAGATCATACAAATGGCCAACGAGCATATAAAGAGATGCTTAATACAATTAACCATTAAGGAAATGCAAATCAAAACCACAATGAGATTGTTCACACACACTTAGATAACTACCCAAATAATAGACAATAGCAAGTGTTGGAAAGGATGTGGAGAAATTGGAACCCTAGGACATTGCTAGCAGGAATGTGAAATGGTGCAGCCACCATGGAAAGCAATTTGATAGTTCCCCAATGAGTTCAATAGAGAATTTCCATATGACCTAGGAACTCTACTCCTGGGTATATTCCCCAAGGAACTGGAAACCGGTGTTGAAATAAAAACATTCACACAAATGCTCATATTAGCACTATTCACAGTAGCAAAATAATAAGAACAACTCAAATATTCATCCACTCATGAAGGAATTATTTAATATGTGACATATGCATGGAAAGGAATACTATTCAACCATAAAGAGGGATGAAATTTTGATACATGCTACAAGGTGAATGAACTTCGATTGAAAACATTTATTGTAAGTAGAAGCAGTGAGACATAGAAGGCTATGTATATGGCATAATTCCATTTATATGAAATATAAAAACCAGAGTTGGCAAATCCATACAGACAGAAAGCAGATTAGTGGTTGCCATGGGCTGGTGGAAGTGGGAAAATGAAGAGTAACTGTTTAATGGGTATGGGGTTTCCTTTTGGGGTGGTGAAAATGTTGTAGTGGTGATGGTTGCATCACAACATGGTAAATGCAGTTAGTGTCATGAATAGTAAATTTTATGTTATATGTGTTTTACCACAATTTTAAAAAAGAAAAAGAAAACCTTTATGGAAGCTCTGTGTGGAAAACAGATAAAAGCAGGGTAGCGCTGGTGAAATCTGGCATCGACAGGAACCCTGGAGCCATTCTTCTTCCAGCTTCCCTGAACACACTGTCGTTAGAACAGAGAAAGCCAAGTTTACTTATCTAACCCATAACATGCAGCTCTGAAGAAGAGCAGAACTGAAATTTTGCTGCTGTCACATGGAAGTGCCAGCTACTCTTTGAACCAAATGCTAAGGGAAAGTTTTCAAAAGTTCAAATTTATAGAATCCACACTAGGAATTTTAATTTTCATGGAAAAACGAAAAACAAGCCTCTCAAAAACAAACGAAGCCTATGGGAATGTTTCCAGTAATTTTTAAGTATTTGCTGATAGAAAACATAAGCCAAACTTTCCCCTGTTGCTTCTCATGGAAAAAAAAAAAGCCAAAAAAAAGGGTCTTACTTTGTAGCATACGTTGCCATTTCTCATCAATTTTGCAAAGCCAAGTTCTACCTTTTCATTTAATTTTGGGGATGTGTCTCTCAACCAAAATTTAACTTTTCAAGGTGCTTCGTTCATTGCTTTAAAAGTTCCTTCAGGTGGTGGTGTCATCTTTTTGTCCACTTACTTGTTGGGAAGCCGTTCACTGGTGTCCTAAGCCAGGATTCAGCATTACTCTCAGCCTTGCAAATGAATTAGTGGGTGACCATCTTGCTATTGCTATTTTAGAAACAGACTTGAACATGCTCACCTCTTTCAGTCCTAATCTCTTCTTTCCTTCCTCCCAATTCACAGTTGCCTGCAACTGGTTCCAAGGGTCCATGTGTGGGCATCTCGACCGAGGGAGGGAGGCATGGGGTGAGGTCCTTTCTTCCTCTTTAAGGAGTGGATTTTCTCAAGAGCAACATGGGAAGTTCTAAATTAATGTTGAAGCTGAGCTTTCTTGCCACTGTTTGTGTGTGGCACAGGAAACAGGCTCTCCACATGATGGTAAGAAGCCTTAAACCCAGATTACGGCACCTTTCTCTCTGGAGTGCTCTTTTTGGGTAGAGGGTAAAAGGTCATCCTCTCAGAGTGGATAGTTGTTCTCAGCCAATTACATGATCTCCGTGGATTCTACAAAAGGGATCTTTGAAACTGCATCAAAAGATTTTATGCAACTGATTTACAAAAAGCACAATTAAGTAGATGGAAGCATCATTCAAGACCATCTGGTGGAAGAGGTAGCATATTTAAAATTCTAGTATAATTATTAGCTGCAAAAAAGACTGTTTTAATTGTAAGTGATGAGCTATCCATTATCTGTCATACTCTAGTAGACTACATATCTCCATTTATTCCATCAAGGTCCCAAAATAAAAAGATGCAAGCATGGTACCATTGGAATGCTAGAACTCAAGAAATCTACATATAGAGACGAAGCTCAGGAGAGAAGCTATGGATGGCCTTGAACTCCCAATTATAAATCTTTATTTTCTCTGTTTCACTGGAAGCATTAAAACTGCTTAAATGGAAAAGAAATCAGATTTATATTCTTTTTCTTTTTCTTTTCTCTGGGCGTCATTCAAACCAAGGACAGTGCCTTGCCGGGATTTTTCTCATCCTTGAAGGGCAATTGTCAAGCATAAGTCTCCAGCGTAAGAAGGTGTTGAGTCAGTGTGTTTCTGTGTCAAGGACTGCAGACCCAATTGCACTTCCAAAATGCCCTCCTTTGGCTTTAATATAATCAGAGGTGATTTAGGTCAACACTTGTGCCATGATGAATACGTTTATCCGCAACTAGTACTTGGTTACCCCGAGGTTGTTTAGAGTATTACATACAGTTTTTAACAGATCCCTGCTCTTTTTTTCTACATGGAAATAATAATCTTGTTGAGAGAGAAACCATTTTGACAAACAGAGCTGGAAAATTGGAAATAGACATTCATTTTTGGAAATATATTCACTCTATCACCTTTGTTATCTTATCACATATGAAAGCAATCACTTTCTTCTAAAACATGCCCTAGCAACTGTTAAGAAATTCTGAATCATATTAAAGCAATGCATTCCTATTCTCTAGATTTAGCTCTGGAAGTTAGCAAGTTTATTTTATTTTTTTATTTTATTTTATTTTATTTTATTTTAGACGAAGTCTTGCTCTGTCACCCAGGCTGGAGTGCAATGGCACAATCTCTGCTCACTGCAATCTCCGCCTCCCAGGTTCAAGCAATTCTCCTGTCTCAACCTCCCGAGTAGCTGGGATTACAGGCATGCACCACCACACCCACCTAATTATTATTATTATTATTATTATTATTATTGTATTTTTAGTAGAGACAGTTTTCACCACATCTCCAATGGCCAGGCTGGTCTCGAACTCCTGACCTCAAGTGATCCGCCCACCTCGGCCTCACAAGTAAGCAAGTTTAGACTATTATGCTACAAAATTGGGGTCCAAATAATCATTCATTTGGTTTACACATGTTGATTGAGAACTTATTTTAAGGTTTCAGTCACCCCAGTGAACCAGAGCAATGAGGAATTGGCCTAGAAGAAGCCATAAGGTAGAATCATAAAGTACAAACAGCAGAAGACTTCAACAACAGAAGAGGATAAAAATAAAAGGATTTAAGTTCTTCACATATTTTCAATTTAAACATCCAAAAGAGGTCAAATTATACCTATGGGTTTAAAAAACAGTATTTTAATGGGAAATTTCCAAGGGAGAGCCCTATGCATCTAATGTCACCCCAAACACAGAAAGGCAGATAAATGGAGCTGGGAGGGTAGGAACAGAAACGGTCTCATACCTCCTTGTAAGCACAGCTCTTAAACAAATCAAAGTACACTAAAGTATCACTTCAGAAAACAGAGATGTAGTATGTCTACTAATCGTTTTTTTAAATGAGGTGGCCTGAGGACCTACACTTATTCCTTCCAAAGAAGCCACAAAAAGGCAAAATCCTTGATCCTGTTCTGATTATGGAATGTTTGCTCTGAAAACTTTTAGAAATAACTTGCTCACTTTATTCCTCACCTAAATCTTCAAGAACACAGGTATTTGAGAAAAAAAAAAAAAAAACTCAGTGATTTTCATACAGTATGAGCAAATTTTTCATACACCACATGAAAACACAAAGAACAACAATAAGTGTGTTCATGCATTCCAAGTCTTTGCTGATTCAGTGCCCAGCTTGTGCTAGGTGTGGGTCTAGGCCCACGAATTAAGCCTTGGACCGAGCCCTGCATGGAATGTGGCAGGCCCAGGGAATATCCAAGGAAGAACATTTTGAAAAAAGGGGACACTACAGGCAATGACTCTGCTCATTCATCCAAGCAGGAGGGTGAAAAGCAAGTTTGAGTAACAGAAAGATGGCAGGGCCACAGCAGAGTGAGCAAGGTAGGGGGGTGAGGAAAGGCTCCCAGAAAGTGAAAGGAAACTGAGTCAGAGCCAAGCATGAAAAACATTATGATGCTAATGGAAAGATTTGTTTGTAAAAATTCCTTTTTCTAAGTGAGATGAGAACCTTGAGCAAGGTGAGAACGAGGAGGGGTTTTAGTAACAGAGCAACTGAATTCCAGAACAAATACTTAGGAAGGATTGCAGGGTTCCAAGTGAGATGGGGGTGGTGGACTGGACCAGAATCACAAGGAAATTCCTCCAAAAGGCCTGCAGCTTCTTCCTTCTCCACTAAATGGTCTTGAAGTGAATAAAAAGAATTGCACAGGGCTAATGTGAAACTGTGGTATTTTGGAATTCAGTGCCATCTGCACAAAATCCCAGCCAAAGGGGCTCCCCACTGTCCCACCCCAGTTCAATGACCCCACACATAACTGGGAAAGTGGGCAAACAGCTTGGCTCCAATTTCCTTATGTAGGAAGATTAATATTACATGAGTCAATGAATCTTCACTTCTCAAATTTGCCACAAATGAAAGAACTTCCTCTGCCCCCTCAAAACATCTGGATGCTGCCTGCCAGGGCCTCAAATCCAAGTGAAAACATCTGGGTGTCAGTGAAGAGGTAGAACTGGGTGGCATCTAAATAGGATTTTGAAAAGTTGCTTGAATAACAGCATTTTTTATTGTTGTTTTTAAGTTTAGCCCTGTACTATGTAAATCTACAGTGTCCTTAGATGTGCTTGTTTATGTTTTCACTCATCAGCACTGCCCACATTATGGGAAAGACATAGGACTTGATGATAAAGAAATGTAGCTACGTATCTAAGCATGCCTTTCCCAGTTCATCCTCCTGTTAACTACTGAACATGCAGCTCTTTTTGTTCTTTCCGCTTCGGGTAGTCAGGTTCCTCTCTGTGACTCTGGAAATCTGGAATCCGTGGGCAATTCTGGCCCTAGCCACTTGGAACTCCCACTCTGCATGCTTTTTGTATGACTGCCTTTCACTCAGGAGGTTCGAAAAATAGAAGCAGTATGCATGCGGGAGAAATGTGTACATTAGTCATTTTATTCAGTGCATACTATGTTGTCATCGCTGTCAAACATAATAAAAGTGCAGCTAAAACACTTAACCACATATTGATCTGCTCCCACGTCTCCTGTAGTGAGCTTAGAGTAACAGAGCCCCCTCCTTATTCCCCCCACGCTTTAATGCACAGGGTAGTGAGCTTCCTGTAACTGTTTATTTTGGAAACAGTTGAGGAAGCATCGACCTCAAACTTTCCCATTGTTCAGCTATTGCCATATAATCCCTTGTATGAACTGAAATTTCTTACAAGAAACGTTAAGATGAGCTTGGGTGGCTTGGTTCAAGTCTGGTTTGTTATTAGTAGGATTCTTCTTATTATTATTAGCATTATGAGTTTTGGTCATAAGTATATTTTTTCTCTTTTAGACTATAAACTTTCAGCTCTTATTACTAGTAACTGGAATGAGAGCCACCATACTCTGAATGCTCACTACATTATAAAAACACTAGGCTGAGGATTTCCATATATGCTTGTTTAAATGTGTGTCACATACCACCTCTAAGGAAATATTATCTGTATTGTACAGAGAAGGAAGCTGAGGCTCAGATGAGAAAGAAAGAGAGGGAAAGTGACTGGCCCACAATCACAGAGAAAACATAAATCCATGACTGATTAATTCTGAAGCTCATACTCTTAACCAGTTTACTAGGTTGCAAGTTCATGTCTAGAATAGGGAAGACATCTTCCTGCTGGATTGATATGTATGTTTGAAAGCAAAGCTAAGGAATCTTCACTGTGACCTACAGTCACAATCTGGAAATCGGGACTCAAATTCCCAGCCTCCCTTGCATCTTCCCAACGTGCCACCTGCAGGATACACACCGTGAAAACTGGTTTCAGACACCTGGTGGAGTTTCCATTTTGCTGGTAGGGGTAGCCATATAAGCCACCAGCTTTGGGTTGCAAAGTTGAGTTCTCCAGGCATGCTTGACTTCCATCAGTGCAGAGAGCAGCAGTGACTGTAGAAAAATTCTCAGTCCTCTGTTCAATAAAGCAGCAATGACAACTGTCTCTTCATGTCAGTGTCATGGTTTGGGGGCATGTTTTGGGACATGTTTCTGGAAGCTTAGCCTTAAATCTGTTTCTCTAGTTCCCCAGTGATTCTATAAGCTATTTAATTTTCTGTATTAACCTCTTTTCCCTTTAATCTAGCCAAAGTGGAGTCTGTTGTTTGCAACTTAGACAACACAAAGAGGAAAGACAAATAGAGGAAATGTATGTATTTCTTTACTTGCAACTGTTTCTCTAGTGAGCTGTAATTTTATGCCACCACTAGCACCCTACAGGAACTATCTCATTCCCCATAGGAGTGGATGAGGCTATTATGTGTGAAAAATATTCACCTTTTCCTGCTCTGGCATGGGAGTAGGAAAGCAGGATCTTAGGGCAGTGAAGAGCTTCTCTACTTGGGCAAAAAGGAAAAGGAGCCTCAGCTTTCTCAACAGAAGCCCATCCACAATGGATACACGTGTTCCGTTATTGGCAGGCTTGAAAACATCATTCTTTACAATCGTGCCCAACTCCCTGGGAGTGAAAAAGCTGGATTGTACACAGGGGTTTCCTGCTTTCCTCGAGTTGTGTTTACTTCTCTCTACTGATTCCACACATTTCCAGATAAATTTAGGCTCCATTTCATCTCATTAAAGCAAAATCTGTTCAACTATGTCAACAAGTAGAAAAGTTTTCTACTCAAATATTATTTTTGTCCAGGAACACAGGATGAGGACCAGAGCAGAAGAAGTGACGTACTTGGCAATCTTGACCAGGCCCAAGTAGAAATCTGAGATAACCCAACCCCAGCTTATGCAAAAGGGTACAGGCAGATAGCACAGCATTTCAGGCTCAATGGGGAGCAGCCAGCAGTCTGAGGTGTAGACTGATAGGTGGGTTAACAGGTGAGCATGCGAGAAGAACGGCTTGAGTTCAGTATAGGTCAGCAGGCAGCAGGGCGTGATCCAGGAGCCCTGACAAGCAGGTCGTGGGCCTTTTCCTCTCCCTCTGGAAGAAGTTGAATTGAACATGGTTAAACAATACTTCAGTTTAAGATAGTGACGCAGATTCATTCAAGCAAGAGAAAGTTAGATGCCTTACAAATTCACGCCTCTTTTTGGTCCTAAGGGAACCACGTACTCTTATACATTTGCTCTTACTACTCCAGACTTCACAAATTCTTGTAAAAGTTTTGTACAGTAATCTTCTGCTTTTCCTAGCCTGTGTTCTTAAAAAACAAGACTGGATACTTGACAAACTGGAATTTCTAGACTCCCTTAGGGTAATTCCAAACCATGGTAGGTATGTTAAATTCTAGCAACCCCACTATATATTTTTTGTTTGTTTGTTTGTTTTGCCTATTAACACCCAACAATCAGAAATCCTGCCCAAGAGGCAGCAACATAAAGTACAATGGAAGTCTCAGAGTGGAATACAGAAGATAATGTAACATAATTGTCTGTTTTTGTCAAAAAAAGTAAATACACATGTACATAAATATACCTGTATTGTATGTTATTTTTTACAGAAGTGAAACAACAGACCAACAAAATTTCTAAATACTTCAACTTCCCATTCCTATCCTATCTCCTCCAAACTCACTCATGCTATGTATGTTCACATTTCTCATGAAAAAAACAAAAAAGAATGCTTTCTGATATATAGCAAAAATACATATGCAATATTATTTTTAATAGCAGCAATTGAAAATAACCTATAGGTCCAGGAATAGGGTAATTATTAATCTGGATTATGGAAAACTATAATAAATACTTATAATAAGATTTTGTAATCATGATAAATGAAAAATTTAAAGAACATTTGAGAGTGAAAAAATGTTTATCAAGGTAAGAGCAGCATTCAAATCTGCATGACAGTTATCCTAATCATGTATGTATTTATACACACTTTTTTCCTTAACAAAATTTATATGTGTTGATAAAAAACGCTGGAAGGAGTAATGTCAAAAATATTTGCAGTAATGAAATTTCCGATCAATTTTTATTCCCTTCTTCACGGTTTTCCCAATCTTCTTTAGTATTATATAAAATTATGTTAACATAAAATAATAAATAATACTATGTTACTATAATATTATATTACCTTCCAAAGGTAAAAGAAACCTATTTGCTCTAAGGAAATCCTACTACAGGGTTGGATGAGCTAGAAATTACCTCTTGCATTCCCGACAACCTCAGTTCTCAATAATTAATCCCTGTTGCAATTTCTGCAAAACCCCCTTGGGTAAAGATGTTCATTTTTTTTTTACGGAGCTGTCTTGTTTGCTGTGTGTTTTCTACGACAGCCTCTGTGCCTTCTACTTCCAAACAAAAACCCTGGGAATTTGGTGGTCCAGTAGAAAAGAATATTTGAAATAATTGCCACCCTAGAAAATCGGTGATCTCTAAGAATTTAGTTTCAATGAAGTTATTTAATAAGATAAAAAGGAAGTCACTGCTGCAGCTGCTGAGCTGTGTGGCAGTCTTGTTATCTGTAACATGAGGAAATGATCTCTATCTCTTCTCAGGGTTGGGGGAAAAAGATAGTAAGATCATTGTGTATATAAAGTCCATAACAATGTCTGGCAATAGATAATTTTTAAAAGTGAAAAGTTCATGTTTTATTGGGATAGTTAGTACCTAGAAGGCAGGGTGTTTGAAGGGAGGAAAGTAATGCCTGTATATGGTAATACCAAGACAATGAACACGGAACCACAGAGGGGCAGCAGCCTGCTTGGATGTGAATTTCCTCCTTGTGATGTCTTGACCAGGTTACCTAATTTCGCCCCACCTCAGTTTCCCCATTTGTAAAGTAGAGCTGATAACATTTCTTGCTTCAGAAAGTTGTTATGAGGATTATGCCAGGCATTTAGGACAATGCCTAGCAAACAGGAATCACTGTATGAGCCAAGGTGAATGTCTGTTGTGACTTGTTCCACATAACACAAATGGAATTGCCAAGGGTACAGCACTATTTGCGAAGTCAGCTTGGACACCTGGAGTTAGATGCCTCCTGCACTGAACTCTCTGTACCCACAGTGGTTCTTTATGTACACACTAATTTCCTCGGACCTTCACTAATCTAGTTCCCGATTGTGTCTTATCTTTGTGTTCTCAAAACCTAGCACCGTGATGTCCACACTAAATATTGAATGTCTTTAGAAACAGGCTACAACACTTATTGTGTATAGACAATGCATCTTATTCGTGTTAGGTTGTCTTCAGTTTCTTCCCCCAACCACACACAGAAAATGTACTCATTAGATAGATTTTGGGAAAGAAGGACACATTTTACCTCAAACATTGAAAGGTATGAATAAATCCACATTCCATATCTTATTTTTAATAAAATTATTAGGATTCTAGCAAGTAAAATTATATCACTCACTGGAATGACTTTGCCTATTTAAAGAGACATTTCCATCATTCCAATTTGAGCTACTAAGAAACTATTTAAGCAGAAGCTATTGACCCAGCTATATCTATGCTGCTAAGAGTAAAACTATACTTACAGCTCACAGCTTACTTTGTGGGTAGCAGGACTCCACAGGAAACAATAAGGGCATCAACAACAGGGAACTTACAGGCCTGGAATCTTGGCTTCTGGGTCAGGTGACCTCGGGGAAGTCACTTCGCCTTCCCAGGTCTGATTTCCTTATTTGCCAAGCTAAAATAAGGCTGACAAACCAGTCTACAATTCATCAAGCTATAGAAGCACAGCAAAGACCCCTGAAAAATTCTGCCCTATTGTGAAATGGACAGTTAGCAAGGAACTAGCAAGCTGATGTCTGTAATTAAACCAGTAACTGAAGCTTATTTCTGTTGAAGTTTCTAGATGCTTCCAAGACGGTGCTGTCTACCTAAATTTTTCTAAACAACTCCAAGTCATCCTTAAAGTGTTAGCCGAATGGACATTCTCAGGCAAAGTCGTTTCCAAGCCCCTTCGGCTCAGTGCTGCACGGCAGATCACTGCCTTCTCGAATCAAAGGGGGTTCCCTGCAGAGTTTGTTTACACCATTAAATTTCCTCCAATGTAAAGCCAGGAGAATTTTTCCAGGTGTTCGAATTCCTAGAGGGTGGGGAAAGTGCCGAGCTCTATATTAGAGCAATACCACGCTAGAGTGAAACACAAAGAACCTTTTTTATGGTGTTGCCCCCTCTGGAGATCTCTATTTAGGGGCTGCCTTGGCAGGGCCCACCAGACCGTCTGTCACTCTCCGGTGACACCGGCTGCCGGCGGAGGCGGTCCCCGAGGCTCTAGTGCTGGCGGCAGCCCCGCGCTGGCCTCCGGCAAGCCTTGATCCGCCCTGCGCCACGTGGAAGGTGCCTGGACACGGGTTCAGCCGCAGGGGCCCCTAGTACCTCCATCGGGTCTCGTCCCCTACGGCGGGGTCAGAGGGCAAGGCACCGGCCAACCTCCTCCAGGAGCTCTGTTTAAATGAGAGGCAAAAGAAATTCCAAGGAGAGCCACAGGTTGAAATTGGAGCGAAAGCCTGGGCTTCCCCGAGCCAGGTGAAGAGAGCTGGCAAGGTCACCCACTCAGTCACCAGGTGGTGCATTTAATTTAAAAGGAGTGTTAACCTTGTTTATACAAAATAACACCAATATGCAGAGAAGCAGTAAATCCATTGTCGTTAAACAGCGGGGAGCCGCTGGCTCTGGCAGCCTGCCCACCGGCGACGGTGAACCGGGCTGGCACCGAGCAGGGAGCCGGGCCTGCCAGCCTGTCCGCCTCGCGAGAGGAGGCCCGGGCTCGCCCTCTCTGCCCTCCAGATGACTCTTTGCATTCTTGTCAAATATATTTAGAACAAGAGGTGTCCACTTAAAGAGAAACATTTGTTAATCACTTAAATGCAGGCGCTTGGCAGCCCTCCAGTTTCACCTTTATAAATACGTAGGATCGGTTTCCAGCTAAGCAGGGAACTCCACAGCAAGTTCCCTTTTTCTCCGCGTCCCCTCGAATTGACCCAAGGTGAATGTCCCTAGCACCTTATTAATTTTCTATCCCAGTGGGCTTTCCGGAGTTAATGCCAGTCTTCTATCTGAAAGTTGATGGAGATAAATAAATGATGCACCGTGGAGGGAGGGAGAGAGAGAGAATAAGAGGAGTGTTTCTTTAAGTAAGGGACAGATTAAAGTTAAAATTCCTGTTGACGGAGGCGCTGGTGTCGACATCCTCCTTGTTTACCAGCAGCTGTCCCTGTTAATGACACTCTGATAACGTTCGGAGGCTGCCCTGCGGTAGTAGGGGGAAGAAGATAAAGAGGCCTCTGTTTAAATATTCCGGGCCTCGACCCCACTCTTTTTAACTTCCCTTCCTCGAAGAATGAGTGAAACTCTTCAGAAGGGGCAAACCCTGGGTGCAGAGATTTTTGCCCCGGAAATTTTGAGTTCACAGCATAAAAACTCTGTAGAGCTGATGCCTATTTCAGGAGTGGAAACTCAGGGGTGGGGTGGGGGACGCAAAAGGCAGCTGGTCTGCAAGGTGAGGAGGTCTGCAGGAGGCCAGAGGAGAACTCTTCCTTTTGTTTTAAAAACACTGACACTTCCTTGCCCTCCCCACTCCCAGTCCCACCCCAAACAAGTCTTACAGAGGTAACTAAATATGTTAGGGACAAGGTTACAGAATTAAGGTTCTTTGAGGGCCAATGTATCCTTAGCATGAACCACATGAAAATCACTTTGAATACTTGGAACACTCTCCCTCATGAGATTCTCAGGTTGTTGCGGGGGACCTTGCCCCGCATCCAGGCTAAAACTTTGAATGTGCAGCTGAGAAAGCAGTTCCAGTAGGTGAAGGGACCTGCCTAAAATCACTTAGTAAGTTTAGTGGCAGGAGGGGACTGGAACCCAGTCCCCTGTCCAACGTTCTTTTCAGACAGACAAATAGATGTGAAATACTTTATATTTCATATAATACATATAGATATAAATTTATACATTTTTTTAAATTTCTTCCTCCCATCCTGAGATAGCAGGCAGACGGCAGCAGCTATCTAGTCTCTTTCACATTGAAAAAAAGCCAGCGCTCTCACTTGGCTCAAGTCCCAGACTGGTAGATGCTTGGGCTTCCCTCAAGACCCACCTCCGCCCCGATTATTTCATGAATACAATTCACTTAAAGATCAACAAACGTGGAATCCCATAGTCTTATTCATGCTCTAACCAGTCAGGCAGACGTGCCTGCAATAAAGCAAGCACAGAGGACAAATATTTTTCTGACGATGGAAAATGAAGATGGTGTGAAACAAATGATCTTGCAATTTTTTGCACTTCTGTTTTGTCACCTAAAGCATGTCCTTTATTCATCTCAAAAGATTTGGGGAAGGAAAAAAATAAATTAAAAGGCAGGCAAAGTATTTTGAGTTCACATGCTCAGAAGAAAGATGCTGACATTTTTGATCCATGTAATTTTCTCTGGAAAGATCTTTATAATGTTTTTAAAGATCAACGACTATCATGTACTTTCCAGTGGCTTACAATAACACAAGTTCATCATTTATATTCCAAATGGTAGTGACTCCACAACTTTCTCTTTATATATAGTAAGGTATATAGAATTATTCTCTCTACAAAATTTTAATTTAGCTTATAATCTGTTTATGGCAATTTGTTAACTACCAATTGTTATGGGTTGAACTGTGTTCCCCCAAAATTCATATGCTGAATTTCTAACCCCCCAGTTATAAGAGCTTATTTAGAGATAGGATCTTGGCAGATGTAATCAAATTAAAAGAAGTTCACCAAGGTGTACCCTAATCCAATATGATTGCTATTTTCATAAAAAGGGGAAATTTAGAAACAGAGATATGCATGCATTGATGATATAAAGAGATGTTGGGAGAAAGCCACCATCTTCAAGTCAAGGACAGAGGCCTGGAGCGGCTCCCTTCCTCACAGCCATCAGGAGGAACCAACCCTGCCGACACCTTAAATGTTGACTTATATCCGCCAGAATTGTAAAACAATGAATTTATGTTGTTGAAGCTATCCAGGCTGTGGTACTTGGTTATGTGAGAACCTTAGCATACCAGCCAATTTTAGCCACCTCAGTAACTTTAATATCCCCTCAGATCAATATTTCAAAATCATATGAAACCAAATTAAATGGCTTAAAATTATGTTTAAAGTGTCCTGTGTAATGGGAAGGCAAAAGGAACTAGTATGTATTGTGCACCCATCATGTCCTGGGCAGAATTTGGAGAACTTGATATATTTTTGTGGATTTCACATGTATAAACCACTCTTTCAACAATAAAATTTTATCTAATTCAATAGAAACACATCTTGTGCAGTAAGAACATTTACAGTAAACATGAGTAATTTAAATGAGTACCAATTAAGGGGATTGCACCTTGCTTAGTATATTTCATCAAATTATACATCGTAAGAGGTGGAATCTTCTCTACATTATGAGCAATGGTACTTGTTGATTTCTTCTCCATCACTTCACCCACATTTTTTGATGTATCATATAATTGATGGTTGAAAAGTTTATAGTAGGTTTTGTCAAGGACCCAATTGTGAACAGAGATTATAAATAAGCACAGTCAGTCAAGAAGATTTATCAAGTAGGCGCTCTGTATACAGCACTAGAAGGAGAAGGGGAGGTTGCAGAAGCCACACTGCCTGGTTTGGGCTACATAAGAGTCTAATTGGTGAGAACAGCTATAAGCAAGTCAAGAAGGCAAATTAATAATATGCTTTGGAGCAGTATCTCAGCAGTGCAAAAGAAAAGGAACTCAAGATAGGGGGCCATAGATCCCTGTGTGCCAGTAATAGTCCCAGTTTACACTCACTGTCTCCACTTAATTGTTAAGAGTGATTTTTTTCATTCCCCAAAATGTCTGAGGTTGATTGAAAAAGTCTGGGGTCACTATACCTCTGGACTTCTCAACCTCCACACTACTAAAGTTTGAAGATGGATGATTCTTTGTTATGGGGTCTGTCCTATGCACTGCAGGGTACTTGGCAGTATCCCTAACCTCCACTCATGAGATGCCACAAGCAACGCCCTCTCTCCTTTGTGACAACCAAAAATATCCCCAGACATTGCCAAATGTCCCCTCAAGGCAAAACCACCCCCAGTTGATGACCACTGTATAGGAACGATGATTACATCATGGAAAACTATCTTTAGAAGATTAGATTTCAGCATCTGTAGATAAAGAACCTGAACTGCCTGAAAAAGGAGGATTTTTTTTTTTTTTTTTTTTTTTTTTTTTTTTTTTTGGTGTTGTTGAGATGGAGTTTCGCTCTTGTTGCCCAGGCTGGAGTGCAATGGTGCCATCTCGGCTCACTGCAACCTCTGCCTCCCAGGTTCAAGTGAATCTCCTGCCTCAGCCTCCCTAGTAGCTGGGATTACAGGCATGTGCCACCACGCCCAGCTCATTTTGTATTTTTAGTAGAGACAGGGTTTCTCCATGTTGGTCAGGCTGGTCTCAAACTCCCGACCTCAGGGGATCCGCCTACCTTGGCCTCCCAAAGTGCTGGGATTACAGGCATCAGCCACTGTGCCTGGCCAAAAGGAGAACATTTTCTATATAAAAGTATGAAAGTAGAAAACAGCAAGTTGAAGTCAGAAGTCCAAGGGATGGCAGTAACCACGAATAAAGATTGGGGAGTTAAACAAGTTAACCAACCTGTTTACCGATCTAAAGCTATGTTGATGTACCCCACAATAACACTTAAAAATAACAAATTACTAAAATCTCTAATTTCTGGGGCATCCACAGTCCTTGGCACAGTGTGTTAGAATTAGACTGTCTACACTGCTTAGCTTCTTAATATTTAGAGAGGCAGAGAGTGATGCCCTGTGCAATTGTTTTCTGAAAGAAGAAGAGTAGATAGGGGCAGTAATAATAATAGCAGCAGCTATTTATTTGGAGTCTCTTACAACCAAGACCTTTTATAGACATTATCATTATCTGGTTTAATCCCCTGAAGACTTTTTTTCTTTTTTGAGATGGAGTCTTGCTCTGTTGCCCAGGCTGGAATGCAGTGGCGCAGTCTTGGCTCACCACAGTCACCACAGCCTCCACCTCCTGGGTTCAAGCAATTCTCCTGCCTCAGCTTCCTGAGTATCTGGGATTACAGGCATGGGCCACTACACCCAGCTAATTTTTGTATTTTTAGTAGAGACGGGGTTTTATCATGTTGGTCAGGCTGGTCTTGAACTCCTGACCTCGTGATCCACCCACCTCAGTCTCCCAAAGTGCTGAGATTACAGGCATGAGCCACCATGCCCAGCCATCCCTTGAAGACTTTTGCAAGACCAGTACTAACTTCTCTGGGCTTCAGTTTCCTAAGCTGCGACATGAGTGAAGGTAGGTGGTGTCATGCATCTATTATGCGTCAGGGCCATGACTTGAACCCAGGTCCAGCTCCCCTAAGCCTGTGTGTGTTTCCTTTGCCTCACTGCACACTGGCTGGCAGAACAGCAAGCAGAGAAGATTTCACATAAAAAGAGAACACAACCAATTTAAGAACATAGTAAACATGATCATTCTTCATACAGACTCTGAAACGTGGGGAGGTGGGTAAGGCTTTTGTTGTTTTATTTCAAATTAACCTTTAATGACTGAGGGTGTCCTTACTTATCAAAATGAAGTAAGCTTTGTCTGGTGTCTTTCATTTACTGTTAGGTGATCATTTTGGATTAGGGGTCTCCAGATGTGTTGATGTTTAATAGAAGTATATCAATATGATTCTGAATGTTGGCTAGGGCAAATTCTCCAAAATGAAGAGTTAAATGCTTAATTTTTGTTTCAGACTCTCCCAGGTCAGGATATTCAATATCCAAAGGCACAATCTCCTCCCATCTTGTTTCATTCTTAGTTCTTCTTTTACTCAGTAAATTTAGCTCACACATGTGGCTGGAAGGAAGTTATTTGGTTGCAAGGAGATTTCCATGAAGACGTGAGCAGTATCAATTATTACCATCACTTGTTACTTTCCTTGCCGCACTAAGCTAAATGGGGAAAGACAAAATACTCACAGCGCCAGGCTAGTGGGAAAAAAAAGAAATTCAGTAAAATGTAGTCATGTGTGATTTGTACCAAAAATAATTATTGCTAGTCAAGGAGGCTCAGGTCTGTAATCTCAGAACTTTGGGAGGCTGAGGCCAGAGGATCACTTTAGCCCAGGAGTTCAAGACGAGCCTGGGTGCCGTAGGGAGACCCCAGTCTCTACAAAATAACAAACAATTAGCCTTGCATGGTGGTGCATGCCTATAGTCCTTGTTATTTAGGAGGCTGAAGCAGGAGGATCACTTGAGCCTGAGAGGTCAAGGCTGCAGTGAGCCATGATTGTGCCACTGCACTCCAGCCTGTGCAACAGAATGAGACCCTGTCTCAAAACAACACGAACAAAAATTATTATTAATACATCCACAGAGAGAGGTAGGATTTAAGCCAGGTCAAAATATATGCTTTTTGTCTATCCGCATTAGAGCAGTATGGTGCTTTACATCTGCTATTTTACTATATCTACACCCAAACCTAGAGACAGAAGATATATTATAACCCCTCTAACTTAGGTGAAGAAAGAGAGGATCAAGGGAAATTAAATAACCTGCCCAAGGTCGAATGGCTAGGAAGTAATGTGGCCATGATTCAAACCCAGATCTACTTGATTTCAAAGCCTGTAGTCTTTCCACTGACAAAAGTAATTCAATAAAAATTTAGCCATATAATTTAAGGAAGTGAGGAGATTAAACTTCCAGCCTATCCCAGAGAAGACAAGGTAAACCCCAGGTCAGTAGAGAGGTACTGAAGGCTTTCGGGCTCCCAGGATGCAGTTTATGTCAGCACCCTGCAGGCCACTAAATGGCATCCCTCCCAGAAGAGCAGCAGTTGAACATCGCCTTGTCTGGAGGACTTAACAACCATTCGCTTCCAACCCTTGAGAGGTAAACATTAAGCTAGATGGTGGCTTTAAATGATGTTTTCCAACATAGATGATATTGCACAAAGTGCAAGAAGAGGCAGATAAATTCACTGGGATCTGAGCACAGTCTTTTCATTTTGGGGTGCTGCTGTATCATTTGCCAGGCATCTCACAGAGAAGGGAACCTCCAGTGCTCCCCAGCTAGACACAGTCCTCGTCCTGGAGAGAACATTCATCTATGCCTACTGAAGCCTTGTGGAAGGGTCCAGGAGAGCAAGCTGTGAGGAACCAAGGAGGTTGGAGACTTTCACAGGCTGCCCTTGTGCTCTTCGTTCCTCTTGCTTTTCTAGTACTGTGAGAAGATGTGCAGTAGAAAGAAGGATCTGCTGGGTCCATTTCTACAAGGTAATCTGAGTGAGGGGGAGTACCAGGAGCAGGTAAAGGGAGCACATAAACTTTCAAATGTGTACAGGGGTCTATGTATCACTTCAACAAATACATCCAGCATCACTCAGATGCTTTACTGAACAAAAAAGTGCTGTCCCCCATGCAGCTTGTAATCTTGTAGGGCAAAAAGAAGACCTGGGAACAAATTTAGGAGGTCAGGGGATGATAAGAATGGGGGAGGTGCAATATTCTGTAGTATTTTCACACAAGGGCTTTCCAAGGAAATGACATAAGAACAGAAAACAAAACAAAGCACAGAAATGAGCCAGAACAATTTCTGGGGAAATAATCTTCCTGAGAGAGGGAATCACAAGTGCCAATTCTCCAAAGGATGCCAATGTACTAATAGTAAAAGGATAGAGAGCAGAATAGAGACTATAGCAGGCCAATGAACTACAGAGAGTTCTATCTTATTAAGTCTAACTGGTGCATAGTATTACTTGCAGGAATATACCATATTCATTAATTCCTCTATTGACATACATTTAGGTTGTTTCCAGTTATTCACTCACAAGCTATGATGGTGTAGTTTTCTCTACTGTGTATATAAGTGATGTGGTTTGGCTCTGTGTCTCTACCCAAGTCTCATCTTGAATTGTACTCCCCTAATTCCCACATGTTGTGGGAGGGATGCGGTGGGAAATAATTTTAATCAGTATGTGGTTTTAATCAGCATGTTCTGGTGGTAGCAAGTAAGTCTCACGAGATCTGATGGTTTTGTAAGGGGTTTTCACTTTTACACCTTCCTCATTTTCTCTTGCTGCCGCCATGTAAGATGTGCCTTTCACCTCCTGTCATGATTCTGAGGCCTCCCCAGCCAGGTAAAACTGTAAGTTCAATTAAACCTCTTTTCCTTCCCAGTCTCGGGTATGTCTTTGTCAGCAGTGTGAAAACAGACTAATACAATAAGGAAGTACAATTGCTGGTTATAGTGGATGAACATCTCCAGCTTTGTTACATATTGTGGAGTCAGTCATTCTCCAGAGTGTCAGTTCTAATTTACAGCCCTTAAAAGTGGTATATGAAGCTCCATTTTTCTCACATCTTCCCCAATATTTGGTGTTATTTGGTGTTATCAGAGTTTTTGTTTCGTTTTGTTTTGTTCGCCATTCTGATGGGTTGGAAACACTATCTTCATCATTTTAATTTGTATTTCCCTAATGCCAAAGCGAGGGAGAGGGATGAATTTTTTTTCAAACATTTATTGTTGCTTCAGGTTTCCTCTGTTGTGACTGGTCTTTCCTAACTTCTGCTCATTTTTCTCTTTGACTATTTGTCTTTGATAAACATGTAGAATTTCTATGTTCATAATATGAACTCTTTTGTAAGTATTAAAATAGGTTTTCCCAGGATGTAGGATTTTAAAAATATTTTAGGGTATATGCAACCTAAGAAAAGAATTTTAACAGAAGAGATTAAATTGAATTTAATCAAATTTATTAATTGACTTATGACTTGTACTTTTTATATGTTTAAAAATTATTTCCTTTCATAAAGCCATAAATATCTCTTCCTTTTCTGTCTAAGAATGTTAAAGGTTTGCTTCCAAATGTTAGTATCTGAAGTTTATTTTATTTCTATATATATGATATCTGTATCTACTTTTTTGTATGGAAAGCCCATTTCCCCCCACTGATGTGTAAGACTATCTCTTATCCATTCTCATATCTATGTAGGTCTGTTCCTGGGGTCTTTATTTCTCTACCAGTGTACCAGCACACTGTCTTGAATATGATCACTTTAACATCAGTCTCTAACTGCGCTGTGCTTTTTCTTTACTCTTCCTCTTCAAAATCACTATTTTGAGCTATTTGGGGCTCTTGATTCTTCCAGATGAATTAACTAGTTCCACATGAACTGACTAGCTCTGTGAAGAAAAATCTCTATTGGGGTTTTAATTAAAGTTTTAGATTACTTTTGGGATAACTGATCTATTTAGGAAAATAAATCTTCTCATATGTAAAATATCTAAGGCCAGGTACAGTGGCTCATGGGTATAATCCCAGCTCTTTGGGAGGCCAAGGCGGGCAGACTACCTGAGGTCAGGAGTTTGAGACCAGCCTTGTCAACATGGCAATACCTGGTCTCTACTAAAAATACAAAAAAATTAACCAGGCATGGTGGTGTGTGCCTGTAATCCCAGCTACTTGGGAGGCTGAGGCAGGAGAATCTCTTGAACCTGGGAAGCAGAGGTTGCACTGAGCTGAGGCCGCCCCACTGCATTCCATCCTGAGTGACAGAATGGAACTTCATCTCAAAAACAACATAAAATATCCATGTATGTGTCATTTTGTGTCCTTTGACACTGTTGTACAATATTCTTCATACAGGGCATTCATTTCTCACATTTACTCATTGATACCTGGTGCTTATTGGGCATAGAATCCTTTAAAGAATACATTTTCTAATTGATCATGCTGATATTTAGGGACACAATCAGGTACATGTATTGATACTTATATATCAACCTTATATCTCTCAAGTTTCCAAAATTCATTGAAAATTTTTATTAAAAAATTATACTACCTGTAATCATGACAGTTTCTTCATTCCAATAATTATAGTTTATATTTCTTTTTTTGTGTGTATTGCACTGTCTAGGACCTAGACAGAGTAATAAGAGAATGGAATTCATTGTCTTACTCTTCACTTTATAGGAAATGTTCCTGACACATCAGCATCAAATATGATTTTTCATTTTAAGTATTTGTAGATACTTTATCAAATTAAGAAAGTTCCTTTTTGTTTCCAAAAAGCCCAAGAAATTCTGATACAGTAATGGAAATCCAATTGCAATTCCCAGGCTAGCATCAGACATGTAATAAGTGTGATCCATTTTCCATCAATAGAATGAAAAATGTTGATAATACAATTGTCTAAATGTTTACAGAGTTTATAGAGGATGTACTTGTTAACTTTCTTCTGTGGGCTAATACTTGGGATTTAGTAGTAAAATAATGTAAAATTTTCTATAAAACAATCTCTTCAGGTTTAAATAACCTCTTTGAGCAGCATCACAATAGTTTAGCTTTAGTCCTTTAGAGTAATGGAATTCTATCTCTTGCCTAACAAAAGTAATATTATTCTGAGAGTTCAAGATATAGAAAATTATATATTAGAAAATTCTTGCAAAAATTATAAAACCAGCAGACCTATACTAACTTCTGTTTCCAAATCTCTTATTCTAACAGCATTTCAGAAATAACTTGGGGATTAAAATGGCCTGTCAGGTTGACATCCACATTTCTAGATTAATTCACTTCACATGAATATATATTTTCAATAACTTTATTGAGAGTTGTAAAAATATTTACAAGACTTTATTTTGTCCTGGTTTTACTTTAATCACACTCACTTCTCTAAGGGTAAAAAATGATATGTTTTAGCTAAATATAACTGAAATTTTAAAATGATACAGTTAAAGGCTTTCAGAAATGCAGTGTAAGCTATCTGAAGGAGTGAGAGAGGATTATTGGATGTATATTCAGAAAATGCAAAGATTCAAAGCAATAGCTAAGAAAATAATGCACCCTCAGGAGGCTCAAGGATTAGAGCTAGACCCATGATGCTATTCTTTCTCTTTCTTTCTCCCTCTCTCTCTTTCTCTCTCCTTCCGTTCATCCATCCTACTATCTCTCATCTTTACTTCACTCTCTCAGCCTTTCTCTAGTAGTGCAGGAAACAGATGCTTTCAGGATACATAGCTAATGCATGCGGGGCTTGAAACCTAGGTGATGGGTTGATAGGTGCAGCACACCATCATGGCACACATATCCCTATGTAACAAACCTGCACGTTCTGCACATGTATCCCGGAAGTCAAAGTAAAATTAAAAAGAAAATACATGCTCTGGAAAATGCTCAGGAAGTCCCCAAATCCACCCTCAGGTTTAATAGTTTATTAGTAGGACTCAGAGAACTCAGAAAAGCCATTACACTCATGGTTACGGTTTATCGCAGTGAAAGGGTACAGATTAGAATCAACAAGGAGAGGAGGTGCATAGGGCCGGGTCTAGGACATACCAGGCATGGAGTTTCAGTTCTCTCTCAGCAGATAATGCGAACATGATATATTTCTCCCAGCAACAATATATAGCAATGCACACAGAATATTACCAACGAGGGAAACTCACCCAAGCTTTGTTGTCCAGAGTTGGGAGCTGGCCATTCGGACATTCTGTTCATCTACGTGACTACCCTTAGTCTCTAACCCCTCTAGAGCTTGAGTGGTACCACATGTGCCAAGGACCCCACCAAAAGTTACATTGTTAGCACAGACTATCTGGCATTGCTCAAGGCCTCAAGTAAACAAAGACACTCCTACAGGCAGAACATTCCAAGGGCTTAGAAATTACAGCTCTGCAGCTGGGGACAAAAGGGCCAAACCTCTTTAGGGCAAAGTTAATCCTTTACTGCACACCCTGGAGACTGAGGTCACATCCTTACCAACCCAGGAAAGAAGGATTGTTTTCCCTGATACTTGCAGTGTGACAAACTCCAGGGAACAATTCTGATTGGCCCAGCTTGGGCCACGTGCCCCTCTCTGCACCAATCACTGTGGCTCAGGGAATGAGGTGATATGATTGTTCCAACCTGTGTCATGCGCTCAGCTTCGAGGTCGGAGAACTGAACCAGTTACCGGAAGAATTTCATGTTTGTCAATGAAAATAACAGAAACTACAACAACAACCACCTTAGACAATAAAAAAAAAAAAAAAAAGGCAATAAATCATTGCCTTGCTCTTCTTTGAATTAAGTTCTGATTTCTAGATCAGGATATCTACAGATCTCAGGGGAGCAGATCTTAAGTTAACTAAGGATATCAGAAACATCCACTGAGCTCTTTCATATTTATATAATCGGTGGGAAAAATATAATTCAAAACAGCCAAAGGAGTGAGATTTTTATTTTTGAATGTTAATTTTTGCCACTCTGATTGAACCCCAAAATTTTAAACATTTTTGTTTTGTGTATGATGATTCCTACTTGATGTCATTACTTGTGATGAAAACAAGGATTAGGGATTTATTATTGCAACTCAAAAATAGTATGAGTTTTAAGACAACAGGAAATTATTAGAAACTGGAGTTTTAAAAAAATGTTTGTTATCACAAATATCCTTTCGTAACAATCATTTAAATTATTACACTCTGGTTTTCGTATGCACTTTCTGAATATGAACAAAGCTGGATAATGAGAAGTTGTATCAAACTTAAAAGAAATATGTCTTTAAAAGCAACTCATTATTTATAAGCTAGCCAACTCCAGATATTCCTTAAAGTGATTACTCAATTAAATTCTAGTATTAGAGGTCACTGAGCTTTTTTAAAAATATTCCCGACTTGAAAAAATGTCCTAGATTTAACAGGGCAGTTCTGTGACACCTGTGATTTTAGCTGAGTTCACTGGGAAACTAGATGCAAAGTAAATATTAGCACATAAACAAAGTTACCTGTCAAGGTAATTTACTTGGCAAAATACGAACTGAATATAATAATGATTATAATTATATCACCTAATCTCATGACAATCAAATCATATGCTTATTTTACAAATGTGAAAAATGCTGTGAAACAGCAGCATGCAGGTGGCCCTAGTGCCATAGGCAGCATATGACTGTGGAGGGATTGGAATTCAGGTCTCACCCCAAAGCTGTATACTTAATCAATCACCAGCCCATTAGGCAACCTGGAAAAGACAAGGTCTCCTCGTGAAATCATTACTGGCCTCAGTCTCCCACTCAATAATGGTTTTGCGCTGCTCACTCCCATCAATGCTGTTCATAAAGTAAACTTTTCTGTAATCACCAGTCTCCCATAATTTTCCATGGTTTGCTTACTGTGTGTCTCTAAACAGGTGAAAACTAGTGCCATGCCAGGGGTGGAGAGAAGGAAGAAAAGAAAATTACTGCACCTGAATAAGAGATAGTACGATCTCATCCAAATATCCTTTAAGTCTCAGTTCAAATCTTCCCTTCTTTCAGAGCCTTCCTGATGGTCCCAAAGCACATACCCTTGACTACTTTGCCCAAGACCTACCAGGTTTTTGTTAGCAGACAGCTGGGATTCCTCCATCCACTGCTCCAAAATGCCTTCAAATGCTAAGCCTCATCTACCCAGAGACTGGCCAGTCCCCTGGCAGTACAACCATTACACGTATACAAACATAATCTATGGCCACTGTTCAATTTAGAGCTTGTTAGTAGTAAAGACATTTTTCTGATAACAGTTTTTAAAACCATCTAGTTATTTGTACCTTTTCAAGGAGTTGTATGTTTATTTTTCTTGGTTGCTTAAATTCAATTGTTCCTATTTATCTTAAAGAAAGACTAAATATTTTAAAATTTAGAATGACATAGCTGATATGGCTTAAATTCTTTTGCCTTGCCAAGTTTTTATTTTTTTAAATAAGGATACAGTTTGCAAATTTATTTTGGAAAGTCCAGTTGCCTCAGAAAGTAATTCTCCAGTAAAGTGGATTTTATAAAGCCTGTATTATTTTTAGGCTATCTAATCCTTTTTCCAATACTCTGATGGTCATATGCACAAAAACAGAAAAATAAATAGGCCTGAGACATGTCAAAAATAAAACTTAAGATTTCAAGCTTTTAGAGATTGTCTACCTTCTCACTGGTGTTTTGAAAAAGTTTTAATTTGAGAAAGAAAACTAATTCATCACCAGCGATACTTTGAATTCATGCAGGAATTGTTATAGAGTGCTCAAATAACTTCATTTCGTTTCAAGATAAGTAAAATAAATAGTTGATGATTATGATAATAATAATAATAGCAAATATTGCTTACTCTTACATGTCAGACATTTTACACATATCATCACATTTAATCCTCCCAGAAAAACTGTTCTAATCAACCACTTATAAAAGAAGGAACTGAGATTTAGAGAGACGGAATAACATGCTGCAATTACACAGAGGTGATGGAGGGTTGAGCCCCGGATGTGTGCCTCTAACCTCAAACAGTGTGCTGTGCTGATGATGCCAGGAAGGCTTATGATCTGGGCTCGGGAGCGTGGCCTGAAGCAAAGCTTCAGGCTCCCTTTCCACCTAACCTCACATCTGCTGTGGTTTGGATATGGCTTGTGTTTGGCCCCATCGAATTTCATACAGGAATTTGATCTCAGTGTTGGAGGTGGGGCCTGGTGGGAGGTGTTTGGGTCATGGAGGCAGATCCTTCATGCATGAATGGCTTGGTGCCATCCTTGCAGTAACAAATGAGTTCTTGAGAGTTCCGTCAAGAGCCAGTTGTTAAAAAGAGCCTGGCACCGCTCTGCTAAATCTCACCTCCTGCCCTGTGATCTCTGCAGACCACCTCCTCTTCACCTTCCGCCATGAGTGGAAGCAGACGAAAGCCCTCACCAGATGCAGATGCTAGAGCCTTGTTTCTTGTACAGCTGAAAAAGGGCAAGCCAAATGAGCTTCTTTTCTTTATAAATTACACAGCCTTGGGTATTCCTTTATCACAACACAAACAGACTAAGATACCATCAAAGGCCAAGTGTTGCCTACCTTGCTCACATCCTTCCAGGACAGGGTTAGAGATGTGATGCCATTCATGTACATCTCTCTTTGCAACCAGATACACCTGTGAGACTGCACTCATTATTTCATTTCCAGTTGTTAGAATTAGAACTCCTTTTTTTCCAGATATGAATTGAATGTGAAATGTTGTATCTTAAGGCCAAAACTGATTCAATCCTAACAAAGACTATACCACTCCTTCATATCCAATTTAACCTTCTCTTAATTTGGTCTCTGCAAAATCACAGGGTTTAGAGTTTTTGAAAAAGGGCTATTAGATTCATTCCATCAATGCCAGTAGAAGGTAGAAGTGATCCAACTAGTTAAATGCTTATAATTCTTGGCCAGGTGCGGTTGCTCATGCCTGTAATCCCAGCACTTTGGGAGGCCGAGGCGGGCAACTTACCAGAGGTTGGGAGTTCAAGACCAGTCTGACCAACATGGAGAAACCCCATCTCTACTAAAAATACAAAATGAGCTGGGCGTGGTGGCACATGCCTGTAATCCCAGCTACTCGGGCAGCTGAGGCAGGAGAATTGCTTGAACCCGGGAGGCGGAGGCTGTAGTGAGCTGAGATCACGTCATTGCACTGCAGCTTGGGCAACAAGAGTGAAACTCTGTCTCAAAAAAAAAAAAAAAAAAAAGTATAATTCTTTTTACAAGACATTTTTTCCCACTAGGTTTACATAGGGTTATATTTACCATAACCAACATTATTCTTAAGGTACAAATTTACAATTTTCTCCATATACATAGTCGTTCAGTAGTTACCCTAGACCAGAAAAAAAGAAAGACATATTAGGCATATTGTATGCATGTCACAAAATCTTTCAAGTTTGTGCATTTCCCTGGCTTCTGGCATGAGACATGCTCAGGTGAAATCTTTCCCCTCACTGCAATCTTGTAAACAAGTGGGAGAATTATCAGCCTCACCACTAAACACCAGTTTTGTAGTTTAGGCTTGCAGACAACACCTGCTCCCTAAATACAAGTTTGTTGAAATGATGGAAGCCACCAGTGAATTTCAAAATCTATTGTTTCCAAAATATCTTTGGAATGTAACATGTTTTTAGTTTAATAATAATCACGTAGACTCTTGGACTCAATACCATGTTTGAAGAAATACTTAAGTGGTGATAACAGGTATCAGGACCCACAACATAGACTCGCACCCTGATTTGTCTGTCTTTGATGTAGCCATTTTAAAAGCCGTCTCATCATTAAGAGCTCTACCAGGCAGAAAAGGGAGTTGCCGGTCATGAATGCTTCTCGTGGCTTCTCCATGTGGGCAGAGCTTATTGGGCCTACTGAAGTCCAGATGAAATGGATTTATTTTTCCCAAGCAGATCTTACTTATTTCTGGCTGTGGATTTCCTCCTATATACCTGTGGAGTCTCATTTGAAATTTTCCAGGGCTCTTCTGGTCTGTACACATAGAAAGGGGAGGACAGGGAAAGAACTGCATACTCCACGTTAGAGAGGAAGCGCTGGGAGGACAGGAAACTGAAGAAAGCCACCAGATAGATATCTGCCCACCTGCCCCCTGGGACTCAGATCCAGGAGAGATAGAACCATGAGTCCAGAAATAGCCCTGGACTGCAGTTGCTTCTGTCTTCACTTTACAGGTGAGGAAATAAAGGCTATGAGAATAGGCTTCCTGCTGTGGCTTCACCTGAGTTTGGTTCCCTGGCTTTCCCATCCAGCGTAGCATCTTTCGTAACAGCAGCCAGCAGATCCAGATCTTCAGAGCTTGTAGGAATTCCCAAAGGGGGACATGGAAGCCCTACAATTAATTCCCACATTTCTTTTTTCTTTCTCTCTCTTTTTTTTTTTTTTTTTCTGAGACGATGTCTTGCTTTGTCGCCCAGGCTAGAGTGCAGTGACGTGATCTCAGCTCACTGCAACCTCTGCCTCCCAGGTTCAAGCGATTCTCCGATTCTCCTGCCTCAGCCTCCCGAGTAACTGGGATTACAGGCACCTGCCACCGCGCCTGGCTAATTTTTATATATTTAGTAGAGACAGGGTTTCACCATCTTGGCCAGGCTGGTCTCGAACTCCTGATCTTGTGATCTACCTGTCTTGGCCTCCGAAAGTGCTGGGATTACAGGCGTAACTCAGACATTTCAAAAAGCCTAAGAAACCCCAGATTTACCATCAATTAAGCCACACAGTGTATTTAATACAAGCAGTGGGGGTATTCTTCAGTGATATTCATAGGGAGTCAGAGGCAGATAATTAAAGAGGCTCTTGATTTGAAAAATAAAAAGTCAGGAACACTTGCACTAGAGCATACAACATGCTCTGAATGGCTGCAGAGAACATGTCCCACACACATATTTGACATGGCTGCATGGGTTGGATATGTGTGTGTGTGTGTGTGTCTGTGCATGCACACGCGCGTGCACACACACACACACACATGCTTGTTCCAACTTAGGTCTGTGTGGCTGCAGCCACATCCTTCAAGAGAAATATCTGCGTATATTTGCCGAGGGCCCTTGACTCTCAGATTTCCATAAAAGGACCTCAACAGAAATAAAAGGGAAGGGAAGGGAAGCGGAGAAAAAGGAGAGAGAAAAATAAAGACGGTCTAAGAATTATTCAGGCACTTGCTTCTCTTTAGCTTTATGACACCTGACTCCCCACTAACCTGATAAAACACTGAAACTTAATTGCCAAGTAAGGAGATTTAGTATGGGACTGGAGGAAATGGTTTCCCATTGTAAATGAGAAAGAAAAAAAATCAGTTGTTCTTCTTCAATAAAGGATATACACAAATAGGGAAGTCCTGCACATTCCTGATTGGCCAGTTCTATAGAAGCAGTGTGCTGATTTCCAGAAGGGAGACGAATTGGGAAACGGGGCACATGATCTGGATGTTTGCTGATGGTTCTTTATCTACAGTATCAACAAATGTGATCTCTTGTAATCAGCATGTGCTCTGACTCAGGGATTGCTTGGCACAGGAGAGATCTTAAAGCTGACTCCCAGTGCCACCGGCTCTCCAGCAAGTGCCGCATTCCATTGGCATGGTGCTCCCGAGCAGATGGGCACGAAATCATCCTGCCAGGAAAACAGTATGTGCATCGTGTTCGTAGTTTAGGGGGTGACTTTCCTTCCCAGAATTCCAGCTGAGAAGTTTGGATCATATAGCTCCATGAGTGGAAAAAAATACATAGTTACTCCAACTCTTCCCATCTTTTTATTTTTCAAGGATTTATTTATAAGTAGGAAAAAAAAGCTTATTGAGGAAATTGCAATAAAAATAATTGATGCTTAAAACTTGACTGTTAGAATTTAATTTTCCAGATACCTTTTCTCATTTCCAAAGAACCACTTTTTCCAAAGATGTGTTTTTCAGAGACTCAGTAGATGGCAAAAATAAACAGCTAGGGAGGCTGGTGGAGGGATGGCGGGTGGAAGGAGGATGCATCCTCGCTCTCCCTCTCACAGCATCCTGAGGCTCAGGGGATGCATTTTAAAAGCCACTGAAAGACATTGATCTCGATCAAAATGAAAATATCCCTTTCAAGAATTTCCATTTACATTCTTGTCAAGCATTTCTACCTAATGGGAATAAAGGTATAGATAAGGAAGCCTGTAGATATTACATAGATAATTAGTTCTTGAGCTGGGTCAGATGCTCCAGTGGGGTATAGAAGTAAGATGAGAATTGTGTGGTCCCCACTTCTCTGACAGCGGGCCCAGCTCTGTTGGGCTTTAACGGCATCAGCTGAACCCCCTAATCAACCCTAAGGATCCACAGACAAAGCCCCAAGGAACGTTCTTAGCAGGCAGTGGACCACCAGCTTCTATCTCAATACAGGATGTTATGAGACAATGAAACAAAGACCAGATGCCCTGTCACATCACAGCTCCCCAAACTCTGGGCTCTTCTCACCAATCTCGAATTGACTGTAGACTTTAGAGGTTGCCTACAGAGCCCAGAGGATGCAAACAGTCCACAAATGTCTTTTGCTTGACTCTCACCATGGTTCTTAGAAATATGGTATAATCATAATATCATACAGTATAACATAACATAATATAACGTAATATAGTATAACATAATACTATGTGTAAAACTACACATTAGCTTACAATGGGATTATGTTCTGATAACCCCATTGTAAGTTGAAAATATTATAAATTAAAAATGCTTTTAATACACTAAACCCACCAAACATCATGGCTTAGCTTAATCTACATTAAACATGCTCAGAACACTTACGTTAGCCTACAGCTGGGCCATACCCAACTGTTCATTTTACAATACAGTGTTGAAGATCTCTTGTAATGTACTGAATACAATACACTGTAGAGTACAGTATCGGTTGTTCACCCTCCTGACTGTGTGGCTGACAGGGGGCTGTGCTCACGGCCGCTGCCCAGCATCACAAGAGAGCATCACACCATATTTCACTAGCCCAGGAAAAGATCAAAATTCAAAATTCAATGTGCAGTGTCTACTGAATGCATATCACATTCACATCATCAGAAAGTTGACAATTCAAAAGTTGAACCCTATTTCAGGAACCATTTGTACATAAAATATATATATGTGTATGTACACCTATACTGTATTTAAAAATTACAGATAATCTACGAAGTCGGGGCCCCTGTTTCCCAACAGAAATAGAAGACAGCAGCATGGCTGCTCTTTCCGATCTGCAAACACTCAGTTTTACCTCATCAAGGCAGGTACGCTAGTTGCTTTCTCGAGGATTAAATGAAATTCTATATGTAATCCTATATGTAAATGCTCCTAGCACATGGTAGGTGTGCAATAAATGGTAGCTATTATCATTTATTTATTAGCCTAATCAGAGTCCTTTAAAGAACCACTTGAGAATTTACATTGCTCACATGGCAAACACTACATATGGTATAAGTATGTTTAGCCAAACAATTTTTCAGTCTAGGAAAATAGAACGTACATGAACTTTTAGTGGAGAAATTAATGACTGTATTTTTAAATCACTTCCTGAGATTTTATGAAAGAAAAATATGGAGGATGGAAATTACATAGGAGCCATTGACATTGTCTTAGCATGTGTGCTAGAGATAAGTCCAGCAGCTGTGTTTACTGCCAAAGATTTCAAGAGCTTAGCCCAGGCCTTGATGGAATGGAAATGCTAAACAAGATGCCCAAACAGTAGAGGGCATGGTGCAAGGGAAGCCATGGAAGGCATGGCCACAGTGAGAGTCCAATTAGGTGCAAGAGCCTGGCGGTAGGAATGGCCAAACTGAATAATTAAAGCTAAAAATGTATCCAACCCACCCAAGTAGCCACACAGTGACCAAAAGGTATTATCTCTGCAGGAAAGCCATGCAATGAAGGGGCTAGCACCCTGCTTATACATAGTCAGCCAACTCAAATACTTTTTAGATGTAGGCAAGAAGATGAAAAATAAATCTCACCTATAATCCCAGCACTTTAGGAGGCTGAGGCAAGAGGATGGTTTGAGGCCAGGAGTTTAAGACCATCCTGGGCAACATAGCGAGACCCCCATCTCCACAAAAAATTTAAAAATTAGCCACGTAAAATAGTGTGTGCCTGTAGTCCTAGCTATTCAGGAGGCTGAGGTGGGAGGATTGCTTGAGTCCCAGAGTTTGAGGCTGCGGTGAGCCATGATTGCACCACTGTACTCTAGCCTAGGTGACAGAACAAGACCTTATCTCTGAAAAAAAAAAAAATCTGAAAGAAAACTAAATACGTAACTATTAAAACTATCTCCACATATATCTATTTTCTGAAACTGCTCAAGTAAAGCAGTAAAATATGTAAAACTTGTAAGTTAAATGTACATGAATATGTTTGTTTCTACACATGTAAATATATTCAGTGTTTATTAAATGTAGAGAAGTCAGGCATTAAAAACACAAAACCAGGAAGGGGTGATTCCTTTGCAGGTCCTCAAAGATTAGTTGTTCCTTAAACAAAGAAGATTCAGTAATGGGCTGTCTGATTGAAGACCAAACGTAAAGTGAATTTTCTTAGTTTTCTCTCAAACAGTGGTAAATTCCTTACAGAAATCCTACTGGAGGCTCTGAGAAAGAGAGGCGGAGTTGAAAACTGGGTGCAGGTGACACAGGGAATGGCAAGGAAGTGGAAAGGAGTAGCAAGTTCTTTCCAGGAAACTAGAAAGGAAACAAGTTGGGCTCTGCTTGAGTTTTATCTCCTCCTGAGCATCTGTGTCCCTGACACCCCCACTCCAAGCACTGTCACCTTCCCAGCACCCAGAGGCTTGATCAGCTGCAACTTCTTCCTTTTCCAACCTAAGACACATTGGTCATGGGCATTGACTCCTACAAGCTTTCAAGTTACTCATCCCACTATCTTTAGCTGAATGCAAGATCACACCATGATGAAACCTTGTGGGACAGCAACTGCAGGACCAGGAAATCAGTCCCCCAGTCTGAGTTGTCTGCTGAGACATCAGGCAACAGGCTACAGTATTATAGGTTCAGCAGAGAAAGGGAAATCATGATACTAAATTGCACTGTAAACTCTATAGTTTCTATCTTGTTTTCTCAGTAGAGTGGAAGTCTTAATTATTATTTATTTATTTATTTTTGAGACAGTCTTGCTCTGTTGCCCAGGTTGGAGTGCAGTGGCGTGATCTTGGCTCACTGCAACCTCTGCCTCCCGGGTTCAAGTAATTCTCTGCCTCAGCCTCTCAAGTAGCTGGGATTACAGGTGCCCACCACCACGCCTGGCTAATTTTTTTTGTATTTTTAGTAGAGACAGGTTTTCACCATGTTGGCCAGGCTGGTCTTGAACTCCTGACCTCGTGATCCACCTGCCTCGGCCTCCCAAAGTGCTGGGATTATAGGCGTGAGCCACCTCACCCAGCTGGGAAGTCTTAATTATTTTATATTTCTAAATCTAGTGCAATCCCATAATATGTGCTTGATTAGATGTTTTCTATGTTCTTGCAAATACGATTTGGGAGACTTTGGGTCCTTTCTTTTAGACAGCACACAGGCATGCCATGCATGTTCCTTCTCAGCAATTTTGAGCTGAGATCCTCTTGATCTGATGGATCCTCTTGCCCTGATTCAACTGTAATTATTGGAATAACCCTGGCCCTATATGTCAGAGAATATATATTCTTCTGTGACTATATGTTCACGATAGGTAGTCTCATTCAGTTCCTTGGCTCTAAGCACTATTCATCTGCTTCTGACTCCCAAAGTTTATCTCTAGGCTTTACCTTTCCACTGAGCTCTAGAATCATGTATCCAACTGCCTACTGGACATCTTTACCTAGATTCCAAGTATATATCCTTAAACTTAACTGGCCAAGTCAGATCTCATGATTTCCCATATCCCAAACTTCCACTCTCCCCTACGTTAGTGTAAGACAGTGTACTCAGTATACTTAGTTTATGACTCTAGCCAAAAACCTAGAGGAGTCTGATTCTCCTCTTTCCCACACTGCCAACATTAAGTTCTTCAAAAAGTCCTTTTGTCTCCTTCACCACTGCTCTCTGCTTCTACTGCTACAACCTTCATCCACTGAACCTCTATCTCTTGCCTGGACCCCTGAAATAGCCTCCTAGCTAGTCTCCCTGCTGCCATTTTTGTTATTCCAGAAGCCATGCCCCACACGACAGCCGGAGTGATCTTTAAACCATACAAATAAGACCGTGTTACTCCCCAGCTTTAAAATCTCCCTCAACTTCCTAATGCATTTGCCAGGAAATCCAAACTCTTTGTCCCGGTCCTACAAGATCTAGCCCCTGCTTACCTAATCTCATCTTACTCTGCTCTTCTCACCATGACCAAGCTACCACAGTTGTTTCTATGTTCTCTAAACACGGAAAGTTTATTTTTATCTCAGGGTTCTAAAACCTGCTGTTAACTTCTACCTGAAATTCTCTATTCCCTTACTTTCACACCAGCTTTTTTATATAACTCAGGTTTCAGCTCAGATTCCATATTCACAGAGAGATATTCCTGGCCACCTAAATAACACACACACACACACACACACACTTTCTTATGTTGAGATTGGGAAATGCTTTCTGTTTCAAAATCTCATAAGGAAATCACGTAATTTTGATCTTTCAAAGAGGAAGAAACCAAGAATATGGTCCGAAAGAACTAAAATGCTTGCCAGTTATAAAATCATCATCATCATCATTTTTGCCATCATTATATATATATATATATATATATATATATATATTTGAGTACGAGTACATATGTGTAAGTTTTATATAATACATATATCCCTTTATATATATATATCCTGTATGTCATATATATACACAAACATATAAATATGTATGTGTTTTACTTTGTATTTCTATATATCCTATATTATATACATACACCAAAAAAAAAGACAAATGACTGATAGTCTGGCTGTCTTTCAGAGTCACAACAATACAGAATTTTCTAAGTCAGTGTAAAAGGCATATGTGATGTGATGTCACTACAGGTTTGATAATGTAAAATATTCTGTCTATAAAAGTCCTTTAATCTACCTTCATCTGTGCTCCAGGTATTGCTAGTTTAATTGCCATAATGTAAATATAAAGTAATGAGTAGTTTTTTCAATTGTCATTTATGTATTGTAGAAATGGGTAAAGCATTTCTTTTGCACATCCATAATTATTTAATGATAGCTACATAAAGGCTTTTAATTATATGGGAATAGTAATAATAATTATAAAGGCCCGCAGTCAGCTGATAAAATATATATTGTTCCAGAAAAATATATTATGTCTATTAAAAATGAATCATTTCCTCCAGTGAATGACTCATATGACATTTTTAACAATTAAAACGTGCAGTTTTCAGTTTTTACCTTTTACTGTGGAAATAATTCCTGGTTTGTGGAATCAGAAAATTTTTTTTTCTGTTCTTTCTTTTTGTTTAAATCCTCCTAAGACTTTTACTTATTATCTTATTCTTTTGGTGTCAAGTCTGTGCCCATCAACTCTAAAAGAAACCATATAAAGAAAAATCGGAGTTGATTTTTCATGTTGAAATTTAGTTTAAAATTGATATTGTGAAATGGCTGATTCAAGTGTTAATCTTCTTGTGTGTTTACCAGAGTGTCTTTCTCTGCAAGGAAACTGCAGCTATCTATGGAAAGAAACCTGTCACATCTTGTCATGTCTTAACTGTAATGTCAACAACCAAGTTTCTATAATTTTCATATACAGTCACCAATATTTGTAAATTCAAATAATGTATTTGATCTCAAATACAAAAATCTAGTAATTATGCATGTGATAATTTTTAAATAGTGTTTCCTTCTGATATGTAACTTGCCCTAAAATTATAATAAAAAATTCAACAAAGAAGATTATTGTCTTTTAAAAATGTCTCAAAGTTGAGAATTTAGTGTCCTTAGGTAAAGCTGGCAGCTAACTTAACTGCATTTGAGACATTATTGCAATGTCAATACCATAATAGTCTTACTGCACTTTCTTTTTCTAAAAACTTTAAAAGGAAGCATTTATTTTTACAAAATCATTTACCCTTTTTTGGTTTAGTGTAAGGAAATAGTACTGCAATAACCCTCTGAAATTGGAATATTTCTATATTGCATTTCAAGGTTTAGGTTGGAGGAATGGGGGATGGAGGAATTAAGGCTGGTCAATGAGATTAGTGTTTCAAAAATAAAAAAGAGAGAGAGAGAGAGAGACTCCAATTAGAAGTATCCTGGGGTTATTAGCGATAACAGTGCTCATATCCAATTAAGATGAAAACCATTTTACCAGCTTAATGTGCCACCTCTGGCAGTGTGGGTTTATTAGTTTTATCAGACTTGAGAACTGAAACTTGAAATGATACGTATGCTGGGTACCAAAGAGACACTGTTAAGACTTAGAGATAATTGGTATAAAATGAGATGCCTCAAAAATTGTTGATTAACAAGCAATGTGGATTTTGGAGAAAGGAAGAAATTGGTCATTTCAGACAATATATGAAAAGAAAAGATGAGTGTGTTGTGCAATGAGATTCTGAAGAAAAGAAGTTTCTATGACCTTCTTGAAAAATGCCATTATGTTAAATATTCACCTAGAACAAGACAACCTTCAAGATCCATGATGCATATTCTGTATAAATGCTCAAATGATCAAAGGCAATTGTTTATGATGAATGCCAGGGTTTTGTTTTACCCTCCAGATTAAAAAATATAATTACTAATGATTCATATTAATAATTAAGAAGAAAATCTTTTACACTATCTCCAAGCTTCTCAAGATGGCCTGCATAACCAATAAAACTTCTTTTATTTTTTTCACACAATCATTTAAGTTTTTCAAAATAAATGTATCTTTATGTTTTTATATCATCCATTTGCGTACCATGGAATGATTAACAAACAAACAAATATATAAACAGTAAAGCTTCCCACTTAGGCAGCAATAAAATCACTGTTGCATTGCTTCAGTAGATATCTCCTTGACTAATAAAATTCTTGTCACTTATTTCTGAAGCAGTTGAGGAAAGCCTTCATTCTGAAGGCACGGTGTTCTGAATGTTTGTCTTTGGTAAAATATTCAGTGCACGGCCAGGAATGTGAGCGGTGGCCTCATACAAGTAGTTCTTCTGGGAGGCACATTGGTACATTCTCTCTGTTTGTGCCCAGGTAGGCAAGCCCTGTCCCATGGGACTAAGAAACAAATCTGAATGGCTGGAGGCAGGTGAGATTCATTGCTGGGTGGGAGGACGGCATGGTCAAGTAAAGAAACCTAGGTCATCTCATCTACATCATGAGTTGAATGGAATATTCTCTTTCATAGAAAAAAGATTAGGTTCATCAAGTGAGCCCTGGTTTAGCAGATACTTAATGATTAAACTTCTAATTATATCTTTTACATGTGAGTCTTTCAACTTTATAAAGGAGTGAACATACTACTGTGTTGGCAACATATTTGTTTGCTTCTGCCAAGTAAAAATGAGGAACGGCTTAACAATAAACCTTAAATTGGCACTGGTCACATGTGACTCTTCTAGAAAACAAAGTGAAGATTGGGATTTTTTTAAAGTCATAAAATTATGTGTGTGTGTGTCTGTGTGTGTTTTCTGGATCTTTTTTGAACAATAGTTCTTAGAACAAAACCAATGATTACCAGACGGTAATTTAGTTTTCAAAGGGCACTACTTATGTGGTTTGGTGATAGCATGTGTTTTAATGTTTCTAAAGGTATATATATTTATTGAGTACAGTAGCCAGCTTACTAAAGTAACATATATCATATTTTAATTAAATGTCATGATCAAGATGGCATTAACATTACTGAAAGCTGGGTGCGGTGGCTCACGCCTGTAATCCCAGCACTTTGGGAAGCCGAGGTGGGTGGTCAGGAGTTCAAGACTAGCCTGGCCAACATGGTGAAATCCCATCTCTGCTAAAAATACAAAAATTGGCCAAGCGTGGTGGTGCGTGTCTGTAATCCCAGCTACATGGGAGGCTGAGGCAGGAGAATCGCTTGAACCCAGGAGGCAGAGGTTGCAGTGAGCCGAGACCACGCCACTGTACTCCAGCCTGGCAACAGATCGAGACTCTGTCTCAAAAAAAAAAAAAAAAAAAAAAAAAAAGTTACTGAAAATAGGTCTTAATGAATCAATTGATTAATCATATGTGCACATAGTTTATACAAGGGAATCATATATATTTGAATTTTCTACAACATAACAGTTAAATTTTTACTTCCAGAAAAATACTAGGAGTTATCCACAGATTCAATTCTTGTACATGATAGAAAAATTGATCATAGCTATGTTAATAGAACAGAAAAGGTACAGCATAGGAGAGAATGCTCATTAACTGTGTGACATCATCTGATGTAACCAGCAAACTAAATTTTTTTATTAAAGTATATCCCTAAGAAGTTCTATAAGACCATAGGTCTAAAGTGTGGGGATATGGTACCATACACCTTTGCACTACCCTTCTCAAATGGAATGAAGGGGGTGAAAAATGAACCTGGAATTATTAATTATTAAGAAATGTGGCCTCACTGAGAAGTATTTCATACAACTGCACTTGAAGCAATGAAGATAGACCTGGAAGTTAGAATTGGGATGTATTTTAGGTTGTCTAAGAAACAGTTTTCATTCATTTCAATCAATCTATGAACATAATGAAAGCCTTGAAACATCTATTCAGGAACATACATCATAGAAAATATAGAAAACACAGATAGTTTATTTCACTTGTCTGGTTTTACTCTATCCATAGAAAACAAATAGTATTTTAATAAGTATTTTTCCAGAAATTTCTCTACTTCAAAAAATATACACGTATATTATCTTTAATATAAGTATGGGATAAGAGTGGATTTTAAACTAGTTTTTAATGAGATTTTTAACTTCTTTTAAAAATGTCATAGTAAACATTAAACATCTTTTCATATCAATAAAGATTATTTTATTCTTTTTAGTAGTTAGTTTGCATTTTTCCTGAGCAGAGTTACCAATATTATTCAATAACTTCTTGGAGGAGTGGTATTCAGGTTTTTCCTAGTTTTGCCACAATAAACAACATCGTGAAGGAAATTCTCTAATCTTGATAGATTATCTCCTTAGGATATATTCTAGGACTACTTTCAGATCCAAGGATATAAATATGCAATACCATCCATATAGTATGACATCCCTTTGGTCCCCCACACACTCAGGGCAAAGGCCTGAAAAAGAACCTGAAGGACACAAAGGTAGATCACAGACAAAGAAAAGTAATTGTGCTACCTTAAAAGCCACATGAAATGGGGCTACTCACTGTGTTCTCCTTAGTGTGAAAGCCAAATACTGTGTGTGTGTGTGTGTTTGTATGTGCGTGCATGTATTAGCTATCTATTACTGAATAACAAATTAACACAAATTTAGCATTTTTAAAAACACACATTTATTTTCTCACAGTAGAAGAATTAGGACACAACTTAGCCGAGTCCTTTGCTTCAGGGTCTGTCACAAGCTGCAATCAAAAAGTTGGCTAGGACCTCATCTGAAGACTCACTTGGGGAAGAAGTCACTTCCAAGCTCACTTACGTGCTTGTTAGTTGACAGAATTCAGTTTCCTTGGGTTGTGGGACTGAGGGACTCCTTCCTACCTTGCTGTTGGACTTAGTTCCTACAGGCCTCTCAGTTCTTTGCCACGTGAGCCTCTTCAACATGGCATATTGCGTTATCAAAGCTAGCAAAGAAGAGAATTGGCTTGCAAGATGGAAGTTACAATTTTACATAATCACAGAAGTGACATCCCATTGCTTTTGCTGTAATCTTAAAGGCTAGAAGTAAGCCACAGGCTTATAATCAAGGGAAGGAGATTACCCCAGACTGTGAATACCAGGAGGCAGGGATCACTGGGGTCCTTCTTACTGACTGCCTGCCACCATGAGGCTGTGGTTGGAGGTGTATAATAACCTGAGATAAGTTGGTGAGGTATGCATATGTCAGAAATGTGTTTCTAGACATAACAGAAGATTTTTTCAGCTATGCAAAGTTGTGGAATAAACAGTTTTATTTGTTTTAATAGTCCCCAGTATTTAACCTTTAATTTTCTGAGGTATGAAGATTGATCTGATGTCGATATTTCTATAATTATCAGGAAACATTTTAAAGTGTTACATGTTAAAGAAAAAATTGCGTTACTTCCCCTTGTGGCTTTTATTATTTAATATTTAATTAAATTTAAAACATCTTAATTGATAGCCTGTGTGTACATACTTTAACTAACCACATTATTTATGTTATTTCAGATAATGAAAAATATCTATTATGATAAAATATGGCTCTTATTGCATTTCAACTTTAATTTTGCCTCATAATATAGATGTGACCAATAGTAATAATGAGATATCAATGTTCTATTATTGAATATTTATTGTACTTATTGGAAAAATACCCCTTATAACACTCTTTTAAAAATACATTTCAAATGCATGTATACAAACATATAACCAATCACAAGAAAGAAGGACTGATGACAAATGACATTAAGTGATAACTTTCTGATGACTGTGAAGGTCCCATTTTTCTAATATCTGTACAATAGTTTTCCTACTTCACCAGTGATTTTGGGTTCCTGCTGCTGAAAGTCCATCCGTACAAGGTCATAATCCGTGGTTGAATGGCAGATGGAGCCCAGGGCATCCACCTTTCCCCAAATTGGCCTTTAACTGGCATAAGCAGTAGCTTGAATTACTGATTCCACTGATGGAATTGTGTTCTCTCCTCTGACCAATGAGAGTGTCTTCCTTTTTCTTTTCCTTATTTTTAAAGAAGATAAGAAAAATGGTGATAAATTAATGACTTTTTAAAGGGCGATCCAGAAACTGAAACATTTGTGAATAAAATGCAACTTAATGATAAAGCACGGGCTTCCCAGCTTCGTTCTCATTAAAGAGGGAAGTATTTATGTACCTAGTAAAGGTTTAAAAATAGCTAAGCAGCCAGAAGTACCGACTGAGAGTTAGGGAATAATGAATCTGCAAATCATTATTGATTAAGCTGTGAATTCAAGATTGCTTCTTAACCTAAGAAAATTTCTGGACTCATACTTTTTTATTTTATTTTGTCAAATGAATTCAATTCAATTAGTAGTTATTGAACACTTACTCAATGCATGATACTCTAGGAAGGTGAAAAATATTCAGATTCAATCTTTGACCTGTTAGGGAATACAGCTTCCAGAAGCAATGTCAAGGTACTCTCCCAACCCCACCTACCCTCTCTTCTCAAGGCAGAAGTCTAAGTCGTTCGCTTACAGGATGTTTTGTCCTATAGCAGGTGCACAAGCCCTATGTTTAGGCCTTTAGCCCAACTCCTCAGCCCACCCTGGAGTGCGGCTTTTAAGGAGTAACTATAATTTCCAGACCTGACTGCAGGGTCACTCAGAACAGTGGTGGAAGGCAGAAGTCCCCATTCATAAAGCAGCTAAGATAGCTAAGAATCCAAGCCTGGCCGGGCGCGGTGGCTCACGCATGTATTCCCAGCACTTTGGGAGGCAGAGGCGGGTGGATCATGAGGTCAGGAGATCGAGACCATTCTGGATAACACGGTGAAACCTCGCCTCTACTAAAAATACAAAAAATTAGCCGGGCCTGGTGGCGGGCACCTATAGTCCCAGCTACTCGGGAGGCTGAGGCAGGAGAATGGCCTGAACCCGGGAGGCGGAGGTTGCAGTGAGCCGAGATTGCGCCACTGCACACTGCACTCCAGTCTGGGCGACAGAGCGAGACTCCGTCTCAAAAAAAAAAAAAAAAAAAAAAAGTCCAAGCCCACCAGCAACCCCTTAGACTTCCAGGATGTCAGGAGCTTGGGGAACCAAATGGAAGAAGACCTCCTTCTTACCTCCAAGTTTCATGGAGAAAAAGACCAGAGCAGGAGTCCTGATATTTGAATTCCAGCTTTGCCACTGAACGCACCAGTTCGACGTCCATGGGCATATTTTTAATCTGGTTTTTTTCCTCTATTAAAATAAAACCAGGAATAATATTTTACATGAAAGTTGAAAGGATAAAATGAGGTAACAATCAATAAAAAGCAAATTGTATGCAAATCCTGTTTTGTTTTACGATAAATGCAGCTCAATGAATGTATGATAAATAAATGAAATTTATGTCAGAGGGAAGTGTTGTCCCTGAGTTAGCAATAGTCCTCTGTTAGATGACTTAAAATAGGAATCCCAGAGTAAAAAGATAAAGAGGCTAGATTCTGCCTAAACCTTGAGGAAGGAGGAAGGAGATAAAATATGAGCCACTTCACTGTAACACTCACAGCTCTCAGGATCCAAATTTCTAGAAAATGACTATGTGCCTTGACTGTACAATGACTTGCTCTCCCTAGTAGTATAAGGAAGGAGGGAGAAGATAGGGAGATGATGAGTTGGCATTAATTAATGAATTAATTTTCAAAATATTTTCAGTAAAATTCAGCTGCAGGTACATGGGCTAAGCGAAATGCTTTGATTCCAAGATCAATATCTTTAGTGACAATTGTATCCCTTGAACTAACCTTACACATATTACTTTCCTTTAAAATAAAAAAGCAGAGTCTAGGTGCATTGGCTCACATCTGTAATTCCAGCACTTTGGGAGGCCAAGATGGTGGATCACCTGAAGTCAGGAGTTTGAGACTAGCCTGACCAATACGGTGAAATCCCATCTCTACTAAAAATACAAAAATTAGCTGGGCATGATGGCTTATGCCTGTAATCCCAGCTACTCGGGAGGCTGAGAAAGGAGAATCACTTGAACGTGAGAGGCAGGCGTTGCAGTGAGCAGAGATGGCGGCACTGCACTCCAGCGTGGGGGACACAGCAAGATTCCATCTCAAAAAAAAAAAAAAAAGAAAAGAAAAGGAAAAAAGGAAGCATACATTTACAAGAAAGAGAATCTGATTTTTCATGCACATTTGCTATATGCCTGACACTTTGCAGTATGTATATTTTAATTGTTGTTTTGGCAAAAGCAAGAATTAATTGAGGTCTTAAATGAGCCAAGCACTGGGTTATTTATGGACCATATTATTTTATATTCTCAGCAACTCTGTGAGTTGATACCATCCTCACTTGACAGATGACAACAAACTGTGACTTAGGAAGACAAGGGGACTTGCCTAAAGCCACATAATGAGGACACGAAGGATCTGCAAAACTTCAGACCTCTGTTCTTTATTATGGGTGTATTGAGATAACAGAGGCTTTGATAGGCGCTCCAGAAATCTTCATACTAGCCTGTAGTTCAAGCGTAGTTATTCTCACATAATGTATATAAGGAAACCAATCTTGCCCCCAAAATCCTTCCCCTTCCATGAGGTTTCTCATGAAAATAGACCATTAATAAAATTCTATTTAAAATTCTGCCTTTACTAAATCACCAGCTTCATGATGGCTCACCAGCTATGGGCTATATATCCATATATAAAGTCTTTGCCCATGTCCCAAAGACTTCTATTTATGTATTATAGATACACTTCTCTCTTTCAAATTCTTTGTCTTACCAGGGTTTCCAAACGACTCTTTGAGTCCGTCAAATCCAAATCACAGCAGTCTTTGCCTCTTCCTCTTTTAAACAATCCCACTCATTCCAGTGATTTACTGTCACCCCAACACATGCCCTGCTAAATTCCCCAAAATGGGCTTGTCCACCTCCAGCTCCTGTAGGGCTGCAACCCCAGCTCCCAGGTCTTCAGAGGCCAGCTGCCTGGAACACCACAGGCACACAGCAGAGTTCATGAGAGGCAGTGACAACATACGTTTATGCATGCAGTTGATTCTCCTTGGAAAACACTTCTTAAAAAAAACCTTTGCCTGTCTTGATTCAATTTGGTCAGAATAAAGTTCCTTAAAAACAAACATGTCTTTCAAAAATGTGTTTATAGAAACATTTTTTAAAGAAACATTTCCTTTAGCATGGTATGGCCCAACTTTTCCATTTGGTTTACCTAAGAGATGAACTTATGGTTAAGATGTTTATAGAAATCCTTTTAATTTAAAAATTTCTTATAAAACATTTTGAAAGCAGCAACATTTAGACCTTTTCAAATAGTAAATTGTATGTCCAATACTTAAAAAGTACTAAAATATAGTAAAGACTAGATTTTTAAATCAAGTTTTTAAATATTCATTTGTTTACATACACTAAATACTTTGTCTTGTTACTTATAGAAAATGATTAAGAATCTTTGAGAAATAAAGATCTGACCAAAAATATAAAATATATCTTACAGGATAAATTTTCACCAAATAACAACGTTAGGGTGTAGCTTTAGTAAAACTTTATGGTGAGTTTTATGTTCATTGAATATTACAGGGGGAGGGGTAATTGAACACAATTTAATCAAAAATCCACTTTTCTATGAAATCAAGACTGATTACAAACTGCATAACGGTTGAGTTATAGAATGATTCCTCTCATGATATGGCAATCATTTCTGAAAACATAAAAAAATAGTTGCCAAGAAAAATTCTCCAATGAGGAATTTAGTTAATGTGGTAGATTTCTCCCCCTTCCTTCCATCTGAATATTTAACATAAGAGAAAAGTCCTACTCTGTTTTTCAGCTGGAATCACAGCAGTTTCTGTTTCTAACCTGGGAAGAATGTGGTTGGGACTGAAAAGCCCCCTGTCCTATTGTTAGACTCCTCGGCACTGATCCTTGCTTTTAACATCATAATGAAGGATGCTCTTTAGTGGATTATCTTGAGAAGGGATTAACTCCTTCAAGTCTTCTTAGGGGGCAAGGTGTTTTGAGCCCTAAATACACACCAATTGCCTGCTTAACTTTTCATCTTATTTTGAAAACTGCCCAGCTGGAATTCAAATTCTTTTCCATAGAGCTGAATTTTATTAGTAGCAAAGTTGGAGTTGGGGGCAGCAGATGCTAAATATAAGCACTGTTCTTTTAATCTCATGGGGCCAAATGTTTCAGATATTTCACTGAGACAGGCACGTCAGGATAAGACTCAATCTAAACTCTGCTGTAAACTTTGCAAGCACTAAATCCTGGCCCCATCTCCCAGGCCCATGACTTAAGCCCTCTAGAAGACCATGCTTTTACTAGGATTCTACCTTTAAACTCCTCTTGCCTATATGGCCCTTGTACCACGGCTTTTAATGTTATTATCCACATTGTTTTAAGTCACACTCAAAGTAGAATTCAAATGCCTGGTAAACACACATGCGCGCGCACACACACACACACACACACTTGAAAAGAGGACTAATTGCTCTATAATTTACAATCAACTGGTTTCCTTAGCCTCTGCTGCTTTATCCTAATAACCATTTATTTCTGTCTCCCTATTACATAAATACTGAAATCTTGCATTTGTTTCATATTCACCTTCCCCCTTCTCTAACCTCATTTCTGTTATTAACTACCCATTGTATTATGATATGATTTGCCACGAAACTAGACAGTTCTAAATTTGTCCTTTCTCCTCCTTTTCTGTTAATTCAAACTTCTCTTCTTAATAGATTACAACTTTTCTTTTGTTCAACCAAAAGAATATTTTCAACACTGAAAACACTCATTTTAAAGGTGTTTGTTAAATGTAGGAAATTACTTTGAAGCACACACATGCCAAAAAAAAAAAAAAAAAAAAACACTTTTTCTTGGAACTTTGTCTTTTAGACTGATTTATTTTTTAATCAAATTGCAACACACATCACCTGTAGCTTTTTTAATAAAAAGATATAAATTAATTAGGAATTGCTAGGCTACATGTGTAAGAAGTTTTAAATATTAGAAAATCAAAATATATGTATATGCGACAAAAACTACAACAAAAAGATCTTAATAAAATGAAGTTTCACGATTTTTTACAAACAAGGGTATCTAGGTGCAGTTTTCTTGTGAAGAAAATGAAATGAACTCTCAGTCTTTATATAGAAATCTATATATATATATACACATATAATAACTGTATTCTAGAGGCTCTGCTTTAATTGTAAATAATCCTCCACATTCTTTCAGTGTAAACTCTTTAAGGAGTCATGAATTTTATTTATACTCTCTCTCTCTTTGAGAGTCTTTTGTTTATTTGCTGTTTCGTTCTTTGTGAAATAACACTCCCAGAGGAAAATCCCCCTCTCTGCTTAAGGAATTAGGCCAGAGACAAAAGCAGGGAATTCTTTAAGCCTTGTTTTGTGCTACGAGAAATGTTTGACATTTCTGTGGAGAGGTGTTTAGTTTGGATTCATTAGGTCTTAGGGACTCTTTTCTCTTTTCTGGCCTTTCAGTTTCTGTCACTGTTTTTTTCTGTGTTTGGTAGACTGAAGAGAATTTACCAGGGTGTAATTAGGTTTCCTACACTGGAATAGCAAAAATCTAGTTGTTGCAAATGGGTAGACCAAGTATTCCCCTGGCTCAGCAGGCCAAAACCTGAACCTCACTTTCTGATACCCATCTGGGTAGGAGAATGTTCAGCAGCGGAAGCAAGGGGTAAAAAACACTTTCAAGAAAGTTTATGCCCCGATCGAAATAAATACCTCTCGTCAGCATCTTTAAACAAAGCTGCTTGACCATCACTCCCACAGTTCTACCCCGGAAAGCCAACACCTTTGGTTTTTCTGTGCTTCCTCTCAGAACATGAAATAAAATTAGTTTTAAGATGCTTTTTTTTTTTTTTTCAACACAAAAGGAGATTTTTTTTTTTTAACTTTTTAAATCTTTCAACAGCTTGGCTGGCCTCTACTTCTTCCCAAGATCATTTGAAGGCTGTCTGTTGCCTGACTTGGGAATGGTATAGTCTGATAGGATATCCCAGCCAGATTATTTGCCTTCTGCAAAACAACACAGATACTTGCTGGATTATTAGTTTCACTTCCTGAATTAGTAGAAGCTCAAATATTTGGTAATTCCCCAAATCCTGAGGAGCCAGAAATAGAGCTCGGTGTTATTTTTTTTTTCTTTTTGGATATGACATTATAGACTAAACCATGATGATCTATCTGCACTCTGCCTTTACTACTGCTGTTATCAAAGCATGGAAAGGGTAGCGGTGTGTCCTAAAGGCTCCACTTAAGAACAGTTCAGAGATTAGCAAGTACTAGCCATACAGTCTGTATAGACTCTTTTCCAACTAAATCCCAGTTGATGTTCCAAAGCTTGGCGGTCTGAGTCCAATGACCTCTGACTTTGAGCTTAGAAAACGTGCCCTCTAGCAACTGCTGGGCCACATGTTCTCCATTCACACCACACCTGGAGAGTGATGAAGTTAACAGTCAGAGAAAAAGAGCCATGGACAAGCCCACCGGTGTATTGGGTTGCCAGCTTCCTTTGACTGGCTAACAATAACCCTTTGGCAGATCTGGCTGGGAAAGTATTAACCCTCCCACCCCCCCCCCCCCACAAAAAAATACAGAAACATTGAAGAAAGACCCAATGCCTGTGATTAAATGTGAGAGAGACCAGATACTAACACCTTCAAATAATGGATTGTATCATTGTGAAGTGTGCCTTCCCAACCCTACTTCCATCCCCATAAAAATAATGATTTGTCTTTCTGGAAATTGTGGAGAAACTGTCACCTTGTCAATCCAGCTCCATCAACAAAGATGTGTATAAAATGCCAACCCCTTTCAGCCTACTATCTCCAGAAAAATCTTCACCACGTACTCCAGTGGATCTTTTTCATTAGATATTTAACTCTGCCATGTTATACTTAATTCTAAACTGAGTATTATTTAAAAGAGTCAAAAACTAAGACTACTGTTTTTCCTCTTCTTTTTAAAACTCTGGATTGTGAATTTTGGTTCAAATCCTATGAGAGTCTAGAGATCATATCAAAAAGCTTTTTGCAGTTCCACATAATTTAGTGGCCTTTGACAATAAATATAAAAGTAAGGAAAAGTAAGCTGAAATCATTTATTCATAAAAAAGTAAGGCAAGGTAATGTTTGAAATCATTTATTCATTAAAAATGGTAAAAGATAAATCCATCAGACTTTATTCGCAGAAGAGTAAGTTAGAAGAAATAATAAGATAATTATTTGTGAAAACGTGTGGACATCAAGAAATGTTAAGTATTTAGGGCATCAGAAGAGTTAATAATTTAAGTATGAGCCCTAGATCAAATTTTCAAATGTATCCTTTCCTAAAAGAAAGAACACTATGGTTTTTGGGAAGGAAAGGGGGTCAGAAGGAAAAGGAGAAACAGCTGAAATATAACACAGTCAAGCATACGCACTGCAGTCAACCAAAGGTCTTCCCTTGAATTGAGAACTGAAAAACTTATCAGGCAGAGAGTTTGCAATGATAGAAGATGTCCCCAGTCCCTGATATGAGGCTGGCATATTACTGATTACTTCCCTTGGGTAAAACCTACCATTTTCAACAATGAGCCCATGTTTTAGAGAAGCTTTTCTATCTTCATCCTCTGTGGTGATCCTAAAGTAGTAGGAGAAATAGGAAAGGGAATTCTGGAAGGACGTTCAACCCCCTCTATTTGAGAGAGCAGGGAAGAAGGAAGCAAATGCCATCATCCTTAAAGAAATACTATTTGGGGCAATAACAAAAATGAATAAACTTTTGAGAGGAAAACTCAATTTGCTGTTTCATTATATAGAATAAGTTTGGCTGACTAGATGAATTTAAATAATCATATTTTCCCTTTTTTTTTTTTTTTTTTTTTTTTGAGACAGGGTTTTTCTCTGTTGCCCAGGTTGAGGTGCAATGGTGTGATCTTGACTCACTGCAACTTCTGCCTCTGGGGATCAAGCCATCCTCCCACCTCATTCTCCCGAGTGGCTGGGACTCAGGCTCACACCACCACACTCAGCTAATATTTGTATTTTTTACAGAAATGGAGTTTCACCATGTTTCCCAAGCTGGTCTCCAACTCCTGGGCTCAAGCGATCCACCCACCTTGGCCTCCCAAAGTGCTGGGATTACAGGTGTGAGTCACTGCATTTGGCCAATAATCCTATTTTTTCTTTCTCTTCTGTTAAAAAGCTCAAAGACAATAATAGAAAGAAGCTCTTGAGTACCCAAAGAAAACAAAGTTTGCTATGCAGTGGCATATTAATAATTCAGTGGCAAGTAAATGGAGCTGTTATAACCAGAATGTTATTAAACAGAATGTTTAATATTCATATGTATAAAATATATTGTTATATATAAAAGATACTGTTTTATACATAAGGATATAATAATGATGGAATTTACTCTGCAAGTATATGTCTAGTCATACTATATAAACTCAGTGATTATAAGTCCCACCAGACTCTTTTCTCTAAATCTACCAAATATTATGTGTTCTAATGTGCAAAGAAAGTTATAAAGAACAGCTTCCATCTTAACCCCAGAGCCTTTGACCCTGGTACCTCAATATGAAGATTCAGGGTCTTCATTAATTGTAATTATTTAGAACCAAATGTGTTTCTATATTTTAAATATTTGTGTAAATACACTTCTTATATTCTAAACAAAAAAAAAGTTACTATCCCACATACCATTCCTGTTATTTCTTCATTACTTCACAGATTAGAACTTTAAATAAACATGATCCTTAAAATTCTTAGTAAAGACAAATTGACTTCTTGAGTTATTATAAAAAGTGACATATTTTGTGATTAAATGCATGTTTGTAGTTCTGAGACACTGCAAAAAATTAACGTTTCTTTTTGATAGTAGCTTTTATTTTTCTTACAGTGACCAAACCATGTTCCATCCTCCCTCACTTACTTGCAGATAAGGCAGAATGACTTGAGGCATTAAAGATGTGATTATATCCTATATATTTAGTTGGTTCCCAACTCTTCTTGTCTCTGTGTGAGGTCTAAGATACTCATTCCATGGTATAAGAAAATGTGATTGATTTCCAAAGGAAATGGTTGAACCAAAAAGATGCATTTTTGAGAGGCTATTTTGCTGAACCACTTTTAGAAATAGGCAAACGTTCAAAAAATTACTATAAGTACATTATGGTTTTTTGCAGAATAAATTTGATCTAAAACTTTTGACATTTTGTGCTGTAATATTTAACAGCATTGAGGGAAAGCTAATGGAACCTTTCTAACAAGTACAAGTATTGCCATTTCTCACAATAAGAGCACATTCTCTGTCAAAATTTTTAAAGATTTTTAAATGTTTTCTACTAGATTTGGATTAAATATTGAAAGCAAATGTTTTGCTTACAGGCACTCATGGTAATTTTTGACATCATGTCAACCAAACAAAACCCCAATATAAGACAATTTTTCATATTTGATGTGGATTTTAAGAGTTCCTTTGCAGATATTATTTTAAATGTGATTATCTCACCTCCTTTTTTTATTGTTACAAAATAAAGCCTTTTTTTTTTCCTGTAGGTTGCCTGTCACTTTTGAAATGGAAAACATGATGAATTATGGCACATTTGCCTTGCTATGCTTTATCAAGCTCATTAGAGATGATGCATGATCTGAACTTTACGGAAGGAAAAAAAAATACACGGACACCCTCTTTCTTATCTTCTCTGTTTACCTCTAAAATCGCTCTGGTTTACTTGTTGCACAAACTGACCACCTATTAAGGAAAAAAATGGTCTTGTCTGTAAAACACATGGCTTTCCTGTAGAACAGCCCTAAACTTGAGCTGTAAATTCTCAAGGAGTGATATCACCTCCAAACACTGAGCTCAGAATGCTTCATTTTATTTTTCCATTGTCATGCTATGCAAACAAACAACTTTGTGTGTATGTTTAGATATAATGGGAAAGGTTATTTTTAATACAATTTTCCAATGAGATAGCCCTATAATGGAAATTTTCAGAAAGAAAACTCCAGTCTTACAAAACCAACTTTCGTCTATGAATTTAAACAAATTTTATTCTGCTTCAGAATCATAATGGTTACTGAATATTCATTTTTAAAGAAAATGTTAAGACTGAGTTTTAAACTGACTTATGCCAAATAAGTTTTAAACAAGTCTTTAAAATCCCAAATTTATTACAGAGATAAAAAGCCCTATCTTCTTACCTCTCTCTAGAGTACTTTGAAAAATTTGATTTGCACTAAAACCTAAACAGATTCACCATGATGAAGGTCATCAGATAAAAAATGTTTCCCCAAGTTTAATTCAATACTTATCAGCTAGAACAATTCTTTCCTAATCCTTCAGATGTTAAGCGCTATCAAGAAGTAAAATGCAAGTAAATATTATTTTAAAATGTTAATACAGAGTTGGAGAAGGCATTTGGCCTTAAAATAAGAAACATGACTACTGTAATAGTAAAGATACATATTACCTGAATTTCTTTTTTATTAATAAATCTTTCATTTCTGGCACTTACGATTGATGAGTTTCCTTGGAAATAGAACACTGAGGCACTTATGTTAAAAAGACATCATATTCCAAAACCATGGAGAATTGTGCTACAATTCCTTAACTTCTTGCCTGAGAGAGTCTTCCTGCTGGCCCGTGGGTTAATCTCTACTTGTAAAAATGTTTACAAAAATGGCATATATGTTTGCTTCTGTGATTGATCAGCTCAAATACATGAAATTAATATTTTACGTGTAAGTGGTGTTCACCGTTTTACACCGGGTATCACCGGCATCATCTTATTCTCTTCCTTCTTTCACCTAGGAAATGTTCCATGTCTGGTAGTCTACTAGGTTCTGGAAGGCTGTGTCAACAAGTCAGAGCTCAGCCCTGCCCTGATGGGGATGAGAGTCTGGAGAAAAGATCAGTCTTAATTTAATATCATCTAATCAGATAAAGAATTAAATGGCTCACGACTGAAATGAGTCTGGTGAAGAAGGCATTCAGGGGCTCTTCGAGCATATGTCAGGCAAGACCAGACCTAGCGCAGAATGATAGGGGTGCGGATCCAGCACGACAGAGGACGGGAACCTAACTCCAGATATCATGATGTCAGCAGGCCTCTCTTAGAAAGGTATGCTAAGGTGAATTCAAGGTTTTAAAAGAAAGCCAGTGGGGGCTAAAAAGAAGTCATTACCAAGAGGAGTTATTAAGGAGGAGGCTAGTGAGAGAAACAGGGTCAGATCATGTGCTGCCCTGAAGTCATCGTAAGGATACGTTTGTTTGTTCAAAGACTCACAGAAAACCACAAAAAAGATTCAGGGAAAGCTTCAACAAAGGAGAGGGACACAACCTGACTTGCCTTTTTTTTTTATTTATTTGAGACAGAGTTGCACTCTTGTTGCCCAGGCTGGAGTGCATTGGCACAATCTCAGTTCACTGCAACCTCCACCTCCTAGGTTCAAGCGATTCTCCTGCCTCAGCCTCCTGAGTAGCTGGGACTACAGGCATGCGCCACCGAGCCTGGCTAATTTTTTTTTTTAGAGACAGGGTTTCTCCATGTTGGTCAGGCTGGTCTCAAACTCCCGACCTCAGGTGATCTGCCCTCTTTGGCCTCCCAAATTGCTGGGATTACAGGTGTGAGCCACCGCGCCCGGCCTGACTTGCATTTTTATAGATGATCAACAAAGAAATTCTATGAGGTAGACAAATTAAGTGCGATAAAGCCCATTGAACAAGTGTAGAAACTAAGATGCCGAGATTCAGTTCCTTGCCAAAGGTGAGATGTGCAGGAGAGTGGTTGATACATCCACATGCCCACGTGCATGGGGTGCATTCATGTGTGTGTGCAAAATTCTGTTCTATTTCTATCATGGATCTCTGTCTGCTGCAGCACGCATTCAAAAACAATGCCATGCTTTGCATTTCATTCTAATTCCAAGCTGGAAGATGTTATTTAGGTACGTTGTGAACCAAAAAACTTAAGAGAATAGTAACTTAACAATGTTTTTCTCTTCAATGTGTGTCTATTGGTTGTCTAAGGAATTCTCTGGATAAGTTATTTTCGCATACTTTAATAAGCATTTCGGCTCAAAGACTAGAATAACATTTAAATAGTAGCAACACTATCCATTCTAAAAAGCAGTCTAAATAGATTATTAGAACCACATTATACTCCCCACATAAAATAACTTTTATATACCAAACCCTAACTACAAGTACCTTTTCCAGCACTGAAGTAGTATAAACAGAAGATCTGAGAAAAATATGGCTTATGATACTCTGCTCAGTTATGACAAGTGAGCAAACACCACTTGAAGGAAGAAAGTCAGCCATGCTTTATAGGAAAATAGAGGAAAGCCTCTCTCCAATGCTCTCACTTTGGTTCTTCCCATTCTCTGACCCATATGCTGGGTAAGAGGTTAGATCTAGGCATTGTTTCCCCAGGACTTGGTGTACGAAGTGTTTGTCCACCTCTAGAAACAAGAAGGAAATATTTGGGCCTGGCATTTGCTCTTGCAGAGAAGGAAGAATGAAGAAGTTACAGCAGGAACATCTCATTTTTGCGAGGAGGAATGACGTGACAAGATCAACGGAGCATGATGATGCCTGGAGTGGTTCTAGAACAGCTGTCAATGTCTACCTTGTATTACAAGCTTAATCAAAAGTGCTTGACAAAATTAATTGGCTAAAGATTCGGCAGCATATGGAAGCCAGAACATCTACAGCTACGTTTGCAGGATGACTGGTTTGAGTATACCATGCTGAAGCTGGATTACTCTAGGAAGTGTGTTAAGCACAGCACAGAGTAAAACAGAAAGGCCCATCACCAGGTTGGCCCTGTGGGTTTCCTGGGTTTTAAGGTGGCATTGTTTAGTAGGCAGTTGGATAAAAGAACACAAAGCTCAAGGGAAAAGACTCTAGACAAACAAACAGATTTGGAAGCAGCAAAAGGGCGTAAGAGGAGGAGACTCAAGCGCCGAAGGCCAGGCCCCGGAAACAGTAACTCCTCTCACACTGATTGCCTCCTTCTCTCTTTTGCTTTTACATCAAACTGTGCATCATCTCATCTGATACTAACTCCTTACACAATCTTTATATTGCCAGTTAAACTGTTAGATCCTTGAGGTCAGGAGAATATAACATAATGTTCTGATACCTATTGTTCACCCAAAATAGAAGTCAGGAATTGAGAGAACTATCTAAATTCTACCACCAAATCTCAACCCAATCAAATGCCACTAGTTTAAATATTTCATTACACACAGAGATTAATCTGTTTTGGTTTCTGGGCTGACCTGCCTAAATCATTGTTTACTTCTTAAAGTGAGTGGGGTCAGTCATTCTTCGTGGGGTAGGGTAGGGCAATGAGAGAGTAGAGGTGACATTGAGATTTCACTGGGATGCTTCAGAATTCAGGTTCCCAAATGCAATTAACCAGTTGAGTGAAACTGTATTTTCCAAGACACAATGAGTCACACACATACGAAAAAACCCTTTGGAAGGGAGGACACCCACATGCGTGCATTTCCTCCATCACCTTGTAGAACGTACACAACCTCCTGTGATTGATGCCAAAATTCACTTTTAGTCATGCTTACAGTTCCAAAAAGAAAAAAAAATTGTTTTTACTGGACCAGTTTCAAGTTCTGGTTATGTGTGTCCTTTTAATCATTCCCTTTCTGTTGAAATCTAAGGAATTGTCTTAATATGTACGTTCAAGAGGAGATCAAAATCTTTGCAAAGCTAAGGAAGTTTACTTTCAGTTAGAACGAGAAATTGATGAGAATGTCTAACGTGACGTTTAAGATAGTTGATAATTTGGAGGGACTTAGAAGACTTTACAGGTATATGATTAAAGAACATATTTCATTTAACCATAGTCTGTTGCATTTCATAGACATTACAGTTTACTTGATAATACAACCTAATTTTTAAGATATTATTCTACAATTTACTTGAAAAACTTTTGCATCTGATATAAATATATAGATTTCTCTGATTTAACCAAATATGATGAGAGAGTTAAATTCCGTGCCAAAAATATCATAGGGTATTATATCTTTGCTATTTAGAAAAAAAATAAATGTTTCCAATTTGAAAGAAGAACTTACTGTAAATTCTTGAAATTTGAAAGTGGCTTTCATGTCTGGACTCTCAGTGGGTCACTTGATATGCGTCCCTGAACTCTGCCTACATTGGTGAGCTGGTATAACCGTTCCTTTAACAAATCTACTTTGAAACACAGAAGAAGCTTGCTGTTTAAAACCTGGTGAAAGGTGATTGCAAACCTTGAAATTAAAAAGCCTAGTTTCATTTTTTTTTTTTTAAACAAGACCCTTCTCAGTTTGACTGAAATGCAGTAAGCAGGACAGAGTGACTATCTCGTGATTGTCAGCAGATTGGCAATCTGACATAGAATTCTGGCAAACCTGTACTTAATTGCTAAAATATGACTTCCTAGCAACTACAAGTATGTTCTGGCAATGTCAAGTTATCCCAAACCACATGACTTGACTTCTGCTTTGGAATTAAAATTGAAGATTTATCCCAGGTTGAAGCTGCTCTTCACGCATTCTGCAAGAACTCTATAGACTGCAGACAGGAAAACGGGATATCGTTAAAGTATTGCAGTGCCCCAGGGGTCAATGTCAGATACAATCTAATTTAACATCTTTATTAAGGATCTCGAAGAGGGAGTAAGCCACATATTAATGAAATGTGCAAATGATATTAAACTGGGAGCTGGTGTAACCACCAGTAAGGACAAAGAAATAATAGAAATGCACCAAAAGAGGTTAAAACTATGAGCAGAAAATTATTATATGAAAATCACCTTCTTGGGATTGATAGTTTTGGAGATGAGCGCTGGGAGTCAGAAATCTCAAAGTTTGGGGGCTGCATCCAATTGGGAACCAAAAGGAAAGAAAAGAGGGCAACCCTTAGCCAGCATCTAATTTAGATACCAACGCAAACACTTTACATTACATTATGTAAGTTTATACAATCTTTAAAATCAGAAAGATCACCAACTGTAAAAATTTAGGGACAGGCCAACTCAAATGTGATAGCTTAACTAGGCACAACACAGACAGCTATTAAAAATGACTAGTACTGAACAATATTGACATGCAGAATATGTGAACTAACATGCAGTAAAACAAAAGGCAGAGTATAAGTTGTGTGCATGCTGACACCACTTCAAATACATGGATGCTCATTAGACAAGATCCAGAGGGCTCCACCCAGAAGCCAAAGTTTTCAAATAGACATTAATTTGGAAAAAGAGAAAAATGTGTCTTTTTAAAAAATAAAAACAAAAAAGCAGTGAAGCCCTGACTCCTTAGCTTTTTCTATTTCCCCATGTCTCCCTATTCCTCACGCTCCCAGAAAAGTTGAAACAACTCTGAAATGACTCGGCCAAACCTATAACTAAAATAAAATGCCCTTAACGCAACATCTGACAACCTTCTGAGATTCAAGTAGGAGTCCCCTGACTGCCTATAACTTCTTGAAACCATTCTGTCTTCTTTTCCCACCTCCACTTCTACTCCCATGCCAACACTCTTGGCCATCCCTTAGATATTCAGGCATATTGACAATAAACTTTAAACAAGCAAACACCTTGCATTTTAGAACTCCTGCCTTTTACCCTTTCAGTTCTTCAAAGGACTGGTCTTCATTGAACTATATGCTATGACATACACAAAGCACGGAGCTGGAATGGCAGACCTGGTGTATAAGCATAGCATCCCTGGAATCTTTGATTTCACCCCTCTATCTTTAATGCCTACTTAATAAAAGGTGGCTTTCACTTGTCTTCTAATTCCTGCCATGACCTTTACCTCCTTTTAGGGTCCAGGAGAAAAAGTAAAGAATGAAAATTCCCTAAAGCCCGAGATAGACCAAGAAGGAACCTGTTGACCTACCATGGAACCCACAACAGTAGCTCCTTTTTTTTTTTAAGGATCTTGAAGAGGGAGTAAGCCACATATTAATGAAATATGCAAATGATATTAAACTGGAAGCTGGTGTAACCACCAGTATGTACAAAGAAATAATAGGACAAGGAAATTTTTTTTTAAGAAAAAAAAAACCCCACCTCTAGTTGCAAATAATCTACTCTTTCTGAATTTAAAGTATTATCAGAATGAAGGATGGAGTCAGTGGAAGAAAAGTCATCCTTTTTTTTTTTTTTTTTTTTTTTTTGATGGAGTCTTGCTCTGTCACCCAGGCTGGAGTGCAATGGTATGATGTTGGCTCACTGCAACCTCCACCTCCCGGGTTCAAATGATTCTCCTGCCTCAGCTTTCTGAGTAGCTGGGATTACAGGCGCCTGCCACCACACCCAGCTAATTTTTATATTTTTAGTAGAGACGGGGATTCACCATGTTGGCCAGGCTGGTCTCAAACTCCTGACTTCATGATCCACCCACCTCAGTCTCCCAAAGTGCTGGGATTACAGGTGTGAGCCACCGCACCCAGCCAACAGTAGCTCCTTTTAAACAGCAAGACTTTAGTAGCAGACCATCTAAAATGCAGATACAAGTAGATCCAATGAATCTATGATACTGATGTTCTAAAGTAGTGGAAAAATCAACTTTATTCATGCTTTACACAAAGAACCTCAAACCAACACCACACAACTGTGGGGTTAATACTCTCTGTGTCAGAATGATTTGAATATACCAGTGGGTGACCAGAAGGTCATGGCACACAAAGGGCACAAAGGAAAGATTACAGACCCCAAATAAGGATAGCAACTAATAGGGATGAACATGCTGGAAACCTTTAAAGCATGCTTTTGCCAATGAGGAAGAAGTATTTTAAGTATACTAGAAGGAATTGAAATATGCAAATAAAATTCAAGGAGAAGACAAGTGGGCTAAAGCTAAAGAATTTTCTTATAGGCCGGGCGCGGTGGCTCAAGCCTGTAATCCCAGCACATTGGGAGGCCGAGACGGGTGGATCACGAGGTCAGGAGATCGAGACCATCCTGGCTAAAACGGCAAAACCCCGTCTCTACTAAAAATACAAAAAACTAGCCGGGCGAGGTGGCGGGCGCCTGTAGTCCCAGCTACTCGGGAGGCTGAGGCAGGAGAATGGCGTAAACCCGGGAGGCGGAGCTTGCAGTGAGCTGAGATCCGGCCACTGCACTCCAGCCTGGGCGACAGAGCGAGACTCCGTCTCAAAAAAAAAAAAAAAAAAAAAAAAAAAAAGAATTTTTTCTTATAGTATAGATAGCATAGATACTTTTTTTTTTTTTTTTTTTTTTGAGACGGAGTCTGTCTCTATTGCCCAGGCTGGAATGCAGTGGCACAGTCTCAGCTTACCACAACCTCCACCTCCCAAGTTCAAACAATTCTCGTGCCTCAGTTGTGCCACCATGCCCGGCTAATTTTTTTTTTTTTTTTTTTTTTTTTTTTTTTGCATTTTTAGTAGAGAGATGGGGTTTCGCTATGTTGACCAGGTTAGTCTCGAATTCCCGTCCTCGTGATCTGCCCGCCTTGGCCTCTCAAAGTGCTGGGATTACAGGCATGAGCCACTGCCCCCAGCCTATAGTATAACTTTTTTATGGATTTAAGATGCCTGAGTACATACTGAAAAACAGCTCTATTAATGATCCCTAAGAAACTGAGTTAGAATACACTTCTTCATAGGAAGTCTAGCATTTCCTTTACCTGATTACCTGAGTTCATTTACAAGGTAGGATTTCCATGTAATCTCCCCACCACGTCAGGCACAGTGAACTTCACTCTACTCCAAGCAAAACTCTTTCCAAAGTTAGAAAAATATTTCCAAAAGTTGTTGTGTTTTCTTAGATGCTTTAGCTTTTCTTAAGGTATAATTAGAAAACACATCAGAAGTCCAACTATAGAAATTATTTCAAAATATTTCCTCCTGTGACAAAATAGGATTTTTTCTCCTTAGAGGAAAGTGAATTCAGCTTACCTGTCTATATCTTCTTCCAAATGTATATGAAGTAAAAATTGCTAATGCCACAATATATGGGAAAATGTTTAGTGCCTGCTCTATGTCAGCCCTTCTTCTATGTGGTGGGAATGCAGAAAAAAATATCAGTCCTATTTCCTACCCTTTCTCACTATTAAAAAGCTTGCTATTAGGTGAGAGATACTAACCAATAAACAGTTTCCTATTGTAGGCTATATTTAAGCATTAGGATTAATGACACCAATACTTCTTCCAGTTATGCCATCAAGAATAAATTACTTGATTTTCAAATATTAAAATACAAGTTTTGTAAATGAATACGTGATGTTTTTCAAAGAACAAAATAGTAACTTTCAAAGAGCAGCAGAAAAGACTTGTGACAAATATATTGTTCCCCTCTTGAGGGCACATGAGAGGATTGTAATTCCTTGTCACTTGCAACTGGACACAGTGGCTCACCCCTGTAATCCCAGCACTTTGGAAAGCTGAGGTGGGCAGATCACCTGAGGTCAAGAGTTCAAGACCAGACTGGCTAACATGGTAGAACCCAATTTCTACTAAAAATACAAAAAAATTAGCCAGGCATGGTGGCACACAAACTGTGGTCCCAGCTGCTTGGGAGGCTGAGGCAGGAGAATCACTTGAACCGAGAAAGGGGAGGTTGCAGTGAGCTGAGATCACACCACTGCTCTCCAGCCTGCATAACAGAGTGAGACTCAATTAAAAAATAATAATAATAAAAAAGTGACTTGCCTTGGTTGATGAAATGTGTGTAGAAATGAGGAGTGGAACTTCGTAGAAGCTTTTAACTGCCATTGTTTGAATTCCTTCTTTTATTGCTTTGACAATCACTAACATGCATATTGACAGGAAGGTGAATTTCAGATCAATCACCTAGAAGATATCATGTTGGAGAGACATTCAGATCTACAATGCATGAGCTAGAACTGGACCTTTCTTGTTAAAGTCACTGATACCTGATACTTAGGGATGTTTATTACTGCAGCACAACCTTGCCTAACCTAACTGATTCACTCAACAAACTCAATGACAAAGATAACGTACTCTTTATAAAGCAACTGATACAAAAAAAAAAAAAGGCTAAATGAGTTTTTTGCCAGGTAGTCAAGAAGCATTTACTGTATGTCCACAAGATGCAGAATAGCTTAACCAGCCATGTGTCAGGATTTATTTCATAGAATATTGTGACTTTTCCCAGCTCATTATTATCCATGAATAATGAAGATAAAGAGATCTGGTACTGAGTATCTGTCATTCTGAGGACCAAGTGCACCTACCTCTTCAACAGGTAGCCTGTGGGCTTGCAGCCATCCATACCTGAGAAACATTTTGAGAACCTCTAATGTAGGCAAAGTAACTTGAATATTTTCTCTGTCAGACACTTAATAGAGATTTTGACAAGAAAAAAAAAAATACAAGTGATCAAGAAATCATTCTTAAAATTGACTCCATAGTTACAATAATGGGTAAAAAATAAAAATAAATACATCTAATCACAGACTAGTTTATCACGTGAAATAAAAATGAGTACTTTTGCATTGAAGATCATTCTCATGTATCTAATGTGGAGAGATACTTAACAAATAGTATAACAAAGCCTACTTTCTATTATAATAGGTAATTGATGTAGACTCAACCATTTTGCCTGATGGATTTCAGGGCAGAAGAATGACAATTGCTCACTGTACCATCACTGAAAAGCTGAATTATAGATAATTTTTTTCAATTTTTATGCTTCTTGAATTGAGAAAATGGACTATCCATGAAAGACCATTGTTGTCACTGTTTTCATGAAGTGACACATGCAGAATTTCAAAACAACACTGGAGTTCCAGCTCATAAAACTGTTGAGAAGAATCACTGGTCTGGACTTTGAGTCAGAGACCTGTCTTCCTGGTTTCTGGGCTCATGTCTCTTCCACATCCAAACCTGTTACTATTCAACTACCAGAGCTAATGTTCTAAATATAAAGCTGACCTCATTCCTTCTACTTGAACAAGTTCCAGTGCTTCTCAATCGTCTTGTGCATAAAGTTCAAATTTCTTAGCCTACTTCCCCGTCTAAAAAACCCTTTGCTCCCACTATGCCCAGCGGATCTCACTCCCTGTATTTATCATGGTCCTTCCTTCTCTTATCGGAGGCATGTTTCTTCAACTTCTTTTTCTCTATTTGTGAACTCATCGCTCAAGAGAAAGCTCACTCATATGACATCTCCTTAGTAAAACTAAGATTTCTTGTTTCTCTTTGCCTACTTTAGATGCATGTTTGTTTCTATTGATCCATTGTATAATATGATTGCTATATTTTGCTATAATGATTTATGCACTTGTTCAACTGGGCTAATTCAATCTCTTCAAAGAGAATGTATTTCATTTAACTTTGCATCACATCCTCTTCTATGCAAAAGCTCAGACATATAATCACGGGTAAATACTGGTGGATGAGGGTACAAGCAAATGAATGAATCAGATCTGAATTCAACTGATGGTTTTATCAGTGACCTACTGTGTAACCTTGGCCTGGTCAATTTGCCTCTCTGTGCCCCAGATTGCTGATATGAGAATGGGGGGGATATAATTACTACCTGCCATAGAGGGATGCTGTGAGGATTAATGAAATAATTTTATAAAGTAGTTTGAGCTCCCTAGAAGAAAGGCACTATGTAAGAACAAAGTGTTATTGTAATTATTATGTAGCACCTTTCATCTGAGAATCTCAAAGCACTTCACCAAACATTGACTCATTAATCTTCCCAACTCTCCTGCAAGAGAATTAAATTACCTTCATTTAAAAAAAAAAAAAGGGGGAGGAGGGCAATGCAGACAGCAAAATGTTTAATGCCCAGCCCATGATACCATCCCCGTTGAATGCCAAAGCCAAGAGCGAGTTGCAGGACTCCAGCTCAAAGGAGACTCCTAGTTCAAAGGAGACAGCTCTTTGAACCTTGAGGCACTGTAACTTCCACCTTTTCCCTAATCAGAGAAAATCATTGAGCAGCCTGGGTGGATGGCAACGATCCAGTTGGAAGGAAGGCCCATGGTAATACCTTCCACAGAAGAATGGGTGGGGTGGGGCAGCAAGGTGATGACCACAATCCTTCCCTCAACTGTAGCAGTGGAAAGAAAATGTAAGCAATGCCTGCAGTCAATCACTTACCCTCCTCCTATGGCTGTGGCTCAAATCTTTTCATCAGCCCTCTTTTAACTTGACACCTTTCTGAGTTGTCTCTGTCTCTCAGCCAGAAAATGTCTCATCACCTTTGAATACAAAGGTAGCAGTTTAGCAACCAAAGAAATAATCCTAAAATACTGCATTCAAAGGAGCTTTCCCCTCATAATACTGTTTTTCCTGCTGAATCCCATGAACGTTAGCTGAGACAGGTGGTACTAATCCGCCTTCTAAGAGGAAAAGGAAGAATGTTAGCTATTCTCCATATACTGGGGGTAGGGGGGAGCCGTATTTTGGATTAAGATGTGTTACATCAGCAACTTGTAGCAAAGTGGAGCCATTTTTATTCACAGCTAACTAGAGAAGCAACATTTGTGCTTTCTCACACATGTTAAGTTCATACTTCCTGGAGGTTGTGGTCAAGATTACTGGCCCAATCATGTGTGTGAATCTGTTACAAATATGCATAGCATGTGTGCCTCCAGGACCCGGAAGTAACAAGATTGTGTCCCCAAGTCAAGTGAATTCAATATTCATCATTCCAGCACAGCATCTATTTATTTATTTCTTTCCTTCCTTCCTTTCTTCCTTCCTTCCTTCCTTCCTTCCTTCCTTCCTTCCTTCCTTTCTTTTTTTTTTTTTTTTTTTTTTTTGACAGAATCTTGTTCTGTCACCAGGTTGGAGTGCAGTGGCACCATCTCAGCTCACTGCAACCTCCACCTCCTGGGTTCAAGTGATTCTCATCCCTCATCCTCCCGAGTAGCTGGGATTATAGGCACGCACCACCACACCAAGCTAATTTTTGTACTTTTAGTAGAGATAGGGTTTCACCATGTTGGCCGGTATGGTCTTGAGCTCCTGACCTGGTGATCTGCCCGCCTCAGCCTCCCAAAGTGCTGGGATTACAGGCGTGAGCCACCACACCTGGCCCACAACACCCATTTCTAAGGGAAATATTAATTTCATCTTGATTTTAAATCTGGAAGAGCAGAGTTTGTTAATTATGATAAGCTTCATGCTGACAAAAGGGAGTCCCTTGACTCCCTTTTCTCCTTTTTCTCCACTCTGTTTATTAACAAGCCCACCTCCCTGAAGTTAGTTACTCACAAACTGTGTCACTGTAAAGATCTTAGACTCCTGGTCTACTCTTCCTGACCACTGTTTTTCTTACCTTTCTTACTTCCTCATACCTCCTTGAAAGCCACCCATAGTTATGGAAAGAGAACTGGCTTTGGAACCAAACCAATCTGACAGTTAATCCTAGCACCCACCACTTCCTGTTCTGTGACTTTGTGCAAGCTCCTAAACCTCTCTGAGCCTTCTTTTGTGGCCTATAAAATAAGAACTACAATTCTACTTTGCAGGCATTTGAGACATTAAGCACACACAGCAGTTCTCAACAAAGATAAGGGTCCTTGGCTGACAGGGACCTCCAAATACGAAGTGGAAGATGGAATTTAAGTTCATACAGCAAGCACCAGAAGATGTGATACACTCACAGTGCCAGGATTGCCATTCCAGAGGATGTCCCAGAAACAGAGACTAGGCCTGGGTGAGGCCTTGACAATGGAAATGCAACAGATGAAACTAAGCAAGGTCCGTGAGCGGGGAGCACAGACCAAGGTCAAAGCCTAAATTGGCAGGCAGTAATTTCCAGGAAGGTCTGGAAACTAAGGAGCAGAAAATCACCATGGGGACCAGAGTTTTACAGTCATAATCTCTGGAGGAAACTGAGATATGGTGGGGAAGAAGTAGGGGATTGGGTTGAGAATTAGGCTAGAACTTCAGCAAGAACATCTGTCTCAGGGTGAATCCAAGCAATCAGACAAAGAATGTACATGAAGAACCATCTCCAAGGAGCTCACTCCTCCCCTGAGCTCAACCTTTCAACTACAGGTTCCACAGTTCTGGGCCCCCTTGGGTTTACACCATCTTGTCTTGTATAGACTTGGATATTGAAGCTGAACTGTTCATCTATATCTGACTCCAAAGTCTCATTTAGATACTAGACTAGTATGTGCTCTCAGGCACCAAAGGTACTATGTTGTGTGGTCACTCAAGTTCCCAGGGCACTACTGAGCACTTCCCCAGTCACCTGCCACTCCATATGGAGAAGAACCTCAGGCAAGAGTAGACAAGAATGGGAATTAATTACTGGAACTCCAGCAAACTACTTCACCAAGAACAAGAGGAGGCAAAAAGGCAGTACACAGAAGACTGCTCCCATTCCTCCTTGAGAGGAGATAGAATTGCAGATTCAGGGGAGGGGTGACCCTACAGATGGGAGCTAAGTTTCTACTGTGGAGCCTGGCCGGTCATCACACCATCCGCTAGCCACCTGACACTCCACTGGTGATCTCTCCTACTCTCGTGGCTTTAGGTACTACCACTAAACAGATGACTTCCCACCTGTTCATCTCTCGTCTCTAGCTTTTCTCCAGAGCTACAGGCTCACATTTTATAAGGCTGTCAGGCATGCACACCTAAATATCTCATGGACATCTCAAATCCATTATACTGTTCTCCACATTTATTACCAACAACGAATATTTCCTACATACCAAGTTCAAGATGATACTTTGAGTTTCCAAGTTGGAGATTGAATAAGCTCACAGCCCGACCTCAGGGCCAGTGTCTAACTGTGTATTAACAGTGCTGGAAGGAGAATTCTTTGCCCCAGAGACACTTCTGCACCACATGCAATAAGGACCGACACTTTCACTCAAAGATTAGGTGAAGCAAGATTTCTGTGGTGTCCGGTCCCATACATCTGGACAATGTGCCCAAGGCATCCCCTGCACACAGACAGTGAATTAGACATGCCCGAATACAGCAGATGTAACTGAGTTAGCTCTAGGACAATATTAAATGAGTTTCAAAAATTGACCATCATACCCACATTCTAGCTACTGAAAAGAAATGGGGGATTCTAAATTAACTGAGCTCAGTTGCAGATAAGGAAAGAATAGTGTTAGTAAAGATGGTAGCTTTTGAATCTACTATCTACATATCCCCCACAGGGTCCAGCACATGTTAAGTAATTAAATATTTACTGAATGAAAGAATGTATCTTTGATTTTAGATCTAGCCTTTACTTCTCTGGGATATTTTGTTACTTGTGAGATCTCACTTTCTAGTTAGTTCCTTCCCAAACCTCCCCCCACTATTTAGAATTCTAGGGACCACTTGATTTTCCAAGTGCCTTTCACCCAGTGACCTAGCACTGTGAGCCAGTCAGTATAGTGTAAGCACTTACTTCAATCACGAGTTGTACAGGGCACCTCATTCCTCAGCACAGAAATTAGAATAACCCCAGGTGAATCAGGTTAAATCTGTCCTGGAGTTTGCCTACAGAGAATGGTAACAATAAGTACTTCCATTTATCCAGTCTTTGTGATGGGCCAGGCTCTGTGCTAAGCCCTTCACAGACTCTAATCTTCACTCAACAAGCAGGAACCCCATATAATCTCCCCTTTTTTATTGGAGGGGCTAATCACACAATGAATTAGTGGTGGAGTGGGACTCTAAACACAGGTCCATCAGCTCTCCAAGTGGAGCTCCTCCTACCATACAACTCACTCCCATCCCAGGGGGATATTTGCAACTCTTTCAGCCCCCTTGGATGTACACCTTGGTGGAATCTTTGCCAGTTTTTCCCAAAGTTCTCAAAAATTTTATTTCCAGTTCAGGCTCAGCAGGAAATACATTTTCCATTGCCATCCACAAACACTATAAGTAGAAATTGAATGTCTGCAGCACCAGAAAGGGTATTAAAAGGAGTCCTCCTTGTCCAGACAGAGGGACTCAATGGAAAAAAAAAAACAACAACATAGTTTTAAACTTTCGAATTGCATTTTTAAACACTAAATGTACTCAACCAGAATAAGCACGTCAAAATAAAGAAGTCTCCATAGCACAGATTTGGAGACTCAAGATGTCATTTAAAATTAAGACGTTTCTGAATGAAATGACTCTTCTAGTAAGTTATGTCTGAACATGACCACTGGAATTTCAGCATTGACTATAGGGAGATAAAAAATGTAAATGAGCTTTGCCTGGAGGATTCCAGGCCGTGGGGTTTTCTGGAGAGCATGATAGGAAGTTGAACTAGCTACGGTTTCATCCCAAATAAATTAACCTTGCATCAAGGGCCAAACTTCTTATTAACGCCATAAAGCGCCCCCAGATGTTTCTGCAACTCAGCCACTTCCAAAGTATGATTCTACTCAAGAAAAAAAAAAAAAGTACTATAACATTCCCATTTAGCCAAGCATGGCTAATCTAATTAGCAGGTTCTTCAACACCGCTCTTTTTAGATTGACAACTTTCTTTCCAAAATTGAGAAAAAGAACAATTATTTGAGCATCCAGACCCTGCAGTGCTTCCGCATTCAACACATTGCATTGGCCTTTGAAACCCTCACCTCCACTTAGGGACAATTTTAGTTAGTCCATGGCTGTGGCCTGTTACAAACTGGGCTGCACAGCAGAAGGTGAGTGGTGAGTGAGTGAAGCTTCATCTGTATTTACAGCTGCTCCCCATTGCTCACATTATTGCCTGAGTTCCACCTCCCATCACATCAGCAGCAGCATTAGATTCTCATAGGAGCATGAACTCTATTGAGAACTCTGCATGTGAGAGATCTAGTTTGCATGCACCTCATGAGAATCTAATGCCTGATGATCTGTCACTGTCTCCCATCACCCCCAGATGGGACCATCTGGTCACAAGAGAACAAGCTCAGGGCTCCCACTGATTCACTGATACTACATTATGGTGAGTTCCAGAAGTATTTCATTCTATATTACAGGGTAACAATAAGAGAATAAAGTGCACAATAAATGTAATGTGCTTGAATCATCCTGAGACAATCTCCCTCACCCCAAGTCCGTGGAAAAATTGTCTTCCATGAAACCAGTCCCTGGTGTCAAAAAGGTTGGGGACTGATGCCTTAGATGGCTCAGTATCAGTCATAGCTTCTATCCCATCCAGAAGATCGCAGGGAAGATGCAAATCCAGGTATCTTCAGCAGGATGGCTGGTAGGCGCCTGAAAGGGAAGGGCTGCTGCTGCTTCCCTGACTTTCAAAGTTTAGAGTTATAGCTTTAATTTCTAGACAGGACTAGACAGTTGCTACAGCCACTCACCGATGCAGGTGTCACTATGTAGGACTGGAATTATGCCAAGAGGCAGGAATACTCCATACACAGGGCCAAAAGAGGCCAGGGAGACGGCTACATGGGGCAGGAAGTGGGGAAAAGCAGCCAAATCTTAGCTCACACTAGACATTGAAAAGTCCAGACTGCAAAGTCAGCTGGACATGAAGGCTCTAGCATAGGCATAGGCTGTGCTTCTGTGCAAGACAGAGCCTGGAGGTGGTAAGAACTTTTCATCTATTGGATTTCATACCATCACATGTATGACAACTACTTGTCTGTATCCCCTGCTAAAATATATTAAGGGCAGGGAATGAATCCATTTGCTTCACCAGCATATCCTAAATAAATAGGATAGTACCCACTAAATGGTAGGTGCACAAAACAGTTTTTGAACATTAGATGTCAAACGACCCTTGACTTGGTGTGTCTTCCGGACAATATTCATTCATTCTACAAGTATGCATTAAGTTGCCTTCTGTGTGCCAGGGCCAGCACCAATGGGTAAGGCTCAATAACATGTGGATTCTAATGAGGCAGGCCAGACTCTGTCTTCAAGATTTCACTGCAGATCAAATTGCCCAGGCTTTATGTTAGTGGGCTCAGCTTTAAGATGCAGAGAGGGAGAGGGAGGAGATAGCCTTCAGTTCATGGGCAGGGAATGTGGTAACACAAGGGGGAAGGAAGATATAGGGGCTGCGCACCCAGGGGAGCAGCACAGTCCTAGAACAGCCTCTCCCTACTCTTGCTTTGATTTTCTTCCTGGATGTGCATGTGGAAAGACAGTGGTCGACAGGTGTGCTGGTTCTTCAGCGAGGTGGGGCTTCACAGGTGTTTCAATTTCTTGATTGCCACTCCAGCCCTGACAGTTGAGTCCTTCTGGTTACTGGCCAGGTCCATGGCAAGGAGACAGCTGTTCCTTTGTTGTCCTTGGCCCCACATGTTAAGGCCCCCATCAGAGAGGACCACACCAACCCTGGGACTGCAAGGCTTTGGTTTACTCTCATGTCATCATTTATTACTTAGTGGCCTTAGGAGAACCTCTGAATCTCTTCTCTGAGGCTCCTTTCTTCATCTATCCAATGGGGAGGTGATTTCTGCTCTTCCTTGCTTCCAAAGCATCTTAAGGACGAAAAGACACATGGAGATCTTAGATAAAAATAAGATATAACTTGATAGGTAAGGGAGAGAATTATGTGCATAAAATCATTTTCTTCCCAATTTTCTTCTCAAAATGAACTTGGTGTTGAAAATCGCAAGTAACTATAATATATAAACTTGAAAGGATATAATTGATTCTTTTATATATTCATTCAGCAAATCATTAGGTATTTACTATGTATCTGTCCTGTAATTTCTTAAACAGGACCCCCTCCCTCTGATGCTTTATGAAGGTTTATTGTCACACATGTCATTTTTTCAAGTGAAGCTCTCAAGGGAATGGCCCAATTTGTATAAAATCACTCATCAGGAGTGACATAGATTGGGGATTTGCAACTTCACTAGTAAAATGGGTACCAAAGTGAGCAACCATCATTCCTTCTTTCTGCTCTATCAACTTAATCTTAAAACTATGAGGTTGCTACATATAGCTTCGAATGAAATAAAACATTTAATAAAAATATGTATAACTGACCTTACAACAGCGGTTCTCAAAGTGTGGTCCCAGGACTGGCAGCATCAGTATCACCTGAGCCCTAGTTAGAAATGCAGATTCTCAGGCCACCCCAAACCTGCCAATTCAGATTCTGGGACTGGACCCAGCCACCCGAGTTTTCTTAAGTGTCCCAGGGGGTTCTGCCACAACACTGCTGCAAAGCTTGCTGAAGCTGCTGGGATGCATCGGAAGCAAACAGGGAAGAGGAGGCAAGGAGAAAATCTCTTACTGTGAAGCCGATTATCTCAAGACAGATGAAACAGGTTTCATTTCCTGTCCTATAACTAGGAAAGCTTTCATAATTACTTAGAAGTATTTTACACACCACTTCAGATAAAATACTTTTGATTGTCAAAAGACTATATGGCCATTATATTTTCTGTCTCCTAAAATTAATGTGGTACCAAACATTCTGATAGTGCCTGACTGAGAGGCGAAAGAAGTAACTATTTGAAAACTAAAATTTCTTTCTTTGCATCTCTCCTTAAGTCAGAGATAGTCCAAAGCATTTTCATCTGAAGTTTCATGTTAATACTTTTAATGAGGAAACAGAAAGTACAGGAAATGATTTTTTAAATAGAAACTTCATTACTTCCAAGTTCTTTATTCAAAAGTAACCTGTGTTTGATGGTATTCTGATTTTTATTGTTTTGTAAGTATTGTGAGTAATCATCTCGAATAATAAACTTGTTAGCTGTGGAAACACATAATAAATAGAATGTCCTAAATTCTTAAGTACAAATTTCAATAATGAACAACCCCCACAAACCCCTATGAAAGCCAAAAATCAAGATAAGTTATCTAAAATGTTTGCACTTTAAATACAAAAACACCACACAGACCTTTTTAAATGAAATTCTCTCTCTTTGCAACAGCCTACATGGCCAAGAAATCACACCCAGAAGTACTGCTCAGTATCCATCATGCTGGATACAGATCCCAGGGTCCAGAAGTCAGAATGCGCTCAGGCACTGCTACTTGGTTTGATCAGAACTTCTTAAAACATTCATCCTAATGCTGTTCTGAGGTCCTCATGTTGTTTTATTTATTTGTTAGAGCAACTTTTCATTATTTTATATATATCATGGGACAACTTTTCATTATTTTGTATGTTATTTTATATACATCATGATCCATTAATATGCCTCTTACCCTATTGTGTTCACATTTAAGAACACAGAGGTCCTCAAGTTGCTTTATTTATTTATTTATTGGAAACCTCTAGAGGGGTAACTTTTCATTATTTATATATATCATGATTCATTAACATGGCTCTTACCCTACTGTGTTCACATTTAAGAACAAAGCACTAAATAGATGCACAGGCAAAATCAACAGGTGCCAGTAGCTCTGATTCAACAGGTGTTATTGTGAAAATAATGATGGCTACAAATTAAACATCTGGTGCTATGCCAGCTTTTTTTTCTTCCTTCATGTGAATATAAACAGATCTGCGCTATGTATAGATTCACATCTAATCAGATGAGGCCTATGTAAAACTGTCCTGATCGTCTATAAACATTTATTCACAATATTGGATTATAATAACTTTTTCACTTCACCTTTCCTAATCCCCATTCACCATTTCTTTATCATATCAATCTATCTTGAAAATGATGGTCCAGAAGGCTGAAGAGTGAACATTTTAGCATATTTGAATGCTAATTTAGCTAAATTAATACTGACCAGTAGTTCTAATATGCAGTTCCATTAGTTTGCTCTTGCTGAAGAAGGATTCTATAAAATAGAATAGGTCCTGAAATACAATTTTGTTTTCAATACCATTCACCAAATTTTTATTTCTCATGTACTATAGGCAATATCATATTTCCTTCTGTCTCTATTAACATTGTAGCTAATGATTCGTTACCCGGGATAGTTGAAGGGTCAGTTAATTTAGTCCTCTGGATTTCATTGAGAAATTAATAGAGAACTGTAGGACTTAACTGAGAAAATTAATATAAGGGATTCTTTTCATATGGCATCTGAGAAATGAAAGCTGGCTGTCAACTTGGGTCTTCTGTCGGTTAGCACTTTCTGTCTCATGTAAACCAGTATGAGATTGTAAACTATCCTAAGAATTTTATGTGTCTTCTTACTTATGAGGGAAAAAAAAGATAATATTATGCACTGGGTTGACCAGTTGCTTCTTTCAATTGACTGAAATAATCAGGTGTTCTGAAATCACATTATCTGATTTGTCTAGAAATACAGTCAACTTGGTCTTAGAAACCACAGACAACCAGTAGACCTAGAAAAGTAATCTCATAAAGCTTACTTAAAACAATATAAGTATTTGATAAATTTCACATACAAAAGGAATAAATATGCCCTAGTACAACAATTGAATTATGAGAATATAAAGTTGTGAAAATATTACAATAATCTGATTGTCAAATGTGGATTAGTGAAATAAAATATAGTCAGCCATAAAATGAAATACTAAACACATCCACCTTAATTGTCATACCATAGATGACATGGAAAGAGATCTGTACTGTATTTAAGTTAAAAAGCAGACTATACTACCATATTTCAATATGATTCAATATTTCATTAAAACATATGTGTGGTGTGTTTATACATGATCTCTAAAAGGTTAGAAGAGGTCATTCAATTTATTTAGGTCATATTTCGTTTACTTCTCTTGTCTTTTTTTTTTTTTTTTTTTCCCCTTGGAGAGTGAGTTTCACTCTGTCACCCAGGCTGGAGTTCAGTACACAACCATAGCTCACTGCATCCTCAAACTGCCGGGCTCAAGCCATTCTCTCACCTCAGCCTCCCCAGTAGTTGGGAGAACTATGAGTCTACAAGTGTGTGCCACCATACCGTGCCTGGCTAACTTTTCTTTTTCTTTTTTTTTCTTTTTCTTTCTTCTACCTTTTTTTTTTTTTTTTTTTGAGACAGGGTCTCACTTGGTTGCCCAGGCTGCTCTCAAACTCTGATGCTCAACTGATCTTTCCCATCTCGGCCTTCCAATGTGCTTGGATTGCACACATGAGCCACTTGCACCTGGCCTTTATTTTCTTTTTAATCATTTTATTGTTTTAATTATTTCTTCACTGATTATGTATTACTATATAATAATAACGAAGCAATACAAATCATTTGAATACATAGTTCAAAAAATATATATATTTTTCCTCCTGAGTAGCTGGAACCATAGGCACTTGCCATGCGCCAACACACCTCATGTTTTTTTCTGTGTTTTTTTGGTTTTTTTTTTTTTTTTTTTTTTTTTTGTAGAGATTGGGTTTCTGTATGTTGCCCAGGCTGGTCTTAAACTGCTGGGCTCATGGGATCCTCTCACCTCAGCATCCCAAAGTGCTGGGATTACAGGCATGAGCCACTGTCTCCAGCTAGTTTCATATTTTTAATAAGGTACATTTCTTGGGACATGGTTGTAGAAAAGTCCAGAATTTTTGACAAAGCCAAAGAAAATATCCCTAAGAGTTGTCTTTAAGTGAATCTGTTGTTTCTCACGAAGCAAGCTTCATGAGTAACTCCCCATTATTTGGCAAAGTTTGCTGTATGTTGTTCTTATAATGTTTGCTGCTCCTCTCTCGACATTAAAGATTATTGGAGTTTTCAGGGTATTTTACCCATTGCTTCTTGCTCTTCTTTAATGGGATGTCAGCATTTCTGGCTATAGAATTGTAACTGTTGCATAAGTGAAAGGTAGTCCTGAATTTGCAGACAGCATTAATTCCTAAATGTTTGTTACTAAATTGGTGATTTCCATCTCAGAATGCATTTTCCCATAAAAACCATTATCCACTGTCACTGTGTTCCACAACGTGTGACCCATATATGCTTGGAGACTATCATTGTTCTAATGGGGAAAGACCAATGGAAGCTTAGCCAGCATATGTAATGGGTGTTCAGTGGATTCCCTTGGGCAGCTAGATATGAGATACTCCTCTGGCACTTTTCCTTCCCCACTTTTCTCCCCCTGTTTATAATAAACACTTCAGAGAGTGGCCTCCTGGTCCCTGGCAGCAACTTCACCAATCAGGGCAGGGTAGGTGCTAGGGAAGGAACAATAAGAACGAGAGTGGGAGAATGTCCACAGAGGTGAACCATCCAAGCAAAGAGCAGGGCTCTGAGGGTCAAAGCGAAGCTCTTATGGCTGAGCCTCAAGGGGCATGTTTTGATTCTGGAACAAAAGCTAGGAGTCTGATTCCTAACTCAGCCGCTCAGCAGCTGGGTGACCAGATGCCTCAGCTTCCTGGGGCCCACCATAAAGTGAACTGCAGCCGCCCAGCTGTCTTTCTCTTGCTCTCTCAACTTGAACTTGGCACACAGCTAACTTTTGATTTTCTTAGGATTATCACTGTTCACAAAACAAGAAAGACGACATCAACAATAATAATGCCCAATTATATTTACCTACAGTTCTGTAGATTAGATTACAAGATATTTTATAGTCATAAACTCATTTGTCCTAGAAACTCACAGGAATTATGTAAATTTCCTGATTTTTCTTGTCAATTTTAAGAACAACACCATCACAGAATTATATAAACTGTAAAATTTACTACAGGTGTTTGTGTCTTCAATAATCTATTTCCATTGCAAACCACCTTCAGACTTTTGTTGGCATTTTATCCGAGGACATGGGGTTCTGCGGAGCAGACTGGAGTGGAGGAAAAAAAAAAAAAAGCATCACTGATGCTTCCGTGATGCCTCCGGGGCTGGAAGTGAGAAGAAAGATGAAAGAGACGGAGAACAGGGAGCATTCCTAGAGTTAAGCCTCCTCCTTTCTATGGGGCAGACTTCTCAGAATCAAAGGTCCAATGGAAAGAACAAAAGAAGAAGGAAGGTAGAAAGAAGTTCTTTTTACAACCTATATTCAGGTGGCCTTTTCGTATATAAAGGAATATGCAAATTACATATATAAGGGAGAGTGTTTGCAGTGCTAAACCACAGCAGGGCAGCTTGCACTCCACATTGCAAACGTCTCCCTGGGGTTGGTCAGAAGTACTTCCCCACTTCATAGAGTCCTACTACAGCTTAGCCACTGACTGTAGACACTGCTGTGTATCCAAGCTGCTAGTCTCTCATTAGTGATGTAGAAAATATGTTGACTGCAATCACACACTTGCTCTTATCATGTAGTGATACCATTTATTATGGTAATACTCCCAGCACTTAAATAATCAGGGTCAATCTTTATTTTTTCTAAGAAATGGAACTCCAAACCATTTATGTGTGCACGTGGCCATAGATTCATGGGCACACGTGGAATGCGGATATGCTCTGGAAGGCTCAATTAAGACAATTGGTGTATTTGTTTAAGGCATACAACAAAGATGGAAAACAAAGTGAGAAAAACGGGTTGAAAAGCTGCCTCAAATTTCTACCTCTTCGTTCTTCCTTGTACTTAGAGTAAATATTGAGCGCACCACTTTGGTTACATCTAAAATACGGGAAAGCAAAAAGAACCAAAATTCATCTGAGTTATCCTAGACCAGTTTCTCAAGGTGTAGGTAGAAGTTCACGCCTGTAATCCCAGCATTTTGGGAGGCCGAGATGAGTGAATCACTTGAGGTCAGGAGTTCAAGACCAGCTGAGCCAACATGGGGAAACCCCATCTCTACTTAAAAATGCAAAAAAATTAGCTGGTGCCGCCTGTAGTCCCAGCTACTCGGGAGACCGAGGCAGGAGACTCGCTTAAACCTGGGAGGTGGAGGTTGCAGTGAGTGGAGATTGCGCCACTGCACCTCCAGCCTGGGTGACAGAGGGAAACGCCGTCTCAAAAAAAAAAAAAAAAAAAAAAAAAAAAAAAAAAAAGAATGGACTCCAATGCTTGCAAATAATACCTGGGCCCCACCTCAAATCTTCTGGGTCAGAATCTCTCTCAGGGTGGTTCCCAAAATCCGTATTACTAACAAACACCCTGAGGAAATTTAATGTGTACCAAAAATTGAGAAACACTTAATGTGTATCAAAAATTTACAGCAGAAACATCCAGTCCTCTATTATTAATTGTACCAATTTGTCTTGTTTATATTGTGTGAAATTTTGGTTGACTATTCCAAGCATTATAATAGATACTTTTGTGCTTATATTTTTTTCTTGAAATCCAACATGTGGAAAGGCATATTTTTTGGAAACCTATAATGTAACTTCCTTACTTTTTACATTTTTAGTTATTAGTCATTGCAAATATGTAGAAATCTATTAATAAGAATATGGTGTTAAATACTTCTATGCCAATCTAGGTGAATTTCTATATATTAAGTTATATTTTCTCACTAAGTTAAATAAGAAAACAAAATTCTTGGGTGCATTAATGCCCTCAACACTGTTGAGTAGGACTTAAAATAATAAGAGTCAACATAATGCATGCATATTACATGTGTTGTATAATATGAATCTAAGCCATCTTATTTAGAATTCTCTAATGACAATCTTTAATCCTTTAAAGTTTATTAAGAGGCCATCCAGTTAGACACATATATGAAAATACAGTTGATATCGTATATATTCACGAACAATGGAATATTCTTCAGCCTTTAAAAATAAGGAAATCCTGCCATTTACGACAACATGAATGAACCTGCAAGACATTTTGCTAAATGAAATAAGCCAGACACCGAAAGATAAATACTGCATGATGTCACTTCTATGCAAAACCTAAAAAGTCAAACTCATAGAAACAGAGAATAGAATGGTTGTTACCAGCAGCCGGTGGGAGGAAGAAGTGAAGTGGTCTTTGGCAAAGGTTACAAACGTTAACTTATATGATGAACAGGTTCTGTAGAACTAATACATAGCAGAATGACTATAGCTAATAGCACTGTATACTTGAATTTATACTTGAATTTGTATACAATGTTATTCAGGTATACTTCATTGAATACTTGAAATTTGCTAAGAGAGTTGATCTTCAGTGTTCTCACCACACCAAAAAAAAAAAAAAAGTAACTGCATGAGGTGATGGATATGTTAACTAGCTTGCTTGGTTGCGGAAATTATTTCACAATGTTTACATCTATCAAGCACTGTGTTGTACACCTTAACAATATCTAATTTTTATTTGTCAATTATATATCATTGTAGCTGGAAAAAAAAAGAAAATACAGTTGAGTATAAGTATACTTATTCATAGTTGAGGATATATATTTTCCTACTTTGTGAATAAGGAAAAGGAGATAATCAGGAAGGAAGAGAAGGAGGAGAGAAAGAGACAAACCCCTAGGGAGAGAGGGTCCAGAATTTTTTTTTTTTTTTTTTTTTGAGCCAGGTCTCGCTTAGTCGCCCAGGCTGGAGTGCAGTGGTACCATCATAGCTCACTGCAGCCTCAATCTCCCAGGCTCCAGCTGTCCTCCCACCTCAGCCTCCTGAGTAGCTGGGACCACAGGTGCGTGCCACACAGTTTGGAGATCTTGATGCCCAGTCATTACTCAAGCACCAAAAGCCCGAGTTGCCCAGAGTTTACTGCCTCAAAATTTCCCACTGGCCTCATGAAAACCTGACATGAGTCACATCCATACAGCTTCAAACCTGGCACCTCATGGACTCCCAATTGTATTCTCCTCTATTTCCCTGAACACATAGCTCCCAAAACACGTCTTTTTAAAGTTATTTTAATGATCACCTAGGATTTCAATTTTAAGTGATTTTAATGATTGCCCAGGATTTTTTGCTGACCTGGAGTTGGCTTATTTAATTTTAAGTGATTTTAATGATCACCTAGGATTTTATGCTGACCTGGAGTTGGCTTGTTTGCTCCCTGTCATATCTAGAAGAGCACAGCCCAATGTCTCCTGTCTACATTTTTATTTTATTTTATTTTTATTTTGAGACAGAGTCTCATTCTCTCACCCAGGCTAGAGTGCAATGGCACGACTTCGGCTCACTGCAGCCTCTACCTCCCTGGTTCAAGTGATTCTCCTGCCTCAGCCTCCCAAGTAGCTGGGATTACAGGCACGTGCCATCACACCCAGCTAATTTTTTGTGTTTTTAGTAGATACAGGGTTTCACCATGTTAGCCAGGATGGTCTCTATCTCCTGACCTCATGATCCGCCCGCCTCGGCCTACCAAAGTGCTGGGATTACAGGCATGAGCCACCGTACCTGGCCTCTTCATTGTCTCTTTAACCATCATTTCTTCAGGGTTCACTAAGTTCCTCAGTCAGGTACAAAGCTGGAGTCATCCTGATTGTCTGCTAGTTAACAATTTGGGCAGAGAAGGTGTGTTAGTGCCTGACGCAACATTTTGAAGGGCAGATTCATTTAGCATAAAAGAAAACTAAAGCCAGAGGTTGGGTAAAACAAAAAAACAACCAAAATGTTACACACGAAATAATATTTCTTGATTTATTTCTTGAGTGTTTGCTACCTATTAGGCCCTATAACGTTCCTTCTATGCATTATTATTATAAATTTTCATCATAACCTGGTTAGCTAGATATCATCACCCCAATATTGAAGATCACACAAGATGTGGAGGAAAAAGTGTCCACATTGACGAAGCTGGTAAGTGGAAAATCTGGGATTCAAAACCATATCCATTTGTCACAAAAGGCTTTAAACTTTCCTCAACTGATTCTTTTTTTTTTTTTTTTTTTTTTTTTTTTTTTTTGAGACGGAGTCTTGCTCTGTCAGCCAGGCTGGAGTGCAGTGGCGTGATCTCGGCTCACTGCAACCTCTGTCTCCTGGGCTCAAGCAATTCTTCTGCCTCAGCCTCCTGAGTAGCTGGAATTATAGGCGTAGGCCACCACACCCTGTTAATTTTTGTATTTTTAGTAGAGAAGGGGGTTTCACCATGTTGGCCAGACTGGTCTCGAACTCCTGACTTCAGATAATCCACCTGCCTTGGCCTCCCAAAGTGCTGGGATTACAGGTATGAGCCACTGCGCTGGCCTCACTATATTTTTTTACAAAAATATTTAGCACTTAAAGTCATTCCAGTTGTTATTTTGCTTTATAAACAACCTAAAATCTTTGCCAAAACTTGGCCACCTCTAAGTTGCTTGAGGCTCATTTCAACTGCCTTATCTGCTCACCTGCTGTTATGGCTTCTCCACAGTATCTTCTTCTTTTCTTCTTTTCTACTATGTTGTTGTTGTTGTTTGAAATGGCCTCTCGCTCTGTCATTCAGGTTGGAATGCAGTGGCACAATCTCTGCTCACTGCAACCTCCACCTTTCCATGATCAAGCGATTCCCCTGCCTCAGCTTCCCGAGTAGCTGGGATTACAGGCATGCACCACCATGCCCAGCTACTTTTCGTATTTTGAGTGGAGATCAGGCTTCAGCATGTTGGCCAGGCTGCTGTTGAACTCCTGACCTCAGATGAGCCACCTTCCTCAGCCTCCCAAAGTGCTGGGATTACAAGCATGAGCCACCACGCCTGGTCTTTTCTACTATCTTCTTTTAATTATTTCTTCAAATTTATATTGAGCCCCTATCATATGTCACACTCTATCCTTAAAGTGGTCTTTGGTTCACTCAGCTTATGAATACATATTTTTGTGGAAGTTTCTTAGTCCATCTGCTACATTTTTCAAAAGTATAGACAACTATAACTGCTAAATAACTGTTCTTGCAAACTGTGGACCACAGTCCGCCTATTAAGGATATCAGTTTTATGGTTTGCAACTAGCATTTATTTTTAAAGTGAAATAGGATACAACAGAAAATACATGTGTATTGCAGATAGTAGAGTTAGCATTACTTGGAAACTTGTTTCAACACTCATTTGCATTTGTGTTGCAGTGTAAAATGTATTTATTACTCAGGGTCTCAGCCAACATCATTTGAAAAACACTTCCTAGGACTAAAGGCTTGTAATGTGGAAAATACGTCTTGTTTTTCTATCTTCAATTGACCACATTGCTGTCACTCAATTGGGTGGGTTATTACCTCTAATTTTAAAAGAAAGTTCCCTGCTTATTGATTCTGAATACCGACTTTAAGAATTGCAAATGATGTTCTGATGTTCTTAATGTGATTGTCTTTTCCTCCATTTATCAATGCATCAGACAGTGGGCTGCCTGGATAGCAAAATTCAGTGACTTTCTGTAAAGGAAAAAAAAAAAAATCTTTCATTAGTAATGCACTCATTTATTCTTTTCCAAAACACTTTTCATCATGTAGACATGGTCTTAGCACCTTGAATGTTAATTATCCACTTCAGTGGTACTAGATATTCCTGTGGGGAAAATATATTTGATGAGTCAGGCTAGGGAAAAAGTTCTGAAACATACCTTTACAGTATGATTTGTACAAGGCCAAATTTGAAAGGTCACATGGTATAGGAGACCCAAGGTAAAACCTCAGATTTGTTGCTCCATCTTACAATTGTACCCAAGTTTCTTTTTTTTTTTCTTTGAGACAGGGTCTCACTTTGTTGCCCAGACTCAAGTACGGTGCTGTGATCTTGGCTCACTGCAGTCTTGACCTCCTGGGCTCAGGTGATCCTCCCACTTTAGCCTCCCAAGTAGCTGAGACTACAGGCATATGCCAACAGGCCCTGCTAATTTTTATAATTTTTTGTAGAGATGAGTTTTCACCATGTTACGCAGACTGATCTCCAACTGCTGGGCTCAAGCAATCGGCTGGCCTCAGACTCCCAAGGTGCTGGGATTACAATCATGAACCACTTGTCTGGCCTATACCCAAGTTGCATGAGTCTGGACCTATAGTTAGTTAAATTATTTGTGAAATGAATTTCTGAATTATAACACATCATATTTTGGTGATCCAGAAACAAGAATATGTTATAAAATATAGAAAATGCACCCGTTTTCCACAATGTATATCCAAGGGATTTTATTGTCAAGCTCATATGTATGTCAAGTAGAGCGGCTTTGAAGAAAAACTCTGAGTTGGTTGGAGTGGAGGGTAGGATGGGAGAGAATTTGATAAACAATGAAGGAAACCACAGTTTCAATAGGAAATCAGTGCTAGAAATTGAGCCATCACCACTCCCCAGTGTGAGACAGAGTGTTAAAGATTAGATAAAGGATAAGAATTCACATCTCCTCTGGATGATGAGCCAATACCCTCAGTGCTAGACAGATTAAAAATAAACTTTGTTTTTGCCTGTGTTTAGTCACAAATCATTTTGGCCCAGAATGGAGTCAAACGGTGTGGATAGAAAAAAATTGCCAAATATTCGATTCATTTAGAACTACTTGCCTTCTGCAGAAAGAAACTGGAGTTGCTTGGGTTGGTTATTACTCAATGTTTTCTTTTGCCTTTCCATTCTTTCTGTTGTAAAAAAATCTCTGCAAGACCCAATCTAGAAGTGCCCGTGGATTCTAAATTGTAGGATTTGAACTGTAATTGGAACAAGAAACCTGACTTTTGAGTCGCATTAATGGAGTCCTCACTAGTATTTTGACTACCTGCAACACCAAATTTGGAATTAAGAGCATGATCAGATTGATGAAAGAATTGCTACGGAAAGTGCAATGAACAGCTCTGAAATCTTGCAGGATTACAGGCTCTCAGTGACCTATTTTGAGCACAAAATTTTAAGGTTGTAAATATTATTAAAACCCCTAGAAATGTCCAAGCTGGTGCTTCCTCCACCTACTCTCATACAGTGATTGAAGCATAAGGAGAGATGGCAGGAGGCCAACACAGGAAAACCTCCCACATCCCAGGGACACCAGTCCCTCTGTGTTCCCACAGCACCTTATCCAAAGGACTAACATATTTGTTACACACACTATCCCCTATCCCATCCTCAGTGAATAAGATAGACCTGGAAGAGAATAAACATGTATCAGTATCAATTAAAATTTTTCTTTACCAAGACATTTTGGTTTATGACTTTATGACTCAGTGAATAAGTCATCTTCTTCATGGTGACTATAAAGGAAGCTCTTGTTATAATTTACTGTTCTTTTGCCTAGCCACCTGATCTCACTGAATTCCAAATACTGGCATGAAGAAAATCTGATCACCTAAATCTCTAAGACATTATAAAACAGGCGTTGTATATGTATGTGTATGTGTGTGTAGATATATATATACATGGGAGAATAAACTAAATGGCTAATTCTGTCACTAAAATGTATCTTGCTTTAAGAAAAATATTCTTCCTTCATCAAAGTCCTACTAATGAGTTTCTGCCTTTGAGTATAGACATTGCCAACATTGGAAAAAACATCCAGCCATTTACTTAAAGTCATGACCTCTGGCTCCTTCAGGACCATGTGACCACCATGTAACATAAGCTCTCCAAAATACATCTCAGATTCTCAACAAAATGTAGTCTTGTGGTTACAACACACCAGGTGAACAGCCCCTGACTGTTGAGGGAGCCCTCCCTGACTCACTTTGGCCTCTGATGAGTTAATATGTGCGAAAGGACTGTACGTGTTTAGGTAATTTACTTATTAAAAACATTAAAAGTTTTTGGTTTTTAGAAATTTAAAGAAAAAGACACTCCTGGAGTGACTCCTGACCCTAGCTTATCAGATGAAGGGTGCCCTGCTGTCAAGTCCTCATCACTGACCATGTAAGGAAGGCCACATTTTAGAGGTGTTTACAACAGTTTAAGGTTCACGCTGTCCATTTGTGTCAACACTAGGCAATGCAGATCAACTAGCCCGACTAGTGGGGTCAGGCACAAAAAGAAAAGCAACGTAGATAAATCCTGATCTAATTAAGGGTCACCGCTCTTTTTTTCCACAACGTTTTACATCAAAAGGAGCAAACAAAACTGGAGAAAGCAATCTTCCCTTGTCCATTTCCCTACCTGGTAATCCATATTTCAGAGGCAATTGCTTTAAATAGTTAAAGTACTGCAGAGGTGTCAGCTAGATGGCCTGAATTCCATGGGTCCCTGGAAAAGTTGGCCACTACTTTTTGCTAAATTAGCCATTTTCTTTTTTTTTTTTTTAGATGCCATGTTTTAGGAGAGAAGACTATCACTTTGTTCCAGTGAAAAGCTTAAGCAAGTTGCTGGACTAGATTTGTGGAGTATGCAGGCATTCATATAGTACCTCACAGTGTGTGTGTGGTTGGGGGGAGGGCAGGTGTGTGTGTGTGTACGTGGGTGCATGCCATGTGCACCTTCGTTTTATCTAAATTGCAGGCAATAGCAATACAATATCCCCATACAATTGCTCTCTGTCTGGAGTCACTGTGTCTGGGTTTAACTTAGAGTTAAGGGAAACCAAGTTCTTCAGGTCACTTTAAAAATCAGCATATCTGAAATGCATCTGAATATTTTGGTTGATCAAGAGGGATGGTTTTGTCACTGAAATATCTGATGTCTTATGTCATACTTTTTTAATCCGGTGCTTCATAAGAGGATCTGAGAGCATCTGTGTGAACGTTGCATGACTGAATACCTGGAAAACACCCGACCTGTGGGACTCGATTCTCTTTTCTGTACTAGTTTGTGTTTTAAAACACATCTCTAGCTAAGGAGATCTTCTGTGTAAATGGTATTATCTTGGAGTAATGTCTTTAGCCTGATTTACCACTAAATTCCACACGTCTACCCGAAATCAGAATCTGCAGTCTCAATTTTAATTTTTGTTCATTTTGCACTCTTATGAGGATGAACTCAAAAGTAAATGATTTAGCATTACAAGTTTAAGTCTATGTACATTTATAGGATAGAAAATGCACTCACATTATACTCAGATGCCTAACTTAAAAATTGGCTTCTTTATCTAAATCTTCTCAAGAAGACTCCATCCCCCATTTAGCTCCCCCTATGTACGGGAAGAGAAAAAAAGTTACTCTCTGCTCCTCCCCAAGATGGTGCCTGTGTGTGAAGAAGCTTGCTGTGTCTTTGGGCAGCATGAAGACAGGGGATCAGAGTCACAGGGGACTCTGGACACGTTTGGTGTCTAATGAGGATTGGCTGGTCTGGCTGGTACCCGCAGAGGCAGGAGGTCCTGTCTCACCTGCTGACATGTCCGGCTTCTAGTCTTGGAGATTCCAGCTGCCACTGCATCTTGACTCTCATGCTGGCCCTCTGCTGGTATACGGCCTCAACCCAACACACCTCTTCATGAAGGACTGTGGGAACCGCTGAGACCTTGTGCTGAGCGCAGAAGTAGTGCAGCCTCAAGCACATCCCTCAGGCCCAGATGCCATCGTGTGGCTGCAGCACCAACAGGGCCTGTCATAGTGGTTTCCCAGACTGTACCATGGGAGTAGGCAAGGCCTCACATCCTTGACTCCCCTAAATCTATCTGGTCATTTCTAACACACGTCTGTTCACCCTACTCTTTTCTCCCAGTATCAGTTCTCTCATTTGTCCTCACTTGTTCCCTAATTTTTTCCTCTAGCTATAAGGACCCCAGAATTTTAGCTCTCCACATGGCTTCTCTGAATAGCAATTATATTCTCCACCTTCCTTTGCCTCTGGGTGGTCAAATGACTAACCTCTGCTAAGGGATATTAGCAAAATGATCAAATGTGGAAGTGTGGCCTTCTTTACTTTTTTTTTTCCTTTACTGGGTGAGATACAGATGAGGTAGACAGAGCTACAGCAGCTATCTTGCACCATGAGGCAATCTTGGAATAAGGATCATGGCAGAGTAAAAAATAAAAAGGTGAAGCTTGAGTCTCTTACACTGAAGAATGTCATCCCAGCCTTGAACTGCCTTCCCCAGGCAACCAGAAAGGAGAGAAACACATTCAATCTTGTTTCAACCACTGCTTAGACTTGCAGTCACTCAGCATCAAGCCTAATCCCGCCACATCTCTGTGTCTCCTTTCTCTCTCCCACATTCTCCCTGAGTTGAAGTAGACTTTCCTCTCTGTCTTTCTGACTTGTAGAGATGCTATCCCATTCTTGTGGAACCCTAAGTCTACTGGCTCAGCTTTTCTTTTCTCTTTCTTTCTTTCTTTCTTTCTTTCTTTCTTTCTTTCTTTCTTTCTTTCTTTCTTTCTTTCTTTCTGTTGTTGTTGTTGTTGTTTGGGGAACAAGGTCTCGTGCTCACCTGGGCTGGAGTGCAGATGTGTGATCATGGCTCACTACAACCTCAATTTCCCCAGCCCAGGCAATCTTCCGCCTCGCCTCCCACCTTGCCTCCCAGGTAACTGGGACTACAGATACACACCACTAAACCCAGATAATTTTTTAAAATTGGGGTAGAGACAAGGTCTCACTATGTTGTCCATGCTGGTCTCAAACTCCTGAGCTCAAGTGATCCTCCCACCTCAGCCTCCCAAAGTGCTGGGATTGCAGGCATGAGACACCATGCCCTGTTGACTCTGCTGTTTTGACAGAAGCAGAGGTCCTCCTCTTGAAGAAATAGATGATCTCATCTTCCAGGTCTGACTTCTAATGAGTTAACCTGAATGGATGGAAATTTAGAAAAGTATTTTCCAAAGGCTAACTTACTACAGTCTCAACAAAATTCTCTAACAGATGATAAAAGCTATGTCCTTCCCTCTTTTTGCAGTACCATTAGAATAACCGTGATCCTCCCCGTGACAGCTGAATACTTTGGACAATGTGGGTGGTAGTGGTTGTGGGAGGTAAGTGGGAAATCATGCACCTGAAAAGTGAGAAAAGGAAGGACATGAATATATTTAAGAAGTATTTACATCGCCATTACATATGCATGTATGTATATGTACACTCACAATACTCATATGCATGTGTGGGTGGATATATACACATATGCAGTGTATAATTAAGCAATTCCTGCCCAATCAACATTAGGCATAAATAAAATATATTAACTTTAGTTTTTTTCAGGATCAAACCCCCTTCCTAGCTGGCAAAGAACCTCAAAACCTCTTCCCGCCCCGCCACCCTCAACAAATGCCCCTCTCCCCAAGTTATTCCTGAATAGGGTCTCTAGGGTCTCGTTGGCTTAAAGCCTCAGTGAGTATGTCAAAAAGAACCCATCTCTGTGTCGCTTGCCAAGGTGCAGATCTGAAGAGCTGAGAGAGAGCTGTATGGAGGCTCCCACTGCCCCCTGTGTTGAGTACCTTTGCCAAGTATGCAAACTACACAACTGTGCATGACAGCCTGCTGCCTAAAAGCCACTCGCAAGAGACACTTCACTGTATGGCAAACACCCCTGCCCTTCAAAAGCAGGACTCCTCGCCCTCTGGAGGTTCCCCTCCAGGGCTTCCCAGACTTGTCAAACCCTTGAGATATGTCAGTCTTTTAGTCTTGATTATGTGGTTGTTTGGCCACTGTGCATGCTGCTCAGATATGGGGGAAGTCTCCCTTTCTCAGTTCCAGATCACTGAGTCCCAGATCAATACCCCTCGCTAAATTTAATAAAAATCCCTGATGTAAACACTTCATGAATACTTCCCTCTTCCTTGGTGATAAAACTTCATCTCACCATTCATTCTTCTGCCTCCCCGTTTCCCATCCAAGGACCCAAGCACAAAATCTCATCCCCTAGGTCTTGCCCCGCCGCATACCCCATCCCATCTCATCCTGCAGGAGGCTCCCCTGAGCTCCTGGGCTCCAGCTTGGCACTCCTTCAGCAGCTTGAACGCACTGTATTCCTTCGGCTAGGCATGGACTGTCTCCTGCGCCCCAGATGGTGACACATCTCACCCCCAACTCAGTAAGTCTGTGGCCCCAGCTTGCCCTTCAGATCTTAGCTCGAACATCAGCTGCTCAGAAGAGCCATCCCTGCCCACGGGTCCTCTCCGTCTGTCCTCTCTCGGGAGTACTTGTTACACTTTCAGTGCCCGCGCCCCCACCCCACCTTTTTGTACAAATTGTTTTCTTGCATTTCTGTGTGCCAGATCTATGTGGACACTGATCCTAAGAGTAGCTTGAGGATATCTTGTTTCTTCATCACTTCCTCCCTTGGAAACAGGCATCATATAGGACCTCAGAGGGAATGAATACAGAGTGAATTACTTCAAAGCATACAAAACCTGAGAATACGGACTCCTATGTGAAAACCTTCTGATGTAAAATGAAATAAAATGAGATAGCAACCTAAAAATGTTTTAGAAGAAAGGGAAAGAAAAATACACCATAAGAAAGCACAGTTTTTGCCAGGCACGGTGGCTCACGGTCTGTAATCCTAGCACTTTGGGAGGATGAGGCAGGCAGATCACTTGAGGTCAGGAGTTCAAAACCAGCCTGGCCAACATGGTGAAACCTTGTCTTTGCTAAAAATACAAACAATTAGCCAGGCATGGTGGCGGGCACCTGTAATCCCCGGTACTTGGGAGGCTGGGGTAGGAGAATCGCTTGAACTGGGAGTCAGAGGTGGCAGTGAGCCAAGATCATGCCACTGCACTCCAGCCTCCAGCCTGGGCAACAGAGAGAGATTATCTCAAAAAAAAAAAAAAAGAAAAAGAAAGAAAAGAAAAGCAGTTTTTGGGTATCTGATATATCCAGGTGGACGTCTACAGGAATGTCTGTATACTTCACTAATTTAGTTTAAAAACAATAGTGCAGCAGTGAATATTGGCTGGACTATCTAATGCTGTGCAGTCAAACAATGTTGATTGATCCAGCTTCCCCGTTTGAATTCTGTGCCTCATCATTGCCTATGCAAGCCATAGAGCTCTTTGTATATGCCAGTTCTCAGGACAATCTCTTCTGTTGGCCTGTCTCAAATCTTTTCTGAGATGTAAACAGAGTTGTGCTGTGTAGTTGCTGGATTCAACAGGCTCTCAAGAGTCCAGTGTGCACCTCTCTTTTAACTCTTCATTTGGTATCATCACACTGGTAGGTCAAAATTGACTATGGTGGGAATATCACCAAAAGGAAACAAGCCAATAGCATAAATCAAGGTTTTATTCCAAAGTGCCAGTTGTTAAACCTTTCCCAGCACATCACTGGAGGTAAGAAAATTCATAACCAAATCAAGAATCCTGTTTTTAAACAAGTTAATTTAGGGCCACCAAGTCCTGATCATATTTCTTCTATTCCACTGAAAAGATCATGTAGATCTACTGATTTAACATGGTATTGTTAAACCTTTCATACATTGCTTGGGTGAAATTCTGAAGCCACAGTAAGACGAAATAACAAAACAAATTAAATAAAGCCTCTGATGTAGAGGTTTCTCATTAAACTTATTGACGTCTGACCTCATTGACACGGATTGTGGAATTTCCATGCATCCTTTTTCTCATTTGGTTAAGAAAAAAGTGAATGGGTTGCTCCATTAGCCAGAAACAGTACAGGAAAAGTGATGGGGGGAGCTGTGGCTGAGATCCACAGGATACCTGGCACCTGTGCTCTACAGATTCCCCTCCCCACACCCATTTTCTCCAGTTCCCATGACAGCTCTGATTTCCTCCCATTCCAATTCTTTTCAACTTACTAAAAAATGGATTTTATGCATAATAAAAACATTTAAAAATAAATATTAAAAGAGGGAGTTTAAGAGTATGAGTTAGAAACTCGGTTGAGATGAATGACAAATTCTGCCAATAGTTACGATCACTTAAGTTTTAAAAATAGGGAAGACCCCTTCCATTAATATAACTAGCGATGACCATAATGATGCCTTCCTCTTCTCTTAAGCTTTGGAGTAAAACAACTGTATATTTAAACTTATACCAAATCACATAAATTCTCCATCTGGAGCCCGATTCTGATAATATGTCCTTTGGGATCCATCTCCCTCTCTTGTTTGCACTTGATGTGAATTTATTAATGTATAATACAATCTTCTGGCTCTTTAGGCGCAGAGAATTTCCATTATAGGGCAAAAGTCATCAGTGTCTTTAAACACTCACACCCACACTCCCAAACAGACAGGAGCATTTTGTCCCATAAGAAACATTTATACAAAATGTTGCATGATGTTAGGACAGAGAGAAAGGAGGCTGATAGTGAAGACTTGAAACCAATAAAGTGAGGGCTGACACTTCGATGATATTTATGATGTGTCAGACATTGTCCCAAGCACCTTACATGTATTAACACATGTAATCTTCTCAAGATTCTTAGAGATGGTAATTGGTATTATCCTACTTAACAGTAGACAAAATCAGGGCAAAAAGAGGTTACATGACTTTCCTGATAGCACATACTGGTAAGTAACAGAGCTGGAATTTAAACCCTGCATTCTGGCTCTAAAATTTATATCACTACACCAGCTCCCCAAACACATGAGGTAGAATCATCCAACTGCAGCCCAGCAGAAGAGGTGTGCTTAATTTGCTTAATTGTCTTCCGAAACTACCTCAACTTATGTTTTTGTGGGATCCAGAAGCACTCACATCAGAAGGAAAATAAATGCAAGCCGGTATACTATAGATTAGGAAGACAACAAAGATAAATGGGTTTGCTACCAACAAGCTCAGAGTATAAAGAGAAAGCCACCACACTGTATTTTAATAATATGAGGGTTGGGAATATTTAAACTGCCCTTTCAAAAGATACTTTCTGTTACCCCTAAAATAAAACAAACATGTTTTCTCATTTTTTATAATTCTTATTTACATTAATGTTAGATAGTCAATGATAATCAAAGTAAGTACTAAAAAGAAAGTCTACTATGCTGTTGTCTAGACCTTCAAAACCAGAATCTGCCTTTCAGATAATTATCCAGTCCCAGTAATGTGTGGAGAATGGTGGAAATTCTTTAAATATTACCATTTGCATACAAGAATTTATCAATTTTGCATTAAAATTCAGTTTCTAAAACAGTTATTACCTCCACAAACCATAAAATAGATTTTTCTGAGATATATGAGTGAAATACCCATAATATGATACGGGTATTTTGTAAAAGTGATCATATGAGTGAAATGCATGTTGCTCAATCCGTGGTTTGAACCGAAGTCTATCTTCATCAGATTTACTTATCCAGTGTCTTTAAAAGTCACAGAGAAGAACCAACCTGCTTAGCTTTCTATTTCCTATTGAGAGCCTACTAACCATGCCTTAGGTTCGGACAATGAAGTCTCATCTAATGTGGGGATTAGAGTTCATATTAAATATACATGTGATGTACAGATCTGGAGCCTGTATTAGAAATACATATACGATGTTGCAAAACTATTAACTGCTGGCTACGTGGAAATGGGCTAAAGATGAGTTTCGGCACATCTTCATTGAGGAGAGAACATTTGCATGTTGAGAAATAAATAAATTCTCCTATAAAGCAGGATAGGTAGAAAATCATGATCCAGACAGTAGTACCAAAATGTGCAAATGCATGGAAACTAGAAAGAACATGGGATGTTTGGGGAGCCACCAACAGCTCCTCATACCTACAGTAGGTTCATCCTTAAAGTACTTTTCAAAAACTTGGAAGGTTTTTTGAGGTAGCAACTTTTGAAGCTGTAAAGGAAGGAAGTTGCAAGGTCAGTCAGGGTCTCAGGCATTAGACCAAGAACTATGAAGTTGATTTTGCAAGTAACCTTGATTGAAATTTCAAACAGGAAGAGAGCATCATATTTGTGCTTTAGAGAGTTCCCATGGTCAGCAACAGGATGTGTACATTGCACAGTTAGGAAGCGACTGGAATTGTCCAGGTAAAAGGAGATTAGAGTGTAAACTGAGAAAGTGCAGCTGAGAAAAATGAAAGGTAACAAATACTATTTAAATCAAGTAGAATTTTACAACATGTCCCTTATGGAGCATTACCAAAAATATTTAATATGAATCTCTCTTAAAAAGAGTACTTACTGATTTGAGTTATATCTCAAATTATTCCTTTAAGCAGTAAATGCAATTTAAAATTTTTGGAAGTTTCAAAAAAGTCTAATAAAATCTCACAATAAGTTTATCCATTTACTAGATGAAAAAATACATACCTTCTGGATGTGAATTTGTAGATTATAAAACCAACCAAATGGAGAACAGAAAAGAAAAATGAAACCAAGCAGTTGACTTGGATAAACAGTATCATACAAGACCCTATAGCTGAATCAAATGCAAGTCTACAAAAGCCAGGAGATGCTGGGCACGGTGGCTCACACCTGTAATCCCAGCACTTTGGGAGGCCTAGGTGGGTGAATCACCTGAGATCAGGAGTTCGAGACCAGCCTGGCCAACATGATGAAACCCTCATCTCTACTAAAAATAAAAATTAGCTGAGTGTGGTAGCACATGCCTGTAATCCCAGCTACTCAGGAGGCTGAGACAGGAGAATCGCTTGAACTTGGGAGACAGAAGTTGCAGTGAGCCGAGATCACGCCACTACACTCCAGCTTGGGCGACAGAGCGAGACTCCAACTCAAAAAACAAAAACAAAAAAACTTCTATTTTCTTCAGATATCGGGTACTTATGTCCTTCAAGGGAGGCTGGGTCCCACAGTTCTTACAGTGAATTCATCACAGAAAGTCTACTGATTTTTGGAGCCACCACCAATGAAGTTCTTGCTAAAGTACCAGAAGGCAAGGACCGTCAAGGCCCTCTGAGCAATGTCTTTATGATTTCTGCCCTTGTCATGCTTTTCAGCAGCCAAATATAGTGGTCATGCTTGGAGCTGCAGAAGCTCTGTAGCAACTTGGGAACACAAGACTATCACCTTGAGAATAGCAGAGCAGGAAAAAAGCCTTCGATTTTTGATTATGCCATTGAACTGCTGAAGAAGCCTCACTCAGATACGGATGCACCTCCAACTTTATTATATTAGATAATAAAATTCCTAATCATTTAAACCAGCTGAATTAATATTTCTATTGGCTGCCAAACACATCTTGATCAACATCTTATATACAGTTAAACATATGTTTTGGTCAAAAGTGGTTTCACTTCTGCGCGGTTTGTCTTCCTGATTTGATCATGATTTCTGAAGGAAGCTCTTCCTGATTTGATCACCTCTTGCTAAGGAAGTTCTCATCAGCACAGTGTTGGATATCCAGTGGCCATTAGGTAAACGAGTTTTTCTCAGAACTTTTTATAATTCATAGGAAAACTGTATTTTAAGTTACATTTTAGACTGTTTGCTATTGGACAAAACGGAAAAGTGTATCAATTGTAACTAGGCCTGCATGACTGGGGAAGAAAAAATAAATTATTCCAACTCACCTGTTGGACTTCTCTAGGAGCAAGTAAGGTGAGATAGTTAGGATCCATTTCCATTTTTATGCATATATTTGCCATTTTCTACAACTTGCTATCTATAGGTGCTGGTACTGTTTTTCAGGTTTGACAGAACAAAATTATGAATTACATTATGCAGATCCTCCAATAGAGATCAAGAAAGGTGGAATGAACATATCACTAAGCTAGAAAACAGTATCTTTTAGAGCCAAAACTTTTCCATAACTGGACCATATTGTCTAAAAGAATGAGGCCTGGAGGTGTTTTATATACTATTACAGACATTATTAGGGTTGGCAGGTGCATTTCTTAAAGTAACACCATTGTTTATGCCTCAAGGTGGATTTAGGTCTTCCATCTTTTTTTACTTTTTTTTTTTTTTTTTTTTTTTGCATTTCCTATATGTTCTTATCGAGCAAAGTTTCAGATTAAAGATAGATTGAGTTGAATATTATCTGATTAAAAAATATTAGATCCTTTATCAGATTCAAATTATCCATGCCACATATGTAGAACAAAAGAAAAAAAAATCAGAGCCCATGTAAATGCAAGCATGAGAATACATGCTGCGCCTTCCCTGCACAGGATCACGGAGTCAGTAAGAAATCAGAAAGGGAATGCCACACCAGGTAAAGGATTACATGTGGCACAGTGAAGGACAATTCTCTCAAAATAAGAACAACCCTATCTTGAACTGAATTGACAAAATGGGAATGGATTGGGAAGAATTTTTCTTTATTCTCATAATAGTTATCCAACTACAGGAAAGCAGTTGGGCCTCAGAAACAAATGGATCCAGGAATGCTCATGAGATCCTCTTTCCAGTCCTCTCCTTTGCAACTGTCTTCATGCCTGGTGGTTCCTTTTTTTTTTTTTTTTTTTTTTTGAGATGCAATTTTGCTCTTGTTGTCCAGGCTGGAGTGCAATGGCATGATCTCAGCTCACTGCAACCCCTGCCTCCCAGGTTCAAAGGATTCTCCTGCCTCAACCTCCCAAGTAGCTGGGATTACAGGTATGTACCACCAAGCCTGGCTAATTTTTGTATTTTTAGTGAAGATGGGGTTTTGCCATGTTGGCCAGGCTGGTCTTGAACTCCTGACCTCAGGCTATCCACCCGCCTCGGCCTCCCAAAGTGCTGGGATTACAGATATTAGCCCAGCCAGGTTCCTTTTTATTCTCTCTTGAAATCAATTTTCTTTTCCTTCCTAGTTCAAATAGTGGAAAATATTGCCATCAACAGTCTAGTAGCTCAGTCGTGCCATCCAAGTGTCAAAATTCCTAGAGTTTGGCTCAGTTTTGCTCAAGTGTCCATCTTTGGACCAATCACTTTTGACTATGGGAATGGGCTAAATTGGACCATCTGGAGTGAGGTGCCCTCCTCTGAACCAATCAACGATAGCCAGAGATTAAGTCCCGCTAAGCAACATAGCTACCTGTGCTGTCCTCATAGTGGGGAACAGATGAGGGAAAGTGCTCAAGAAAGAGTCAGAAAGGCCGAAGCTTACAGAGTAATTTTAGCTTCTGGGCTGGGTGCATAATTTGCAGGACCCAGTGCAAAATGAAAATGCAGGGTCTTGTCTAAAAATTATGAAGATTTTTGGGGCCAGGCGCGGTGGCTCATGCCTGTAATCCTAGCACTTTGGGAGGCCGAGGCAGGCAGATCACAAGGTCAGGAGTTTGAGACCAGCCTGGCCAACATGGTGAAGCCCTGTCTCTACTAAAAATACAATAATAATAATAATAAAATTTAGCCAGGTGTGGTGGCAGGCACCTGTAACTCCAGCTACTTGGGAGGCTGAGGCAGGAGAATCGCTTGAACCCAGGGGGCAAAGGTTGCAGTGAGCCAAGATCACACCACTGCACTCCAGCCCAGGTGACAGTGCGAGACAAGACACCATCTCAAAAATAAAATAAAATAAAATAAGTGCGAAGATTTTCAAGCAGCAGAGTCTTAAGCTAAGTGTGAGGCCGTTTGGAGTGTTGAGCCCTGTGTGGTAGCACAGGTTGTATGCCCATAAAGCTGACCCTAATTGCCTTCTACCATTCCCTTGTAAAAGTAAAAAATAGGCTGGGTGCGGTGGCTCACGCCTGTAATCCCAGCACTTTGGGAGGCCAAGGCCGGTAGATCCCAAGGTCAGGAGATTGAGACCATCCTAGCTAACATGGTGAAACCCCATTCCCACTAAAAATACAAAAAAATAGCCAGGCATGGTGGTATGCACCTGTAGTCCCAGCTACTCGGGAGGCTGAGGCAGGAGAATCGCTTGAACCCCAGAGGCAAAGGTCACAGTGAGCTGAGAGCACATCACTGCACTACAGCTTGGGCAACAGAGTGAGACTCCATCTCAAAAAAAAAAAATAAAAAGTAAAAAATAAAAACAATGTAATGACAAAGTTTACCAGGTTAGTACTGAGGGCCTACTATTTGCACAACATCCTCATGATACCAAGATATAAGTTTTCCATTTTATATACGGAAACACATGCTTGAGGAGACAAGGATTGTCATCTAAATTCTACAGATCCAGCAATTCCAAACTCAAGTCTTTTGAATTGAGGGTGGGGGATGTTCTTATTCTACGTAACCAAGACATGAACCTCATCATTGTTTTAGGTAATGATATTTAGATTTTCTCCCTCTTCAATTTTTTTTCTATTGATTTGCAATTTAATTCAATGGTGGGAGTAAATTCATGCTATAGGTGGAGACGTATCCTTTTCTGCCTAGATTAGAATTATTCTAATACATGAAAATATTATTCTACTAGACACTCAAAGATGACTAAGAACAAAAATGACAAAGGACTCTAATATTAGAACCACATTAGATTTAATATTATCTAAGTAGTAGAAATATAACCTAAATGTCAGCTGTCAGATACCCTTCTCAATATTTTTGTAAACTCTTGTGGACTTAGGCTCATGGTGACTTGTTCTCTCTGAGTTTCTGTCTCCCAAATGCCCCAGTTCCCCACATCTCGTCTATCACAGACATTATTTGTTTCATTTGAACTGTGCCAACCCAGCATTTAAACCTACCCGCTTTCCCTTAATTTCCCTAAAACCAACCACACGGATATTCACATTTTTTGCTATTGTTGTTTTATTTTGTTCAAATTGAGACAGGGTCTTGCTCTGTCACCCAAGCTAGAGTGCAATGGCACAATCACACCTCACTGCACCCTCAAATTCCTGGGCTCAAGTGATCCTCCCACCTCGGCCTCCCAAAGGTCTGGGATTACAGGTGTGAGCCACCATGCCTGGCAGTACTTGCATTGTACTAACTATCTCAATCTTTCATTGAAGCAATACAAATAAGTCAAAAACAAGTGTTAAGCGTCTACTTTGTTTAAAGCTCTTCAGCCCCAACTCATAGTTGGCTGTCCTTCCCGTTACCACAGAAAATGTTGGCTCTTTGACCTATTACCCTAGTGGGCTGTCATTACCGACCCAAAGACATTAACATTACTACTTCTGCTAAACCTACTCTTACTATTTGAACAATACAGAGAGCACTGGCTTAAGTTTTCACAGCGAAAACACTCTTCATCTTCCCCTATCTCCTCCAAACCATCACCAGCGATTTCTCAAATTGGAATGAAACACCAAAGAGATGGAGGTTTTTTTTTTTTATTTTCACTATATAAATCTTGCCACTCCCTGTTCCAAGGAAACTTTTTCTTAGAAGGCAGAAGGGCCCAAAGACAGCTTGGGTTTTAAATAAAAATTTTATTTCACCACACTACACTGGGAACAAGTAAAATAAGCTTCTTTACTGTTTCATAAAATGTAATTCCATTTTAGCTTATTTTAATCTCAATTTTCTTTTGTTTCTATAGAAACAAAGAAATCAAGTCCCAGCATTGTGTTCACACAGTGAATTTTCAGTTTATAAAATGGTTTTTCTCTATTATTTTAGTGTCTAGCAAATTCAAAAGTGCTATTAAAACCAAGTTATTTATCATAAAATCTATAATTTAAAAAAACCTCCACCCCCCCCAAACATGACAAAGAACACCAAAGAAAATTAAACTATTAAACTATGTATTATAATGTTCCTGAAACTATTAATGCCATGAAGTAACAAAGTCTTGTAAGGTGGCGCTTCTCTTAGGCAACTCAGTTTTATAAAATATATTTGTAAGTGCTAGTTCCTTCTTTTTTTTTTTTTTTTTTTTTTTTTTTTTTTTGAGACGGAGTCTCGCTCTGCCGCCCAGGCTGGAGTGCAGTGGCGCGATCTCGGCTCACTGCAAGCTCCGCCTCCCGGGTTCCCGCCATTCTCCTGCCTCAGCCTCCCGAGTAGCTGGGACTACAGGCGCCCGCCACCTCGCCCGGCTAGTTTTTTGTATTTTTTAGTAGAGACGGGGTTTCACCATGTTAGCCAGGATGGTCTCGATCCCCTGACCTCGTGATCTGCCCGTCTCGGCCTCCCAAAGTGCTGGGATTACAGGCTTGAGCCACCGCGCCCGGCCGTTCCTTCTTTAATAATTAATTTTACTTACCTGATTTGTTATTTCTCCCAGTCTCTTAAAATGAAAGGGAAATTGGGCCGGGCGCGATGGTTCACGCCTGTAATCCCAGCACTTTGGGAGGCCGAGGCGGGTGGATCACGATGTCAGGAGATCCAAACCATCCTGGCTAACATGGTGAAACCCTGTCTCTACCAAAAATACAAAAAAAAAAAAAAAAAATTAGCCGGGCGTAGTGGCGGGTGTCTGTAGTCCCAGCTACTCGGGAGACTGAGGCAGGAGAATGGTGCGAACCCTGGAGGGGGAGCTTGCAGTGAGCCGAGATCGCGCCACCGCACTCCAGCCTGGGCGACAGAGTGAGACTCCGTCTCAAAAAAAAAAAAAAAAAGGGGGGGAATTGCACTTGTGCCCATCACAATGGAAATAATCTTCAGTTAAAAGTCCAGGAAAATGTTTTGAGAGATGGTAATGCCAATAGAGGATTTCACATAAAGAAATACGGAAATCTAAGCCAGGCGCAGTGACTCATGCCTGTTATCCCAGCACTTTGGGAGGCTTAGGCGGGAGGATCACCTGAGGTCGGGAGTTCGAGACCAGCCTGACCAACATGGAGAAACCCCATCTCTACTAAAAATACAAAATTAGCTGGGTGTGGTAGCACATGCCTGTAACCCCAGCTACTCAGGAGGTTGAGGCAGGAGAATCATTGGAACCTGGGAGGTGGAGGTAACGGTGAGCCAAGATTGCGCCATTGCACTCCAGCCTGGGCAACAAGTACGAAACTCTGCCACAAAAAAAAAAAAAAAAAAAAAAAAATACAGAAATCCAATATTTTTGAGTGTGCATTATATTTAGTATGCTGTCGTAGGTAGAGTAGAATGTATCAAAATGACTTTAATTAGAATACCAGTCTTGTCTTTCATAAGGTAGAGGACTTCCAGTAAATTATGGGACCTCCATTTGCCTCAGTCTCTTTGTCTGTGAAATGGTTACAAAATTTATCTTATAAAGTTATTGCACACTTATTATTGGGCACTTTACAAAAGTGATCTCATATAACCCTCGGAACAACCCTATGTAAGAGGTACAGCTGGTTCTTGAATAACTATTTCATTCAGTTTTGTTTCTTTACAATATTGATGGGAAAAAATGTCTATCCCAGCTGGGGCCACAATCTTCCTTGGTTTTCTCCAGGTATCCCCTAAAGATGTGCACGTCAAGTTATCCGATGTATCCACACGGTCCCAGTGTGAGTGAGTGTAAGCGTGGGTGGGTATGAGTGACTCCCGCAGTGGGGTGACATCCTGCCCAGGGCTGGTTCCAACCTTATGCTCTGAGCTGCCAGAATGGGTTCTGATCATTCCTAACCCTGAATTGGAAAAAGCATTTAAATAATGACCTTATTTGTGTTTATTAATCTTTCTTAAATATATGTGTAATCGCATTTATTTCAATGTTTAATATTAGAAGTGTTTTAGTTTTTTGTTATTGTTTTTTGTTTTGTTTTGTTTTTGAGATGGAGTCTCGCTCTGTCACCCAGGCTGGAGTGCAGTGGCGCGATCTTGGCTCACTGCAACCTCCACCTCCCGGGTTCAAGTGATTCTCCTGCCTCAGCCTCCGGAGTAGCTGGGACAACAGGCGCACGCCGCCATGCCTGGCTAATTTGTGTGTGTGTGTGTGTGTATTTTAGTAGAGACAGGGTTTCACCATGTTGCCCAGGCTGGTCTCGAACTTCTGAGCTCAGGCAATCTGCCCGCCTCAGCCTCCCAAAGTGCTGGGACTACAGGCATGAGCCGCGCCCAGCCATGTTCTAGTTTTTATTTAGAAGTTTGGCGATGTTTTTGTGACCAGAAGTACTTCCTAGGCCATTAACTCTTGAGTATGTGAATAAGCCCATGGTAAGATTGGGTTTTTTTTTTTGTTTTTTTTTTTTTAATGCATCGTTTTGCTTAAATTCAGTTTCCAAGAACCTATGGGTGACATTGAGGACTTACTGTAATAATATCCCAATTTTTGTGGCAAGAAAATGAAGATTCAGAGGGATTAAGTAACTTGTTGAAGCATTAAGTGGCAGAACTGGAATTCAAACGTAAGCCTCTGATTCTAAATCCTGCCCTCTGAACTTCCATTCCCTATCTACTATAGCAAGTTCTTTTATGTTAGTTCATTATTTCCCATTTTTGAAAAGCAGTGGTGCTCAAAGTGTGGTCGCCATACTGGGGCAGCAGCGGTGTCACCTGGGGATTTATTAGAAATGCCAGTTCTCATGCCCTACCCCAGATGTATTGAATTAGAAACACCAGGGATGGGGCCCAGCAATCTGTTTTAATGAACCCTCAGATGGTTGTGATTCGTGCTAACGTTTGAGAACCACTCCATAAAGGTTATGAATGAAGACGTGATTTGGGTGGCTAAAAATCACTACAAGAACAGAAAGACACAAGGAACCATAATACAAGTAAAATTCTGATTAATGCAATGAAAGAGATCAATAAAGTGCAAAGAGGAAATAATGGAAGGAAAGATTAATTTAGAGTGGTCACTCTGGGAATTTGAGCAGGGCTTTAAAGAACGGATAGGACAGGCGAAAATGAGGGTAAAGTGGTGGGCAGGAGGAGGTGAAGAGTGTCATGAAAGTAGCTCTATTGTGCTGGAGTGCAGGAGGATTGAAAGATATGAGGGATATCAGACTGAGGACATGAACTGGAGCCAAGCAGAGGGGGAGAATGTATTCTGTGCACAATTGGGAAGGTTTTAACAATGTTTCCAGAGAGAGGATAACAGGTTTTAACAATGTTTCCAGAGAGAGGATACAGGGTCATAGCTTTGGAAAGAGAAATCTGATGGCAGCCTGGAGAATGGGATGGCAGGGGAGAGAGTGATGGCAGGCAGTTAGGCTCAAAGCCCGAAGCACCCTCCCTGGCCAGAGCCTGTGCTGAGCCCCTTAGAGAAATTGACCTCACACTGTATGTGGGTCTGCGTATTAGGTGTGTAGAATATATACATATAAAAAATACCTGTAAATAATCTCTTCATCTTCTACTACATGGTCCTTTTCAGTTTTCCTTTTAAGAGTGATTAATTTCTGGCCAAAGTGTCTCACGCCTGTGATTCCAGAACTTTTGGAGTCTAAGGTGGGAGGATCGCTTGAGCCCAGGAGTTCGAGACCAGCCTGGGCTCGAACATGGTAAAACTCCATCTCCACAAAAATAAAAAATTAGCAAGGTGTGGTGGCACGTGCCTGTTGTATTAGTCAGTTCTCATGCTGCTAATAAAGATATACCCCCCCCCCAAGACTAGGTAATTTATGAAGAAAAGTGGTATAATTGGCTCACAGTTTCACATGGTTGGGGAGGCCTCACAATCACGGCGGAAGGCAAAAGAGGAGCAAAGTCACGTCTTACATGGTGGCAGGCAAGAGAGAGCATGTGCACGGGAACTCCCCTTTATAAAACCATCAGCTCTCATGAGACTTATTCACTACCATGAGAACATCATGAGAAATACCCACCCCTATGATTCAATTATCTCCCACCAGGTCCCTCCCACAGTAAGTGTGAATTATGTGAGCTACAATTCAAGATGAGATTTTGGGTGGGGACACAGCCAAACCATATCACCTGTGGTCCCAGCTACTCAGGGGAGTGAGGTGGGAGTATCGCTTGGGCCCAGGAGGTAGAGTCCGCAGTGAGCTGTAATTGCACCACTGAATTCCAAAAAAAAAAAAAAAAAAAAAATGAGTGATTTATTTCTAATTGTGAAACTCATGCATCTTTATTAGAAATTCATAAAATTTAGAGAACTTTAAAGATGATAATAGAAATCACTTAGACTATTGTTAGCACTCTGATGCAAATCATTTGAAAGATGTGTATGCATATATGATACATGTATCCCTCCATATGGATCAGACCTTGATACAACTGTTTTTCTTCTTATTCATTGAACATAGTAGGCACTTTTCCATGTAATCAAAATTATCGGAAAGCACCAATTTTGATGAGTACATAGTGTTCTAGCTCATGGGTATTCTGTAGTTTATATAACACTTCAATGGCCATCCTTCTGCACCCAGCCTTGCCTACAATTCTACATCTGTAGTCATCTCAACAGGTAGATTCTTGCGGGTGGAATAAGGCTCAGATCCTAAGAATATATCCTAACCTATTCTAATTTCATATCATGAGATTGGCCCCTAGGAATGATGCACTATTTCACTCTTTAACTAATGTTTATGAATATATCAAGCTTACCATGACCTCACCAGTGTTAAGCATCATTTAATTTATCTTGATGTATGCTTTTTATAGCAATATAATACTGTTAGGACTGATAATAGCACAACACTGGCACTGCCTTTTTAGCATAGCCTGAGAGTGACTTGGCTGACATTTTTAGAATTTAATCCCCCTCAAAACCACTTTTCTGATACAGGCATTGTGAGTCTATGGGTACCAACTCATGCTGTCAGTAGCTATCAATAAATATTGCAAACTATGAGAGAGTGCAGAGTGAAATGTCTTGGAGACCAAAGAAAAATCCCATGAGAAACAGAAGACAGCAAATAAATCTGGATTCTGGACCTACAGCAGATTCATTTATTAATTCATCCATTTTAGTAATATACAGGGTGATAAATTTGGAATAACATAAAGGGCTTCATTGATTATGAACAGAACATTGGGTGCAGACAAGATTTTCTTAATGCATGGGAGGTTAAGAATGATCCCTTTTGATGTTAATTGGAAGAATTTTCTATAGGGTAGGTGCTTTCTTGACAAATGAGTTCTCAGTTAATTTCAGGGCATGGTAAGTGAGTGGTACACTCTTTAAGAACAAGTTTTCCTCTCATTTATCAATACTGTGCCCTATAATGCTATATTTAAAATTGCTTTCACTTATGATTACATTCTTATAAAACTAAATTCAGAGTGAGGTCAAGAATATAACCACTTTGTGTTTAATTAGTAAGGAATAGTTTACAACAACAGAAAACTTGTTATTTCTCTGTGTGTTGAACTGAGAAATTCCTACTAATACACAATTCAGCTCACAGCATCAGCCCTGGAAGGTCTTCTTCACCATTCACAGATTGAATTAGTCAGGATGTTCTCTCTGCTTCTGCAGTCCCTTTCATCTGTCTCTGTTATGTCACTAATTGTGTTGCCCTGGAACCAACTGGTGCCATGTTGCTCTCTCCAACTGAACTGTGAGGCCCTGAAGTCAGAAGTCATGATTCTCTCCATCTCTAGCACACAGGACAGTGCCCGTTCTCAATATTTTCTTGCTGAATAAATAGATTAATGAACAGGGACAGTAGTAGTGTGTCTGAAATTTATTCCTTCCAGTGGGTTCTTGGTCTCACTGACTTTAAGAATGAAGTCACGGACCTTCCAGATGAGTGCTACTGCTCTTAAAGATGGTGGGTCCGGAGTTTGTTTCTTCAGATGTTCAGATGTGTCCGGAGTTTCTTCCTTCTGGTGGGTTCCTGGTCTCGCTGACTTCAGGAGTGAAACTGCAAACCTTCACAGTGAGTGTTACAGCTCTTAAAGGTGGTGCATCTGGAGTTGTTTCTTCCTTCCGGTGGGTTCATGGTCTCACTGACTTCAGGAATGAAACCACAGACCCTAGCAGTGAGTGTTACAGCTCATAAAGGCAGTGCAGACCCAAAGAGTGAGCAACAGCAAGATTTATTGTAAAGAGCGAAAGAACAAAGCTTCCACAGCGTGGAAGGTGACCTGAGCAGGTTGCTGCTGCTGGCTTGGGTGGCCAGCTTTTATTCCCTTATTTGGCCCCACCCATGTCCTGCTGATTGGTCCATTTTACAGAGTGCTGATCATTCCATTTTACAGAGTTCTGACTGGTGTGTTTACAAACCTTTAGCTAGACACAGAGCGCTGATTGGTGCATTTTTACAGAGTGCTGATTGGTGCATTTACAAACCTTTAGCTAGACACAGAGGGCTGATTGGTGCATTTTTACAGAGTGCTGATTGGTACATTTACAAACCTTTAGCTAGACACAGAGCACTGATCAGTGCGTTTTTACAGAGTGCTGATTGGTGCGTCTACAATCCTCTAGATAGAAAAGTTCTCCAAGTCTCCACCCAACCCCGAAGCCCAGCTGGCTTCACCTCTCAGTAGCAATGAAGTAGAGGCACACAGAGTCCACTTGGCTTTTTAAAAATCTAAGCAAAAGGACAGTGAAGATGTGAAGTTAGATGATAGATGATAATGGTGGGAAACAAGGAGTGTTTTATTCAAAGTCAGTGGAAATTTATTTCAAGTAAACATAGGAAAGTTAAGAAGAAAGCTGTGTAGAGACTGTCAATTGCCCACCCCAAAACATTTTGGACTTTCTTCCTTTCTAATGTAACTCCCATTTATTGAAACAGCACTGTGCCTCGATCTTTTGAACTCCATTTCTCTGCCTCCCTTGTACATCAGGGTGGTCATGTGACACTACTCTGCTCAATTCAATGTCAGCAAAGATTATTACATGTTGCTTTCAGGAATGCTCCCCTTAAAGGGTGGCAGTTTCAGTTGGCAGATGCCCTTTGGTTCTGTGATCATCCTCTTCCTTTCTGCCTGAAATGCAGAAGCTGCAGCTAGAGCTCCAGCAACTATCTTGAGAACATAAGAATGAGCATCACAGAGAATGAGCACACACCCTTGCTTCGGTCTATCTAGCTTATAAGTGTGAAAAACATTGTGAGATAAAATTGACAGGCCTTACAATGAAGCTGGGGTATTTCCTGGATCTAGAGGTCAAACAAGAGTGTAGGGACAAAGATAATGCTGAAGTTTTGAGGTTTTAACACCAGGAGGTTTATTTCCATATACAAACAAAATGGCTGAGACAAAGGGGAAGGGATAGGAGAGCTAGCTTACAGAGACAATTGAAGAGTTTTGGCTTTATATACTGAGCTTGAGGAAATCCAGGTGAAGATAACAAGCTTAGGAGAAAAATCATGGTGGCCCAGCTCTTTGGATAGAGGAGATAACTGGAGTAGCAAGAATGGATGGCTTTGCTTAAAGATAAAGGATCAGGCAAAGAGAAGATGATAATGAACAGAACCCTGAGCATGCACCTTAAAGCAACAGAATAGTATTCATCAGAATTCAGAAGAAAACGAAATACAAGAAGAGTGCAGGAGACAGCAAGTCCTAGGATTTTCAACATGGTCAATGGTGCAAAATGGCAAAGGAGAAGAATCAAGTTGACCCTTGGGCAGGTAAAGGGGCCTGTGAAAAATATGGTTTCAGTACCTGGGAGTGGAAAGAGCTGGAGATTCAAAACCCATGAGGAAGTGTTCCCAAGGAGAGTAAGACTTCAAGGATTTTTACTATGAAGGGAGGAAGAGAAATTACCATGTAACTAATACCATAAAAAGGTAGCAGGCCAGTCACTCTCCCCAGAGCAGCCTGAAAACAATTTTTTCATTGGCTGAACAATATGACATTTTAATATTTAATCAAATCTAATAGTTACTAAGTTTCTACATTTAATGTGAATGGGGAATATAAAATAAGCTGCCAGTCACATTTTGGGCCATCCAGATTGCTGGTAGTAAATCTTTGTTTTTAAGACAAGCATCCTGGCCAGACACGGTGGCTTGTGCCTGTAATCCCAGCACTTTTGGAAGCTGAGGTAGGAGGATCAGCTGAGGTGGTAGTTTGAGACCAGCCTGGGCAACATATTGAGACCCTGTTTTTATTTTTAAAAAATTAAAATTAGCCAAGTGTGACGGTATATGCCTGTGGTCCCAGCTATTCAGGAGGCTGAGGTGGGAGAATTGCTTGACCCCAGAAGGTGGAGGCTGCAGTGAGCCAAGGTCGTTCTGCTGCACTCCAGCCTGAGCAACAGAGCAAAACCAATGCTGTCCCAGAGAAGAGAAGGGAAGGGAAGGGAAGGGGAGGGAAGGGGAGGGAAGGGGAGGGAAGGGGAGGGAAGGGGAGGGAAGGGGAGGGAAGGGGAGGGGAGGGGAAGGAAGGAGAGGGAAGGGGAGGGGAGGGGAGGGAAAGGGAGGGAAGGTGAGGGGAGGGGAGGGAAGGGGAGGGGAGGGGAGGGAAAGGGACGGAAGGTGAGGGGAGGGGAGGGGAGGGGAGCGGACGGGAGGGGAGCGGAGGGGAGGGGAGGGGAGGGGAGGGGAGGGGAGGGAAGGGAAGGGAAGGGAAGGGAAAAAAGAAAAACATTCTGTGAAATCCCTAAGTCCCTAATATAAGAAGGTTTGTAAACAATATATTGCTATTTTATAATTAAGAGCCCATGGGTTTAATGTTTTAATTCCTCAATGATTTTATTATGGCCTTTGCATTTATTTATACCTTTTAACCTTCCCCTCTTAACGGGTGAAAATTGGATGCTAAAAATTGCCAAGGTCAGCATTGCTTCATACTTGGCATTGGCCCAGCAAGCGTTTTCCACCTTCTCCCCTAGATCCTTATATTTAGCCAGATTTACTTGGATCTGACCAAGTAGGCTACTCCAGGCTCATACTGGCACTTCTCCTAAGTCAACTCACCCACTGATTCTATAGCATATATAACTTCATGGAGGGAAGGTTCAGAGAGAACTCGAGGATCTATCCACATTCTCATATGTCTGTATTTGGACTGGCACCTAGAATTATGAGTATATAAAATCACCATGATCATCATTTATACATGTATTAATAGCCAACAATTTTTCTAGCATTAACTGTGTGCCAAATATTTTATACACATTACATGATTTCATTCTGCAACACTACTAACCCCATTTCACAGATTATAAAATTGATTGTCAAAGATTTTTAGGGACCCATATAAGGCCACAGAGCTAGAAAACAGAGGGGCAGAAATTTGAACCTAGAGGTGTTGCATTGCAAAGTTCAAATTTCTAATCACTGGGATTTATTGACTTTCATATTATCATGGACACTTCAATTTTAGAAGTAGTTTTATAATTTTGCTCCTCATAATGACCCAATTAAAATGGGTATAATTATTTTTCATTTGTATTATTAATTTTACTCACAGGTAACAACTGAGACTCAGAAATATGCCCTAGACATTCAGCTAGTCATGAACCAAGTCAACATTCAAGCCCAGATATCCCACTCCAAATTCTAATCCCCTTCTTTTAACTACTTTACACTAGAATGTAAAATATGTGTATTAAGTCTAGTCTCTGCTGTGGTGGTCAGACACCTATACTACAACCATTTGGATTGATTGTTTTCTTTGTTCTTAGTTATCTATTTTAAAAACACCATCCTCCAATGGTTTCTAAAATCCTGTAATCCATATTAGAGATGGATCCACCAGATCATTTGGAACAAGGCTTTGGGGTCGATCATTTTTAGAACCAAAAGCAGAGCAAACCATTTTTGGTTTACTATTTTGAGGTTCTGAAATGTTCCGTTGCGTTTGTTCCCTTTGGTCTGCAGCCAGGAACAGAGGCAGAAGGGCTCAAATACCAAATGAAAGGGTGTTCTCACAGTGTTTCTGGCCAGGACCACAGTGGAAATATCGGAAAGCTCACGAGCGAAAGCTGTTCTTCTGAGATTTTTATCTCAGAGACCTGTAAAAGCAAGATTCTTGCAAAAATATATATTTTTTTCCTCTGAGTAGTTATCTGAAGCAAATTCTTACTGTGAACTCTGCCAGACCTGACTTTCCATGTCACATCTCTCCATCCCTACCCATGATGTCTATTCATCCATCCCAAGACCATGTGTCTATGTCTGTGTCCTCTTCTGCTTGAATGACTAGGTGATTCTTTTACAAATACACCTCAGAGGTACACTTTGCTATTCTGCTTTTTCATTCCCAGAAGGACACATTAGAAGCCATTTATTCTACTTTCTTTAAGAGTACAGACCAGGCAAATGAGGTCACCAAAAAAATCTACATGATTATATTCAACTTCCCAAAAGCTCTTAAATTGTTGACTTAAGAGAAATAGTGCTATCCTCAAGACTCCTCAAATTTTTTACTGTATCCATATCCATTTCTACCACCTATTTTTGATTATTAGATTAATATAGCTTGAAGCATAGCATTTCTAAATTTTATCACATTCCACAGGTTTCAAGGGTAAAGTAGGAGCTCTCAAAATGTAATTGTCTTCCCTTTATTTAACAGCCATGGACTTGTGAATTTCTACTCTTTATGTATGAATTTTATTTCTAAATTAATAGTTTAATTTTTTCTAGATCATTTGTGTCCTACCCTCATAACTACTTCAGTTAAAGTAAAAACTACAGTATTTAAATAGAATCATGCTCAATATGAGAGTCCGTTTAAACTAGCAGTTCAAGAAAAGAGCAGACATCTTTCAAGATGACCAGAAAGGCTGGGTCTCTGTCAGACCAAAAACAAGCAGGAAATTCCTTGAGGGAGGTTATAGAAAGGTAGGACATTAGTTAGAGATCGTAAAGAGGAGTGTTCACTAAAGCATGTTCCATCGAACATCAATAAATAATTGCCACTTGAAGAAAGAATTGAGTAGTTAAATAACTTTGAGAAACACTGAGTTCAACCAACTTAGCCAGTTCCTTTTGTCAAGTTCTTTCAGAAACTTTAAGGAGCTAATGGTCCCATTAACAGTTTGGAAGGGAGTATAATGTGCAGCTGCCAAATATGATTGATGGTACACAGTTTTTCCACAGACCATCTCATGGGGTTATTGCTCCTTAGAATTCACTTTGGGGAGCTCTGAACTAGAACAACCATGGCCCATTGGAAGAAAAATAAGTGACCCTCTTCTGAGCATTGCACTGGTGTCTTAAGTATATCATTGTATTTAGTCTTCACAACAGTCCTGTACACTGAATAGAAAATGTTGTTTCTATTTTACAAATGAGGACACTCAAGTGCAAGGGATTTATTAGTAGTTATTGACCCCCACTGCTTTTAAGCAATATGGAGACCAATCTCTGACCTACTGAGCTAAAATTTCAGGAGGATGGTCCAGGTGTATATGTGCATATATAACGCTCAACAGACGTTTTTGTCGTATAGTAATGTTTGGGAACTATTGGAAGAAACTATTTCCCCATGGTCTTGTAATTTTTTTTTTTTTTTTTGAGACAGAGTCTTTCTCTGTCTCCCAGGCTGGAGTGCAGTGGCGCGATCTCGGCTCACTGCAACCTCCACCTCCCAGGTTCAAGTGATTCTGGTGCGTCAGCCTCCCGAGTAGCTGGGATTACAGGTGTGAGCCGCGACTTTGAATTCTATCTTCTGACTCCCAAGTGCAGTGTTCTTTTTACTGTAACATGCCACCCATGAATGATTCTCTGCTGCTGGATGTCTCTAGATAAAAATCTGAAAATTGTCAGAAGATACACACTGGCTGATTGGTACCCTTTCACCTTCACTGTTCAAGGTGGAACAGTGATCTCTAAGATAGCAGGTAAACAACACAATTCTTTAGAAATAAAAGTCAACACATTAAATTGCACATACTTCTCGTGAAACCACCTAGAGACATATGTCTTATAAGCATTGCATAAGGTATTGTCAGATTTGAATGCTTTCCTTACCATGATCAAATGGAGGCATTGTTGCATTTCTCCAGAGAATTATATATGGATTTCGAGTGTTGGGTGACTGGTCCTTAAAAATCTAAATTAAACTATGTTCTCAAATATAAAATAAGCCCTTTTCTTTGGTCTCTCTGAAATCCATGAAAACTTTCCTTTTCACATACAATGGTGAGTTTTCCAGATCTGCCTGCCTGCCCTTTCATTCTGATTGTGAATGTTCCGGTTCAACTCCCATTTCTGCAATAAAACTGCTTGTTAAAAAAAAAATTGTCAGCAACTATTAACCCCTTTGCTTCTGTTTCCTGTGGTCACAGATAGCAACTGGACAGACTCCTGATCTGAACACTGAGTTTGTCCAATTAAAGTGCCTCAGGTACTAATTCATGGGGAGTAGAGGGTATATTATTTTGTTTCTAAAGCAATATTTCTATCCTGCAGACATTTTACGTTAATCTCCTTAGGCTACTTACTCTTTCCTGGTGTCTCTATTAATAAGGAAACTTAGGCAGGTCTTGACCAGATAGAATGCCACCTCGTTTAGGCCACTCAATGGTAGATGAACACACTTCTCAGTTATTCCCTGAACTTTGGAATGAAGCAAGCAAACACCCAAACCTTGAAAAAATGTCTCCCTTTGCTCTCAAATGGACTAAGAAAATTACTTAGAAAGGAGCAAAGGAAAATTCAAAGAGAAATGAGCTTGTGCTGTTATATTTACAGGTAAAATGGCTGTCTTGGGATACATTGTGCATCTTTTGGTAATACACAGAGTACTCACTCAGTTGAGCCTAATGGCTCTTCGAAAGCCATTAAGGTGTACTAAGTAAATACATCTTTTTTGGTATGTGTGCTAATTTGAAAAACACTTTATTTTACTTAGAATGCATTCTTTCATGTCAGAAGCTACTGCCCCAGAAGTGGCCCCCTGTTTGGATTGGGCAGTTTACTGAGTAGGGAAGGGAGGTAAAGCCTTGTGGAAGAGGGTTTCTGCTGCACCTGGGAAAGCTCTGGTTAACAGCGGATGTTCATTTTCAAAAAATGCAAATAAATGCTTTGGAGGTGATTCACATCATCTAAGAGCTGCAAGCAATTCCTGAAGAGAAGGAGCTAAGAATATTCTTGAGTTAAGAGAAACCCCTTTATGACATCAAATATCAAATGCCTCATCAATATGGGAGAGGAAAACTTTTGAGATGGTGTGTCGGTGGGCAGGGGGTTGTTTACTATTTATCAACAAATGGGGAAGGAGAACCACATTACATGGTTTTAGTGAACCAAATAAGAATAATTGTTTAACTAGAGATTATTTGTCAAACCTACTTATTCTCTCAATGAGGGACAGGAAATCTGGAGTGCTAAATTGACTTGCCCACTATCCCAGAGCTACTAAGGAGCAAAGTGAAAGCTTATGTCTGTCTTATCATCCCCATGGTCACTCTATGGTAGACCTTCTGCATGCACCAGAAGTGGTCAATGCAGCTCCCTTTAACAAAATTTCACCAAGGTATTCGAAAACCCACAGTCAGCCCTGTTCTTAAGAGACCCACAGTTTGATTTCATTGAATGCCTAAACTTGGACCATAACCCTCATTCATATCCATGTATTCCCTATCTTGGATGGTGGCACCACGTCAGGTACCATACTCCAGAACTCAGAGTCAGCCTGGATTCTCTCTCTTCCTTCTGCACCTGAGCTCACCCCTATCTGCTACCAACCACCCAGCTCTCCCACTGTTCTGCGTCCCAGTGAACCTCACCTCCTCCAAGCCCTTACAACCTGGCCCTGGACCACAGACTGCCTTACCCCTTTCCTAATGGGCTTTACCATCCTAGTTGTTATTCTTCACACAGGTTTGAGCAGAGGCATTTCAGCTGTGCCCAAGCCATCGTTTGTCCTTCTGCATAAAGCTTAAGCAATTTGACCTGGGAAAGAAAACACCCATGACCTGGCCACTGCCTGCCTCTCCAATAGCATCACTCTCATTACCCACTACCGCTAGCTCTGTGCAGCATAACATTGATTGCTGGTACTTTCTTACCTCCCACCCACACACACACACTCCACACACATACACACACCATGTGGCTTCATCTCCCAATGACTTTCCTGCCTCACTGCCTGGAATGCCCTCTTACTCTAGTCTCCCCCACCTAGTCCACCTAGATAACTTCAACTCATTCCCTAAGACTTGACATACATACCATCACCACCACCTCTGCTGGAAAACTTCCTGTGTCATCTGACACCCCACACTCACCAATGAGGTGATCCTCCCCATTGTTCCCATAAGGCACTTCATCCTACATTTCTGCGTTTAGTTCTCTGCATGTGATCTTCACCATGGAAGAGAGTGAAGTAACTCTTTGAAATTCAGAATCATGTTTTATTTATCTTTGTATTCTAAATGCCTATCATGGGGCCAAGAGTTTAATGGTGCTCGGACTTTGTTGAATAAATGGAGAAATAAAGCATTCATATCCCAGATAATTCCATTTTCCAAAAGTATGCTACAGTATGGAATCTCATTTTAATGTAAGTGTAAAAATTTCAACCTTTGATTTCTTTATTTTTAGGAATTGCAAGCATGTACATTTTTACTTAGTTGACACATAATATCAAAGGATATTAAGCATTTTAAGTGGGACTCTTAATAATACTGTATTGGCCTCTAGTTGCAAATAAGCTAATATTTTCTAATTTGAAGTATTATCAGAATGAAGGATGAAGGCAGTGGAAGTAAACTCTTTTTTTTTTTAAATGGAGTCTTGCTCTGTCACCCAGACCGGAATGCAATGGCGCGATGAGCTTGGCTCACTGCAACCTCCACCTCCCGGGTTCAAGCAATTCTCCTGCCTCAGCCACCTGAGTAGCTGAGATTACAGGAGCCTGCCACCACACCTGGTTAATTTTGTATTTTTAGTAGAGACAGGGTTTCACCATGTTGGCCAGGCCAGTCTTGAACTCTTGACCTCAGGCGATCCATCCGCCTCGGCCTCCCAAAGTGCTGGGATTACAGGTGTGAGCCACAACACCTGGCCAGAAAACCATCTTATCTTGAGTACCCACTACTTGCTAGGAGTTATAATCTCTACTTTTCAGGTAAAGAAATACAGTTACATAGAGGTCAAATAACTTGAATATAGCAGAGTCAGGATTAGAACTCAGATCCATCTGAATCAAAATCTATGTCCCTCTGACTGCACCAAGTTGCCTCATGCAAGAATACCATCATATTACATTTAGATTTTATACAACTCATCTAAGAATGCATGAAGAATTTTTAAATGTTTAATACGTGAGAGATTCACAACTTTGCTTATAAAGTATTATATTGAAGTGAATTTCATTATTTTAAATAGCTTGTGTTTGATTTCTTTAGAGAAAAGAAAAAAATAATCAAAATAAAGATATAAAAATTCTTGGCTCTGAGCATTGCTCACCCCTTTAAAGGCTACAGACCATGGCCTCTGCCTCACAGAAAGCCCAAATGAATTCTATTTTCCTTTCTCCCTCATCCAGCAGAGCACAGCTTTGCAATCCTCCTTCCATTATTACCCCTTATTTCTTTTACCAACCCCATCTCATTTTAAAATATCATTTTTATGAAGGGTAATGTTACATGGTAGAAAACTGTAAAAAATTAATGGATAGAGTTGGTATGAGGAAAATGCATTATTTCAATAGTTTTATTACTTTTGCCCATTACGCATTTACAAGTCTTGTTGTTTATACGGGTATGTTTTATAGATGGTTCTATTCAAAACATATTACTCTAACACTTTGATCATTGAGAAATTTAAATCAACAGTCGGCTTGCTTTTCCAGAGGAAGAACTCTTTTGAAATATTTACCTAGATTGTTGTTAATATTCTTATTCTTTCGTAAAAAAAGATTATTAGAACCTCTCACAGAGGGTCATATAAAAATTATCTTAAGGTTGAACAAATGTCATTAGCCCATTCATTTAGCTCCTGAAAGCTCAACAACAAATATCTATTAGAACATCTATTGTTTTCAAATTCCTGGGCTCAAGAGATCCCCCCACCTTGGCCTCCCAACATGCTGCGATTACAGTTATGAGCCACCGTGCCCAGCCACATCTATTGTTCTCAGTATTTTATTTTGTTTGTCACTGACTCAAGTGCCTAGAACAGTGCCTGGTGCTGGTATGTGCTTTCAAAATACATGTCCAGTGAGAAAATGCTGTCTAGTAATCTGACCTGTCATCTAGTGATATCTTTTTCTGTGTTCACATTTTCATTCTATCACTTAGACAATCAGTTAAACTCTGACTAAATGAAGCAAAAGACCTGGAAGGATATGGAGCGGCTCAGAGAACCCAAAATCTGGATACTCAGATCATGACAGACCAAAGATGAGAACCAGATAGCTTCAGAGCTTTAGGTAGCAGGAATGAATAAATAGCCTCTTCAAGGTTCTGCTCACAGGAAGAATCTGTTCCAAGCATATTCCCACTTTTGTGTCTCACCACTCAGAATTCAGCTTCCCAGAAGGGAAAGCCTGAGTGGCTGAGCTTGAGCTATTCCCCCTGCTTAAGACTGGAAGGTGGATAGGGAGTGTACTTGGCAAAGCACCACATAAACCATGTAGACTGAGACCAAGCAGGGATGCCCCCTCGAGAAAATCCAGGTATTCCTCCTGAATGACAAACGAAATTGACAAATATCCACCAAGTCTCTGACAGCATTTGGATGGATTCGAATTGCATCTTCTAACAAAGTGATGAAATTCTTATGCATTAATTTTGCATCCTGAGGTCTCAAATTTCATTTTCTATATAAAATAGCCAGCAGTTTTACACAATATTATCTAATTGCATGCTTCCTCTCCCATTCTATTTCCCATGCCCACTCAGTCCAAAGAAATAGAAAACTGAATAATAAATTAAATACAAAGAGTGAGTTAATAGTAAGGGAGGCTGAAGAAGTTGATTTTGGATGAGTAAAACCTTAAAATCATTATACTGTAAGCCTAAGGTATAAAATTATCAACTATACTAATACTAATTAATAAACAATGATGTTTATGAGAGTCTTTTTTAAATGGGTGGGTCTCCGTAAAGAAAATCTACATGACAGATCTTATGCTCAGGTAAGCACAAAAATGGGCAAATTGTTTGAAGAACCCATAAAATGAGATTTAAGGCAAACTGAGAAAAACACTTCAGTGGGAGGGATGAAGGAAGAAAGCAGTTGGTTCCTTCTCCTTCATGGTCCAAAATGTTGCTCTTGATACTTCCTCTAACAAGCTATTCTCTCTCTCTTTCACCAGCCAATTCAAATGTCACCTACTCTTAAGACATTTCCTTTAATATATTCCTCATTTCAGTCAGCCAAGCCTTCTGTCCTATTCCTATAGTATTTTCTAAATGCAAGTATTGCAGCTTTATTTCATTGGCTTTTTCTCTTAATCTGCCGTATTAGTACATTATATTTATTGAGTGCTAGACATATAAGTGTTTTATCACACTTAGAAGTATTATAATAAGTAGGCCAGGCACAGTGGCTCATGCCTGTAATACCAGCACTTGGGGAGGCCAAGGTGGGAGGATCACTTGAGGTCAGGAGTTCAAGACCAGCCTGGTCAACAAGGTGAGAACCCGTCTCTACTAAAAATACAAAAACTATTAGCTGGGCATGGTGCTGGGTGCCTGTAATCCCAGCTACTCAGCAGGCTGAGGCGGGAGAATTGCTTGAGTCCAGGAGGCAGAGGTTGCAGTGAGCCGAGATTGCTCCTCTGCACTCCAGCTGGGGTAACAGAGCAAGACTCCATCTCAAAAAAAAAGAAAAAAAGAAGTATTATAAGTAAAACTATGTTTTATGTCTGTATTTATAAATATCATAAATATTTTGTATTTTATAGCATTAATTTTAAGTATTATATTATCACCCCAACAACCCTTTGTAGTTGGTCTTCTGGTTGTCTTTATTTTATAGACCAGAGAGATTAAGTGCAATCATGAGTCACTTAATGATTGGGAAACATTCTGAGACATGCATTGTTATGTGATTTTGTTGTCATTGTGTGAACATCAAAAAGTATAGTTATACAAACCTAGATGGCATAGCCTACAATACACCTAGGCTACATGATATGGCTTACTGCATCTAGGCTACAAATCTATACAGGCTAATATTTGTACATATTTGTGCAGATTTGTACACAAACCTGTACAAATATTTCTGTACTGAATGACGTAAGCAATGGTCACACCATGGTATTTGTGTATCTAAACATACCTAAACATATAAAAGGTATGGTAAAAATATGGTACCATTATAACCTAAAGGGACCACTGTCTTTTTTTTTTCTTTTTGTTTTGTTTGGCTTTGTTTTGCTTTTGAGACGGAGTCTCACTCTTGTCACCTGGGCTGGAGTGCAGTGGTGTGATCTTGGCTCACTGCAACCTCTGCCTCCCAGGTTTAAGTGATTCTCCTGCCTCAGCCTCCTGAGCAGGGGAGATTACAGGTGCCTGCCACCACGCCCAGGTAATGTTTTTTTGTATTTTCAGTAGAGCCCCGGGGTTTCACTATGTTGGCCAGGCTGGTCTCCAACTCCCGACCTCAGATGATCCGCATATAATCTTCAACTGCCAGGTGCAGTGGCTCACACCTGTAATCTCAGCACTTTAGGAGGCCAGGGCCAGAGGATCACTACAGCCTAAGAGTTCAAGACTCATCTAGGCAACATAGGGAGACCTTGTCTCTACAAAAAATAAAAATAAAAAAGTTAGCCAGGTGTGGTGATGCATATTTGTGGTCCCAGCTACTCGAGGGGCTGAGGTGGGAGAACCACTTGAGCCTGGGAGGTTGAGGCTGCAGAGAGCCGTGATGCACTCCAGCCTAGGACTCAGGGTGAGAGCTTGTCTGGAAAATAAAAACAGAAACATGATCCTCAGTGTTAATAGTTCCCAACCTGCTGATGTCTTTAACTCGGTCAGCCTCCTCTTTACCCTCCTGTTTACTCACAGAGCCACAGCAAGCACATTACCTAGGCAGAAAATATTAATGCAGATGCAAGCCTCAGGAGAACATTTTCCTGGGTTTCCACTGTGATCTCATGAGTTCCAAACTTATGGCCAGCCCTACTCAGCTTTTTGGATTATCTTGAAATCCCAAGACTCCCCCATTTCTTTCACAGAAAAATGCAGTAAAATACTATTTTATTTTATTTTTTAATCTACATTTTATTATTTCAACCAAAATAATATTTTACCAGAAGTGGTATAATAGTCAGTACAGTCTCTACCAGTCATTAGCCATGTTCTTGGTTGAATTTCTAAAACTGAAACTGGACTGTAAGTGCCTTGAGGGCAGGACCCAAGAACCATTTTTCTTTGTCTTTGTGTTCCTTCTGAGCCTAGAACAAGAGCACATGATATTTTAAGGAGCCTATCAGATAAAGCCATTTGAGCTACATTTTGATGCAAATGAAATATCAAACAGTTTGGGAGCTTTTTATAAAAACTATTAAGTTACAAGTGCAACGGTCAACATCAACTCTACTGTACTTGGTAATCACAAATGTACCACCTCAGGCTCCTTAGAAAGGGCCATCAGTCAGATTGGGTGTTGTGGCTCATGCCTGTAATTCCAGCACTTTGGGAGGCCAAGGCAGGTGGATCACTTGAGGTCACGAGTTTGAGACCAGCCTGGCCAACATGGTGAAACCTCATCTCTACTAAAAATACAAAAAAAAAAAAAAAAGGCTGAGCATGATGGTGGGCACCTGTAATCCCAGCAACTCAGGAGGCTGAGGCGGGAGAATCACTTGAGCCTGCGAGGCAGAAGTTGCAGCTAGCTAAGATCGCACCACTGCACTATAGCCTGGACAACAGAGCTGGGACTCTGTCTCAAAAAAAAAAAAAAAAGAAAGAAAGAAAGAAAGGGCCATGAGTCATCAGGAGACACGTGCTTGCTCATTCTCTGATGCTTCACTGGTATCTTGAAAAGCGTGCATCCCAGATTCACAAATGTCATCCTTAAAGTTAAAATGCCCCTTATGCTTGGCATATCATAATCCCCAGGGAGAAAGGGGACCCACTTTGAAAAGCATATAGATCATTACAGAATTAAAAATAAAAATAAAAAATGTTTTTCTGAATGCAAACTACAAAAATTCAAGCTCGATTTTATTTTTTTGGTTACAACAGATGATTCTACAAATTGTCAGGGATAGGGAGAAAGCTTGAGATTTTTGTTTCCCCAAAGAAGGTTGGATTCAAAAGTAGTCGAGAAATCCTGATATAGAAGATGGGTATCTGCTTTCTATAGACTTTCTAGTTATTTAGCCTTCCTCAATTGGTTTGTAATTGAGTAGCATGCCCCATAGAAGTTAAATTCTAAATGTACTATTGAATTGACCCTTGAAAATCCCTTAAACCAGCAGTAGCATAGAGGATGTGTGGACATGTGCATCATGGAGAAGAGTACTGTGTTGTATACAACTGAGAACCACCACCCATGCAGCAAGATACTCTCATCACCAGTAGGGAAGGATGGGCAATGTTGCTAAGAGTAGCTGATGGTATAGAAGATCCAAACCCTCATCCAATACTTCTCACTCCCAGGAAAAGAGCAGAAACTTACGCAATAAAATGGAGAGTAGAATTATTAACTACCCTAGTTAATTTTTTACATATACATATAGATGTATATGTGTGTATATTTGTCAAGGGCAAATATGTGAATTTTCTGAAGTTAAGCTCAGGATGCAATTCCAGTGTATATGCAGGAGGGGAAGGGGCTAGAAGGATAGTTGAACCCAATTATGATCCCTTGTCTCACTTTCTATCAATATTTAAGATCTTCAATTAAATTTATATCTCCTCTGTCAGTTGTATAAATATAAAGCCCCTTTACAATGAAGGTGGTCAAGAGAACTAATTGTCCTATAAAGATATTGTCCTTCTTAATAGACTTTATGAAATCATTGTATTTTTCCAATGCAAGCTTATTTTCCAATACACCCACATAAAATCCAATCAATATGGATCCTATTAAAACTGAAAACTATCCAAAAAATTATCCAAAATCAAGATAAGTGTTAGGGACAGACCAAGGCTCAAAAATGCAGCTAAGATCAGGACTCTCCACTGTACACATTACTCGTGATTTTTGTTTTTAAATAGCAACTGTATATTTCGAGTGGGTCAGCCACATGTCAGTGTCACTTAGTATGTGCTCAATAAATACTTGTCAAATAAAGGTTTGACAGATCAGATCTCTTCAAGAATGCTTTAAACTTGACTGCAAATGTAATGCAAGAGTCCATTTGCAATCTAGATGCTATTGTTTTAAGAACTTCAATGACATTTTTTATCTCCATAACTTACCAATATTGAAAAAAAGTATCTCAAATAAGAAGTTTTAATTTTAGCCTTCTGCAAATTGAGCAAGAAATACTATTGCTCATTGCACTATAATACATCAAAAAATAGTTATTTGACATGACATATCCTCTTTCACCATGATGACCTCCCACCTTTACTGTGGTACTGTCATTTTTAGGTGACACCTGCTTTGCTTGCAACCAACAGCTCTGTGTGTGCCATGCTGCAGCAGATGGCTTGAGGCATGATGTGTTAATGGCAGTGATTACTTTATGAATAGTGACAGCTGATCAGAGACATAATAAAACAATAGTGGCTGCCATCCTGGAAAAGGTGCTAAATAGGGGTGACATGCTTAGTGAGGACTATTCCTCTCTCTTGAACTTCATTATCAATTCCAAAGGGACACAGGGGCCAGCCAGGCAATGGCAGGCTCAGACACATTAGAGAGAACCGAACCAGCACGAAGATTTCCCTCCGAGTTAATTGGAGTTGGGGAGGGTGTACAGCTTTTAATGTGAAAGCCATTTGGGTAAATGTGAATGTGTCTTCCCGATTTTACTCCTCATACACTATCTTCTGAGATTGTGGCCTGATACTCACCGCTTTTAAGAAGTCTGGTTCCTATCACTCTTCTTCATGGATCACAGCCTTGAGCCAGGGTAGAAATCATCATGTTAGACTATGAGGAAATCAACTTGTGCGTCTTGTGAAATTATATTTCTAAGGACAAGTGGTTTTCTGAACAAATTTCTAACTGGAATTCATAACTCTAGGAAAAGTTAATAGTGAAGGGAATCACAGCCAGGTTTCCATTAAGGGTTATTCATTCATTCCACAAACTGGACACTGGAGAATGAAGCAAATAAAGTGAAGTCCTCACTTTCAAGGGTGAATTATCTCATAAGAAAGACATATGTAAGCAGTTATAATCCAGAGTGACGAGTTATGATTATCTTCCATATTGAGTATAAGATTAGTCTGAGGTTTGAGAAAACAATGATATTTTATGTATATGTATTTTATGTGTGTGTGTGTGTGTGTATGGGGTGGGGGAGAGAGAGAGAGAGAGATAGTGTCTCGCTCAGTAGCCCAGGCTGGAGGGCAGTGGTGTGATCTTGGCTCACTGCAACCTCCACCTCCCGGGTTCAAGCAATTCTCCTATCTCAGCTTCCAAAGTAGCTGGGACTACAGGCACGTGCCATCATGCCTAGCTAAATTTTGTAGTTTTAATAGAGATGGGGTTTCACCATGTTGGATCAGGCTGGTCTTAAACTCCTGACCTCAAGTGATCCACCCACCTTGGCCTCCCAAAGTGCTGGGATTACAGGTGTGAGCCACCATACATGGCCTAAATGTACATAAAATTACCTAATAAAATAAACCTTCAATATTCCATTGAGTTTACCCAATCCTTGTGATTTATCCTAGATTACCAAGATACCTACTTAAACTACAGAGTTTTTTACTAATTCAAAAGAACATGAGGTCTTCTATGGTTCATCTGTTCTGTTGAAGCTTCTGGTAGGTCTTGCTCTTGTTTTTAGTTATTTACTCACATGCAAAAACCTAATATACATGAGGGCCTCTAAATAACCTAAAGCAAAAAATACTGTACACAAATATTTTCCACTCTCTTTGATGAGGAGGGATGAGAAGAAACATTCAAATGGATTTAAAGGCATATCTTCTCTGCAGAATAAGTAAGTATGCCCATCTCCATTGCGCTCCCCTGAGCTCATGATCCACAGCCTGGAAAGGCCAGCTAGTATCATGTGAAATGAATAGGCATCTCTTCCATATGTGCAATCTGCCACCAGTATTCTCTTTATAAGTCTCAGGACCAAAACTAAATGAGAATATTGCAATGACTTCATCCCGCCCATTACAGTATCTCCCCAGAGTGACTATTAGAGAATTATTGTATTATGTCTGCCCTGGAGACATTGGAAGGTCCTAATATAATTCAGTGATTTTACTTAACCCAGTAATTAGTTTACACAGTTTTATGAAGATTTTACTGCTTTAAAGATGACAGTTTTTCTTCTCAAAATTAGTTCTGATAGCCAGTCACTTCATTTCATGGTTTATGAGAGACTGGATATATTGGTTAAAAGGTCTTCATTTAAGAATATGGAAAAACATCCCCTTTTACTAACTGAATATGGTTTGGTACATTCTCCCTTTTTTGTTAATTTTCTTTTTTTTTTTTTTTTTTTTTTTTTTTGGCCCATATACCATGTGGGATTGTTTACAAGGCAAAGGAAAATGTAGTTTTTTGTGTTTTTTTAAATGTAGTCTAGATGTATAGCTGACTCTTGTTAAGAATAATAGGAGTCTTGCATATAAAATGCAGGAAAGTGATTTAATTACTTCTAAGGCTTTGAAAACGTTACACACACACATCTGTAACAAGTGACAAAAACACCCTGGACCTGTTAATTCAGTGAATAAATTATTAGTTGTGCACCTTCTATGTTCCTCACACTGTCCTAGGCATTGAGGCACAGCAGGGAAAACAAAATAAATGTCCTTCCTTCTTGAAATGGGCGTTCTAGAGGAGGGAAGAAAACAATGAACAAAAATAAATAAATACAAATAGAGGAAAGAATGATGAAGGGATCAAAGAAAGCTGGGAGAGAGAGTACAATTGGGAAGAGATCTGAACCAGGTGAGGGAACAAGCCATGCAAAACATGGAGAGGAATGTTCCAGAAAGAGGGACTAGCTTGTGTGAAGGCCCTGCAGTGAAAAACTGCTGAAGAACTCCAGGCAACGCGGTCCTAGTATGGTGAATAAATACCTAAGATTGCTTTGCAACCTGGTTTCATTGATTTATTGATATTAATAAATGAGAGTACCAAGCGGCTTGTCCCAGGGAACTCCTGCATCATTTCAGCTACATATATGAGCGTGTGTAAAATTTCTCAGACACAGCAATGAAAAAGACACCGATAGAAAAAATGGCCGGGCCCGGTGGCTTCCACCTGTAACCCCAGCACTTCGGACAGCCAAGGCAGAAGCATCACTTGAACTCAGGAGTTCGAAACCATCCTGGGCAACATGGCAACCTGTCTCCACTAAAAATACAAAAATTAGCCAGGCATGGTGGGGTGTTCCTGCAGTCTCAGCTACTCAGGAAGCTGAAGTGAGAGGATCATCTGAACCCAGTAGGTGAAGATTGCAGTGAGCCCAGATCCTGCCGCTGCACTCCAGCTTGGGTGACAGAGCGGGACCTTGTCTCAAAACAATAAATAAATAAATAGCATATTTTTACATGGTTTCTTATGTACACAAGTGTAGCTACTTTACCTCATCTTTTTTTTTTTTTTTTTTTTTTTTTGGTCTGGACTCTCCATCTTCTTCCATTGGCTATTCTTCCACCAAGACAAAAAAGTAACAAAACTGAAAGGATGCTGCTTTGGCTTGTTGACACCCACTTCTGACTCTGGGATTAAACTGAGTTTGCTTACTAAGAACCCTTCCTGACCATCAAGCAATGCAGTTCCAGGATCAGAGGTCATCCTCTTCCAATCTTTGACTTCCACCCGGAGTTGTAGATAACCCTTCAGGAAAACATGTGGTGAAAGTAGTTTTGCTCTGTGAGCCAACAGAAAATTGGCCCTTGAGATGACTTTTAACGGGATTTTGTAAGCCATGAGCAGAACAGCACGGGTTCCAACCAGGCATGGAATTCAGAGTTGTAATAGAAAACATTTATTTGGCTTCAGCTAAACATCCTAACACATGTTAGCATTTGCTGCCAATATGCTTCCTAATTAAGAACAACATAAAATCATAGGAAATCCTGCATCCTGTCTTCATGCACTTCTCATGTATCTTCAGTGCCCTGGCCTTCTTTCTCAAGCACATACACACTCACACACAATACAGGTTGATTCAAAAGTCCTGTTTTGCCAACCATGAACTGTACTGTCATTAACAAGATTAATGTACATTCCAGAAGGTACCACCAAGCGTTTTTTTCTTCCTTCTTAAACAAATGCTGCTATTAAAAACTAATTTTTAAAACGCTACTAAGGCATCCCCCAAATAAAGGACCAGCAACATTTCATTGGTAAAGTATTATCTGTAACTGATGTGAAACTTCAAAGAACATATGTTTGTGTGTAGAAGATATATATATATATATATATATATATATATATATATATATATATATATATATCTCTTCTCTCTAGGATTGCCTAAACTATTGGCCATGTTTGGATGAACAGATTCAACATGATAAAATATACAAACATGACCAACAGTCCTCCTTTAAGATGAAGGACAGACTAGGATCCGGTTTTCCTCTTAGTTCCCCTCCTTAAATCCATGCTAATTTCATCTGAAAATATTTAAAGATATACCTGTGGGTGCTGAATTATCACCCCATCATGACTAACAAATGAACATTACATGATTACTGCACAGGTGAAAATGTATTTGATACTTCTGATTATGGCTAGAATTGTACGAGTTAATCTTAGAATCCCCTGATTTCTCAGTGATCCTACATAGCCAAACTAATTGCTTCTATTCCCCACCATCAGGCAGAAATTATTTAAAAAAAAAAAAAAAAAAAAAAAAAAGCAGAGGGAAACCAATCACTCAGGCACATTGTATGTTAAGTTTCTCTCGCTAGTTCCATCTGATTTTTTTTTCATGCACTGGAATAGACTCTTAAACAACACGTAGAAATAAAACCTGGGTCTGAAAAGTTATCTTCAAACATTTTCCTTAAGCCTGTTTAATGATTTTCAGAACTATTAATTTTTTTCAAATGAAACGCACATGCTCTGTTGCTTCTTTCCTGAGCATGGCTTTTCATTCCCCCTCATCTTTTTCCCCCTTCCAAATCTATTTATTGCTTGTTGTTCTTGGCTCTTTCTCACTTTCCATTTTTCATGATTAGTTCTTTATGATCGTGTGTTTCCTTTTCTTCTCCCCGCCGTGGCTGCCAGCCCAGTTGTTCTCTCCGGGCCCTCGAGTTTCCCTTCACTAATGAAACAAGAGCTGCCTCCCTCCCTGGCTTTTGCCATCCAGCTGTTTCCTTTTTAAAATATAAACTCATCTTTATTCAGTGAAGTTCCTGGGCAAACCTGACTCCTTTTGCAGAAGAGTTGATAATAACCTGAGGGATTAAAAAGGTTTTAAGAGGAACACATATCTGGAAAACTTGGGAGTGGGTGGAAGGAGGGTAAATAGAAAATGAAATTCATTTTTGAAAGATTCTGGGGCAAAAAGAACAACAACAACAAACATTTTCCTTAATGTTTTAATCCTCCTCGGCAGCTCATGGTGGCAGCCTGGCCTTGAGCATTCTCCTGGAAGTCCATCCACCCCTTCCCGGCAACTTTCACCTCCTACCTTGTCTGCTTAACATTTCTTGGCCTCTGTGAAAGTAGCCTAGCTAACACCACAAACCTGGATTGTATATGATTAGGTGGTGAAAGGGTGCCAACCTGAAGTGCAGCCTGCCAAGTCAAGTCAATTTACTGTGATGCTTTGACTGTGCAAGCAGGTCTTAATCCCTCTTTAATCTCCCGTGTGCCCTTGACATCATGGAAATTACTGGCAAAGCTAATGTCATCAGATGAACCCTGGTAACTCTTTCAGAGAAGGTTCCCTGAACAAAATAACCTGTTTACTTCTTAAGCTTTCAAATCCTCCAAATATTTCAAGAAAAATGAATTAGCCCACAGCTATCATCTTACCAAAACAGAGTGGCTAATTCTTGCTCAGTATTATAACTGGTAAGACCTCATGTGACTTGGAATTTATAGTCTACCCAAGCATCAGTTGAGTGTGTTATAGTTAAGAATTGATTGATTAGATAAAGGGGTTTCCTAGTAGCTCTGGCTGCTCTGACTTTTAGGGAAAGTTTTTCCTTTAAATCTGAGAATCCCTTCCTTTTCTGAAAACACTTGTTCTGATATAAAATTTCCAATGGAATCATTTTTCACCAGAAAACTAAAGAAACAAAAGCAAAAAGAAAACAAACAGAAAGGAAACAAGAAAAAGAAATTTAAAAAGCATATATCGGGTGATATAATCTCACCTGAAAACAATTATCAAGCAAGATAAAAATCAGCATCTCCATTGGACAGAAATGAGATTATAATAACCTGGTATATGGTAGTTCTTCACCATTTACAAAACACTTTCCTACATATATATACAGAGTAAAAGAATATATCTCTCTGTAATATATATCTAACATATATACTATAGAAAATAGAAATATATAGAATATAAATATATAGAGAAAACAGAAAATATATAGAAAGAATATAGACAGATGATTAGATAGATAGATAGATAGATAGATAGATAGATAGACAGATAGATAGATAGACAGATAGTAGGGAAACAGAAAGTTAGAATTCTTTGATGACAAGCCTCAAATGTCCCAAAATAAAGATTTTCTTAGAACTCAGCTCCAATCAGAATGTGTATCCTGGCTACTTGCAGCATGAGGGTTCTCTACCATGGGGATTTCTCAGAAGGTTCTCCTGTCTTAGAAAGAAAAGAGCCTGAGAGGAGAGATCTGATCTTGACTACCATATTTTATTCTCCAATCAACTCTGATAAAAATAATTCCAGAATCTCCTCAATAAGGAAGAGCCACACCCACTTCCGGTCCTTAGGCATGGTTTCAGACCTAGTGTCTATGAGCCCAAGAAGAATCCCTGAGTCCTACCAGGAAAGGAAGGCAGGAAGATCTCGGGTCTTGAAAAATGCAATGTGCTTTGTTTTGATATGAATACGTGCCCCACCATGCATGCCAACTGATATCATAGCTCAGAATTCTTCCTGACCCCTGGTTTCCGTTGCCTGGCTGACCTTTCAACATCCCCTGTGCCTGCTGTTTCCCTCCCTGGCTCGGACTCACAACACATCTCATTGCAACCATTGGACTCTGAGACATTGTCCCCAAGGTAGATCCCAACCTCTGGATTCTGTTTGTCCCTCTGCCCTCCAGAGAAATATTAGCCTGAGGTTCCTTGTGGCCTTACCTGCCCACAGTTCCTCCCAATCTCGTCATCAGGCCAGGAGCAGGGCAAGATATGAGTCCCAGGGACTGTGTGCTCACAGCAGCTGTGCCCAAAGATTAAGCTATGAGAAGTCAGGCAGGCTGGGAAAAGTGAAATGCTAACCTCTCTAGTTGCACTCCAAACTTTGACCTCTGTAAATCCAACCAAGAAAAGTATAGTGAGAGCTCTAAAACTTGTTTCCAGCAACTCCTCCTTGGAATTTATCAAGGGAAATGAATTTAACCAAAAGGTACTTCTCAGTCGTCTCTGTGTCATCAATGACAATATTTAATTTTCTGTTTTTAGGTTGAGAATAATCTTTAAATACACTAATGTGTAATTTAAGATTGATCTTCCCAAAGTTAAAAAAAAAATGTCACTACTCATTGTTGCCAGGTCATTCTTCTTTATTAGCAACAAGAAAAAAATAGAGAAGGGCTTGATACATTAACACAGGTGGATTTACCATGAAGCTAATGAAGCTTGAGCTTCGACTCCTATGCAGATTCCTTCCAATGTCTTGGGAGGGACCCTAGCAAATTTTATTTCACCTTTATTACATAAATATATATATATATATATACATACACACACACATACACACACACACACACACACACTCTTATATATTTTTAAAAGCCCTAAAAATTGTGTAATCTTCAGGCTCCATAAAACCTGGACCCCACCCCCAAGTAAATTACGCATTTGTGCCAAGTGAAGGTTAAATGATGTTCCAGCATGCTGTGAGGACGAATGCAGTAGTTTAAAGAGAAGTGTTAAGGAATTGTCTTATACATTACGAGGAAATATAGGCATACTAAAATCAAAACATCATCAGCATACCTGTTGGAACAACATTAATGCTGTGAGTGGCAATTAAATGTTAGCAAACCATATCCATCACATTAAGTCAATGTTGTTAATATGAATGCTGAGTTTGTCATTTTGTTTGAAATCAATTTGTAAATTTGTTTTGGATTTGCAATTGTATAAAAACCATAAATTTCAGGAATATATGCCTACTTTCAAGTTTGTATATGCTCTAGAAATATTGGACTATGAAGTCATTTAAATTCAGGAAAAGGAAAGAAGGAAGGAAGGAAGGGAGTGAGGGAGAGAGGGAGGGAGGAAGGAAGGAAAGAAAGAAAATAATTCAATCAAGAAACCCCCTATGACAATGACTTTGTAGCCCAAGGATCCAAGATTTCTAAACCACCTCTAGGTCTAACTTTCCAAATCTGGCCTAATCTGTCTTCAATGCACTATGCACCCAATTGTGTGTACAGAGCACTATGCTTGAGTCTGTGAAAATTGGTTTATTATTTTCTTTAGCTGCCAAGAAGGATGAGAGTGAGAACACACATTCTCAAGGTAAAAACACACATATCTAAATAAAAATAATCTCATTTATGTAATCATTACAAATGTTTATAGCATTTCAGATAATATGTGAAGGCTGGTAAGGTGCTCAAGATTATGTTTTTCTTTAAGATTAAACTAACTTTGGGAATTTTTGACACATTAGTGCCAGAAAATATTTCATCCTCCGTATTCCAGTTGGCATGCTCTTGAACCAACTCCCTCTGCAGTTTAACTTCAGAGCTACTCTGGGGAAACTAACTAATTTTTAATATTGGGCTAAGCAAAACATAATTAGGGAGGCAAATTTCTTGGAGGGGGGGGTTGTGAAGTCACACGGGATATTCCTAAGCCAATTTATATGATTTTGCAACAACCATTGTTTGAGTTTTCCACCGCATCTCTTGCCTTTACAGGTAATCATGAGTTGCTTGTAATTAAATAATCTCAGGTAACTGATAGCAAGACCATCCCCCTGAGAACTGCTTCTCAGGTCTTGTAATAAGGCTAGATTTTTATATTCACCACCATTTTTTGCTGCTCTGCTTCAAACACGAGCAGATATAAGAACTTCTCTCTTTTTGATCTGGTAGGGAGAAATATTCTGATTTATATCTATAACTACCTCTGGACTCAACAGCAGAATTTTGCTTTCTTGACTACTTTATCCCATCCCTAAATGAACGGGCCCAGAAATGAAAGGGCATTGGGCTATTATCGATTCAAAGAATATTAGAGCTCTAGAGGACCTGAGCAATGATCTTGTCCAGCTGGGTCCCAAAGAGGTTCAATAAGATTGTAAGTATCCCTTTGTCTACTTTGAGAACAACCTTGTTAGGCCCTCCATACCCAAATGTTTATTTCTAAATTTGATTTTCCTAAAAATTATTGAATACCTTATTTATTTAAGGTATTAAACTAACAACTGTATCATTCAAGGAAATATACTTCTTATTCATATACTGTTGATTTTTTCAGAAAGAATACTTATCAATCTTCCCAGAGATGCAATTCTTGATTCCTACCTATCTCAATAAGGGAATAGGTGTGAAAAAGAAAAATGACGATGCACTAAAATGTCCTGCAATTTTAAACTCCACTCATAGAAGAAGAATTTTGTGTTGAGATTTGGTCAAATTACTTACCCTCTTGTAAGTCAATAATTTCCATTTGGGATCATTGGCTGACATCTACCTGTTTACCCAGGATTTAAATTCAAAGATGCAAAATCAAACAGGCCTTAGGTTTACCATACAAAATAAGAAAAAAATGATCACTGAGAGCTAGTTACATGACACTCAATTCTATCCTACTGTTTTGTTTCCTGACACAGGTCTATCTCGCTGATCTCTGCCCCACATCCATAACCCCGTATGTAGGATATGAGCAGAGCCAAATCTGCAGGAATTATTATAAATAAAAGGAGTTTTGGGTTTTTATTAAAAAAAAAAAAAAAAAAGCAAAAAGAGTAAAGCTACAGTTCCAGGAAATCTGAATGTAAATTACAGTGTAAATGAGTTTCTCATTATTCCTTTTTTAAGGATAGCACTCCACTTAAATTGTAGATTTAGATGTAGATGTTTTACACACACACACGCACACACACACACGTATATGAGTACGGACATTGTGGGAGGGGGGTGTATTTCATGCCTTTCTCCTAGAAGGTCAAAGTGCTGTAACATAAGAATTTTAAAATCATAAAATGCCAGTGCAGCAGGGAAGAGTATAGGAGGCATAGTGTATAAGCAACTAAAAGTGGGGAGAGAAAGAGAACAAGATTCAAATCTGTTTCAACCACTTAGCAGCTATGTGATTTTGGGCAAGCCCTTGTTGTTATTTGCTGCCGAAAGATACTCAATAAATGACACAGAGTTTATTATTGCTATCACCATATGGGTTAACTTGGAGTTATTCAGGCTTTGTCTGTGCCACTTCAAAATAAAGGTTTGTGATGTGCAACAGGTGGTCAGGCAATAGCCTGTTGTATCTTCATGATACTTTGCAACTGTTTTGAAAATTTTTTTTCTAAACAGACTCTTTTTTAAGGCCTATATTATCATCTCCTTAACCCACCCTCCCCCGAACCCCCTCTCTACACACACAATTCACCATTTAATTGCCTTGTTGCTTTAGCTTCCTGGAGACACAGCCACAGAGTTAAATATAGCTCTGTCCTTCCCAACAAGCAATCCTTTAAAGGAGCTAAATTGCCTTGCTTTTTCACTTCTTACCAAAACTTGATCTCAAGCTTTATAAAAGAGAAAAACTAAAGGCCTTCTACCATAGAATGTTTAGCAATTGACATGTTGTCCATTGCTTGAGAGGTTTTGTGTACTGCCACTTAATCCTTGTTTCAGTTACAACCCCTGTAGGGAAATTTGAGTCCTGTACACGAGTTCTTCATTTATTTCTGAGCCAAGATAATTCTAGGATTACCATTTAGAAAATTGGGAGAACAGACTTTTGCACAGTTACCAGGCAGACGGTATTGAAAAAAAGGGGCATGTAGACTACCTTTTTGGTGACAAGGTTAGGGATAGGTATTGTGGTTAAATCCCATTAGCAAGAACATTACACTCATTAAGTGAATGCCAGAATGTGAACCAAGAAGCCTTCCTCTTCCCCACCCTGCCCCACCCCCATTTCTTCTTCTCCTCCTAATGGCATGCCCCTTCAATACCGGGGATTCCCTGCCCAGGAAATGCCTCTCCAGAGTAAATCACAGAGTACGCCCATGCCAAGTCCCTCCAAAGCCAGAGCGCCCTGCCTAGGACACATACCATTCTCCAAAAATCTACCAGTAGACACGATTCATAAGCCGTCTCTCTCTTATTTCTTGGGTGACCTTTAGGGTTCAGAAAGTATTCCTTTGTGTTAAAGCAAACACAAACTATTCTGCCAGCATAGTTCAAGAATTTAAAGATTCTATTAATCTGATGTCTTAATTGTTATTGAGAAGAGGAAACAGGAGTGCCTTTGTTTCCCGAATGACCACATGCTTCTAAAAAGTGGCCCACAGTGTTGGAGTTTGCATCTCAAGTTGCAGGCAGCTCTGTATGAAGTGGAACTTCAGTGTAACTAATTCCCAGACATTAAAAGGGGTAGGGAAAGAACAGAAAGCTGGGCAAACCCGAAGCGGGCTGCAGCAGGACAAACTGAAGGAGCCCTGCTCCTGGACCTCCCTGCATTCCAAAGACCAGTTTAAAATAATGATGATAAATGTGGATTTCACTACACAACATATGCATGTAAGAAACCTGCACTTGTACCCCCTAAATCTGTACAAATAAAAATAAAATTTCAAAGAAATCCAGATAGAGGGATTGCTTATAAATACTACCTCGGAACAGCAGTTCATGAGACATTTCACAGTATCCTCTCTCACTTTGGATATTCACATGAAAAAAATACATTTTATTTGATAGGTCAAAATGGGTAAGATAAATAATTAAATGTGTCTTTCAAAACTAAAGGTGCTAAGCAGAACACACCAAATAGAAAAACACACACTCACGCAATGCTGAACAACAACATGCAATCAAAGGAGAAAGAAAAAAACTCACATGGATGAGAATATAAAAATCATTGTTATTCAATAATAGCATTCTGTGTGCCTACTCTGTGCAAGGTATTGAGAGTCCAGGCATAGGAAAAAGAAGTAAGATTTAGCTCCTGTTTCCCAAGCACTTACCTTCTATTAGGAGAGAATAAATCAAGTATAGAAACATCTACGATACAGGCTGAATACGATAAATGCCCCAAGAGGAAGAGCACATCTAGCTTGGCTGAGAAAGAGGTATATGGAACTAAAAATAGCTCCATGGACAGGGTAGCATTTGAAATGGACCTCAAAAAAACAGTTAAAAAAAATGCAGCTTAAAAAAATGATAGAACAAACATTCTGATTGAAGAAATAAAATGAGCTAAAATAGGAGAGCAGAGTGATATAAAGAATTTAGAGGAGGCCGGGCGTGGTGGCTCACGTCTATAATCCCAGCACTTTGAGAGGCCAAGGCAGGCGGATCACCTGAGGTTGGGAGTTCGAGACCAGCCTGAACAACATGGAGAAACCACGTCTCTACTAAAAATACAAAATTAGCCAGGTGTGGTGGCACATGCCTGTAATCCCAGCTACTCGGGAGGCTGTGGCAGGAGAATTGCTTGAACTTGGGAGGCGGAGGTTGCCGTGAGCTGAACTCACACCACTGCACTCCAGCCTGGGCGACACAGCGAGACTGCATCTCAAAAAAAAAAAAAAAAAAAAAAAAAGAATTTAGAGGGAAATAAGCAATATTCTGTATTAAGCATAGGATATTTAGGAGTTTAGTGGAAGATAAACAAAAAGACACTGTGGGTGGCTTGAAAAAAGAGTGGTTTACCCTGGATTCAGGAGAAAACTAGTTACTGACTGTTTTTGAGCCCTGAAATAATGTGATCAGAGATGATTATTATGAAGAAGAATACAGTGGTATGCAAAGCTACATAGGATTATTTTTTGGAGCAGGGACCCTGGTTTAAGGAGGAGCCACTCACTCATTCCTTCATTCAACAGAAATTAATTGAATACTTACTGTGTGCCAATCCACAGTCCAATGTAATCTACCTGGGATGCAAAGCTTATCGTTTATGAACTATACATTTTAAAAGCAGAATCTATAGGACTTGGGAACTTACAGAAGAAAGTGAGGTAGACTCCAAGTTTTTGGGGCCAAAAACAATGGCAGAATGGGATGGGGTGGGTTAGGTACGGAAATAGAAAAGTCAGGACAGGAAATGGTTGGAAGGTGCAGACAGAGCTGGAGTGGGTGCAGGTGTTGATTTGTACTTCACTCTCACTCTGCACTCGCCTGCAGAGTGCAGCCAGCAGCTGGAAGAGATTGACAGGAGATGGCAGAGGAAAGAGGAACAGAGAAGTTAGAGCTTAAAGAATGCCCATATCAAAAAAAGAAAAGCCCTAGGGAGACAGAGGGGAAGATAGCCTGGAAGGAGAAGTTGATGTTTTTTGAGTTTTCTAGAGCAGAGGTCTCCAACCCCGGCCTGCGGACCAGTACCAATCCGTGGCCTGTTAGGAACCGGGCCCCAGAAGGAGGTGAGCAGTGGGCGAGGGAGCATTACTTTGGATCATGCTTCCTGTCAGATCAGCAGTGGCATTAGATTCTCATAGGAGCCGACCCCTATTGTGAACTGCTCACACCAGGGATCTAGGTTAGGTGCTCCTTATGAGAATCTAATGTCTGATGATCTGAGGTGGAATAGTGTCATCCCAAAATGATCCCCACAGCCCTGTCCATGGAAAAATCATCTTCCACAAAACCGGTTCCTGGTGCCAAAAAGGATGGGGACCACTGTTCTAGAAGACAGTAAGAGTTAAACAGTGAGCAATTTAAATTTTTCAACTATTGCTGATAAAAGTGTAAAAGTCCAAAAAAAATCTATGTTGCCAAGTTCAAAGTGTTAGGAATTGATCCAGGTGGTCCCACTTCAGCAGATACAACACGGCAGTCTCCCCTTGTCCTTGAGGGACACCCTGGAAGACCCTGGGTGGATTCCTGAAACTGAAGACAGCACCAAGCCCTATACATACTGTGCACGTATTTCTCTTTCCTTCTTCACAATTTTGTAGATAATATATTCACTCTTATTGTAGATCTCAGCAACCTCAGGGTACTTTTTCTTTTCTTATTAAGTCCAGAACTTTCACCTTTTCATTTAGAGGAAGCACTTTGCGGCTTCTCTTTGGTATATCTGAATTGCCAGCATCACTATACTTGTACTTTGGGACCATTACCGTGCAAAATAAGAAATACTTGAAGACAAGCACTGTGACACTGTGATAGTCAATATGGTAACAGAGATGGCTCCTAAGTGACTACGGGGAGGGGTGGGCATACAGCGTGGATCTGCTAGACAAAGGGTACAATTCACAGGCCAGGTGAGACAGAGCAGGATGGCAGAAGATTTCATCTATTCAGAACAGTGTGAAATTTAAAACTCAGGAATTGTTTATTTCTGGAATTTTCTACTGAATATTTTTAGACTGCGATTGACCACAGGTAGCTGAAACCGTGGAAAGCAAAACTGCGGATAAAGGGGACTGAGTCTGTACTAGGAATCGGCCAAAATTTATAAAGCATTTTTTTTCTTTCCCCCTTCCTCCTAGGAGGAGGAAGTACCAAATTATAGTAGTCTTTATAGAGAAGTGCTTCATAAATAACTGCCAACAGCAATCAATGTATTATCCCTTTGGGTCAATCACTTCTTGGAGGTTAAAAGATCATACACACATCTTCCCTACCATTTCTAGATTTGTATTAATAAATAAGCCAAGTCAGTGAACTCTCTCTCTCACCTGCTATTGCTTCATATCTTCCTGAAGCAAAAGAAAGAAAGAAAGAAAGAAGGAAAGAAAGAAAGAAAGAAAGAAAGAAAAGAAAGAAAGAAAGAAAGAAAGAAAGAAAGAAAGAAAGAAAGAAAGAAAGAAAGAAAGAAAGGAAGGAAGGAAGGAAGGAAGGAAGGAAGGAAGGAAGGAAGGAAGGAAGGAAGGAAGGAAGGAAGGAAGGGAAAGAAAGGGAAAGAAGGAGTTTGATTGTTTGATAGGAACATACCACGCTTGAGACTTCCCCTCATGAAACATGGATGCACAGTTTTGGCCGAAATTAAAATTGCTAAACTGTGTTTGAGGTTGGCAGAGGAAGTGGTACAGAATTTACTAAGACAGGCTGGGAGTGGAAAAAAAATTATAACCCAGGTGCCTCACCTTTTCCTCCACTGGTTGCTTTTCCCCCTATGCACTGACGCCTGGGAGCTTATTTACTGAGTCAATTAACAAAAGATAACCTCCCATTGTGCAACCATCAATAAATCAATCGTGTTAATACTATCTTGGAATGTCCCCGACTATTGACTTTCATATTGTTTACATTAGCCACTTGAGAAAGCCAGAACCCTTGAGTCAGCCTGTTTGGGCGTTAATGGGTTCTGGAGTAGCCATTACTACGTATAAGTCTCTTTACAAAATATTTAAGTTTCTCTGAGGTTGACCTGCTTTCTGAACATTGACGGTGCACTCTCCTCCCTCCCCACACGATCCTGCAGCACCAAGCTTGATGAATACTTAGGAAGGCAAACCATCATGATCAGTAATGGAGCAGTCACTTAGGGTACACCTATTTCTTTGTGATTTGAATAATCTATTTCCACCCACCCCAGCCCCACACTGTCAACCACCTTCAACAATCCGGGGAATCAAGTTAATCTTCAATTATGTGAAAGAATTTCAGGAACGAGTGCAGCTCAAGTTACCAAGTAACTTACTGTTGTGAAAAGATTCATACCGCAAGCTGCCTAAATGCAGGGCTTTTAATGATGTTCCCCGCCAACAAGGTAAGAAAAATCTTTCCAGGCAGTGATAATCTCTACATAGGGAACCTCCAAAACTTCTCAAGCTATCTTTAAAAGGAATGCAACAAAACAAAATCTTTCTATATTTTCTCCGTACATATTATAAAAAATAAGATTGAATATCATAATCATAATTATAAAGTTGGGTTTAGTGGTTTTTTTTTTTTTTTTGGTGTCATTAGCATTTCCTTCTTAATGGCATCAGAAATACTTAGAGAACAGGTTTTCTCTTAGAAGTCACAACTGCTCTGCTTCCAGTCCTAGGTAGTTTGCTAAAGCGTTCTATGCAGAGGGATTAAAAAGGAAGGTTGAGGGGCGGGGAATTGGGACACCAGTCCAGGGACTACAGAAGGTTCAGATTTCAGTGCTGGCTGCAGACCTGGGCAAAGTTCACTGCTCCCTTTTCACGACATGCTACATACTTTTCAAGTTCCCACTTGCTTCTTAGAGAGGAAAAAATGTGGCCTCCGAGTTCAGGTTGCTAGGGACAAGCTGAGCCAATTTAACCATGCATTCCTTTTCTAAAAGATAGGCTGGGTTGTTGTTGTTTTTTCACTGTAAATACCAGAAAGTCTTGATCCTCCCTACTCTAAACAAATACTTTTGCTACAACTTTGAAGTCATCTATCTCCCACGGTGAAAAACCAAGGATTGCATTCAGTAGCCTTTTCCTGCCTAAGTTTAGACAGAATTGAATAGTATTCTACTTTGTAGCACATCCTCTTATCAGACACCGGGCTTCGTTTTTCCTCTTGATAATGATGGGTATTTAAAATGCATATGACTATTGGATAATGCAACTCCCACTGTTCAAAGGCTTTTTTTTTTTTTTTTTTTTTTTTGCTTTGGCCTCATGATATATATGTCTACTTTGGGTGTTTTGAAGAGAGTGAAGGAAACAGACAGGACTTTGAAAGGAAAAACAGACATCTAATTGGCTGTCTCTTGCCGACCCTCCAGTGACCCTGCACTGAATACCTCTAATGGACATGTGTGATCTTGGAGCCTCTACTGCGATAAACAAGTTTTAGACTTTCAACTTGTTTTTGCAGCAGAATTCTTTATTCTCCTTAAAATTGATTTAAAAAAAAAAATTGAGTGAGCAAGGCATTAGCATAGGTATTTTATACAAAAGGGTGAAATGGTTTTCTAATTTTATAGATATAATATTTTTTAAAAGAATTCGGCTTCATTATGAATTTAGTTCATGTTACTGTGTCATTTTACATACTCTAAAAAGTGGGTTTTTTTTTTTTTAATATGGAAAGCAAGTATTTACCTTCAAAGCAGTAGTTACTAAATTCAAAAAGTTCAGAAAGTCAGTTAGGAGGCAATAATCTTAACTCCAAAAATTAATAACTCTCATGACATTGTTTATGTGAAACCTTGGAACTTCCTGTGCTGTAAACCATCTTTGAGTCAAGCTAGAAAATAGTAACAGTCAACTCAAATCCTTTATGCTTCAAAAAACACATGAGACTGTTGAACAGGCTACATTAAGTAATGTGGGGGTTAATGGGGAAAGCCCCCATTTCTACTTTCGTCAAAAGACTAGGAGACTCAGCCCCATCAGAGAGCTTTGCATTTCCCCTGCCACCTTAACTTCATGGGAACTGCCAGGGTACACTACCTCCTTTCTTTTCTTTCCCTTTTCACTATCTAGCATTTCTTCCCTTCTATTGTTCTTTCTTCACATCCATGTTGACCTTTTTTTTTTAACTTATCATCTAGGATCAATCAAGGCCTGCCTTGATGTTGCTCTGTGTCTTAACAGCAATTCTTCCTGGAATTGTCTGCTCACATGGATGTCTAAATGTTTAAGCACCCATGTAAATACTATGGTATCACTTTCTCATCAGCAGGGCTTTTGTGAGTTACAGAAAGACTGAGACCAATGCCACCATTTGAGATTCCAATATGTGAAATAATAAAGACATCCCCTAACAGGATTTTTTTAATGAATTAGGCTTTATTATTTGATATTTACAGTGTTTTCTGAGAATGTTCAATATAATAGAGGTAGTATTCCAGTTATTATAGGTATTTATTTGGAAATAATCCCAAAACTCTACATTGTAGGCATGAAGATGGGGCTTGCTTCCATCTGGCCCTCCTGCTACCTTCAGCAACACGCCCCACATCCAATCCTGCTTACAGTCGAAGATGAATCTGGCATAATACAAAGAGCACTGGACCAGAAGCATGAAGTTTCTCTTATCTGTGCCTTGGTTTTCTCACGTGGAAAACAGAAATGTTGACATAAATAATCCCACAGGTCTCTGCTAGTACCATTTTGTGATTCTATATCATGCTTACCACACCTAGAAACAGGGGCCATCATTCCAGCCAGCTAACAGAGAAAAATAAGATAAATAATCAGGCTTGGGAAATACATTCCGTAGACCAAGTAAACAAAGACAACAATCTGATATAAGTATTATAACTGGGGGATGAGGGGTTGCAAATGGAGATCCACCACAGTCAACTCTACTTGAATTCCCCTGTTCTCGACAGGCAGCAGCAATCATAATGGACTTGGAGCACCAGTCCCACAACATCACAGGACATCCAGACATAATTGCATTAATACTCGCACAACTATCCGGTTATTCAGCATTGCCCAATATGTGAATAAAACTCTTAGGAAAAATTAATGCTTGCTTGATGCTTTGACACATTTCCCTTTACAAAGCAAAGATCCCTACTCCTCTCACTTTCTCACATGTAGCATTACAACTAGTCAGCATCCACATGAGTCCTTATAATTAATCAGATCTACTGAGAGGTAGGTCCAAGATGCAGGGTAAGGAGAGATCAAGCAGAAACAAAATACACAGCCATTGCTCTGTATCTTCAGGAGATTGGTTCCGGAACCCCCTTCAATGCCAAAATCTGCAGATGCTCAAGTCTCTTATGTAAGATGGTATAGTGTTTGCATATAACCTACTAATATCCTCCTGTATACTTTAAATCATCTCTAGGTCACTTACAATACTTAATACAATGTGAGTGCTATGTAAATGGTTATCATACTGTATTTTTATTTGTATTCATTTTATTGCTGTATTATTACTTCTTTTTTTTTAACAATTATTTTTAATCTGTGGTTACTCGAAGCTGCAGATGCAGAACCCAGGGATATGGAGGCCCAACTGTACTTTTACCTTATTATGTAGGCTATGCTAATATTAATGACTAGAACGTTATGTTATTTCTTCTCAGATTTCAATAACAGTTGAACCTCAGGGTCAAAGTATCAGGCACTAAATTGAAGAGAATGCTGATGATTAGGACAGGAAAGCAACTTAAGCATCTATTAGTCCAGCCTACTATGAAAAGTAGGAATTCCTTCAACAAAATTCTCACACATGCCTATCCAACTTCCCAATGATTAAAGCAATAACAACAGTAATGATAATAATAAACACATATTTCACACTTACTGTGTGCCAGACACTGTCCTAAGTATATTGAGTACTGATTGTGAATCAGCACTGTTCTTAAGACTTCATAGACACTTAACTTATTGAATCTTGAAAATGCCTCTAGGAGGCAGGATCTATTATTGCTCTTATTTGATAGATGAATCAATGGAAACAGAAAAGAGTTAACTAACTTGCCAGAGGTCACAAAGTTAGACTGAGAAGAGCTGGACAATTGCACTAAACAGACTAGCCCTGTAGCCTGTCCTGCTAATCCTATGCTACCAATAGGGGCAAAGGACAGAGACAAAGTAGGGGATTAGAATCCATTTCAACACGACTTTAATTAATAGAAAGATCTTCAGTTTTCTGAGCAAAAGCTGCCTCCTTTAGTCTTCATATTACCCACTAGTTCTAAAGAGAATAATTATTCCTTCTTCCATTTGACAGTGCTTTTTTATCAAAGATTGACAAACTATGGCTTGTAGGCCAAATCTGGCCCACCATCTGTTTTTATATGGGCCATGAGCTAAGAAGGGATTTCAAGTTTTCAAATGGTTGGGAAAAATATCAAAAGAAGAATAATATTTTGTGACACATGAAAATCACATGAAATTTAAATCTCAGTGTCTATAAATGAAGTCTTATTGGAACACACTCATACTTCACTTACATATTGTCTGTGGCTGCTTTTACTTTACTATAAGGTCGGAATTAAGTACTTGAAAAAAGACCACATGGCCCAGTAAAGCCTAAAATATTTACTATCTGGCCCATTGCTAGAATGTGTGCTGATTCTTGCCTTAAATAGTAGAAGGTGGTTCTCATGTCCTTTCCTAAAATGCTCTTTTTTTATAGTAAAATACCTCAGGTCCCCCCAACCACCATCATCTCATTATCCCGGAAACTCTCCTCTGGCATTCTTTGGTGCATATTCTATCTCTCTGAAAATTCTCCTCAGTGGTATATGGCTACGATGGAATACTACTCAACAATAAAAAGGAACAAACTACAGTAGAGACACACAACGACATAATGAATCTCCAAACCACTATTCTCAGTGAAAAAGCCCTGCACGTCTTTTTCTCACTGCATAATTGTATCTACAGGAAATCCTAAAATGGGTAAAATTAATCTAGGGTGAAAAATTATATATCAAAATAATGGTTGTCTTTGGAAAAATGGGGCAAGGATTGGTGGAATGGGCATGAGAGAACAATTTGGGATGCTGGAAGCATCCCAGATCTTGAGAGTTGTTTGGGTTACATAGTTGTGTATATTTGCCAAAATCCACCAAAATGTACATAGTTTGAATATTATACTGTATCCACCTCAAAAACAAACCTTGTAAGTAAATATTGCATTCTAGTTAATGATCTGCATACTGAAAAGTTTAGTGGTAACGGTATCAAGGTGTGCAACTCATTTGAAATGTGTTGGAAAATCAAGGTGGTTGGATGATTGGGTGGAGGGAAGGACAGATGGCAAGAGATGTGAAAAAGCAAGAGAAGTAAAGTGTTCATTGTCAAAAGTGGGTGACGGATACCTGGATGTTCACTATCTAATTCTTTCACCTCCTACATTTAAGTCTTGTCACAACAAAACTTCCTTCTAAAATAACATTTTCAAAGTAAAATTTTTATGATAAATGAGACAGATAGATAAAGGTAATGTCTGGCATGAAAAAAAGTACTCTAAAAGTTGCACAAAGCAACATCGTTATTTCCCTTCCTTTGTCCATTTTTATGTTAGCATTTATTTTCCTTTGATGTATCTGATTGGACCCTGAAATATCTACCTTAAACGTATCCAAAAAGACATCTTGGGTATAACCATTGGGACTAGTGATAAGAATTTATTCTATAATGAGATCTAATTCCATGGCAAGAGGCCAACTGTCATTTCTTTGTTTAAATTTTATGATAAGAGATGCATACAGTGAAAGACATAGAAACAGACCCAGTCAGATGCCTCCACCAAATCCACTTGTGGAAAACTGTAAATTCCACAAGTGAGTTTACACTCTTGTCTCATGAATGTATAGAAAGAAGAATGCATTTGTTTGTTTGATTATAGCTGAATTTCTGCCTTTGTAACCCCACCAGTAGGTGGTCATGTATTTCTCATACTGAGGTTCACTACCACTTCACAAACAATATGCTCAACACTGTTGCAAGCATCAGATGAGTGTGTGTGCATGACAAAAATTTGAAAAAGTCCTCAAAATATGCAGCCTAATCTCTGGATTAACTGTTTCTTTAAAGGGCCTTTGCAGTGTATAATCTGCAGACTGGTTCTGTTGCTTTTATGCAATGCCAATATTATTAGTAGCAATAATACAATCACACTTCAACTATTTGGAGGTCAATTAGCTGGAAAGTTCTGCCTTCTGAATGGAAGCTAAGAAACAAGTAAGTAAGCAAGAAAAATTCTGCGGGCAGTCAAAATAGCTGCAAAAGCTTCAGGGTGCCAAGCTCATATATTTGCTCATGGGAGAGTCTCTAAAGCCAAAGCTCAAAATCCTATGATGCTTATTTATGCAAAATTCTAACAAGCTTGGGTTTTCAGCTCATAATCTAACAGAGGTCGCATATAGGCAGGCACGGTGAAAGCACCAAGAATCGGAAGAGTTATTAACCATCATTCAAAAATCAGAAAGGACTACAATTTGGGAGGAGGGAATTCAGGGGTGGAAAAGTCCACCTTAATGCTACCAAGTTAGCATTTTATAAACTATGTTCCTAAAATTATAGTTCCACAAGATATTAAAGAAGGATTTTTAAAAATAAAAAAGAGGACTGGGAATGGTGGCTCACACCTGTAATCCCAACACTTTGAGAGGCCAATGCAGGAGGATTGCCTGAGCCCAGGAGTTCTAGACCAGCCTGGATGGCATAGTGAGACCCCCTCTATACTAAAAATCAGAAAAATCAGATGGATGTGGTGGCATGCGCCTGTGATCCCAGCTAGTCAGGGAGCTGAGGTGGGAGGATCACTTGAGCCCAGGAGGTCGAGACTGCAGTGAGCCATGATTGTGCCACTGCACTCCAGCCTGGGTGACAGAGCAAGACCCTGTCTCAAAAAATTTAAAAAAGAAAATAAAAAGTTAGAGGAGGTGCTATCCTCAGATATGTTTAGAAAATACTGGTCTAATAGTGTTTCAATATTTCTATTGTGATTCTAGCAAGTTCTAGAAAGAACATTGATTTTGTGGTTGTTCTTCCTTTCCTCACTCCACATTTTTTCTTTTATTTTGCCTGAAACTTACAGATTTTTCTTTTTTTTTCTCCTCATCATAATGATGTTCATCAGTCTGCCTGAATCTTCTGGTCTGGGTGTGGCTCTGACTTTTCAAACACCCTTCTTAAGCAGGTGTTTCCTCTCCTATCCCAAACATTATATTCCTTTTAGTTTGTGTTGTACAGATTCCAGGCCACATTTCTACTTTTTGAGGACAGCTTCCAAATCATCCACATGTTCACTTTCTTTTCCACTTCCCTCAGTTTTCACTTCCTACTTCCTTTCCCCAACTTTTTCCTCTCCAGATTGTATGCCAGGCATTCTTTGCCTATACTCTGCTTTGAAATCCTTCCTGCATTTCCTCTCTATCTCATAGCTTTGCAATTTTTGCTACTCTTGCTCCCTTCCTGCATATTTCTTTCATATCATGAATCCCAACTACCTCTCCTCTCCTGCCAAATCGAATGCATCAGTTGAAAGCCACCTGAAAATCCCCCTTCTCTTCCCATCTGTGCAACCCCACCAGTTGACCTTCAACATGCATTTCTCCTAAGTGAACCCACCAGCATGCATGGGGAAAAGGGATATTAGTTCATTCCTCTTCCCTGGCAACCCTTGAGTATAGGACTATGAGCCCCCCTGACAAATAATGTCCTCCATGCCATGCCATCAACATTGGATTTTGAGTCAGTAGAACTGTGTTCCATCTGAAACTCTGCCTCTTATTTACTTGGCTCAGTCACTTAATTTTTTTGAACCTCAGTTGTCACATCTATAAAAGGGCAGTAAGCCCTGATTTATCCCACGGGGTTGAGTGGAGCCAATGAGGCCATGTTTGTGCAAGCTCTTCACCAGGTGGTAGATGTGACAGTTTTATTCTTTCACTTGAAAATTTCATTTATATTTGAAGCCCTGGGAGTAGAGTTTCATTCTCTTTTTTTATCTTCCTAGAGATGAGGTCTCATTTTGTCACCCAGGCTGGAGTGCAGTGGTGTGATGACTACAGTCTTGACCTCCTGGGCTCAAGAGATCCTCCAGCCTAAGCTTCCCAAGTAGCTGAGACTACAGGCTCACACCACCATTTCTGACTCATTCTCTTTAATAGTCTCAAATTCTTCTGGTTCTACCAGGTTTTCATTTATTCTTTACATATACCAACTGAATTCTCCAGTTTGATCAGATCACAGACTTGGCTGTACTAATAGCAAAGTGGTTAAGTGCATGATCACCATTCTCCACGTTCTGGCTGAAAACTTGACTCCATCATTTAGCAGGTGCAGGACATTGGGAAAGTCCACTTATCCTGGACTTCCTGTTTCCTTATCTTTTTTTTTTTTTTTTTTTTGAGGCAGAGTTTCACTGTTGTTGCCCAGGGTGGATTGCAATGACAATCTCCACTCATTGCAACCTCCGCCTCCCAGGTTCAAGCGATTCTCCTGCCTCAGCCTCCCGAGTAGCTGGGATTACAGACATGCGCCACCACCTCCAGCTAATTTTGTATTGTTAGTAGAGACGGAGTTTCTCCATATTGGTCAGGTTGGTCTCGAACTCCTGACCTCAGGTGATCCACCTGTCTCGGCCTCCCAAAGTGCTGAGATTACAGGTGTGAGCCACCACGCCCAGCCCCTTGTCTTTAAAATGGGGCGACTTCTGTAGTGAGTATGGCCACTAAGGAAGGTCATTGTGATGATTATGAGTCCAAAGGAGTGAGATCTTAGCCCACATGGTTATTAGCCCTGCCTCTCTGCCCCTGCCTCGGTTTTCTTCCTTGGTTCCTCCATTCTCCATCTCTTGCTCTTGTCTGTCTCTTCCTGTCACCCCACGGTGGTGCAAGCTGGTGCTCCCTGCACATCCAGTAAAATCTCAGGGGAAAAGTTCAGCCTTTGCAGCCTCCCGAGGGGCTGTTCTCCTTGGGCTGCTGCTGGCTTTGTGGCTCCTCCTTCCTCCCCTGGATTCTTTCCTGGCATCCTCCCGTGTTTTCACTGTCTTTCTGATTAGAGAGTATGTCAGTGGGACAGGAAAATTTACTGATATATTAATTTGTGTTTTTATCTCAGCATTTGCCCTCTGCTCTACAAAGGAAGCCAGGCCTCTCTTTTCCCCTGCCTCGAGGGAGGTTTGTTTTAAAAGTCCAAAGCCAAGACACCTGGCTTTTGTTTCCTCAAAGCTCAAGCTGTGGGAGGAGATAATGCCAGCAGGGAGGAAGAGGGGAGAAGCTCGGGCCTTTGAGAGGAGGGAGAGAGTCAGGGAGACAGAGAGAGATTTTGATAGATAGAAAGGGGGCGAAGGCCAGAGAAGCAGGCCACTTACAGAGACAGGCCCCGAGTGGCTACCTCTCAGTGAGGATGGCTGTCAGGTGGACCACTGGCCCCTAATCGCAGACTGACAGATGCAGCAAACGCTCCAGCCAATGTTCCCAGCACCCAACACACTTGCAGGCAGCAGAGCCACAGGAGGGAAGCTCAGGTATGTAGGGACAGTGGCAAGCAGAAGAGACAGGGACAGCTAAAACTATAAATCAGAACGTCTAATGTTTGCTGCCCACTCGGAATGTGCTAAGCACCATTCTAGGATCTTGGCAAATATTAGAATGGTCACTCCTCAAGACAACCCTCCATCCCCACATTCACAGCAGAGGAAACAGGAACACAGAAGTAAATTTTCTAAGATCACAGAACTGGGACATGGTAAAGCCAGATACACAGAAATATTGAGAGTCCACCAATTTATTGCAAAATGCTAAGAATGAAATACTGCATAGGCCAGAAAATAATACAGAAACTGAAAACACAGACCCCTCTGAGTGCCACTGGAAGCGAAACCACAGCAAGGCCTGGACTCTTTCTAGGCTTCACTAGCTCTGTAACTGATGTTCAATTGTATTTTGATCATGGAAATATTATCTTTCTTCAGATAAATCAGAGGTGTGTATGTTCAGAGCATAAGGAATAGCCTGGAATTCCCCAGTTCCCCTTTCAGTTTTCTGGCTTCCTAATTTACCCTGTGAACACTACCTGACCTTGCTACTTCCTATTTACTTTTCTCATCTGTAAAATGGGTATAAGGAATCACCTAGGCTAGCATTTATGATCACTGAGGACCTGTTCCATAATTAGGAGCTGCTATTATCATTGTCATCCCCATGTCCAGTCCTGCTTAGTCCTACAGCCTACCCAGCACCTAGGCTGCCTTTACTGAGTATCTCTGTAGGTCAGACACAGTGCTGGGTGCTGAGTCCTGTCTCTGAATGCATCCCCCGTCTGGTTGGAGGAGAGACCCATGAGAAGATCTTTAGTGCAATATGATAAGTGCTACAAATAGAATAATCCCAGTATCCCACAGGGGCCTAGGATGAGGCCCCTAGCCACACTGCAGGCTGGGAATGAGGGCAGATTTCCTGAAGAAGTTAATGGCCCGAGTCTTCACAAACAACAGTAACCTCCACTGCCTCACAGTGGGGAGTGGGCCAGAGCCTCCCCCCTCCCTCTTCCAGTCCTCAAAAATGGCTCCTGAGCCTGAACACACTCCTAATACTGCCCCAGCAGCTAATTTGAGAGTTCTGAGCTACCCATAGCTTGCATCATTCTGGGCCACAGACCAAACCAGCAGCGAAGAAGCCAAGAGCATTCAGGGCTGCCGACACATTCCATAAACCCAAATTTCCAGTGTTGCCTTGAGTAAGATGTATACAGGAAATTTTCCATGTGTCAATTAAGCTCATTGGGCATGTGACATAAAAAGGAAATGTAAATGTGGGATTCTGATTGGCAAAGTTCAAAAGCCTGCGATTTTGATGCCCAGATATAGATCTGCAAGCTATTAAGAGTACTTGACTTCCAACATCCAGAGGTTGTGAAGAAATGCCTGGCACATCAGAGGAAAAAAATGCAGCGCTGAATAGCAGTCTTGGGAAAATACTTAGTTCCCAGAGTAAAATGTACATGTTAAATGAGTTCAAGAAGCAACTCAACTGTTCTACTTCTCTATCATTTCAAAATCCCCTAATAGATGTTCAATTTTCAAAGAAAATAATGTTGCATTTTGACCGTTTTCCCCTCTAGATGCCCTAGACAGACGTGAGGTTGCAATACTAACCTTGACTTTGAATTGCTTTTCAGTTCATGTCATTGTAAACTTAGCATAAAACCCTGTGCTTCCCCAGAAAGTATGTATCTTGTTGCTAGCACAATGATTGAGTCCACTTGTCTATTCCAGGACACGAGAGGATCTAACTAAGTCAGAACACCCCACGTCTAGCCCATATATCTATTTATTACTGAATTCACCGGGAAAGACAAGCTGAGTTATCATTTAGCTGAGAAAACCTGAGAGCCATTTATGTGCATGAAGTACAGCACAGACAGAGCCATCAAGGCAGGCTTGAAGGAAACACATTGAACACTCAGCCTACGCAAATCCCCTCGCCACTGCCACTGGAGCCGAATGAATGGTGCAGGCAACAAGAGCGGCCCTAGGATGCTTGTCTTCTTCCCAGCCCCCATCCCAACCTTCAACGATTATGAATACAATCGTTTGTGACAGATTGCTCCCCAGTCTTCCGCCTTAAATTCTATATGATAAATTCAACACGAAGTGACAGTCACAGCAAGTGTTCAGAGCTCTATCTAAAAAAACTAATTTTACTGAAGTTAGAACTCGATGAACAAGAAAATGTGAATGTACACCTAAGGTGTATCTCAAAACTTTAATCTCTATGAATGCCATCATGGTAATTTATGGCTGGGATGATATTAATATTTTAAAATATTTCGCTAAAGAAGTACTGTGAGACTTTAAAGTTGTATTGTTATGCAAAGATGATAATATTTCAATGGGTCCTTCCCAGTGCTGGTATGTTAATGGGGCAAGAAAAAGAAAACAGCTGCTTTTGTTAGCCAAGCAGCAGACATAATAAGACTGTCCTGTGGTTAATTTCTAGGAAAACGTTCTTCTTCCTTTTTTATTATTTGGGGGTGAAAAAATGTCTTGGGCTACTATTGTCTGTTTAAATTAGGCAAATGCAATTAAGAAGAGTCAAATGTACACAGGCTCCAATGATGGGTAAAATTAAGGTCACCAGTTGCAGCCCTAATCCAAGCTGCGTTGCTTGATCTCAGCTTTAGCCATTACAATTGTGTGGAATGGAAATGTCTTGCTCGTGTTGGGGTTAATGTAGACTGACTGGGTAGCTAGAGATAAATCCTGCAGGCCTGCTTGAATGTGCAAATGCTTAACACTGACATTTTGAAAAAGTAAAATTGGGTTTCATTCCCCAGGATTAGGTCAGAGTCCTTTCCTCGTCCCCGCCCCTGCCCCGACCCCGCCTCTCCAAACTAAGCAGAGAAGCAGAAGAACATTTTTTCTTGCCAATTTTTTTTTTTTTTTTTCCCTCAGGAATCCTTTGCATTTGCCATTTGTGTACATTTCTTGCTCATTCCAAACAGGAAAGTTCTGTTGCCTCACAAAAAAAAATAGTAGTTGTCTTCCTTTTCATATTCATAAAGGTTATATTTGTGTTGCTTGATATTATTTTACCTTGTTAAGGAGTTGTTTCAGGTACTCAGTAGATATAGAGAAAACATTTAGCATATAAAAACAAAAAGTTGACATTTACAGCCAGGAGCTACGTACGCAATTGCAAAGGTCATCAATGAGTAAACAGATATTAATGGTTAGCCGGATAACTGGTACATAAACAGGTCACATTAATAATTAACACCAGGAAAAACTAGCACTTCCAACCAAGCTCAGGAAAGTGGGTGCCAGAGGAAACCCCCCAAAAATATAAGAAAACCCCAGTGGTGATTTCTGATTGTTAGAGAGTGAAAAAATTACTTCTTCATTTTTATGTTTCTCATATTCTCACCAAAAAACAGTTCTGAGACAGTCGTGATAAAAAGTAAGTGCAATGATGGAGGAAAATTTTCTGGATGATCACTGATTTGATAAATTTTACTTAGTCTAACGTTTGTGGTTCTTTTGTTTTCCTTCCATGGCAATGTGTAAAATCACTCAGGAAATGTATTTTATCACTAACCTGCAAAGCCTCTCTAAAAGTATTGGCTTCCTCGTTGAGTTATTAAGTCCATGCCTTGTTTTAAAACTTCTGCGCTAAGAGGGTTACATTTTGTACCTGCTGATTGGCATTCACCCAGTTTTTTAATGGGAAAAGGTCAAGTCCAAGCTGTAGACTCGAAGGCAAATGTGTTGGGGGTGTAGCAGGGAATCCTGATGAGTGAAGTGGGTGCCCCAGGGACCATGAGGAACCCAGGAGTGAATGTGCCGTAGCCCCACAGAAAGCCCCTAAGAACCACAGCATCATATCTTTTGATTTTTTAAAGAAGCCATATTTTGTGTGAAATCTCTAGATTTATAACTCATGGGCCAAACAATACGTTATCTACTGCAGGCCACACCAGACCAGTTTAAATCTCCCGTTTAAAATAAAAACAAATAAATAAACAAACACAAAAGAACACCTGAAAATTTGCCAAGGAGGAAGAAAGCGTGAGTGTATCTTTACAATTTATTCTACGGTTTCTCTTCTCCTTTAAATACACAGTTCACTATAGGATTGTCCTAAAGAGAAAGCTAATAAAATAAGACAATAGACTTCATAGAGATCTGAAATATCCGCAAGGACCTGAAACGGACCCTCAGAACTCTGTAGATGAAAGTCAGATGAGATACTTTTATACACATAGCCTAATGGTTTACAGATGAGTGAGTGGCACTGCTTTCAAATATAATGTGAAGAAACCAATTTTTAAATAAATGTGTAGCTTGACTATCAAGCCCACAGGAGATATTGTGACTTACCCAACCTGAAAATCAAATTATTTAAGGTTGGTTATACTAATAACAGCCTCTAACCAACTGCTAAGGTGGACTATAAACCCAGACTAGCCACAGGCAGCAAATGAGATGGGTTCGAGAGGATATGGAAATAAATAAGATACAAGTCTTGTTTACTAGTTCAATGTGGGGTAGACTTCAACAGATGTGAACTACAAAGTGTGTATGGGAACTTGTTTCTTGTTGAAGGAGGGCTGTTGGCCAAATGTCCTCGTAACCTGGTGCCTCTCCACTTCTCCACAGTCACATCCCCACCACATAGTACCTTGTCACCACTGACAATAGCCCCAGAGAGCCATGCTTTCTCCTGTCTCCCAGACTCTCTTCACCTCAAGTATCTCCATGCCACCTTGACTTTCGCTTGTCCCTTTTGAATCCCATAAAGTTCAACTAAGTTCAAGTGTCCCCTCCCCTCTTCCAGAAGGCCTCATCTAAGCCCTCCGGGGGGCCTCTCCCTTGTGTTCCCTCAAATACCTCTGTCAACCTCTGGGCCAGCCCCGACTTCTCACTGCAATCATGGGCGCAAGTGCCTATCACCTCACAGGACTGCAAATTCCTTGCTCAAGGCAGAGGCTACTGCTTTCATCTTCCAACCCCCACCACCTAGCCCTGTGCTTGCAAAACAGCATATTAATGCTGGACAAATGCATACATGAAGGAAACGAATGGGCCTCTGAGTGATAATGCTTAGAAAAGAGACTCTGATAAGTGAAATATAAATGCGTAAATCTGCTACAGCTTTTTTTTTTTTTGCTTCGTCTAAATCTTTGCACGTGTTTGCTGCAATTACATCTGTGACAGCAAGTTTTATTCTGAACGGATCTTATTAATAAAAGTAATAAAATATCAAACAATTCAGGTCTTCGGCTTTTTAATCTACAGAAGGGAGATTGATAGCGCCTGCCTTGCTAGGCTGAGAGGGTGGTTGAGAGGACTACCTGAAATGATGTATGTGATCATGTACAAGAGTGAGCCCCAACTGCAATCTGCACTGAGGGAGCGGCCCCCCGAGAGCTGCCATCTCTACTCATCTCTGACTGTCTGGCTCTGTCAAAATACTCTGCCTACGTCTATGACCCAATCTTTGTATGAGCAAGCTTCTGCCTCCAGTCTTAGGATCCCCAGACCTAGCACAACATCGGCGCATAGCAAGTGTTCACTAAGTGTTTGTAATATGAGGATGTACATGACAAACATTATGGTCGTTTCATTCATTCAAACTGCACAAGGCACCATTAAACAGGACAAAACGTGAAGGCAAAAAGGGGGAAACAGAAATGATTGAGAGGCTAACATTTACAAGGCACCCTATATATCTGATTTTGTTTACTTCCTAGGTTATTTCACGTCACCTGTGAAATAGCTAATGTTGTCCTTATTTTGTATGGAAGGGCTCTGGGCATTAATAAGTTGGTATTATGCCAATGAATGACTGGTCAATAACAGGCAGAGCCAGGGTTTGAACCCAATATATCACACCGCATCTCTGTGATAAAACTCTTACACTCCAGGCACTGACAGTCTGCAGCACATCTGACCTCACAGAGTCAATAACATCTAGAGATGCACAAAAACTCAGGGCACGTCTATTCAACCCCCAGATCACCGAGGAGGAAACTGAGGTTCAAAGGGAAGTATATGAATGAGGCCAGAGAGAGTCAGTAAAAAAGTATGTTAGTAAAAAGCTCTTTTTGTTTTTTTGTTTGTTTGTTTGTTTTTGTTTTTGAGACGGAGTCTCACTCTGTTGCCCAGGCTGGAGTACAGTGGCGCGATCTCGGCTCATGGCAAGCTCCGCCTCCCGGGCTCACATTCTCCTGCCTCAGCCTCCTGAGTAGCTGGGACTACAGGCACCCACCACCAGGCCCGGCTAATTATTTGTATTTTTAGTAGAGATGGGGTTTCACCATGTTAGCCAGGATGGTATCGATCTCCTGACCTCGTGATCGGCCCGCCTCGGCCTCCCAAAGTGCTGGGATTACAGGCGTGAGCCAGTGCACCCGGCCATAAAAAGCTCTTATGATTCACACTCACAAGTTAAGTCATATTTCTATACCATTTCCATCACATTTACATGTGACAGTTCATGTTAAGTGTAATAAAATGTTAAATAATTCAGATTTTCAGCTTTTTAATCTACAAAGGGATTTCTAAATAATTGTACTTTGTTTCATCGAATGGCCTTTACAAAAATAGCATATATTTTCAGTTCAAAAAGAATTACATCTTACATGACTAAACAAAGTTTCTCTCTCCTCACAAAATACCAGTGACCTCTTTCTTAAACAACAGGCCAAGACTACTGACTGAAACCCTGGCAGAGACAGTATAACTCAACTGAGAAAGGCCTCATAAACAAATAACTAAAGTAATAATTAAACACTAGGAAAGAGCAAAGACATTTGCTCTTTAAAAATCAAACGAAAAATAAAGTAAAATAAAATAAAATAAAACCTCTGTGAACATTGCTTCGGTCATCTTTAAAAGCTTTCCCAAATTCCAAATGGCTCTGTTATTAGCGATTCTTAATGCATGAGCTAGTCATTTAAGGATAAATCTTTCAGTAATTCAAAACAAGGACTCTTCAGTAAATAGTTGAAATTAAGGGGGGAGTTCGAGTCATCTGGTTTCCATTAGGATGATAAAATAGTTCACTCGAAACCTTTTACAATATGCTTTGTTACCGGGAGGTGTCTGTGCATCTCACTCCATCACTAGCCATTTGACACAACATAAAAAGCTTCAAAAGCCATGTTAGGCCTCTTAATCAAAAACTAATTGTAATAGATATTGGGGAGTGTTAACACGGTGACCGCTAGGTTGTAGCTGTGGTGTGGAAGCTGCAGTGAACATTAAACACAACCCCGGGTTGATAGGGCTTATCTCAATTTCAGAGCTAAGTGCTAAGTACTACAGGCCAGTATCTCCTTGCTATGGCTTTGTACCACTTTTGGAGTTAATTGCCCCAGAAGGCTACATCTTCTTAATGAAATTTATAACATTGTCAGAGAACTTGGAAGATACTGCTGCAGTTTAGCAGACTTCACAGAAAACAGAGACATAAACAGAAGGGAAAAGAAAATACATACTTGGAGCCTAATGCATCTGCAGCCCGGGCAGAGGTGGTGCAGAACTCCCCAGGCACAGAGGCATTTGCAGCACATTAACTCTTTCAAGCCTGTAATGGAACAGTCATTGCACTCTAATGGAAAGGTAATAATTGGTATCACAGGGCCAGTAAGGTAGACATTCAATAAATACTTAATGATGAGTTTTGCATGGCTAGAATTACCAGCAAGCAAGAACTGGCATCTTTTTTGTGTGGTTCCTGTGCCTAACCTAGTGCCTAAGATATGACTGGTGCTCAGGAAATCGTTTCTGAAAAATTGATGAATGAATAAATGATCTTACTAGAGTGCAGTACTTGATAATTTTCAGAGTGCTTTCATGTTTGATTCCCACAACCATCCACTTGATAGGTCTAGGGTTTTATTAATAACCAGTCCTGGTCTCGAACACGCACTTCATAGTTCCCTTTCCAGTCTTCTTTCCTTCAGATGGACTAGAGTGATGTTCTGTACCACCACGTTTTTAAATGACTAAGGAGGATTTTAATACTTAAAGACTACCAGCGATTTTAGATCGGTGACTGGATCCTGGAACACACACATACACAAAACAATTAGAAGAAAAACTGGTGAAATCTGATAAAGTCTAGAGTTTAGTTAATAGTATTATGCTTAAGTGTAGTTAATTTCTTGGAATCATGGCTGTGGGTAAGGAGTTAACTTAAGGGCAAGCTGGGTGAAAAATGTATAGGACTTCTCTGTACTATTTTGAATTTTTCTGTAACTCTAAAATTATTTAAAAATAAAAACAATTTGATAATAACTAATTTACCTTTAAAATTATATGTATTAACATATTGTAGTGTATTGTATTCACATTATGGTGCCAAATTGGCACTGGGATAATTATAAGTAAATACTCCTGGAGAAAAGCAAAGTATAATTTTTCAACTAACCCCTTAGAAAAACATTTGCAGGTGTGTAAAGGCAACATAATTTCCTTTTCCAATTTATAAGTATTATTTTTTGAGACAGGGTCCAGTTCTGTCACCCAGGCTGAGTGCATTGGTATGAGCATGGCTCACTGCTCCCTTGATCCCCCACCCCACCCCACCCCACCGGGCTCAAGCAATCCTCCCATCTCAGCCTCTGGAGCAACTGGCACCACAGGCACATGCCACCATGCCCGACTGATTTTTGGATTTTTGTAGAAATAGAGTCTTGTTATGTTACCCAGGATGGTCTTGAACTCCTGGGCTCAAGCAATTCTCCTGCCTCGGCCTCCCAAAGTGCTAGGATTATAGGTGTGAGCCACCACACCCGGCCATCCAATGTGTATTTCCTTACAGTGTTTTTGTATCCTGATAAAGTAGAGTTGTTTTGTAATTAACACATACAAGTGAAATTTTTACCACTGTTTTCGTATTTATAAAATTATTAACATTAAAAATAATTTAAAATTATTATTATTATTAATTTTTAGTATAGACGGGGTTTCATCACGTTGGCCAGGATGGTCTCAGTCTTTTGACTTCGTGATCTGCCCGTCTCAGCCTCCCAAAGTGCTGGGATTACAGGCGTAAGTCACTGTAATTAATTTTTAAATGAACAATTTGTTTTAGAAAGAAAGACAAACAGCACACAGGGAAATAAAGGAAAAGGCTAATCCTGATGACAGAACAACCCATGTGATTTTTTTTTTTTTTTTTTGAGATGGAGCTCACTGCAAGCTCCGCCTCCCAGGTTCATGCCATTCTCCTGCCTCAGCCTCCCAAGTAGCTGGGACTACAGGCGCCTGCCACCACGCCTGGCTGATTTTTTGTGTTTTTAGTAGAGACAGGGTTTCACCGTGTTAGCCAGGATGGTCTCAATCACCTGACCTCGTGATCTGCCCGCCTTGGCCTCCCAAAGCACTGGGATTACAGGCAGAGCCACCACACCCAGTGGTTCATGTGAGTTTTTGCAGATGATTCCCAAACTTAAATTTCTCACTTGGACATCTGTCCTGAGCTCCAATCCAAACATTCACAGCACCAGTTAACTTGAAGAGCTCAGCATAGTCTCCAACCAGTTTCCCCTTCAGTCACTCTGCTATATTCTGACCTTGGCTAATGTCTACTATACTCACCTCTCTTCTGTTCCCCCCGGCCATACCCTTCCACCTACTGAAGTTCTCCACCTAACCATCCAGGGGGTGGCTCGGGTCACCTTCCTCCTCTACGTCTTCTTCCAGCACTCCTTTGCTCCCCTCAACTTGAACTACACTTCCACAAAAGTCCATTTGAAACTCTGCTCTTGTGTTTCAAATTGTGTTTTCTATTAGCTATTTATGCAGACAACTCCGACTGGAAACTTCCAGAGGATCAGGACTGGTCATATGTGTCCTGATACCCTCAGAGTTTTTCATTGGGAACCATCTGAACATAGATTCATGGGAAGGAACAATAAATCTTAAAAAATATGTATCATGACACCAAAGATGTTATTCTATAAGTGAGAAGATTGGTTTGACTGCTTTTAAAGTGGCAAAAATAACAATGGCCAATATCTGGTAGAGAATGTATTTCTCTCTGGCATTAGAGTGATTCTGTAGGCTCACTTATCAAGTGGCCCAGCATCCCAAGCTCCTGACATTGTTGCTCTTAACGACCAGTTCAAAGATGGCAGCCAGGCGCCTTGGCTCATTCCTGTAATCCTATCATTTTGGGAGGTTGAGGTGGGAGGATTGCTTGAGCCTGGGAGGGGAATGCACACCATTGCATGTGCAATATTTTTAGCATTAAAAATAATTTAAAATTATTTAATTTTGTAAAAGAATAATTTGTTTCAGAAAGAAAGACAAACAGCACACAGAGAATTAAAGTAGAAGGCTAATCCTGATTATAGAACAACCCATGTGATTTTGAAGTTTTTTGCAGTGGCTGGCTGCCACTGCATGCCAGCCTGGGGAGTCAGAGTGAGACCCTGTCTCAAAAAAACAAAAATAAAAACAAAACAATGGCTCAACCCCTCATGTGCACACTTCAGCCTGTCTAAAATGGGAAGGAGGACATAGAGAGCCAGTAATTTTCTTTTAAGGGTACAACAGAGCAATGTCACAAGACATTTTTTTCTTACCCTATAGGCCAGAATTCAGTCAAATGAGTAGACCTACCTGAAGCTGGGGAAAAAGTCCAGTAAATGACCTTACACTCATCTAAAACAGATACGAGAAAACATTAGTGGGTATTATGAACCCCAGCCTCTGTTTTTTTACCTTATAAAAACTTATCTACCAAGATGTTTATTTTATAGACATTTTCCTACAAAGCATATTACTAGATTTTATAACAGCATTGAGAAATAATTTGCATACCATAAAATGTATACCCTCAAAGTGTACAATTCAGCAGTTTTTAGTAAATCCACAGTTATACAAACATCACCACTATCTAATTTCAGAACATTTTCAACACCTCGAGAATAAATCCCATGTCCATTAGCAATTACTCCCTATTCTTCCCTCTCCCTGCTCCTGACAACCGCTAATTTACCTTCTGTCTCCATGAACTTGCTTGCATTAGACATTTCATAGAAACGGAATCATACAATGCAGGGGTTTTGGTGCCTGGCTTCTTTCATCTCGCATAACATTTTCAAGGTTTATCTATGTCGTAGCATGCGTTAATTCTGTACTTCATTCATTTTTATGACCAAATAATATCCATTGTATGGGTATATTGCATTTTGTTTTTCAAATCATCAGTTGATGAACATTTGGGCAACTTCCACTTTTTGACTATTATGAGTAATACAGCTGAGACCATTCTTGAAGAAGTTTTTCTGTGGACATATGTTTTCAACTCTTCTGGGTTTATACTAATCATGGAATTACTAGATCATATGGTAATTCTATCTTTAACATTTTGAGAAACAGCCAAACTGTTTTCTATAGAGGTTGTAGCATTTCACCATTCCACCAATAATATATGAGGGTTCCAATTCCTCTGCATGCTCACCAACACTTGTTATTGTCTGTCTTTTTAAATTTCAGCCATTCTAATGGGTGTGTCAGGAGTCTCATTGTGGTTTTGATTTGCATTTTCCTAGAGACTAATGATATTGACCATCTTTTCATGTACTTATGCCCACCTGTATATCTTCTTCAGAAAAAAAATGCTTATTCAAATCCTTTGCCCATTTTTAATTACATATTTGTCTTTGTATTATTCAGGGTTTTTTTGTTTGTTGTTTGTTTTTGAGATGGAGTTTAGCTCTTGTCACCCAGGCTGGAGTGCAATGGCACAATCTCAGCTCACCACAACCTCCACCTCCTGGGTTCAAGCTATTCTCCTGCCTCATCCTCCCGAGTAGCTGGGATTACAGCCACACACCACCACACCTGGCTAATTTTGTATTTTTAGTAGAGGGGAGGTTTTTTCCATGATGGTCAGGCTGGTCTCGAACTCCCAAACTCAGGTGATCCTCCTGCCTTGGCCTCCCAAGGTGCTGGAATTACAGGCGTGAGCCACCACATCTGGCCTGTTATTCAGTTGTAAGAGCACTTTATACAAAGTGCTTGATACAAGTCTCTTCTTAGATATACGACTTGAAAATATTCTGTCACATTCACTGGATTGTGTTTTCCTTTCTTTTTTTTCGAACTAGGGTCTCACTCTGTCACCCAGGCTGAAATGCATGGTGTGATCACAGCTCACTGCAGCCTCAGGTGATCCTCCAACCTCAGCCTCCCAGGTAGCTGGGACAACAGGTGCACACCACCGTGCCTAGCTAATTTTTTGTATTTTTTTTTTTTTTTTTTTTTTGCAGAGAGGGCATTTCGCCATGTTGCCCATGGTCTCCAACTCCTGGGCTCAAGCAATCAGCCCGCCTCAGCCTATCTAAGTGTTGGGATTATAGGCATGAACCACATGCCAATCTGTTTTTACCTTTTTGGTGGTGTTCTAAAGCACAGCAGTTTTTTTGTTATCCTTAATAAAGTCAAATTAGGCCAGGCACAGTGGCTCGTTCTTAGGTCTATGATCCATTTTGAGGTAATTTTTGGATATGATGCAGGATAGAGTGTCTAAATTTACTCTTGCAAGTGGATTTCCAATTGTTCTGGCATCATATTGGGGGATTATTCTTTCCTCCATTGACTTGCCACCCTAGTCAAAAATTAATTCACTGAACATGTAAGGGTTATTTCTGAACCTTCCATTTTGTTCCATTGATCTAAATATCTATCCTTATGCCAGAACCACACTATCTTAATTACTGTACCTAAATTTTCAAGTTGAGAAATGTTAGTCCCCTAATTTTGTTCTTTTTCAAGGTTTTTTGTTTTGTCTATTCTCGATCTCTTGAATTTCTATTTAAATTTTAGGACCAACTAGTTATTTAATGCAGAGGGGGAAGCAACTAAGATTTTGAAAGGGAATATCTTGAATCTGTGGACCATTTAGGGGAGTATTGCCATCTGAACTATATCAAGTCTTCCAAATCATGAACATGGGATATTTTGCCAATTATTTAGGTCTTTTAAAATTTCTTTCAAAAATGTTGGGCAGTTGTTAGTGTAAACATTTTGCTCTTCTTTGTTAAATTTATTCATAAATATTTTATTCTTTTTGATACTGTTAAAATAGAATTGTTGTCTTAATTTCATTTTCAACTTGTTCATTACTAGTGTATAAAAATAGAATTTATTGATTTTATTACATACTGATATATTGATCTTGTATTCCGCAATCTTGCTAAACTCAACTATTAGCACTAATGAATTTTTAATAAATTCCTTGAGATTTTCTGTGAACAAGATCATGTCATCTTCAAAGAGAATTTTATTTCTCTCTTATCAGGTTGGGTACATATATGTTTTAATTGTAAAGTCTTTCAGATGGATTGACCCTTTTATTATTATAAAATGTCTATCTTTGTCTTTAGTAACAATTTTTGTCTTGAGGTCTATTTCATCTTCAAGAAAGCCACTCCAGTTCTCCTTTGGTTACTGTTTGCCTAGTTTGTTTCCATCCTTTAACTTTCAATGAATTTGTGTCTTTGAATCTAAAGTGTGTCTCTTGTAGACAGCATAGAGCTAGATTATGTTTTTTGTCCATTTTGCCAATCTCTGTATTTTTACTGGAGTGGTTAACCCATTTCTATTAAGTAATTACAAACAAGGTAAGTTTATATCTCCCACTTTGCTATTTGTTTTCTATATATCTTATACCATATTTGATTCCTCTATTCATCCATTATTGCCTTATTTTATACATATTGCGTAGTATATTGTTTTAATATCCTTGCTGCTTGTTTTATCATTTTTTTAAATTTTCTTAGTCGTTGCCCCATATATTATGATCAACATCCCAATTTAGAACAATCTAGTTCAAATTATTACCAACTTAATTTCAATAGTACTAAAATTTTGTTTTGATATAGCTCCATTTCTTCTCTCTCCTTTGTGCAATTTTGTCAATTAACTTGTATCTTTACACAGTGTAAGCCCATAAACACAGTTTTATAATTCTTGCTTTATGAAGTAGGTATTTAAATAAAAGAATAAAGGATTTACAAACAAAATACATTTATACTATATTTTTTATTTACTTATGTAGTACATTTACCAGTTACTCTCTAATGTCCTTTCATTTCAGCCTGAAGGACTCTCTCTTTAGTAGTTCTTGTAGGGCAGGTCTGCTAGTAGCAATCTCTCAGTTTTTCCTACTCTGGAAATGATTTTATTTACCCTTTATATTTGGAGAAAAGTTTCATTTAATATAGAAGTCTTGATGAATAGTCTTTCTATCATCCTTTTGAATATGTAAACGGTAGCCTTTTGATATTCATGGGTTTTTATCAGAAGTCAACTGTTAAATCTTACTGTGGACTCTATGATTCTTCTGTTGCTTTCAAGATTTTCTCTGTCTTGATAGTTTATAATGTACCCAGGTGTGGATCAATTTGTGTTAATTTTACTTGGAGTTTTTAAAATTTCTAAATGTACAAGTTCACATTTTTTATCAAATTTGGGAAGTTTTCAGCCATTATTTTCTCAAATATACTTTCAACCTTTCTTCTCTCCTCTTCTTCTGTGATTATTACATATATTTTAGTACACTAGATAGTGTCCCATAGATTCATTTTTATTCATTTCTTTTTCCTTTTTCTTCCTGATACTAGATAATCTCAGTTGAACTATCTTTAGGATCACTGATTCTTTCTTCTGTCGGTTCGCATCTGCTGTTGGGGCAACTCTAGCAAATTTTTATTTCAATTATTGTATTTTTTGATTTTAGATTTCTGTTTTTCTTTTTGATAATTTCTATCTATTCATTGAAATTCTCTATTTGGTGAAGTATTATTTTCATGCTTTCATTTAGTTCTCTAAATATGTTTTCCTTTCCTTTTTTAAAATTATTCATAGTAGCTGACTTAAAGTTTTTGCATAGTAATTCCAACATCTGGACTTCTTCAAGTACCATTTTTATTTACTTTACTTTTTCCTGTTTCCTTGTGTATCTCATACATATTTACTGAAAACTGGACATATATATAAAATATTAAATATAAATATAAAATAAAATTATAAAAATATATATAATTATATAATGTGGCTACTCTGGAAAGAAGATTCTTCCAAAGTTTGTTATTGTTGAAGTTTATTGTTGTTGCTGCTGTTTGTTCAGTGACTTTTCCAAACTAATTCTGTAACATTTGTATTCTTTGTCATGTATAGCCACTAAAGTCTCCATTTAGAAACTCTGTGCTTAGCTAATGCTTAGACAGAGGGTTTTTTTTTCTTTTTCTTTTCTTTTCTTTTTTTTTTGAGACAAAGTACAAATACAGTTCACCTCAACCTCAGCTTCCTGGGCTCAGGTGATCCTCCTGCCTAGCCTTCCAAGTAGATGGGATCACAGGGGCATACCACCACACCTAGCAATTTTTTTATTTTTTTTTTTACTTATTTTTTTTTTTAGACACAGGATCTCACCAAGTTGTCCAGGCTGGTCTCACAGTCCTAAGCTCAAGTGATCTTCCTGCCTTGGCCTCCCAAAGGGTAGGATTGTAGTCATGAGCCACCATACCCTGCCCAGAGATTTTCTTAAATGACGTGAAACAATGAGTCCCCTAGGCTTCGGTAAGAAGTTCTGGAAGAGGAAAGGGCATCTACAATGCTTAGTCAGGTCATCGAGAATTCTGCCTCTGCCTTCACTTCCTGCTTACACAGAACCTTCAGGTCAGTTGCAGATGAGCGCTCAGAATCTCCTCAGATTTTTCTGGAGCAGGTGCATAGTCCTGAACTTGCATGTGGAATTCCAGATTCCTGGGAATATGTTGGAGCTTTTCAAACCCTTCTATGGTCATACCATTCTTTAGTTTTTCCTTTTTAAATGTTTTGCTCAGCCTCTTGGTAGCCTCGTCTGTTAATATCACCTCAGGGAGCTGCCGCATTAAATAATTGCCATTGACTGTTTTCAACAAATAGTTTAGCAAAAGGCTATTTGTACAGAGTTAAGTCTGAGTCATATCAAAGACAAACTGTGAGGCAGGTCAAACAGTGGCAGTTTTCTGGAGATGGAACTTCTCCCCTTCAGTAGTTGCTAGGCTGCTTACTTTCAGGGCTACCATATTTATGAGGCTGTTAGTTTTCAATGTTACTACAGAACTGGAGAGAGATGGAATGGGACTAGGGCAAGTTAAAACATCACAACACTTATTATTCTTACCAAGATTCAGCTACCTTTCTTGAATCAACACTCTTCAGATTACTGAAAACCTTTGATTAATTTTCAGAGTTCTGAAAAAGTTGCTTTTAGCTATTTTTCCAGTGCTCTTATTGCTTTTATGAGGAAGTGGTGTTTTTTTTAAAAATGTCCTCGTTCTATCATTCCAAAAGTGCTTTCTCACGTCTTTGTATTTTAAGCTAAATAAGTTTATACCTTCAGAGTTTGTCATCATGGCATGAGTTGGGTCAAAATATAACTATGGTACTGGGCACAATGGTTCACATCTGTAATCCAAGTGCTTGAGGCCAGGAGTTTTAGACCAGCCTGGGTAACAAAGTGAGAGCTTCATCTTTACAAAAAAACTTTTTTTAATTAGCCAGGTATGGTGGTGCATACCTGTAGTCCCAAATACTTCAGAGGCTAAGCCAGGAGGATCATCTGAACCTAGGAGTTTAAAGTTACAATGAGCACTGTGATCACACCATGGCACTCCAGCCTTGGTGGGCAACAGAGGGAGACCTTGCCTTTTAAATAATAATAATTATATATATATATAGCTATATATATAACTATATATATATGTAACTATGGCAAGGGATTTTTTTTTTTTTCAAAGTCCAAAATAGTTGTTAATCAAACCCAGGAGTGAGTCACCTCAGAGATTCTCTTATAAAAATCACTTTAAAAGCAAAACCTTAACTTCATCAGTATGCCAATGCTGATCCTCTAAATATTTGAATTTCAACAAATATTTATGAATTTCATTCTACATGCAAGCATCTGTGTTAGCTGAAATGGAAAATCCAGAGACGTGATACATGAGGTCTTCTCTAAGAAGATTTAAAGAACACACACATCCCAAAAGCTAAATTATAAGACAAAGATACATGCCTCTCATTCATCCATATGCAACACTAACCCAGAGATAAAGTAGGACCATAGTAATGATAAAAATTTATATTCCTTCCCTCTTACCTGTGATTTGCAGAAACTCCAGTTCCCATCATCATAGTCTTTTCTATTTCCACAAGCAGTCCTGAGTTCAGGAGGTATCTTAGAGAGGCTGCTTAGCCCCGTGGCTGTCAGATCTAGAGTAGTTAAAGGATAATGTCCAAGCCAGTCCTGTTTAGAGGAGGTTTCATGGGCTGTATAGCAAGAGCCTGAGCTCCATAAATGAAAGATCCATTTTCATCTCTTCTCCAAGCAGAAAGTGGTTTTTCTTCCCAAAAACTCACTTTTCACACTACCTCCTGTGGGCTTTGAATTCAAGCAGAGAAAGATCTTATTGCCATTTTCTATTAGCCTCAAGACTTCAGACATTATTTATCAGTTAATGTCTAACATGTAAAATGGAAATAATAAAGCCTACCTACCACTTGGGGCTATAGGAATTAAATGAGATAACATATTTACACTGTTTGGCTCACAGATAACTTTCCATAAATGTTTATTCTTCTTCTCAAAGCATGAATCCCTTCTTTTGAAAGACCACCAGGAGATGAACCTCATCCTGAGGGATCTGCAGGTATATGAAGGGAGCTCCTTTGTATTGCTCCATTTATTTATTTGAGACAGGGTTTTACGCTGTCACCCAGGCTGGAGCACTTTGATGCTATCACATCTCACTGCAGCCTTGACCTCTCCAGGCTCAGGGGATCTACCAACCTTAGCCTCCCCAGTAACAACCATGCCCGATTATTATTATTATTATTATTATTTTGGTAGAGACAAGGTTTCTCCAAGTTGTCCAGGCTGATCTCAAACTCGTGAGCTCAAGTGATCTTCCCACTACAGCCTCCCAAAGTGCTGGGATTACTGGTGTGAGTCACTGCTCTGGATCCTGCATTACTCTTATCCCAACTCAAGTATCACCACCCCAGAGAGGCCTTCCCTGACCACTCATCCAAAATAAATTCTCATTTAGTTGCTCTCTTTCCCATTACTAAGATGGCCAATCATCCCAGTTTGCCTGGGACTGAGGGCTTACCTGAGACACAAGATTTTCTGTGCTAACACCAGGGCAGCCCTGGGCAAACTAGGAAAAGCTGGTCAACCTACCATCATCCTGCTTTGGTGTTCGTTTGGGGGGGTTTTGGCATAGTTTTTGCCTTATCTGATATAACTCAGTTTACTTTTTTTGTTGTTTCCTCATTTCCTTCAAGCTAAAATGTGAATCCCTTAAGGTTCAGATTGGATTTTGTCTGTGTGGTTTACAGCTGTGTTCAGATGCCCGTAACATTACATGACACACAATAGTCACTACATGCTATTAATATTCATGGAAAAACTGAATGAATTGCTCATTCATTAATTGATTCATTTTCTAAAATACTCACCTTTCTGTTCTCCCAGTTTAATAACCTAAACACATAGGTGATGCCAACTTTTGTATGACACCACAATTAATAAAAAGGCATTTTGCATGGCTGTGATGACTGGGTTATAAGCACTTGAACCTCTGTGGTAGGGAGAACTTCAGACAGCTGTGTTCTTTTTCTTCTGATCCCAAACAATATAATTAAAAAGGATTCACTGAAATGTAGACGTTTCTACCATTTACCCTGGAATGTTGGCTCTACCAAATATAACCCAGTCTGTAAATACAAGATTAGTGTCTGTGAAGAGAAAGCTCTGCTTCTACAAAACGGCATTCAAAGGGAAATCTCCACCTTTTCTTCTTCTTATAGAAGCAGGAGCATTACTCATAAGACCCATAATTACTTTAAATATTCCACAAGGATATCAGAGCTACAAATGTTAAAACACAATCTGAGACCGCATCTTTGGACTCTACAATGAGCCAGATAAAGATGGTGCCCTTTTCTCCACTATCAGTTTACTACATAAATGAGAAGACATAAAGTAGTTTTAGATTTAATTAAAGTAATTGACTGGATTGCATTTTGTAGTCCTGATCGTCATTAACATTCTTGACCTCTCTGTCACATAGATGTGCCGGAGAATTTTTCCAATGGATATTTATTATGAATATTATCATCAATAAGCACCATCAACATATTAAAATTAATTTTAACTTCTTTATGGGAGACTGAAAGCACAACCAGCTTTTGAAAACCATCCGCTCTAAATCATTTTTTATCGATTCAACATGACTAAACCTCAAGTACAACTAATAGGGAATTTTATGTGTGTGTAGGCAAGTTTCTATATATACAAAATATTTAATGTTATTTCATCTCTAACTCTGGTTACATTAATCATGTAACCATATTTTCCAGAGCCTAAGGATTCGCTTGCTATTTTAAGCACTTACTGTGCAGTCCTCACGCTGGCTGGCTTGTTTCATGTCCACATGGTTATGCAGCGACACATGGACATTTGGTCTTATTTTGACTGCCCGCAAAGGGCTTAATAAAAGACAGGCTTTGGTGCATCAAAAGAACTTAGTCCACAGGTGTTCTGAGCGTGGCTAACTTGTATGTAGAACAAACAATTAAGCTCTGGAATTTGAGACTCTAAATTGTATCAGTTGAGCACCTGTTCTGAAGAGAGGAAAACACCTTTCATTACATTACCCGAGGGCATGACAGGCTCTGGGCTGTGTAGAGTTACAGCAGATCCTAGTCTGGCATGCTAGCTGAGATGCTGCCACTCCTTCTGTTAATGTTGCCAAGGACTTCGAGTTGAACATTTTTAGAGAATACCTCCGTCTCTGTCTCCATCTCCATTTCCATCCATGTGCCTCTCCATATCCCTTTCCACACGTACCACTTTACTGAGCACCTACTACAAGCCAGACAAAGTGCTAAAGATTTTAAACATGGTACATGTAATCCCTCCCAATCACCCTGCAAGACTTAGTACCGAAAGTCGTGTCAGTTTTAGTGGGGAAATCGGGATTCAAAGCCAGGTGGGTTGGACACCAGAACCTGTAGTCTTGATCATCATGCTATCCAGTGGGCAGCCTCCAGGTTTTCACAGGCTCCAGGGTGTCTTCTGGCCTCCTTTCTGGCTCCTCCTTCAAGTCTTAGATCTTCAGCCTTCCTACGTCTCTATTTTCGGTCATCTTCTTTTTCACTCTAAGGTGCTCCCTGATAATGCCATGCCCTCCCATTATGGCCCCAGTCACCATCCAGAAGCCACCAGCTTTAAAACCTCTCCAGGGGCCCGGGCGTGGTGGCCCACGCCTGTAATCCCAACACTCCGTGAGGCTGAGGCGGGTGAATCATCTGAGGTCAGGAGTTCGAGACCAGCCTGGCCAACATGGCAAAAACCTGTCTCTACTAAAAATACAAAAATTAGCCGGGCATGGTGGCGCATGCCTGTAATCCCAGCTACTCGGGAGGTGAAGGCAGGAGAATCACTTGAACCCTGGAAGCGGAGGTTGCAGTAAGCTGAGATCGTGCCATTGCATGCCAGCCTGGGTAACAAGAGAGAAACTCTGTCAAAACAAACAAACAAACAAACAAAAACCTCTCCAGGGAGGTTCTACTTCAACTGACTGCTCCCATCTGCACTGAAGAGACTCTCTCTTGGACTGCCCCAATGTTGTCCTTCCAGAACTGACCTAAGTGATCGACTTTCTCAGCAAGCCTGCTCCTCTTCCAGCATGGCCAGCCTGGAAATGACAGCACCCGTCAGTCACCTGAGCTCCTCCCTTTTACTCTTCCTCTGGATCTACTTCACTCTCCTCAACCCATTCTCCACCTGGCACTGCCAGAGTAATCTTCCAAAAACACAAATGTAATGCCTCTCCTTCAAGCCCACCAATGGCTTTTGAATTCCTTTGCAAAAAGACTTGTTGACTTGGCCAGAAAATCTGGCATGTTTTTTAGCTAGCTTCAAACGACTCTTTTTCTTTATCTCAGCTTCCTTCTCTTGCCTATCAGGTGACATGATCCTTTACCTTTTGAGAATTTCCTTAGCCCAAGTACTTCCCAGATTCTCCTTCACGCCTGTGCTCAAATGTCATTGTAACAGAAAGGATTTCCCTGACCTTCCCAACTCTCTGTCTTCCATGTCCTGCTTTAATTTTTTCACAGCACTTACCACCTTTTGGTATGTAATATATTAGTTCATTCCCTTGTTTGATTTCTCTCTTCTCCCATCAGAATTCGGCTCCATTACAGCAGGGATGTCTGTGTTGTTGTATAACAACGGCCATATGACTGTGCCCAGTAAATAGTAGTCACTCAATAAACATTTAGTGAATAAACAGAAGTTCTTTTTCCTTGATTTGTATATATTTATCATGCAAAATATAAAAGAACTCTTGACATTTTATTTTGCTGAACTATTTTATTGTAAACAATCACACGGATTCAAGCGAAATTTAACCTAAATCAACTAAAGGGCTGAATCTGCCCAGTCACTGACTTACACCTACAAGTCCCCTGATGTCCAGGTCAGGTATACCAGGTGGACAAGCCAGCCACAGGGAGGGACCAAGTACGTCTTCATGCAAGACATAGCACTTGGTCAGGTGTGGTGACTCATGCCTGTAATTCCAGCACTTTGGGAGGCTGAGGCAGGCAGATCACTTAAGGCCAGGAGTTCAAGACCAGCCTGGACAACATGGTAAAACCCTGTCTCTACTAAAAAAATTAAAATGATTTTTAAAAATTAGCTGGCCATGGTGGTGCATGCCTGTAATTCCAGAAACTCGGGAGGCTAAGGCAGGAGAATCGCTTGAACCCAGGAGGTGGAGGTTGCAGTGAGCCAGGATTGCACAACTGCACTCCAGAGCGAGACTCTGTCGCCAGAAAAAAAAAAAAAAAAAAAAAAAGACACAGCACTTATATTGAACCAAAAGTCAGAATGCTCTGGACTATGTGTTTGCACGTGAAATTCACTATTACAGTCTGGATGGACCAGAATATCCAGTGAATGTGGCAGTCACAGCAACAGGCTCTCTGTCTCTGGGATGAAGACCATTCTTTGCTAGACAATGAATATATCTAACATACCTCTCTCTGCCTTTGCAAAGAGTGAGGGAGCCTCTTTGGATGCCAAAATATTCAGAATATTGAGGAATTTTGATTGCCCAGAATATTGGGCATGTACAGTCACTATAACAAAAAAGGGACCTTTTTCGTAATAGTCTTAGTCACTGATGTGATAATAATAACAATAATGACAGCATCTGACACGTGTGGATTGCTTACAATGTGTCAGACAGTGTACATAGTCTCATTACTCTTCACAACACCTCTAAGAGGTGGGGAGTTCATTGTCCCCATTTTACAGATGAAAGAAAGCTAAAGCTTAGAGAAGTTGGGTAATTTGCCCAAAGTCATGCAGCTGGTTAACCAAAATGTGACTGAAATAACCGTCTTGATCCAAAGCTCATGTTTCTTCATGATTTTGCCTTCCAACCTGAAAATTAGAACCATCAATCCCTTCAAAAACTTTAAAGCTGGTTTTTGCATAGTAAAGATGAAAAGAATGCCATTATAAACATAAATGGTGAAAGGAACAATATAAAGTAGTAGTAAACGAACACCAAATAGCCCAGCTAAAAAAGTGCCTCAAGAGTTAGAGGAAAAGCAATGTCAATCTGAGTGAGAATCATCAGAGTGGGCTTCATAAAGGAGGTGACATCTCAGTGGGATGAGCTTGGAAAGATAGCAGGGATAATGATGATTTTTCCCAAAGGGAGAATCCAAAAGACCATCCAAACTGGGCATTCAAAAGGGAGAAACAGCATAAACAGAGCCATAGCGAGAGAAGTTCAAAGAGGTTACACTGGGAACTGGGGCAGTGTTTTCTAAACTGTTCAACCAAGTAACCATGATTAGGTGCAGAAAAGGGTTTAACACTGATCATGCTTGGGAAGTGTTGAGTTAATCACATTTTTGCAGGACTTCTTGGAGCCTTTAGTGAGGCTAAGTATATTAAGTGCCTCATGAAGAGTGAGGATATTATACTTCGGGTTTGTTTTCCTGATGTATTTGACTAATAGACTCCCCTGCCTCTTTTTTTTTTTTTTTTTTTTTTTTTTGAGATGGAGTCTCGTTCTGTCGCCCAGGCTGGAGTACAGTGGCATGATCTTGGCTCACTGTAACCTCCGCCTCCCAGGTTCAAGAGATTCTTGTGCTTCAGTCTCCTGAATAGTTGGGACTACAGGCACGCACCACCATGTCCACCTAATTTTTTATGTATTTTTTAGTAGAGACAAGGTTTCACCATGTTGGCCGAGCTGGTCTCAAACCCCTGACCTTATGTGATCCACCTGCCTTGGCCTCCCAAAGTGCTGGGAGTACAGGTGTGAGCTATCAAACTCAGCCAATTTTTTTTTTTAATGGGGAAACTGTAAACATCTCATTAAACTGGCAATCCATTGAATGAGTTTAAGAAGTGATGTTTTGCAAACTTTATGGCCAATAACATATAGAAGACCAACAGGAACCATTCCATGGATGACCTGAGTTGCTCCGGTAAGGTGGTCTGGCACTGTGTCCCTAGGGCCCTGGTGGAAGTTCTGGATCGGGCCATGCCATGAGCAATTGTTTGAGAAAATTTGTCTGGCAGGAAAGACAAGCATCAGACCCCGGCCAACTAATGAAACTACGGTGCGATCCAGTGGAAGGTGGTGAGGGTCCGAACTAAATTGAAAAATGTGGTCTCTTCATCCTTTTCCATTCCTGCAGTTCATCAACACAACAGCTTTCACACCCTAGTCAATTTTCTGAGGTCATTAGAAAACTGCATCTACATGGTCAGCAGGCAGAAACTGGGCATCCAAAAAAATCCCATGAAGATGCAGGAGGAAAACAAACGAACAAACAAACAAACAAAAAACCTAGAAACTAGTCTGCCTGATCATATAATTTCCCTACTTAAAAGTTTTCAATGTGGGAGGCCAAGGCAGGCAGATCACTTGAGGTCAGGAGTTCGAAACCAGCCTGGCCAACGTAGTAAACCCTCCCTTTACTAAAAAAAAAAAAAAAAAAAATACAAAAATACAAAAATTAGCAGGGCATGCTGGCATGAGCCTATAGTCCCAGCTACTTGAGAGGCTGCAGCAGGAGAATCACTTGAACCCAGGAGGTGGAGGTTGCAGTGAGCTGAGATCGCACCACTGCAGTCCAGCCTGAGCAGCAGAGCGAGACTCCATTTCAAAATACAATGAAAAGAGAAAATTTTTAAGTAGTCAATGGGTCCTCCTTTCCTCTAATATTAAAAATAAAATATTTTCCCCGGCCTCCAAGGGCCTGTATGGTCTGGCCATTGACCACCTCTTCTCTGCACCTCACACTCTGCTCACATTCCCACTGTATAGCAAGTCCTTGGACACTTCATTTGACTGTAAGCTCCATGAGATCAGGGGGCTGTCTGCTTTTGTTTATCTCATAACTAGCACATAGTAGGAGCTCAATAACTATTTTAAGTGAATGGGTGGATGGACAGCTTATTCACAGGAACAGATGTGATTTGTTTTAGAATGCTTTCTAGCAGATTCCACCGAAGTCCAGTTCTATCCCCCAATATCAAGATTAACAAGTTTTAAAATAAAACTTAGCAACTATACATGTAGCCCTTTCTGTTTGACTTTATATCTCACATGACCTCTCCTGTGTCTGTGAATCAGAGCTTCCAGCTGGCTGGGATTCTATTTGTCATTTCTCAGCAGGCAGAAACCCAAAGGCCACAATCTCTGGTTGCTTTATTCTTTTTCCTCTTCACAGATCACCCCAAGGGAGTTACCATCTACTATCTTCCTCACGTAAACCTACAGCATCTTGATTTACCTTTCTGACTGCAAACACCTGTTGAATTATGAAACATAATTAGTCCATTTCTACGTGGAATTCTTAGCCAAAATTTTAGGTTCAATTCGATTAGGAAAAATAATACAAAATACCTATTCCCACTCAATTCTAGATTAATTGAAATCTTTCTGTTGAGTTGCTTATGCAGGTAAAACTACACCACTGGCTTTGGATATTTAAAAAAACAAAAAATAAAAAAACACTCGAGATATTCAAAGCCTTCCATATGTTGCCTAAACTACCATTTTCTTCTCATTTCCCACAATATCCACCAAGAAATTTACAATTGAGCCACTGTAATTTCTTTTTGTTTTTATTAAAACAGAGTCTTGCTCTGTCACCCAGGCTTGAGTGGCATGATCTCCGCTCACTGCAACCTCTGCCTCCCAGGTTCAATTCTTGTACCTCAGCCTCCCAAGTAGCTGGGATTACAGGCGTGCATCACCATGCCCAGCTAATTTTTGTATTTTTAATAGAGACAGGGTTCTGCCATGTTGGCCAGGCTGGTCTCGAATTCCTGGCCTCAAGTGATCTGCCCACCTCAGCCTCCCAAAGTGCTCAGATTACAGGCATAAGACACCATGCCTGGCCCGAGCCACTATAATTTCTAATCAATTTCAATATTTAGAAGTATTTTTACCACTGATTTCCATTTTCCAAGCTCTTACGACCTTATGGGGCTGCTTATGAACTTCTCTTCTGCCTTAGGCCAGGCAATTCAATGTTTCAAACTGAGTAGTTTCAGACACTGATTTTTGTCTTAAAATGGGAGTCAAGAACATTTTATTCCTTTATTTATTTATTTATTTTTTGTTTGAGACAGGGTCTTGCTCAGTTGCCCAGGCTAGAGTGCAGTGGCTTGATCTCGGCTCACTGCAACCTCCACCTTCCAGGTTCAAGTGATCCTCCCACCTCAGGTTCTTCAGTAGCTAGGACTACAGGCACATGCTGCCATTATATTTATTATATATATTAAATATATAATATATTATAATTATATATACAAATTGCATATTGTATATATATATTAGAGATGGGGTTCCACTCTGTTGTCTAGGCTGGTCTCAAACTGTGGGGCTCAAGCAATCTCCCCACCTCAGCCTTACAAGGTTCTGGAATTACAGGCCTGAGCCACTGCACCCGGGCTTACTGTCACTCTTTCTAAAACACATCTGTGAGAAAGACAAATGGACCCTTTGAGTCTCCTTGAGAAATCAATTGAACCCTTGTTATGCCAGATGAGCCCAAGGACATAGTTTTGAAGCCTGGATCTGAGCGCTGTGCTGGGCCTGGTAACACTGCACTGCTTTACTTGAGAAGGCAACGTCTCCGATGACTGAGCCCCAGGCACATCCAGGAGGCTTCGTAGCAAAACACCAACAGCTAGAAAAGGTTGTCCTGCAACGATTCGATTTTCCCAAGGCCAGAAGTGGGAAGAGGTGGTCGCCAAACACCTTCAGCCATCTGAGCAGCTCTTTCAGCTTGGTTTGTGCTGCTTTGTCCTGGGGACTGTCTAAAATGAAGGACCTATTTGGCTGCCCTCTGCTTTCCCTCTGACTCCGTGAAACACCCGGAATGTTCTCCGAGATGCCTGGAGGTAAATTAAAAGTTCCATTCATTTATGTATGCCGCCCGTCAGCACTCAGTCAACATCAGCACATACCTTTGGACATTGCCCAGATAAGTTGTATTTGATCTAGTGACCTAAAGGTGAATTGTAGGTTAGACTTAATTACACTCATGAGCCAAGTGCAAGTCAGTAACAAACCTTTCTATTTCACTCCGAAATACCGTGAAACCCCTTAAGGGAGTCCACTGATTATACCAAAGAGGTTTGTATGAACCAACTAGGGTAAATAATTAGACTGTATTTTTAATTAATATTGCAATGCCTTCCAGCACAATGATATTTAAGATGATGACGGTATTGGAGATAAGTAGAGAAACAGTCTTGCAGTTGAAATCGGGAAGAATGAAGGAAGTTTTGTTAGATTGACAAAAATACACTATAATTCTAGCAATCTTGTGTCAAAAGTTTCTAGTGTGTTTAAAGGAAGTTTTCAATTTAGTAAATGCTCTGTTTGCCATGGTGAATATATGCAGAAAAATAAATACAGAGAAAATGAAAGGCAGGTAGTATGCATTTTTTTAGTCATCTGAACTTTATGGGAATAATAACAATTAACACAGATTTCATAATGGGCACCATTTCAACTTTTGTTTTATTAAGCTTCATAAAAATATAGGCTTTTGAAAAAAGCCAGTTCAATTAAAGCATGAACTTTTCATTATTTTTTAACACATTTTAGCTATTTTTAATTGATAGAAGTGTTACATATTTTGCCAACCTAGGAATTTTTCACACTTCTTTAATTCAAACCAGCTTGATTTTTGCAATTCAAATAGACACATTATTATTTGGTATTACCTGGAAACCAAATAAAGTAACAGTGAAACTTATTAAATAGATCACAATGCATACATTATTTCCTAAAGAAATTTATTTTATACTTTCAGAACGAAGTAGTTTTATCTTGTTTAACCCTAGCTAAGCCTCATAGCTCCTTAATGAGAAAGACACTAATAATATACAAATAATATTTTACAAGTGAAAAAACTCAAGCATTAAAATGTTATATATCTTGCCCTAGGTCACATAGTAAGTGAAAGGTCAGAATCCTAACATTGGTATTCTGACCACTTGTAATATCTTCTCTAGGCTTAAGATAATAACAAAATTAAACAAGGGATACGTCTTTTTATTTTTCCCTTGTTTATTTGTTTGCTTGCTTTCTCTTTACCTAGTATTGCTGTGCTAGGCACATGTTAGTATCTCAATGAATAATTGGTGTTCAGCTTTCCATTAAGCACAGCTCTCTATAACCTGCATTGTTAAACATTTACAGTCAAACAACATGATGTTAATTATGATGACCCTAAGACACTGCGAGATAATAGAGTCACTTGAAGCATCACAGAAAGATAAGGATAAGTTCATTTGTTCCCTGAACTGCAGATTATTGATAGGGACCAGAGGCAGGGAAACTCTAGGGAGAAGAGGGCAGGTCCCAAGCAAGGATCCCACCTTCAAGCTGCAAAGCCTAATACCGCAGCAGAAAGTGGGAGTAAAAATCCATGTTGTCCCATTTGAATGTTGCCTTTTCCAAAACCACCCATGGTCCACCCCATCCCCCATCCTATGCCCTTAAAAACCCCAGGCTCAGCCAGCAGAGAGAGGAAAAGCAGCTGGATGTCGGAGACTATGGTTGGACACTGGAGAGAAGCAGCTTGACTTCAGAGGGACAGCTTGACAGCATAGCCTTGGAGCGAGTCCAGCTGGGGATGACCAGACTTCAGGGGAAGTTCACCTTCCTGCTCTTTCCCCTTTTCAGTTCCCCTTCCAGCTAAGAGCCACTCTCATCATCAACAAAATCCCCCACATTTACCATTTCCAATTCGTTCATGCGACCTCATTACTCCAGGATGCCAGACAAGAATTCAGATGCCACAAGTGCAGGTACGAAAGGCTGTCACACTGACCTTCCACTGAGCTGTTAACACTTAAGCGATCCACAGATGGGAAAGCTAAAAGGGCATGGTAGCACTTCTTCTGAAGCTTCAGAGGTAGTGGGCACTCCCCTAGATGCTGCTGCAGGGCCCGCACAAAGTTTAGCTCTTGCCAGTGCCCAAAAGCACTCACCCTGGCTCCTGCACCCACTCACCCACTCACCTGTTCTCCCCCTCCAACAAGGGGTGAAATGCAGCAGGACCGAGAGAGTGGAGTCCACCCCTGCCAGCGCCAAAGTGGCTGGCTAGTTCTAGCACCCATGAACTCCAGTTCCCGCCCATGAAGTGGTCAGGGAACTACTTTGCTTCATTAGTATCACCAGTTGCTGCTGGCTATGAGTTGACCATCTTTATCTGTATGTCCTACATTAAATTGTTTTTCATCTTCTACCCAACACTTCTCTGTCCAAGCTTCCCAACTAGAAACTTGGGATTCACCTTCAAGTATTTTTATTCTCTCATTCACCATCCGTGTTGTTACAGAGTATCCATTCTACCTCCTAAGTATCTCTCAATTCTATCTCTTCCCTTCCATTTTCACTGCCTTAATTTTGACCCTCATTTTCTTTTGCCTAGAAAATTTTAACAGCTTCATTATAGGTTGCCTTGAGTCTAGTTTCTCACCGTTGGAGTTCTTCTTCCCAGGGGCCCAGTGTTACCTTTCTGAAATAGAAAACACTCACTTTCTAAAGACTGCTGGCAGCTGCCTCTACCCCAAGGCAGCATTTTCTATGTTGAGATCCATGAAACCCCGTGTGCACCATGAAAAGAGAAAGACAAATAGGTACAGGGCAAGCTCTTGAAAATATGTGATGCAGAGTAGCATATTAAAGACTCTGAGAAGTCCTACCAGAAAGCTAACCCCAGGTAACTGGCTTACCCCAGTGTTTGCCACATTACTTGGCCTCAGAAGCTCCCTGTATTTCCAGTCAACACCAATCAGCACCTCAAGGAACCAGTATTCTTCTAAGCATAGTTTGAGAAAACACCATGCTACCAGATAAATTAAATGTAGTACCAGCTCTTCTCCATGGAGCACAGCCTTCCTAAACCAATTACACCATGTTTACTGCTATTTTCAAGGCAAAAACATACTCTTGTTTTGTCAAGTTAAGTAGGAAGTTCCTCAAAATAGGATATATTTCCCCCAACGTTTTCATCCAAGAAACTCTTACTAATAACTTCAAGACCAAGCCCCAGTGTCATTACCTATCCAACACCTTCCTCGAGTCATTCTTTGTGCTTGCTGCCGGTCATCTCTTTAATTTTGCAGGTGTTTGTTCATAAGTCCACCTTCCCTACAAGATTATTAGGCCCTTTTGTCTTTGGAACTGTAACACCTAGCACAATTCCCAGCATTTAGTAGACACTCAACAAAACTGATAAAAGGTATACTTTATTGTACTCTAACGTAATAGCTTACAAGTAGTTGGTGTTGATGCATATTCATATAAAATTTCTCCAGAGAGGTAGAAGTGACTTAAAAGAACATATAACCCATTTTCTCACTGCAGTTGAGATAAATGGGGTTTTCCAGAAGGAGATGTGCGTGTGGCCCTGCTCTGTCTCAGGAGGCAGATTTCTTTGGCTAACCCATCGGGTTGTTAGGTTATTGCTTTCCAACACCAGCTTTGTGCGTACCTTCCTGCATCTGTACTTCCCTAGAAGACAATTGTCTCCAAAAGAGGAAGAGATAATTTTCGGCCACAGATATGACTAGCCAGTGAAAGGCACTGGTGTGCTCAAACTATGGTCCTGGACACCCACTGAGTGACAATCCACGCCCAGAGGTTTATGGTGCCCCGTGCCCCACGGCTTATAGGCACTTCCTTTCTACTCACTGATAGGACAAGGTCTACTGAGAAACAGTTATTAGCTGTACATAGCACTGAAGAAATTAACTTTCAAAGGGTTGTATCCAAAATTTGTCAATGATGAGGTAGATCTGTAAATGACTCTGCGCCCTCTCCAGCTAGCAGGCTATTTCACCTCTTTACACCACATTTTCCTCGTCTGTAAGATGAGGATAAATGAGACAGCATTCGAAAACATTCAATACCTTTCTTGACACATAGCAGGCAATCAATAAAAGTGTATCACATTTGATTCTGATTTCTGCTGAATCTGATGGTGTATAAAAATAAAAAGAGAAACCACTTATATAAAATTAATAACCAACTCAAAAATCTGTTACTAAGTATATTTTGGACAGATTTATTTGTCTTTGCCATTGTCATTGTGAAATTAAAATTAAAGCACACTTTAAAAAGTCCTCCTAATTCAGCAGAAGAGCATTCAGAATTATGCATCTGAGCCATACATTTTAATGTTGACTGACTCAATTTATCACCCAAGGTCTAGCAATTTGAGACCTCGATGTCATTAAGGTAAACTCTGGAAAAGACATGTGCATCAATAGTATGGTTCTGTTACAGGAGAGTCGGAGGTCCTGCTTAGAACTGAGTAGAATGCCAACATTTCTTTTGTAAGGTTGGAACCTTTCCCCTATTATTTTGTAAGGGAGTAAAATTCATGAGGCAATTTAAACAGGCCAGGCAGGGAACGATCCACAGCTCCCACTGGGTATGGGCCAAGTCATACACAATGAAGTCCTGGGCCACCATGGGGTAAAGGCACTAGCTCTCAGGAATGTGGGTCCCCCTAGCACTGAAGTTAATGAGGCCATTGGTTCACTTATTTTCCTTTCCAGAGATTATCATGATCAATTTGCATGATGATTATGGAAAAATTAAAACACTATTCCCAAAGATCAAGTTAATAAAGGCCTTCGAGACGGTAAGCTTCCTGGAGGAGAAAAGTATATTGTTCTCCAAAAAGGGGGAAGTAATTTGAGATAAACTATAGTTTAGTTCAATGCACCGAGAGTGACTTCTTCCCCCCGCCAACTTTTTTATTGGTAGCGTCTTCCCCACTCTTGAGAACCTCTCTCCCTTAAGAGCAGGTAACGAATTTAATACAAATTCAAGGGGAAATAAAATGAGCAGGGCGGACCAAAAAAGAGTCAAAATGAAGAGAAAAGAATATGAATTTGTGAAATAGTCCTGTGGTTGAAAAGCCATGTGCCCCTTGTTCTGCCCAGTGACAGATTCTACACTTTCTAGTTTCAAATTGAAAATCATTTCAAGCCAGGCTAAGAGATGAAGGACTTCAGCAACCCTCCTAGGAGGGACAAATCTAATCCCTAGCATCTGACTCAAGGCAGTCACTTCATTTCCAGGGAAATTCCTGTTTTCAGTTTGCACTTTACCCACTTCACCCTCCTTTTTTGAGATGAGGTCTCACTCTGTTGCCCAGGCTGGAGTGCAGTGGTGTGATCTCAGCTCACTGCAAACTCTCTGCCTCCTGAGCTCAAGATATCCTCCCATCTCAGCCTCCCGGGTAGCTGGGACCACAGGTGCATGCCACCATGCCCCATAATTGTTTTGTATTTTTGGTAGAGACAAGGTTTTGCTGTGTTGCCCAGGTTGGTCTTAAACTCCTGAGCTCAAGAGATCTGCCCTCCTTGGCCTCTCAAAGTGCTGGGATTACAGGCATGAGCCACCATGTCCAGCCCCACTTTTTAAACATAAAAGCAGATCCTGCTATTTTTTCTTTATGGACATTTCTACTCTCTGCTTCTTAGAAAAAGCACTTAACCACTTTGGAAGTGGTTTGGAGGATACAATCTATGAAAATAGCTTGCATCCCACCTCCTTCTGAGAGTTTCCTCTTTGTAGGTGAAGTGGTCAAAAGTCCAGTAGATCAAGGGGCAGAAGTGGCAAGTAAACAAGATCTGCACTCTAAAGATTTCCCTATGATACTAGCACAAAATGGGACAAACCAAAATCCAAAACAGAAGACTATACAGCTCTTCCATTTATTAAGGATTTTACTTTTACCATCGAGACCACCTTTGAAGAATAAGTAGAAGACAAAATAGTTCAAACCAATATTCTATATCACAACTAACATTTTCTGTGAGCTTTTCTTGGTTTCTGTATTTCAGCTACCTTACCTAATCCTGGGGAATCCCATACATGTAAATTTTTTAATTTTTTTTTATTTTTTGTAGAGATGGGGTCTCACTATGTTGCCCAAGCTAGTCTTGAACTCCTGGCCTCAAGTGATCTTCCCACCTCAGGGTCCCAGAGTGCTGGGATTACAGGTGTGAACCACTGAGTCCAGTCTAAATATTCTTCTTTAATGATTTGTCCTGCCTCAGTTTCTCCAAGCTTTTCTCATAACTGTAGTTCATGGATCCTCCAATCAAACACAAAACACACAAAACCCTTAATGGTTTATAGCCAGCAAAGCCAGAAGGAATGAAATACTGTATTCTTTCTCATGATGGACTCAAAGAAGAAACATTTTAAGAGCACAAAAGAATACTGTTGCAGTGACTTTTTACATTTTATCCATAATTTCTGTATTCTGTTTTTCCAATGACTAAAGTAATCTCTTTGAAAACATGATGCCATCATTTTATGCACAACAGTGACTAATAAATTCAGTTGGAAAACATGTGCTGACTATGCACTTTGGGCTTAGCTGTGCTAAGGGCTCACAGAGCCACCACAAACAGTGGTGTAGATTGTGCCTAGACATGGGAGGCCGGTTGAAGGGGCAACTGAAAACCACCACGCTGTCCTCCCACTGAGGCCAACACTCCAGTGCTCACTACACCAGCCTAGAGAAAGGGTGGCTTTTATGTAATCCATCTGTCCCAAGGGACACAGTTTCCTGCTAACCCTATGTGACAAGGAAGCTCAGGGAATAAGAATACAGGGAGCTTATAATCTAATGGAAGATAATTTCGGTGACGGGCCACATAAATTGCCTGAAATTCTGTCTTTTTGAGATGAAAAGCAAACAGTTGAGTGGTCCTCAGAGTCATGAACACACTTGCCTCAGGCTACCCAGCAGCTAATAAGTGACCCCAAGACACCGGTTTCTTTCCAGAAGAAGGAAACTGGCGACTGCAGTAGGGAGCCTGTGTATTCAGCATTCTTCTCTAATGCCCAGCTCAGTTCTTGGCATATGGCACTGATACTTGTTGAGCTGAACTCAAGAAGGAAGGCTGGAGAACAACCTGTTCTTGATCAGGCACCTCAGATGAGACAAGTGGGGGGGTGCTCTGTCTCGGATGGCCTCACTCACTTTACCCTTGTCCCCTAACTGCTCTTGTGTGAGCTGCCCTGCTCTCCCCTTCTTCCACCCCATTTTCCATCAACCCTCTGGGGCTTGGGGTATTTTGTTTTCAAGTCTCACGGATAGGCAGAAGTTCAAACTGCTCCCTACGGTATCCACTCTCACCTGCCCACTGATCTTTCTCCAGATTCACTGCCGCACCTGCACCAAGAGACACGAAACCCCTCAAGGAAAGTTTCCCATCCATCTTCCTGGTGGTCTTTCATTTCTTTGCCAATAAGGCGATCTGCTTCACAACACACTTCGATATATTTGACATCTGTCATAAAACCCAGGTCAGGCAGATCTGTCTTCTGTTAAAATAAGCCATTCTACAAAGACACTTCCTCTGCTGTTAGAGCCTCACCAGAAATAATTATTGACATATTGTCCACACATCCAGCCAACCCTCTTAATAGAAGCCATAAATTTCTGGTGCTGGTTTCCCCTACTCCTATCAGAGAAGCAAGGTAACACTTAGAGAACCAGAAGGAAACCTGAAGGGGAAGCTCTGGCTGAAGTGACTGGCTTCAAACAAATACCTTCCTTTAACATCTTTCAAAAGTTAATGACTGTGGCAAGACACAGCTGTTTCTTAGTGATGGAGCATGAATTTTCTCACAACATTACACTGAGATGAGTATTATGTTCACACAGCACAGAAAGGAGTTGATAGAAGTTTTCTGTGCAGTGGTGATTCCTCTAGATTTAGAGGGGGCTCAACCTTCTAGCAAGGTTCTATTCTATATGGGGCAGAATTCCGGGCACTCAGAGTCCCAGACATGCTATGAGTATGAGAGAGCATTGATCACTTCCAGTTCTCATTGATCCCTTGAGAGGCACCCATACAAGGGGCTGGTCTCAGTTTTCCAAAAACTTGTCATTTGGAAACCCTGTGAAATGGTTTGTCTGTGTCCTCACCCAAATCTAGTCTTGAATTGTAGCTCCCATAATTTCCACATGTTGTGGGAGGGAGCCAGTGGGAGAAAATTGATCACTGGGGCAGTTTCCCCCATACTGTTCTCGTGGTAGTGAATAAGTCTCAAGAAATCTGATGGTTTTATAATGGGAAATCCCTTTCACTTGGTTCTCATTCTCTCTCTTGCCTGCCGCCTTGTAAGACGTGACTTTCACCTTCCACCGTGACTGTGAGGCCTCTCCCAGCACGTAGAACTGTGAGTCCATTAAACCCCTTTTTCTTTATAAATTAGCCAGTCTCAGGTATATCTTTATCAGCAGTGTGAAAACAGACTAATACACCCTGTTACAAGATTACTAAGATCAATACTATGCTCAAAGGTGTTTTAGCCCCTTGAGCCTCTGTTGGAAAAGTACACGGAGGACATGGACATATATATATATATATATATATATATATATATATATATATACACACTTCTTCCTGCTGATCAGTTACAGGGGAAAAGCCTGACTTTTATAAAGGAAGGGAGATTTTAGAAACACATGTGCTGATTTGGCTATATTTTTGTTGGAGTCAGGGCTAAGGACTTCTTTTTGAAGATATTTACAAATGTTTCCTTGAAGAAATATTTGCCACAGAAGTGACATTTTAGCAACTAAGATGTACCACACTGAAGAAAACATGTTAGGTGAAACAAATGTCTTACTTAGGGGAAAGGAAAACTTGCCAGCATAGATGAAGGTGCAAATACTTTCTAGATTCAAGACCAGCTTGACCATGTTAGCAGCCCAGCAGCTATTTGGTGGAGGAAGGGATGGTGTAGGGTGCCCAGGGCTTCCCCAAAAGGACTTTTAAGAACAGAGATTTGTGCAGAGAAGAAAGAAGCCCCCAAATATCAAATGGCAGTTACAATAAAGTAATAATTTCTAGCTGTAACTTGTTTCCACATCCTTCTTTTCATCCAAACTTTGAATGGGTGCCAGATATTTTTGTTTGCACACACATAACCTGCTTGCTCCATGTGTAAATGAGAAATTGACTATCTTGTTCAAACTGGAACAAATTGCTGAAAGAAATACAAGTGAGGCTGGGCACAGTGGCTCACGCCTATAATCCCAGAACTTTGGGAGGCCAAGGCTGGTGGATCACTTGAGTTCAGGAGTTCAAGACCAGCCTGGCCAACACGGTGAAACCTTGTCTCTATTTAAAATACAAAAAAAAATTAGCTGGGCTTCGTGGTGGGTTCCTGTAATCTCAGTTACTCAGGAGACTGAGGCAGGGGAATCGCTTGAACCTGGGAGGCAGAAGTTGCAGTGAGCCGAAATCTCACCACTAAACCCCAGCCTGGGCAACAGGGTGAGATTCCATCTCAAAAAACAAACAAACAAACAAACAAACATAAAAAAAAAAAAAAAAAGAAAAAGAAAAGAAATGCAAGTGCCTAAATGACTTCTTCAAGACTGGGAAATCATCTATCCTTTGGACTTTGAGTTGGAGCATTCTAAAGAAACTTGTTCTTTACAGTGATGCTGCTAAACTAAGAATAAAGACCGCTGTTGAAAGAGATGCTTTAGCAGTATCTGGATGAGAGATTAACTCCGCAAGAAGCAGCGGAAATCACCTATTTCCCCTTGTCCAACCCACTCAACTCAAACCACCCAAAACTGTCAGTGGATTTGAAATGAGAGGAAGTGGCTAATTGTATGACCAATAACAACATTGATGGTTAAGGATGTTAAGATAAGGGTAATTTAACTCATGTTTCTAACTATGAACAAATCAGCGGCAGGAATCAGAAGAGCACCAGCAATAACAATTGACTCAAAATGATCAATATTGGATGTTCCAGACCACAAATTTTCAAAGCAAAGAGTAGTTCATTTTATCTCAAATGGGCATCCACCTCACTATGCATCAGAGTTGTACTTCATCACCAAAGTTTAAGCTAGACAAACATGTCAGTGCCAAGCAAGACTTCCCAGCCACCCAAGATATGAGAGGGCATCTATTTCTGAACTCAGCAATAGGACTGTCATCCATTAGTTGGTCCCATGTAAATGGTTGCTAAACAGCAGGCCACTAGCAGGCATTCTGAGAGCTGTCAGACCCCCTCACGTGGGTTCACTTTCCCTTTCATGCATAAAGTACCACAACAGTATGACTGTAGTGAGTTCCGTGCCAGTGGCAATGGAAATCATGCCAGAACGTTGTTCATTTTGCACAGCAGACATTGGGTGATTGACATACTATAGAAAATTAAGTACTTTTCACATCAAGGTTTTGGCATGTTACTTACTTTGGGAGTTGGGGAGGGGGCACCTTTTTCACTCAATGTCATCTACACAAACAGATGTGCTATGGAAGAATTCTCCCACCTTCTTGCCAGATTTCGACATGTGGCCTGATGCCCATGTTTGGAGGGAATCAGTGGCTCTTCCCTTATGACTGAACATAAGGCAACATATTGTTGGTCCTTGAGAAATGGCTCACCTCCCTTACAGAGGCAAAGAGCTGGGTTCTGATCCCAGGGAGCGCTCCGGTATTTGCTGCCCATGTGCAAAGAGTGAAACAATCTCCTATCTACAAATGATGATTTCTGTTGTTTCAGTGGTATAGCTTCTCAATGAACCTTGGCTTGCCTCTTGGGTATTTTCAATTCTGCAGTTGTGATTTTGTTTTCACCCTATCCAGCACAACAAGCAAATGACACGTGTCCAGGTTTTAAAGTCCTTCCGCTTGACGTGCCGATATTTAAAAACTCTAAGACTGCACACTTTCTGTGTTGTCTTCAGCTGCTTAAGCCTAAATCTTGTGCCTGTAGGTGGGGAATGACTGGATACTATTACCCTGATAGCTGATGATAATATTTCTACATCCATTGCTAAGCTTCTTAAGTTTCTTCTTCACTTTAGCAGTGTTTCGCATATCATTTTCTAGAAACCGTACTCAATATGCCTTAGGTAAAAAGTAAGATTCGATACTGCATTCATGGGAGATTATCTAGAACTAAGCTGCTGAGTGAATATCTCAGCCTCACTCATCCAGTCTCTCCATAAATGCACCTTTATATATCTCTCAAGGGTAAACTGGGTCACTTGATGTTGTTTCAGAACATCTGGAAAATAGTCACTGGGGTGGAAGGGCTGTTAAAGCTCTTTGTGCTAAGGCTCAAGGGATATAATGAAAACATGGATGTGACACATACCAAACGATTCTAAAACATCCACTTGTTTGTAAGTACCCAAACTACTCATTATCTACTTTTACTTCAAATAAGAGGGGTTTGGCAAGGATGCTGAGTTCAGATTATTGTATTATTGCTCCTCACAAGCTTAAAATCCCTTTTCTGGTATTTTGGGACAATCGAGAAGCTAAGGGTGACTGAATTGAATATCTGTTTTGCAGTCCTAACGAAGGCAAGTTCCAGAGGAACAAAAGCATGCAGATGAAGAGGGTACAATGATGGTTGCCAGGGGCTGTGCATGAGGAGGGACGCAGGGGAGTTAGTGAAAGGGTACAATAATTCAGTTATGCAGAGTGAATAAATTTTGGAGATCTAATGTACAGAAAGTAACTTACTTAATAATAATGTATTGCATACTTGAAGTTTGCAAAGAGAGCAGTTTTTTGTTTGTTTTGTTTGTTTTTTTGTTTTTGTTTTTTGTGGGGGTTTTCTGTTTGTTTTTGTTTTTGTTTTTTTGAGACACAGTCTTGTTCTATCACCCAGGCTGGAGTGCAGAGGTTCCACTCACTGCAATCTCCACCTCCCAGGTGTAAGCAATTCTCTTGCCTCAGCCTCCCAAGTGGCTGGGACGACAGGAGCACACCACCACACTGGGCTAATTTTTGTATTTTTAGTAGAGACAGGGTTTCGTCATGTTGGCCAGGCTGGTCTCTAACTCCTGACCTCGAGTAATCCACTTGACTTGGCCTCCCAAAGTGTTGGGATTACAGGCCTGAGGCACCGTGCCTGGCCTGCTAAGAAAGTAGATCTTAAATGTTCTGACCATGAGGGAAAGAAAGATAATGATACGACATAATGGACATGTTAACTAGCTTGACTGTGGTCATCATTTTACAAGGTATATAAAAGCCCCATATTGTATGCCTTAAAGGTATAACCCTTTTTTTTTTTTTTTTTTTTTTTTTTTTTTTTGAGACAGGGTCTGGGTCTGTGGCCTAGGCTGGAGTGCATTGGCTCAATCTCGGTTCACTGCAAACTTAGCCTCCCGGGCTCAAGTGATTCCCCACCTAAACCTCCCCAGTAGCTGTCACCTACTACTAGATGCCCGTCTAATTTTTGTACTTTTGTAGAGACATGGTTTCCCCATATTGCACAGGCTGGTCTCAAACTCCTGGGCTTAAACAATCCAACCGCCTCAGCTCCCGGAGTGCTGGGATTACAGGCATGAGCCGCCATGTGCAGCCTAAATATACAATCCTTATTTGTCAATTACACCTCAAAAAAGCTGAGGGTGGTGAAGAACAAGCACAGGACTGAGTCATGAAAAACAAGAGCCTGCGAGAGACCAGCAAGTTTCCACACAGTAGATCTGATATTGTCTCTATTGGTAGCTATTTCCGGATCAACTGCCAAACATGACCAATATAAAAGCAACCAGCAAATTAATAGCCCTTATCTTCCTAAGCCACTTCATTCACCAGCTTTAAGACTTTTTTCTAGCTAGAGATTCAAAGTTTTCAGGTATAAAAAGTCTTTCCTGGAGCATCTTTAATTCTAAGCCAAGGAACTTCTTAAGTGATTGAGTAATGTGTTTTGTGATTCTCACTTCCCTTAAAATATTAATTAAGAAAACAAATGAGAGCTTCTCCTTAAGGGGTACACTGAGAGTTAAACTGACTGGCCTTCAATGCTAGCCATATTGCACTTTCTTTCCTGATTAGCACAGGTGCCAGGCTGTTCCTTCAAATTAAGACAATATGCTTATAGTGATGAGCCGTATTGGCCATCTATCTTCCTTTTGTGATCTGGCTCTCGTCGAGCTGAAATGAAGCCATTTCTTCTGCCTGGGGCTGATTAAACACAGAGTAAACCCAGTTCTCTAAGGAGGCTCTAATGATTCTCTGCAGAGCGCGTGTCAGCCCGGCACCTGCAGGCTTCAGCTTCTCTGTTTCTATCATAAAATGAAGCATCTGTTTCAGGGAGGTGATATCTTTTTATCATCTAGTGTATCGCTCTGGACGGAGTGGATGCAGCTCATTTGGTACACAAGGCTGCTGCACCACAGGTAACAAATGGTCCCCCAGGAAGTTCTGCTCTGATCAGGGGTAAAAAGGGCACAGCTTTGGGCAAAAACTTTTGGTAAAAGTCTTCATGGCTCACATCAAGTCGTCTTCTTTTAGTAAAAACAGGTTAGGAAGTGTAAAGGGGAATACTTGAAGTAAGGCAATCCTTTATTCATCAACACATTTATTCGTTCATTCAATGAATATTCATCAAGCACCAACCAGGAGCAGTGCCCCATGCCAGGATCTGGGGAGAGAGAATAAATATGGCAGATGCAGCCTCTGCCCTGTTGGAGGTCAATGCTGGTGACGGAGACAGACATTAAACAATTAATGGTGAATTAAGTACTTAATTACCACTGGGAAGGGTATCCCAAATCAGAAGGCACCCTGGGAATTTATAAGGGGGGGGCTGATGCTTTGGGACTTCAGAAAGACTCCCCTGGGGAAGTGACTTTTAAGCTGAGATCTTAAGGACAAGACAGAATAGTGAGTTAATACAAGGGTGAAAGATTATTTTTCAGCCAAGGAAATGGCATATTCAAAGGCCCTGGGGTGGAAGGGTGACACCATCCCACATGAGAAATGAGAAAAAAAATCAACGAAAAGGAAAATAGCTAAAGATGGGGCTGGTGACATGGATAGGAATCAAATCAGGCAGGCCTTTAAGGTAGAGTTTTATCCCAGGAGCATGGTAGGCATGGGCAGTTTGTAAGTAGGGTAGTGACAGGATTGTTACTACCAAGAGCTTTTCTACCATTTATCTAGTTAATGGTAGAAAACATAGAACTTCCATTGCCAGGCACTGCACAGACACATTTAATTTATGATTTGCAATCAATCTAACATTCTTTCAACAAAGACATTTTAGCACACCTTGTAGGTGAGGCAGTTAGGACTTAGAGGGGTTAGGGATGGTCCAGGTCCATGTAGCCAGCAATATGGGGCCAAGTCTCCAACCCAGCCCAGCCAGCCCAAACCCTGGTTCTTTCCTCTGTGCCATGCTGCCTTCCCACCCACGGAACAAATAATGAACTACTAAAATTTTGTGATGTTTGTGCAACTTTGTACTTTTTCCAATTGTTTGACTTTTTGGGAGAATTTCTAAGTTACTGATTGATAATATTAAAATAATAATAACTCTATTCCTATCATTATAGAATTAAAGATAGTACAGCAGGTTTACCTTATCTCTTAGAATTCTTGGCAAGAAGGGATTAAACTAGTGTCATGTAGAAACTAAAAGCCTGAGATCTGGAATTAGATTGGCCTGGGTTGAAATCCCAGTTTGTCCAGTTACTGACTGAGTAACCTAGAGCAAGGTGGTTACAAATATTGAGACTCAGTTTCCACTGTGTAAAGTGGACATATTCACATCTACTTCAGTTTGTTGATATGAGGAATGAATGAAATAGCTAGGCAAACTAATTTTCCAAGTTCCTGATCCACTCAATCCACATTCGCACCTGTCATCACCACCACCACTGCCAACATCTTCTTCATCATCACTGTTAGTTAACGGAGTTGCCAGGTTGGTGGGACACAGGACATCAAACAGCTCATCTCTTTCCCCTGGCAGGTGTTTTTGAGCCCATTGCAAGAGTGTTGTCCATTTTCCTGCTCTCTCATTATTGAAAGGAATGTGAACTCATCCCTGGCAGGTAGCGGAAGACTAAGTCTGCCTAAGAATGTTGTGCAGCTATTAAATTCAAGAACATTTGAAAATGACACAAGGCAATTCCAAAAAGACTAAACTAACTCTACAAAAGGAGATATAGATGAGCACAGCTGGATAAGGGGCATTTAAAATGTATCTGTCTTTTAAAATAAATGACTACACCAGATGGGAGGACTTCGTTTTGCTTTGAAAACTGCTTTTTTGTCATTAGAGTTTTTATGCCCTTAAAAAATTATTTGAGGCATCAAATTGATCATTTTTAAATAGAACAAAGTTCACATGCAAATATTATATAAATATAACATAGGTGTGTATAGATGCGATGCAAGTTCCCCTGAAAAGTGTATAAAACATCTGAATTGAGAAAGATATCTAGACAAAGTCATCTGTTCCCTTGATGGTTATCTGGATTTCACCAGAGTAGCTGCCATGCATCCCCTTAGGCTGCCTGTAGCCAGGTTGACACAAAAAGATCCACAAAAATCACTTAAGAAATTAAACAATGCTTATAAGAGCTCCCTGTCCAGTGCCTGGCATCTAGTTAGACTTTGATCCATGTTAGCTATTGCAATAATACAACAATGATACTTTAGGATTGCAAAAGCTTTTAAAGTCCTCCACTTTAATGTCTATGTTTCATGGATGATAAAACTATGCTCCCAGGAGGTCACGAAACTTTCACAATATTTCAGATCTACTAAGACCAGAGCCTACCTGTAAGGGCATGAAGAAGTTTAAGCAATCTGAGATCTGAGATAACCAGAAAGTTTCAGAATGCTTAGAGCTCTAAAAAAGCTATTCCTATCTCATGGGATTGTTCTTTCATCACACTGATTCCACTGGCATTCCTTTCTTCTCATCTGTCCCCACTAGGTTCTGTGAGGGCAAGGATTGTGTCTGCCTCATTTCCCACCATCTCCCCAGCAGCAACACAGTCACCTGGCATTCATTATGCATTCAATGAAACATTTGTAAATTGGATGGAAAGGTATCAGCACATACACAATGCCAAAGGACATGCCAAACTGTCACGATATCTATCCCAGAATGATATGCAAGACTTAGTTAAATGTCAACCTTTTATGACTTTGAGAGATAAGACAGTTTTGTTATGTAAAGAGGTGCTGAACAAAAACATAAGGTAACATGTGCCCAGTGAGTCAAGCTTGTTGTGGCTGATCCCTTCTCAATACAACTTCCTGGCTATCAGAGACAGAACTCTATCTACAATGAACAAAACCAGGTTAAAAAAGAAAAGTAAGGTAAAGCAGAAGCTATGGATTTAGTAGAGAACTCTATACACTATAGGCATGCTGGTGACCACCTTCAGGCAGAAGATCTGTCCATTTGGAAATCTCATTGCCAATCCCACTGAAATTTGTCCATGGTTGTCTTCAATGTGGTTTGATACTCACTGTGGTCCTAGAGGCAAGGTGCCAGTGATGATGGAGAATCCTGTGACTGTATAGGAAGGCTCTGCCAACTGTCACTAACCCAATCCATAAATTCAAACAGACCATTTGTCAGCAGTCCTTTTTCCTGCCAGCTTTGCAGGGTAATGCTCCTTTCCCTCAACATAAAGTGTCCAGAGATGGGCCACAAGAAATGGATGTGGTGAAAGACATGTGGGAATCATAAATCACTCACTCGCTCTGAAATTCAAATTCAACATCTATAAAATAAGGACTATAAGGCTTGCTCAATCCACCCCACCAGATGGGTGGAAGGACCATAGAAGAACACTGACAGGCATCTTCCGGAATGTAAACTTGATACAATCATAAACTGGTTTTCATTTCTTGAGAGCCTCCCACTAGGTGTTATAAGGTTAACAAAATGAACAATACCGTATGGCCCTGCCCTTCAAGGAGATTATAGTGTAGAAGCATGGTGAGTTGAAAAACATAGAAAGATATAGAAACACACACACACACACACACATCTGTTCTCTTATCAAATATCCTTGTAAAGAAATCCAATATAGAATATGCTAAAGCACATGTTAAATAATCTTTGTTTGATTGATATTGACTACTCTCATTTTCACTCGAATCAGCATATAAAGTTTTACATCTTTAGAGAAGAATAAAAAACTTATAAATAGGGCCCTTTATGTGAAATCCTATAAATTCAAAATCAGATATTATTAAAATGGATGAGAAAGATGTTCTGAAGTACATATCTGCCTTTCATTTCCTGTACAGGACCTGTATTTTCTGTACGAGTCCACAAGATCAAAGACTTGATGGACAGAAGTCACGTATCTTCAACACAGGTAAAGGACTTGCGTTCATGAAAAGCTGGCGGTTTTCCTCGCTTATCAAACAAATGAGCACACTTGGTATTTTGCCACAACTGCTTAAATTAGACTATATCTACACTTAACTTTGCAGTAAGTGCAAAAACAAAATCTCTAACATTTAGAAACAAAAGTTTCTTTCTTACTTCAGAGTTCAAGGCAGGGAACAACTTCCACTGACTTTCAGACATACTACAGCTTGAATGTTACGGGGACATAAAATGTTTTTATTGTTGCTGTAGCTCAAAATTTCCATCCCACTACATTTGAACACTGATTTGGGGTTTACAAAAATAGCATCAGCAACATTGCCAAGGAGATCCTATAACCTTAACCCAAAGTAAATATGAAAGTAGAAAAGAAATGCAACCTTTTTAAAGTTCTCTCTATGCAAATATCATGCAGATGTCACTGACTGCTGAACACTCCCACGCCTCTCCAATATCTGAACCACCCCGGAAAAACATCATGACAATCTCCTTGTTATTTGGATCTTTCACAGGTTTCCTTTCATTCTTATTCACTCTCTGTGTTGGTGTCTGTATCGACAGTCATCATCTATAGGTGGTAAATTTATTAAAAGTCCAATAAAGTCATCACCACAAAATCACAAAAGAAGCTTTTTATAAAACCTCTGGATCTGTTTACATTTTGAGATCAAATTGTCACTCTATGTCTCAGCCATCCATTAAAATGAAATATATTAATAGTAGTGTGGCATATGCTGAGACTCACGGGGCTACAAACTTCCTACCCTGCTATTCCCAAAACATGTATCTGCGTGAATTTACATCCAACATTGCTGGGGGTCTGGACTAAAAAAAACTTTGAAACACAAGGTTCTGGGAAGACATTGGAATCCAAGACGGAATAGAATGCTGTGTGTTTCCCAGACAGTGCCAGAAACTCAGTCTGATGCTCTCTACAGAGAGACACTGCAAGATGACCCTGAAGGGGATACTTTCATAAAAGCCATTATGAGACTCAGGTCCAAATTATACTGCCTACAGGCTGAAGTGATGAAGTGAGACACACAGACAGAGGGACCTGCCCCACACACTACACCACAGACTTCACAGCCACTCTGACTCCTCCAGGAACAACAGTGGAGAACTGCTGAGCCCAGTGGAGCCCAGATGAAGCAATAGAAGAGGGACCAGCCATGACAGGTGGTCTTGTTGGGGGCCATGGGAGGCTCTCAAGAACTATGAATGTTCATTTGACTTCATGTAATCCCATAACTGAGAACTAGGAATAGGCAGGTGCCCTTTGTGTATGGAATGTTGGATTGAACATGCATTACCCACCTAAAATATGTACATAAAAGTTTCTAAGTTTAAATTTAAAATTTGAGCATCACTTCAAGAATACTTGGCACTAAGTTCCCTAAAATGCTCATTGATGATATGATACTGAATAAGAAAACCTATCCCTAGGGCTCCTTTCTCTAGGACAGACACACCACCAACCTTTTCTGTGTATTAGCAAACAATTTTGTTAGCATATCTTCATACAGCTTCTAAGAGACCTAAGTTATTAATACTCATTTAGTACAATTGCATAAACACTGGGACAATCTGGCCTTTAAAGTGCATTCAATATTCATAAAACCTAAAAAGTGTGGCTCACCTTCAAAAAATGATGGGTGTCCATAATTGTGTCAATATACGTCTAGAATTTGTCATTTACCTTGTGATACACAATGAAGAAAATAGAACTAAGTACTCTTGAGAACATAACCCAAAGTATCTAGGTGGGGAATAGATTAGTCCGTCAAGCATACAAGTGAGGAACACTTACTAACTTAAAAAAAAAAAAAAAAAAAAGTTGCAATATCAGAAGCCTCTTAGTAACACAGTAGCCTAAATAGAGGAGAACAATTCAGAACTGAATTGTTTCTTCTAGCTTCTGGCCAAAGCGCTAACAAAAAAGAAACCATCTAAATACCAAAGAAAGTTTTATTGTATATACTTTTTGGTTTTTGTTTTGCTATACAAGAGATTATTAAAATTTACACTTGTAAAGTTAATTATATGAATCTTTCCTCCCACACCATCCTTGTCCCATTAGCAGTTATTAAAGCAGGTGCGTTTTCCCTGAATTGGATAAAATATCATCAAGGTCCAAAATTAAAAGATAGAATTACTAGCAAACTTTGATAAAGTGTAGAAATTGATATAAGAAAAAAAATTGTATCATCTCCTTAAACAAGACTATTGAAAAATTTTACCCAGTTAATTCAAAAGCTTTTTCCTGTGAGGGGGGAGGGGGGAAACTCTTGCTATGAATGAATATTTTAGCATTTTGAAAGCAAGCCTTTGTGAGAAAATTCCATAAACAAACAAAACTTTTAGATGTGTCAGATTCAACAATCTGCTTATGTTGGTGACATGAAACACACTAAGTCTTTCAGGAAGTCCACCTTTAAAAATATTTTAAATGACCAATGACATGAAAGAATGAATTTGCTTCAGCCTTTTCTTTTTGATATCAGTGATATGTTAAGGAAAAGATAAAGTAACTCTTAACAAAGTAACATTTTATCTCCCGTGATTACGTCTGTTCACAAATACAACAGGTATAACCAAAGTTTTATTAAGCAGTTCAATTTCCAATCCTGATAAAAGATATTCAGAACCAGGCCACATTTGTATTTTAAATGTTTTTGTTTAACTATTCTGCAGGAAAAAAAAAAAAAAAAAAGTGTTCATCAGTCATTCATATGTGATACTAGATTCAGTGGATCTTGCAAAATATTATGTAAATATTTGAAAAAAACTGCTCTTTTCAATTGCAAGAAACCAAACTGTAAAATGCATATTGTGTGGCAGTGTAGATTTACTGTTTCAAATTGGATGATGCAGGCAAAAGTACTTTGTAAATGGTAAATAAAGTTCTGCATGTTTGCAAGTTATTCAAACCACTTGTGAAGTATTCAAACTACAGGAAGTTGATAGTGGTGGTGATAATTAATAACAATAACTATTATTTAGTGAATGAGTGTGCCAGTCACCATTCTAAGCACTTACATATATTTGCTTATTTATTATTCACAAGAATTGGTCGAAGTTTGGTTGAAGTAGATAGTATTATTATCTCCACCTTACAGATAAACACTGAAAGTACAAAGAAGTTAAGTAAATTGCCTTAGGTCATACAGCTCATCACCTTATGACTATTAAAGTAGTTCTTCATGCCTTCACGCAACTGTAGTCACAAATGAACGTGCTGGCCCAGAATTTATGAATTACTGTCTAGTTAGAATATATGATCCAGGTAACCCAACCTATGGCCACATTTCTTGTTGGTTGTTAAAGTAAAAGCACACACGTAAACTTACTTAGATACCCAAAGATATGGCAGGCATCTTTGAACTAATGCACAGACTTGTTCTCTTTGTTTGGAATTGATTCAAATGAGTCATATGATCTGTACAAATACCCTTCCTGCTCTAGAGTAAGACATGTTAAATGTTTAATAAATGAGTGTGTGCTTCCCAGTGTGGCAGTGTTTGCCTTTCTTGGTGTGTTACTTAGAAATTTTTGGTTTTCTGGCCGGGGGCAACTGCTCACACCTGTAATCCCGCAGGGAGGCCGAGGTGGGTGGATCACCTGAGGTCATGAGTTCGAGACCAGCCTGGCCAACATCGTGAAACCCCGTCTCTACTAAAAATAAAAAAAATAATAACCGGGCGTGGTAGTGCATGCCTGTAATTCCAGCCACCTGGGAGGTGGAGATAGGAGAATTGCTTGAACCCGGGAGGCGGAGGTTGCAGTGAGCCAAGATTGCGCCACTGCACTCTAGCTTGTGTGACAGAATGAGACTGTGTCTCAAAAAAAAAAAAAAAAAAAAAAAAAATTTGGTTTGCCATGAGTAAAAGGTCAACTCAAACCAACTAAAACCAAAAAGGAGAAACACATTAGTTCCAATAAGTGAGGAGTTTAGAGAGTACAGGTTTCAAGTGTGGCTGGATCCAGGTACTCAAGTAATGTCATCATGCCCATCTCACTATTGCTCCTGCTCTGTGCTGCTCTGCTTCTCTCTTCATTGGCATCCTTAATCAGGCTCTCTTCACTGCAGTTAATGGTTCATATGTGGCTATTCTAGAAGTGAGCATACTTTTTTCTTTACATCTCCAACCAATGTCTCAGGCAAGCCTTGTATTGGCAGAGCCTGGTATCATGTACCCATCTCTGAACAAATCACTTCCTTCAGAAGAATCTGACCAGCTAATCAAGAAGTAAGAGGAGGAGAAAGTGGGGGAAGGGAAGAGAACATAGAGAAGATGATGGTGATAAATGGACATGTGACATTAAGAGTAGCCTCTCATAGCCCAGACGTGTCTTGTGGATTTTTATCTTTAATGTTATCACAAAAATTTAGCTTCCAAAAAGCAAAAAGAAGAAATAGACCATTTCATCTCCTCGTTAGGTTATGTTCCTTATTTGTGCCTTATTTATTTTATTTAAAAGAAAATAATACAGAGTAGCTTTGAACAAGGCAATGCTTACATGGATGATGCCATTTAGGAGCGAGATAGTTTCTTTCTCTGCTTCATTGTACTTGGTGATAATTATGATCAGTGCCCATGGTGACTCTTCATTGTATCATTGCAATAAATTCACATTCATATTTCAAATCATAAATTAACAAGGGTTACTACAGAGTGTGCCTTATTAGCCATTTATAATTTCTCAGACACAAGGAAAATAATGGGAGTTTCCCTGTGGTCATTTGTCATATAATAATATCCTTCTGCCCTGCTGCATACAAAGGTCCCATTGACTGGAAGAGCAGCTACACTTGTGTGCAGGGCCAAAGGATTGGGGAAATTCTCAACTGGTTTAACAAGAATGAGCACCACACCTTCTGAAAGGTCTGCAGTGACCAAGTCACAAAAACCGGGTCTGCACTGAGAATTGGGAAAAATAAGGGAAGTGCCTTTAGGCAACTAGAAACTGAGAGACTGAGAGTTCAGATAACAGCAAATGAGTATCTTGCGCCATGCCTTACATTTATCCTGAAACTTCTTCCCACTCTCAACAGAGAGAGAGAGAGAGAGAGAGAGATCCAAGGGAGAGCTATTCCATAGCCACATGGGTGCCTGTCCTCACACCCAGACCCTGAAGCTCCCACAGCATTACTGTGAATTATATTCTCCCCCTTCCCTTCACTTTTTGTTGAACTTTTCTTTTTCTTTTAGACCCAGTACAGAACATTGAGTAAGTCATACTTCTCAACTCATAGCATGCTATCATTACAAGTTTATACCAAGCCCTTTACTCATTTGTTCATGAACTTTTATCTCCTTTTCCCCTTCCATTTTCCTCCCACAACCCGTAAGCAATAGCATTATTGTGTTTGATGACATCCTTGAGTTTGTATGCATTCTCATAAGATGCCCCAAATTTCCTTGTTCTGTCTGTATATGTACCTTATATACATATATATGTTTACATATACGCATATATATACACATATGCGTTTACATATATACATATATATATGTTTATACATAAATGGTGCCCACAGACGTTTTTGTGGTTTTCCTCCCTCTTGGTCAGTTTTTAAGATTTACTCTGCACTGCTTCAAACCGCTGCATAGCATTGTATGATGAGCCTCCCTGACACCTCATTACCCATCTCCCCAGTGACAAACACCTCAGTCACCACCATCCTCACCACCACACCCAATGCTGGGATGGGTTCCACTCCCAGGAGCAGGACAGCTGGGTCATGGGGCTCATGGATTGGTCTCCATCTGACTTCCCTGCCTTGACTATGAAGCACCCGCCATGATGACAGTATCAGGTTCATAGCATGTGAATGGAAGAATCTGGGGCTCAAAGAGGTTAAGTGATACACCTAATTTCACATAGCTAGTTAAACGCTGGAGTCCGGATTCAAAGCCAAGGTTCTCTGACTCCCAGGTTCACATCCTTCCACCATACCACACTGCCTTCTGAGACAGCCACGTATAAAGGGGTCCCGGAGAACCCCTGACTGGCCTGCACACTGGGAGGAGTGTGCACTGGGGTAGAACCTCGGGAAGCTCGTGCCATTTGCAGGAGGGAGGAGCTTGGCTCCTCCTCTTCCTAGGTGGTTCCTGGGATTCAATCTGTGAGGTGGGAAGCCTGTACTAGCAGGACTCTCACTATGCTGAGAATCTGTTTCCCTTTTATTTCCTTTTGCCCAATAAATTCTGTTTTCCGAACCCTTCAGAGTGTCTGCCAGCCTAATACTTCATGGTTGTGTGACAAGACCCCTATTTTAGCTGAACTAAGGAGAAAGGCCTACAACACTTCCATGGAGAGCTATGTTTCAATATCCTAGGCTGTAGGTAGCAAAGATTTGGTTAGGAATCTTTCTTGTAAAAAGGCCAGAAAAAGTATTCCTTCCCTTCATCAGGCATCCATTCCCCCCAGTGCCTTCAGGCCTGCTGGAAGTGGAGAACAGGGCCTGCCGCAAGGTCACTGTACAATCAGAGGTGAGGGAGAGCCCCACTGGCTAGGGGCCAGGCAAACTTAGGTCTCCTCGCACCCTGATGCAAGCAGATTAACAACTGCCATCTGGCAAGCACAGTTTCTCCATGCAAACTGCAAACCTCACCCCCCGGGTGAATCACTGGTGTGTCCAATACCAGTCAGGCCCGATGAAACTTTGATGGCTCTATTAATGAAGATGAAAACTTGAGATACGCCAAATACAGATTAAATGGCATCTTGGTAACATGATTATCTCTGAATTACTAGCTGCAGAGTGAGACGGCCAAGTGACTAATCTCGGGGAAGGCTGAGTGCTTTGGACAGAGGATTCGCTACTCCAGCCCCAGGGCATCCTTTGCTATATCAGAGTCGTATTTTACTACAGGGAACACCCCAGAGTGGTGGCTTTCACTACAGTAGAAAGTCACTCTGCTTCCAGAGAAGATTTAATTTCTTCAAGTTCTGAGATACCGAATGTAGAATGGTCTCAAACAAGATGACTAAGGTGTATGTCAGGAAAAAATGAGGAGGAATCACAGGAATCTGGCAGACGTTCCTGTCCATAGCATTTTTGAAATTAACAGAAATGAAAGGATAGAAATGATTGAGAGGAAAGCCTAAGAGCCACAAGCCAAGTCATTTCCTCCTGCTTTCTTTCCACTTCTATCTTTAGCTCTCTAGTGTTTAGTAAGCTTTTCATTCTTTGTTTGTTTGTTTGTTTTTTTGATGGAGTCTTGCCCTGTCGTCCAAACTGGAGTGCAGTGGCACGATCTTGGCTCACTGCAACCTCTGCCTCCTGGGTTCCAGTCATTCTCCTGCCTCAGCCTCCTGAGTAGCTGAGACTATAAACTCCTACCACCACGCCCAGCTACTTTTTGTATTTTTCTTTTTTCCTGAGACAGAGTCTTGCTCTGTCACCCAGGCTGGAGTGCAGTGGTGTGATCTCGGCTCACTGCAACCTCCACCTCCCGGGTTCAAGAGGTTCTCCTGCCTCAGCCTCCCCAGTAGCTGGGATTACAGGCATGTGCCACTGTGCCTGGCTAATTTTTGTGTTTTTAGTAGAGACGTGGTTTCACCATATTGGCCAGGCTGGTCTCAAACTCCCAACCACAAATGATCCTCCTGCCTCAGCCTCCCAAAGTGCTGGGATTATCGGCATGAACCGCCATGCCCAGCCTGTTTAGTAAGCTTTTCTATGCTAGTGCTTTCAATCCATTAGCACATGTCACCTCTGTGAGGTAGGCATTGTCATTTCCATTTTCCATGTGGGAAAGCTGAGGCTTACAGTGTTCATGACCAGGTACAGTGGCTCACGCCTATAATCCCAGCAGTTTGGGAGGTTGAGGTGGGAGGATCACTTGAGCCTAGGAGACTAACCTGGGCAACAACTGTGAGACCCTGTCTCTACAAAAAAATTAAAAATTAGCCAGGACACCTGTGTTCCCAGCTACTTGGGATGCTGAGGTGGGAGGATCATCTGTGCCCAGGTGGGTAGTGCTACAGGGTGCTATGATCTCACTGCTGCACTCCAGGCTGAGACAGAGTGAGACTCTGTCCAAAAAAAAAAAAAAAAAAAAAAATGTTAATGACTTGTCTGACATCGCACATCAGCTGGAACAAGGAGGTTAAGAAATTTTCTTTCTTTTTTTTTGAGACGGAATCTAGCTCTGTCGCCCAGGCTGGAGTGTAGCAGCGTGATCTCGGCTCACTGCAACCTCGCCCTCCCGGGTTCAATAAATTCTCTCTCTCAGCCTCCTGAGTAGCTGGGATTACAGGTGCTCGCCACTATGCCCAGCTAATTTTTATGTTTTTAGTAGAGATAAGGTTTTACCGTCTTGGCCAGGCTGGTCTTGAACTCCTGACCTTGTGATCCATCTGCCTCGGCCTCCCAAAGTGCGGGGATTACAAGTGTGAGCCACTGTGCCCAGCCCATCTTCTTTAAAACAGATGATCGGGACTTGTCAAGTGATGGTGATATTGGAGGAGTGGGATTGTTAGTAAATATCTGCAAATAATTTGGGATGGGTACAGTGGCTCATACCTGTAATCCCAGCACTTTGGGAGGCCAAGGCAGAAGGACTGCTTGAGTCCAGAAGTTGGAGACAAGCCTGGGCAACATAGTGACATTCCATCTCTACAAAAGATAATTTTTTTAATTAGCCAAGTGTGGTGGCATGCACCTGTAGTCCCAGCTACTCAGGAAGTTGAAGTGTGAGGATCTCTTGAGCTTGGGAGTACAAGACTTCAGTGAGCTACTATCATGTAGTTGCACGCCAGCCTAGGTGACAGAGTTAAATCCTATCCAAATAATAATAATAATTTGACAAATAAAGTATCTTTTAATTTAGCTGGAATTGTGTAAGTGTATAAGAAAGTCCTTCCCCAGCAAATAAGAAATGGACTATGAAATCTCCCAGAATCTTTTTTAGCCCCTAAATAGCTATAAATCTCCTTACTATTTAGCCATGGGAGGCCCAAGACATGAATTGGTGGCGTGGCACATGGTCTAATGTGCATATTGTGTAAAGTTATCTAAATACATCTTGAGCAAGCCCACACTTTCTCCATTCTTTTGAAGTACACTTCCATGTATAGCAGACAGATGAACAAAACGCTGGTTCTAAGACCTCTGATATACTGTACCTGTTTCAATCAGATGCATAACTGTGGTAGGCCTATTATTGTTTACTTTTCACACTATCACTAGCAACTTTAATTTTTGGTTAAGTTCTTGAAATCTCTTTCTGGAAAAGCAAATGAGATCACATTCTCCATTCTCCTGGTTAACAGTGTCATTATCACGCTGCAGATTCTCAAACAAACAGCGAAATTCCATTGTCATTCTGAATCCTTTCTTTTTCTTTTGTAATGCATTCACAAACATATTCAGTCTTCTGCCTTCTCAATGGAGAAAATGTTATAGAAACTACCATAAGCGGTGCATAATTGTAAATGGCTTTTAAAAGCCATATGGAAGGATGAATAATCTTCCTTTTTGTTTCCATCTTTCCTAAATATTCTTTCGCTTTGTGTTTTGCAATACCTTTTGCACCCAGCTTTGGTCAAAATTGTTGTTGGCCATTTGCCAGTTTGAAATGTCCTACAAAATGAATTGCTTCCTTTGTAAATAAGAAAAATCTTGGTAACTTTGGAAAATATTGCTTGGAAATACCACACTGGAGCTGTAGCTAGCTGTGAGCACTTTCTATGGGGGCAAAGCAATGCAGTGAGTTTATTGTCTGTTCAGCATGTATGAATCATGATCCAGGTAATATTTTGTGCTTGCCTTCGTATCTTCTAGCGGCTGTAGTTTGGGGCATCGCAAATATTCTTTCAAGAAAACACCACATATTTCCTCTCTCAGGATGGCCTTTCATTTTGGGTTAAATTTTCAAATAATGCCAGTACCAGATGGAATTTGGGACAAATTTTTAACCACTGATTTATTGGCTGAGACTTAATGAGGACACCACGATATTCAAATGAATAAGTTCACCCACTTTTATTGGCTTCCTTTTCTTAATTTTTACATTAAGAAGTTAATTTAGTCCTCTTACAATTTAAATGGCAACCTCTTCTAATATTATTCTAACAAGGTAACTTCTGATTTGGCCACTTTTTATCTTTTCTCTTTCTCCTATCATCCTGCACTTTTCGGAGTGAAATATCTGTAAATGGCACATCAAAGACAGATAACAGAGTTGTGAGTTCATTCTCAAACCAAAGCGGTCATCAAAATTAACCCAATAATGCACACTGCAGGGCACTTTAGGGTACATTATCATATAGATAATAATGTCTGCAATTTTTAGGGACTTAGAAAAGACAACGGAAGCACACCAAAGGGGAGTTATTAAAACTCACATCTTTTTTTTCTTTTTTTAGAGACGGAGTTTTGCTCTTGTTGCCCAGGCTGGAGTACAGTGGCACGATCTCAGCTCACTGCAACCTCTGCCTCCCAGGTTCAAGTGATTCTTCTGCTTCAGCCTCCTGAGCAGCTGGGATTGCAGGCATGTGCCACCACGCCTGGCTAATTTTGTATTTTTAGTAGAGACGGGGTTTCTCCATGTTGGTCAGGCTGGTCTCAAACTCCCAACCTCAAGTGATCTGCCCGCCTCAGCCTCCCAAAGTTCTGGGATTACAGGCGTGAGCCACTGCGTTCAGCCTAAAGTTCACATTTTAAAAGAGAAATAGCTCTCTATTTTTGCCCATTAAAAGAAATTCTATACATATATACACTATGAATCACTATGTAGGATTATTAAAGCAACTTTCAATAGTTTTCTTCCCAATATATGATTCTACTTGAATCATATATCTTAATATATTATTCAAAATTATGAGAATAAAATTTTGAAGCTTTATTGAAATGATGGACTACTTAAGGCAGGATTAGATTAACGGTCACTTAAAACTGTATCTTTACACTTCCTTTTTTTTTTTTTTTTTTTGAGACAGAGTGTCTCACTGTCGCCCAGGCTGGAGTGCAGTGGCCGGATCTCAGCTCACTGCAAGCTCCGCCTCCCGGGTTTGCGCCATTCTCCTGCCTCAGCCTCCCGAGTAGCTGGGACTACAGGCGCCCGCCACCTCGCCCGGCTAGTTTTTTGTATTTTTTAGTAGAGACGGGGTTTCACTGTGTTAGCCAGGATGGTCTCGATCTCCTGACCTCATGATTCGCCCGTCCATTCATGATGTAGATTGTTTTTTATTTTGACCTCTGAGAATTAGCTGAAATAAGATGTATTATGCCAAGATACCTGGACAGGAAATTGCCACTAGGTACGAACAAAAGACATCCAAGCTCTCCACTCTAATGAAAACACAATCAGCCATATCTATACTTAGAAGAAAAGACAAAACATGCCAACAACTCAGATATTTTGAAAATTGTCATTAAAACTCAGCTTATGCATAAATCCTAGTGAGAGGCATCTAACTAATCAATGAATGAGAGGTACAAAGCGTCAAGCCTTGATAATTTTCAGTCCCTCTCCCAGAGTTTTAATACCATCTTAAGAAAAAATCCATTTAAATGTCTACCTAAATTCAGAAAAAAATCTTATGTAGATAAAACATCTTGCATCTCCTTGGACACACTGAAGAGACTATTAATAAAAGCTACTCAGAATCAGTATATGAAATAATACAGGTGCCCTGTGACACACTGGGTCATGTCATAGCCACATACTGAACAAAAATACAGTTAGTAGAGTCTGTTGGGTACAAGTAATTCTTCATTTTTCCACATGATATTTCAAATGGTGTTTCCTCTGAAAGCCAAGTTTTATCTTGGGAAAGACTTCATTTTAAAGACCAAAGCCCAACATTACAGAATCTTAGAATTCAACAAAAATACAGACAATATAGTTTTAGTGAAAATTTTAATTGAGACCAACCTTTGCTGATGTCACTACAAGCAAATACACTATCTTAAAAAATATTAAAATACCCAACTCTCAGACTTTATTTCTGTGTGAGTGTGTGTTTGTGCATGTGTGTGTGTATATCAATGCAAGTCTTTTCTACAAAGAAACTTGGCCACAGATCTCCTTCTGCTTTGGGAGTGTTGTATTTTTGTTTTCATATGTGGCATTGTACGTATTTCTATAGTTGTGTATAACTACATTTGATTAAAATCTGTCAGATTTATCTTTTTAGCAGGAGAAAAGAAATATGTGTTTCTCCAGAAAGGAAATCAATGTGTCTTTATGATAGATGCGGAGTGGAAAGCTGGAGACTGTCGCTTTAAGTGATGAAGCAGAAAGACAGGGTAGCTATCACAACTGGCTGCCGACATAATTGTCGTGAGGCAAAGCCCTGTTTAAAGATCATAATCCTTGTTTATAGGGTAGACTTACATTCATTGACTTAGTAGTTATTACTCCAACTTGTTAAGTAACAAAATCTTGCATCTGAGGTATCCATAGTTCGCTTTGTTTACATTTCTTTAGCAACATACTTTAGACAGAGCTGTGCGCTGTTGCTTTTCTGTAGTACAAGAAAGATTATTTCCCTCCTTCTAGGAAGTCACCAGGCTTTCAAGGCCCTGTAAATGTACCAAAGAATCTCGCTTCTCAAGGCAAACAGGAGAAACCCAGGCTATGCCAGAGACAGATGTAGCAGGAAGCATACTCAAGGAAGGATGGGAGGCTGCTTCGTGACAAAAATATGTCCAAAGGTCTTCTCCCTTCTGTTGGAAATCACTTTCCTCCCTGAGATCCCCAAGGTCTTCAGACAGAGCTATGCCAGATGGAAAAGAAAGTCTCTGCCCTTGCATTGTGTGACTAAGACATTCCCCATTCAGAGACGGTACAACCAGCAGACACCCTATTAAGATAGCCTAGCGGCCGGGCGCGATGGCTTTTGCCTGTAATCCCAGCACTTTGGGAGGCCGAGGCGGGCGGATCACAAGGTTAGAAGATCGAGACCATGGTGAAACCCTGTCTCTACTAAAAATACAAAAAACTAGCCGGGCGCGGTAGTGGGCGCCGGTAGTCCCAGCAGCTCGGGAGGCTGAGGCAGGAGAATGGCGTGAACCCAGGAGGCGGAGCTTGCAGTGAGCTGAGATCACGCCACTGCACTCCAGCCTGGGCGACAGAGCGAGACTCCATTTCAAAAAAAAAAAAAAAAAAAAAATAGCCTAGGAAAATTAGGTGAACTCTGATGTCTTTGCAGCAGAAGTATGTATGCCTCTATAGTTACAGCCAGCAAAACCATTCTAATGAACTTGTAAAGCAATGTCAAGATCTGTGAACTCGCACATCAGTTGAAATTGCTATATCTTTTGTCTTATGAATGAAATCTGTCCGCAAAGTATTTAACGTGTTTATCTGCAACCAATTTCAATAATCGCATTCTATGCATAAGCCCTTTTTTTACCTAACTTCTTCTAAAATGATATGTTGATTTCTGGTCCTCAGTGAATATTTCTGGAAGGCATTCTATTAATATGAGCGTGTGCTCTGCATATTAACCCAAACCTGATTAAATCGTTAAATGAAAAGGCATTGTATGCAAAGCACCCTAGTGAAGGGTTTGGAACATGATAGACACTCATCACAGGCCCATGGCTTAGTCATCACTCCTCTTTTCAACTTTCATCCTAAAAATTAAATCAATAAGCACAAATAACTAATGCATTTGTCTAAAGCTAAATGACTCTTTTCCACCAATGTCTACTCTCTACCCTTATCCCACTCCTGCAATAGCCAAGTTATTCAGAAATCAGGATTTAAGGATTCATTGACCACCATTACATCCATTACAACTAATTGGAAGGCTTTCTATAATTTACTAAAGAATTGTAATAACTAAGACACATTCTTGAATTCTGGTAACAGACTCTATCTAATAGTGGTGTCATAAGTTTTTAATACACTGGTGGAATTTAATTTGCTAAAATCTGTTTGTAATTCTTTATTGAAATTGGTCTTCAAATTCTGTACTGTCTCTCCAAGTTATCTTCACAAAACAATTTGAATGTCATTCCTTGTTGTGGTCAAAGAAAGTTTATATAATACTGCAAATGATTTTTTTAAAAGACTGTAATGTCATCTGTAAAACCATCTGGTTCTGGCGTCTTTTTAAATGTAAGGTCTTTCACTTTCCAGCCTCTTCTACTAATAATTAATTTATTCATATTTCCTACCTCTTCATGCTATAACTGATTTCCAGAGTCTATATTTTTATTTAAAAAAATCCATTTACTCTAGGTTTCCAAATTTATTTCTGTGGAGTTGTACGTAGTATCCACCAGTAAATTTTCTTATCTTCTTCATATCTGTGGTTGTAGTTCCTTTATAATAATATATTAATTTCATTTTTTCTCTCTTTCTCTCTCTCTCTCTCTCTCTAGTCATAATAGACAGAATTGTATCTAGTTCATCAATATTTTCAAAGAGCCTAATTTTGATTTTACTTACCCCTTTTTATGTTTGTCTTCTATTTTGTTAGTTTTAGCTTTTATCTTTATTAATTCCCTCCTTCCTCATTCCTACTTTATTGTTACTTTTGAATTTAAGTTCGGTATTTTAAAATTTATTTTCAATCCTTTTTAAAAAAAACACACAATTTACAGGTATAATTTTTGCCTCAGTAAAAAGCTGTTTGAATGTCTTATATAGTAGGAAATATTCTTATTTTTATTACTCTAATTCATAACTTTAATTTGGTTATCTTCTTTGATCCAATGATTATTTAAAAGAGTGTTTTTAATTTAAGAACTTTTTGTGAACTTTTTATGCTCATGTCTAGTTTTACTGCATTATGATCAGAAACGTAGCCTATAAAACCTCTACTTTTAAAATTTTATTTAGATTTTTTTGTGAGGTCAGGTACCTATCAACTTTTACAAATACTTTATGGACACAGATGAAGATAAAAATTCCTGTAGAGTACATTGATACACACACACACACACACACACTTGCATAATCTGTGTGTATGTTTCTGTGTTACTGGATATCTTAGTGAAATCCACTGTATCTTTGTTCACTCTTTGGCTTTTGTTTGTTTGTTTGTTTTTTGGGTTTTTTTTTTTTTTTTTTTTTTTAGATGGAGTCTCACTCTGTCACCCAGACTGGAATGCAGTGGCACGATCTTGGCTCACTGCAACCTCCACACCTCCCAAGTTCAAGCAATTCTCTTGTCTCAGCCTCCCAAGTAGCTGGGACTACAAGTGACTGCAACCATGCCCGACTAATTTTTGTATTTTTAGTAGAGATGGAGTTTCACCATATTGGCCAGGCTGGTCTCAAACTCCTGACCTTGTGATCCACTTGCCTTGGGCTCCCAAAGTGCTGGGATTACAGGAATGAGCCACTGCACCTGGCCTGTTGTTTTCTTAATCTACCAGATACTGAAAGTGCTTTATTAAATATCCCCACTACAATTGTATTTTTTTTTTTTTTTGAAACAGAGTCTTGCTCTGTTGTCCAGGCTGGAGTGCAGTTTTACTTTATGTGTTTGTCTCCAGTGTTATTTGATATTTTGTGTTCATCATATTTCCTTAATAGGTTATGCCTTTTATCATTACATAGTATCTTTCTTTGAAGTGTTTCATGAATTCAAACTTGCATCCCAGTTGATCAAATACCTTGGGGTTTGTTGTTTTGTTATTCTTTCCAGTTGTCTAAGATGTCTTTGCCCAACCCTTAATTTACAGTATTTCACTTTGTCACAGGTATAACTCTTGTGGGGCATGAAGCTGGGTTTTGTTTTTTAACCTAGTCTGACATTTGATAAGGAATTCTACCCACTTATATTTCTTGTAATAACTGATCTACTGAATTCCTCAATCTTATATTTAATTTCTATTTTTTTACATTTTGCTATTGTTTCTTTTTACCTGTTTTTATATTTTTTTGCTGACCTCTTTAAGTTTCTCTTCATTTTTTTAATTTCTTCTGGTAATTTGGGAGGTATTTTTGTTTGTCAAATGTGCTATACATTACCTTCCTTCCATAACCACTGAAGTTAATGTTGACTCTCCTATTAGCATATTATTAAATAAATATTTCATCCCACTGTGATATTAATTTCCCTGCCCCCTACTATCACACACAACCACACCTCTTAACTCCAGAGTTTTTCCCAACATCTCATTATTTCTGTTCCAATAATCCATACTCACCAATATTTTACAACATCTCAATTACATCATTTTCATGATCCAGTGTTTCCGATCCTTTTGGTCTTGAGATCTCCATTGTTTTCAGTTGTCATTTGGGTAGATAATTTTCTGCAGTGTTTTCATCAGAAAGGCTATAGGAGTAATAAACAGAGTCCTTACCTGTTTCCAAAATAATTTTTTTGGAACCAAATAAATAATACTTTCTTAATTATATGCTTCTTTGACTTCAGACCTTTTCTCACAATAGATTTTATTTCACCATCTCTAGCTTTCAGTTGACTTTTCTCTATACACTTAGTGTTATCATCTTTCAGTTTTCAGTATAGCAGACAAGTATAACACTAGTTCAATTCTCCTTTAATTTTTTTGTCTTCTTTTTTCTTTTAGTGGAGAACTGGGACTCATTATGTTGCCCAGGCAGGCCTCGAACTCCCGGGCTCAAGTTATTCTCTCACCACTTCCTCCCTAAGTGCTGCGATTACAGGCATGAGCTGCCACATCCAGCTCTCCTTTATTTTCAATAATCAGAATGTTTTATTAGAAAAATGTCATTAGTTTAGGGGTTTTCTTAAGGGAGAATTTTGTTTTGTTTTTGTTTTTGGATTTTTGTTTTGTTTTGTTTTGCTTTGCTTTGTTTGGTATAAAGTGTCATAGGTCAGGTTCCCTGGGAAACATTCTGAGATGGGGATTTGTGGGCAGGAGGAATTTTATAGAGGAGTGCTCTTGAGAACAATGACTATAAGGGATAAAGAGGCAGGATTGGGCAAAGGGAATAACTCAGTAGCCATGTGCCCCCTCAGCTGATCTTATGGGAGCTGAGTTTGAGTTTTCAAATTGGGACAAGAGAATCATTCCTTTGTGCATAGCATCAACCAGTATTGGATATGGACAGCAGTGGGTGGGGAGTTAGGGTGCCCCAGTCCTGAAAGGGGTAGCTAGGTGAAACTCCACAGTGTCTAGTAAGCTGAATAGTCATGAATTTAATGAGGATATGTCGAATTACACGTTTTTGTTTGGATTTGTTTTGTTTTGTCTTAATTCTTACTTAGACTCAGCTCTTGTAATCAGGAAACTAATGTCTTCCTTCAGCTCACTGAAATGTTCCTTCATTTTGGATATAGTAACCACTTTTCCACTCTTTCCTTTTTTTCTTCTGGATGGCTTATTTGTGTGTTCCATTTCCTGGATCTGTGCTTTAAGTCACCTACGTTTTCACTCATGTGTTTCCGTCTTTGTGGCATGTTGAGTTTCCTTTTACTTAATCCTCCAGATCTCTAATTCAGCTGCTATCAAGAATTAGGCCATTTTTCCCTCATTCATCTAACAGCTATTTCAATGCAGACATCGTGAAGGTAGGTATAGAAGATCTCTGTGGTGTTTCAATGACATATCCTTGAGAATGCTCATTTTTTTCATCTTCATCTCTCCGTCTCTTCTATCAACAATAAGTCGTATGTCCTAACCATTTGGGTTTCTCTCATCTAGTTCCTGAATCCCACTGGAGAAGCTATGGTTTTTCTTGAAGGTCATGTTCTATTGATTTGTACAGGTCAGATGTTTGGTTCCGGGCAAGGAGAAAGGCCAAAATGGTAGGGAAGTTTCTCTTCCTGTTACCATCTGCTGAGGCACTGAAAAGACTGGCAGGACACCCAGCCTACCAGATGCAGAAGCTCATCTGCTTGTTTCTGCCTCACTTCTCCAGGGCTACCATGATTAGCAGAAGCAGAGGGTCCTTCCATGGACCACATCCTGATGAAGATATATGAAGCATCTCCTTCAGGATCCACACAATCTGCTCTCTTTGCCCAGACCTTGAAAAGAAGCTGGCTTTCTCTTTCTTTGCTCCTTCACCTCTAACTCAACCCTCAGATGTCTCAGCATCCCCCTTAGCATCAGGTTCACTATCCCACTGGTAGCCTTTGTACCTCATGGCTTGAAGGGGATGAAAAGGGAAAAAGTGTCAGGGGTGGACACTCAGGCAATATCCCCAAAGAATCCTCCCCACCCCACCACGTTTTCTTAGGTTCTTCTTCTGATGTGAGCTGGTCTCATCTTCCTTTTCAAATGGTAAGTTTCTTGATAGCAGGATCACATCACCTATGCCACTGCATTTCTCTCTGCAGCTACCACAAATGCCAGGCCATTGTAGACACTTAACAAACAGGGGCTGGCCTTGACAACAAATCCTGTTATCTTATTTGGCGCATTTCATAACCTTTCTGGCTAAAAGTAACAGTCCAACTGGCTGGAATACCATGTGTGAGACGTGCCAGAGTATCTAACTCAGGGAGGCCCATGCACACCTACCCACTTGTCTTCCAAGAATCAGGTGATGCTGGAAAACTGAATGCTTAGTGGAGTTGATGCCAGTACCTTGGGGGATAAGGAGAGAAAGTGTGGCATTGGATTTAGCAAAAGAGATTGGAGCTCCAATTCCAGTCTTTCCACTTACCAGTCAAATGATTTATCTCCTTTGAACTTCAATTTATTCACTTACAAAGTAGGTTAAGAAAATAGTTACTTCTTCACAAGGCTGTTACAGGGATTAATTCATGAATTAACCTGTCTGCTACATAACAAGAGCTCAGGGACTGTGAGCTTCTAGCATTCTTGTTATGACCATTATTGTTAGAGTGGGGAGAGGGGATGGGCTGATCAATAGTTGAGGGGCAGAAACCAGGGAAGAGGAAGAGGAATGGGGAAAAGAATGAGAAAGGGAGGGCCTTAACTCTGAGTCTTCACCCAGAGATCCTGAAAACATTGGCTATTTAAGGAGATTTTAATTCCTTTTCTAGTAATAGTGACATTTCTACAGACTGGGTCTGTATTTTTTTTTCCATTTTCCTAAATAGTATCACATCAAACCTCCTAAGAGAGTGCCTTTCCCACCCAGTCACCTCAAATAGGGCCAGAGGGATGGAGTGGATGGGAGGAGGTGAGATGGGGCAGAAGTAATGCAGCCCCCAGCTCATCAGCAGGTGCCCATTGTTGGAATTCTTCAGCATTAATGGTCATTCCCATTTCTCCCATGGAGAAAGACAGCACCTCCTTTGACATTCTTTGTGGGTAAGGTGAAATCAGGGCAGGAGGAGCCACAGCTCCATCACTTTCTGAGTTGACCAGAGATCCCTCAGGAGCAGCCTGAGTTCCTGTGCCAGATGGCCCGGGTTCTAATTCTACTTCTTCCACTGAGTAATTGTGTGACCTCAGGCAAGGTACTTAACCTCTGTGTGTCACAGTAAAAGGATGCTTTATTAACAAACTTTTATATTGCACTATTTAAAGGACTTTACAAATACAAATTCATTTAGTTCTTATAGCAATAGAAGGTAGGTCAGTGCCAGGTGCTGTGGCTTGTAATCCCAGCACTTTGGGAGGCCAAGGTGGGCAGATCACTTGGGGTCAGGAATTCAACACTAGCCTGGCCAACATGGTTGAAACTCTATCTCTACCAAAAAAATACAAAAATTAGCCAAGCATGGTAGTGTGAGCCTGTAATTTCAGCTACTTGGGAGGCTGAGGCACAAGAATCACTTGAACCCGAGAGGTGGCAGTTGCAGTGAACCAAGATCATGCCACTGCACTCCCACCTGGGCAACAGAGTGAGACCCTATCTTAAAAACAAGAGAAGATAGGCCAGACAAAATGTGGTAAAGATTAAATGGTTTAATATATGCAACATGCTTAGAGTCCCCTGTTTGGTACATGGTAAATGCAAGCATGATCCGGTGCTGTCATTATTATTGTAAATATTATCCATTAGCTGCCATCATCTTCTTCTCCTTCATCTTCCACGGGTTCTGTTGTGGTATAGCACTTGAGGGCATTTTTCCTCTCCTCATTCCACCACCAAACTCTCCTCATTTCGCGGGGGGTAGTGGGTGGCATAGCTAAGTTTATTGATTTATGGTTTTTTTTTTTTTTTTTTTTTTTTTTTTTTTTTTAGCAATTTCAACTTTCAGATTTAGGGGCTATATATGCAGGCTAAATGGGTATACTGTGTGATGCTGATATTTGGGGTACAGATGATCCCATCACCCAGGTAGTCAGCAGAGGACTCAATAAGTAGTTTTTTTAGCCCATGCTCCCTTTCTTCCCTCTCTGTCTAGCAGTCTATCGTATCCATTTTTTATGTCCATGCATACATGTTTGACTCCCATTTACATGTGAGAATATGCGCTATTTGGTTTTCTGTTTCTGTGTTAGTTTGCTTAGGATAATGGCCTCCAGCTGCAAACAGGTTGTTGCAAAGGACATGATATTGTTCTTTGTATGACTGCATAGTATTCCATGGTGTATATGTACCACATTAGCCAGTCCACAGTTGATAGGCACGTAGGTTGATTCCATGTCTTTGCTATTGTGAATAGCTCTGTGATGAACATAGAAGTGTATGTATCTCTTGGATAGAGCAATTTATTTTCCTTTGGGTATACACCCAGTAATGGGATTGCTGGGTGGAATGCTAGTTCCATTTTTAAGTTCTTTGAGAAATCTCCAAACTGCTTTCCACAGTGGCTGAAATTGTACATTCCCACCAGCATTATAGAAGCATTCCCTCTTCTCCACAGCCTCACCAGCATGTTATTTTTTGACTTTTAATAATAGACATTCTGACAGGTGTGAGATGGTATCTCATTGTGGTTTTTAATTTACATTTTTCTGATGCTTAGTGATGTTGAGCATTTTTTTTTCATGTTTTTTGGTTGCTTGTAGGTCTTCTTTTGAGAAGAGCCTGTTCCTGTCCTTTGCCCATTTTTTAATGAGTTGTTGCTTTTTGCATGTTGAATTATTTAAGTTCCTTATAGATTCTGGATGTTAGACCTTTGTTGGATGCATAGTTTGGGAATATTTCCTCCCATTCTGCAGGCTGTTTGTTTACTCTGTTGATGGAGTCTGTTGTTGTGCTCTTTAGTTGAGTTAGATGTTGCTTATACATTTTTGCTTTTATTGCAATTGCTTTTGTGGACTTAGCGAATAATTGTTTACAAGGATGATGTCTAGTAAATATTTTCTAGGTTTTCTTCTAAAATTTTTACAGTTTGAGGTCTTACACTTAAATCTTTAATCCATCTCAAGTTAATTTTTATATGTGGTGAAAGGTAGGGGTCCAGTTTCATTCTTCTGCATATCCCTAGCCAGCGATCCCAGCACAATTTATTGAACACTCTCCCTGTTTTTGAGACACAGTCATTTTAGTATTTCCATCACATTCTTGCCTCCCCTTGACACTGCTTACCTTTACCATCCTTGTGTTCTGAATCCCTGCTTCTTCCAGCTAACTGAAATGGGTTCCAACTCTCCCCAGGCCTGCAGCGTACCAAGCACAGTGCTAGATATTCTCACCTATCCATAGGCTAGGGCTTGGGGAAGCTGGGTGCAAACATCCATTCATCTCCAAAACCCAGTCCCATCCTATTTTACCAAATTATTTAAAAATATTCCCCTCACCTTCCCAACATTTTTATTCATCACTCTTAACACTGAACTGATTTGTTTACAAGGCACATCATCTAAATGTTTAAAATAAAGATTCATGCTAACTTAACGTACTTATTATGATTCTCAGTTGTCTGTATCTTTTAATTTTTTAAAAAAGATAGTATGTGAGCTGCTATGTATCATGTAATGTGCCTTCTTGACCGGCGGTAGGTTCTTATTCAAGCACATAACCTTAAATAGGTCAGTGACATGGATGTATTTGATATGTTAAGAGGAAAAGCTGGTTACAAAACATATGTAGAATAGCATGCTATTTTATACATCTGCAAAGATATATACCAAAGCAATCACAATGGCTAACTTGTAGAAAAGGCAAAAATTCTTTTTCAGGGTATTCTTAGTTTTGCTTTTTGTATATTCTAATTTTTCTTTGTTCTGAGTATGTACTGCTTTTATAATGTCACAAAGTAGTACAAGAAACTATGTTTTGGTGGGAAACATGGTTGGAACTTATCTTAGCCAGTTGAAACCATCCTCAATAAAGCTTTTTATGTTTTGTTTTGTTTTACTTTTTTTTTGAGATAAAGTCATACTTCGTTGCCCAGGCTGGAGTGCAGTGGCATGATCACTGCAGCCTCAAACTCCTGGGCTCAAGCAATCCTCTTGCTTCAGTCTCCTGAGTAGCTGGGACTACAGGTGTGTGTGACCATGCCAGGCTAATTTTCTTGGGGGGGGTGAGTAGACATGGAGTATTGTTATGTTGTCCAGGTTGGTTTTGAACTCCTGGCCTCAAGCAATCCTCCCATCTTGACCCCTCAAGGGGCTTGGATTATAGGCATGTGCCCCCACACCTGGCCCCATTAAGCCTTTAATCTGTTGTCTCATCAGGCTGTGCACTTGTCTGAAAGATGGCTCTGTTTATTGTGTCCTATCATGTTGTTGATTGCTTTGAACTCAAAACATCTGGGTGGTAATGTCTATAGCTGTTTAAGATTCTTCTTTTCATGTTTTGAATACATAGAAAGGCATATAAAATTTTTTCTGATCATAATAATGAAATCAAAAACAATCAGTCCTATGTGTTGAAGGTAAAATTGACTTCCCTAGCTTGGTGCATGAAGAAAAACAAAGGTTGAGTTGAGTCCTCCCACTCTGCCCCATCACCAGCATCTCAGGATGCAGGGCACACTGCAGGCCCTTGGCCATGTCACAAGCAACCTCGGATGAAGGGCACTTACTCTCTCACCCCATTTTCTTCCTTGTATAACTGTGCAGTTTCTTAAACTACCCTTTGCCTCACTACATATTTTAATCACGTTCATTAATTTTCAAAGTGCCTCTTTTTCTTATCGTTCTAGAAGTACATTTCATATAGTGAAAGCTAATGAGCATGTGTTCAGGAAATAGTGAAGAGCTGAATTTAGATTTTTATTAAATTTGTATTTTATATTTTTTAATTTACATTTTTCTGATTAAAAGTGCATCTTGTATTTTGTTTACTTCTATAGGAAACAAAGAGGGTGATTATGTCTGCTCAAAACCAAGCATGTATCTGAAAAAGTAAAATTTCAATTAAATATCCAGGTATTGCATCTTTTTGCTTTTTATTTTGTTTTTTTCATTTTTTGTTTTTGAGAAGAGTGTCGCTCTCTCACCTAGGCCGGAGTGCAGTGGTGCCATCTTGGCTCACTGCAACCTCGGCCTATCGTGTTTAAGTGATTCTCCTGCCTCAGCCTCTCAAGTAGCTGGGATTACAGGCACAGGACACCACAGCCGGATAATTTTTGTATTTTTAGTAGAGACAAGGTTTCTCTACGTTGGCCAGGTTGGTCTCGAACTCGTGGCCTCAAGTGATCCACCCGCATCGGTCTCCCAAAGTGTTGGGGTTATGGGTCTGAGCTACTGCGTCCAGTCCCAGCTATTATATCTGTTTAATATCAATACGTGAAGAGCTGGGTTGCTATGTGTTTGCTTTGCTTTTTGTTAGGTTGATTAGCATTATGTAGAATGCCACAGTGGAACTGAAAAGCTCATCTCTACTTCAAAAATTAGAATAAAATGAATTTAAATTTTTTCTTATACTTTTCTCAGGTGCCTTTGAAAAATATTAAGGGCACCAGGTTAAAGCTATTAAAAGGCATATGTTTGTAAGTAAGAATTGCAAGAACTGACTTAACTGAATATTAAGAATTACTTTAAAAACTAAAAACTTTGAACAAATATTAGCCTGGAAAAGTGGAGAAAAAGGGTGATTTAAAAATTAGTTCCAAATAAATAACAGATTGGTAGGGCATAGGCATCTTGTAGCCACCCCACTTAAAGACAAGGACTATAGAGAATTTTCTTTAGATTCTATCGTGTCTTTGATCAGACGTAACACAGTGCTGGACATGTAGTGAATGTCTTTCAACACCTCCTATTCAGCATACATCCCATATGTATGCAGGCACTGTGTGACCACCTGGGGCAGGTAAACAGAGCTGCACCATGCTGCCATAGAGCTGAACCCGAAGTGTTCTGAGAAGTGTCCACTAGTAACCCAGGCAAGCATCAAGGAAGAGAAACTGTGCAGAAAGAGCAACATCTCTAGGAGTAGCTTTTACAGGTGAAGAGAGATTGTGCAAGAGAATGAAAGAAAGTCAGGGATTCCAGGTAAGCGGAATTGCATGGTCAAAGGCACTAACATATAATGTGTCTAGCAAATAGACTTCTGCAGGACTGGAGAGCTGGATTTGTGGCAACACATGGCATAGTAGAAATGGGCTCAGGCCACGTTAGCAAAAGTTTTTCTTGTACACCATGTTAAAAGTCTGAGTTTTGTCTCCAAGACAATTGTAGAACTCTTACAGTAAGGACTTTCTACAGAGAAATGACATTATCTTATTAACATTATAATGTTTAAAATATCACTATAGCAGCAGTATGAAGAATAGAATGGTAAGGAATTAATACTGGATGCTGTTGCAAGATTCTAGGCAAAAAAAAATTTTAGGAACTGAATTAAGACTGTGGCTGTACGGGTAGGGATGAAGAGAAGGAAGCAAAGTCAGGTGATGACAAACAGCGGAGGCAGAACTTGTGAATCACCTTGATGAAGAGGAAAGAGGAAGAGAATCGTCCAGGATGACCCTAGGTTCTTGTATTGAGTGACTGAGTAGATGGTAGCTTATTTTCCCTGAACAGGCAATACAGGAGGAGATATGGATTTGGGGGGGCTACCAAGGGAGATAATCTATTTAGTTTCCTAGTTGTAGAACTTAAGAGTACCTCTAATGAGGAAGTCACATTTACTAGCGTATAAGAACCATGAGAATGGGAACCTTGTTGGTTTCATTCACTATGTCCTCAGTGCCTAGCACAGTACCCAGCAGATGATAAATCCTGGTAAATTCTAGTTAAATGTGTGTTCCTGGACACGTTTTTGGGCCCAGGTCTCAGCAATTATTCAATGCTCTTTGGTTTTCTTCCATAGAAAAATCCTAAAACCTCCTTTGATGTTAATAGAGATTGTCTTACATCCAGAAATAAGAGATTCTGCTCCATGCTCACAGGGGCGAGTTACAAAACCATGACTAAGATTCCTATTGGTCCTATCACTCTTCGTTAACACATATAATTGCTAACTGACAAAAAAGCAAAAACTGCAATAATAAAGTTTGAAGTGGTCAGACAGAGAAGAATTAGTCACTGGAGTGAGCCTCTAATAATATTGTGATAAGACATGTGGCTTTCAAGTTGCCGTTGAAATGATTAGGAGGCAGGGCGTGGTGGTGCATGCCTATAATTCCAGCACCTTGGGAGGCTGAGGTGGGAGGACTGCTTGAGCACAAGAGTTTGTGACCAGCCTGGGCAATATGGCAAGACTCTGTCTCTACAAAAAAACTAAAAAATTAGTTACGCATGGTGGCTCACACCTGTAGTCCCAGCTACTTGGGAGACTGAGGTGGGAGGTTCACTTGAGCCTGGGAGGTTGAGGCTGCACTTAGCTATGATTGTGCCACAGCACTCCATTGTGGGTGACAGAGTGAGACCCTAGTCTCAAAAAAAAAAAAAAAAAAAAAAAAAATTAGGAGAACCAAGTATAATTGTTAAGAATGACTATGAGCCAATTTCATTTGGTTTTAGAGTACCAAAAACTCTAAAAGGGATTGTTGCATTAGAACAAGAAACAGTGAGAAGTACATAGATCAAGTAAAAACCTGGAGAAAACTTTAAGAAAAAAGAAAAAAATCTAATAAATGGCACTGCTACTTGGAGAAGTTGGAGCAAATCTTCCTTGGCAGGGAAGCTTGAATTACCTGCCTATCCCTTTAAGCATTTTCATGTACAAATCAAACACAGATGGCCCATTACATTTATGACCTCACTGTCGATTACTCTAGATGGAGCATGCATTAATTATTGAAATATTTTCATAGTATACAAGTTTTTAGTGGGCTACATTGCCACAGATAATTTCAACTTTCTGATTAGAAGCTCGTATAAACAATTTTATTTATGAGAATTAATCTCTTGAATGTAGTAAACACTACGAATACAGTAGTGATTTTTTCCCCCCATTTAACAAAGCCAAACTAGGAATCCTGGCCTCTATCCTTGAAACTCAGCATTATGTTAGCATTGCATACAATACATAAACTCTGCCAAAATCTATTACAATTGCAGTAAATTTTGATTACCGGAGTTGTTTGTTATTTATGTCTACAAGATAAAGATAATATTGGGAATAGCCCTCTTCTATTCAATGTATAAATTACTTCCATAAAATATCTTGTTTTGTAAACAGTAAAAAAAGAAAAAAAGACTAAACTTGGTTGAAGCTTCAAATTGTTGCATCTACTTTAGTTCAAGTCAATAAACACTTTAGATGATGTGGGAGCCCACGGAAGGGTTTAGACTTTTAATCGTGCCCTGGTTTATCTCTGGCATGATAAACAAAATGCTGGGGCCATTCACTGTTAAAGAACAATAAAAACATTCCAGTGAAGGAGTGCGCGGGAGAGAAGGCACGTAGAAACACATTTTGCAGGACCTTAAGGAAGACACATATTTTCTATCATTCTGGAAGAAAGCTATTCATTCAACAAACATCAACTGAGCACCTATTGTGTGCTTGGGACTTTTCTAAGCATTTGTAGTGCTTTGGGAGGAAAAACTAACCTCTCTTTCTGCCAGGTATAGATTCTAGCAGAATTGATTACCTCCTTAAATCCTCTTTGCACAGAGAAGGAAGCCGAAGCTTAGCAAAGTGAGCTAACTAACCAAAGATTACCCACACAGAAGGCAGTGGAGCTGAATAAGAGCCTGGGCCATGTGGCCCCAGAGCCCCTATTCTTCACCTACTGTATCTCAGTTGCCTTCACCATTTTCAACCTTTCTCTGGCTCAAAGGTCTATTAATCTGGGTCATTGTGAATTTATATTTAAACGTAGGCAGCTGGACTTCCTTCAGTCTAGGTCTTCATTTAGGTCAGTTAGCTTTTAAAAAATAGTTATCTGTATTTCTTCTCTCTGAAATTCACCATAGGAAAGAATGTTCAGGTAAAGAATGGCACAAATAAGATAGGCATCGCAGAAATGCTGATTTTACAGCCTAGTGGGATATAGTGGCCCTAGAAACAGCAAGCAAGGTCAACATGCAATTATTGGTTTCTTTCTCTGGCCCAAGCCAAACAGGTATAGAAAATTATACTTCTAGCAACACACACATAGCAGTGCTGATGGCACTGTGCTTTCACAATGGGTTGCATAATACAAAAGAAAGAAATTCCTGCATACCTCGGGGACAACTAAGGCTGGAATAATATGATCCTCAGCCAGAATTGTGCCAGAAGATGGAAATTTAGCACATGTATTAGGTGAGAATCCTCTGCCAGTGAGTGATGCTTACATATAAGACCCCTCTAGCAAACATTTATAAAACACACTGCTAATGGAGAGAATTCATGTAAAAATTAATGCTATATTAATTAATTTAATGCTGTTCAATTAATTTTGGATATTCATTTCATTAAATTAAAAAGTAATGCATTTTCCTACTGCTCACAATAAAACTCTCTCAAATTTGTTTAGCACTTTATACATTTAAAAATTCTTTTGCTATTGGTGCAAGAGAGAGGATCAGAGACATCTGACAGCTTGTCTGAGGCCATGTCAAATTTGGCAGGGAACAGCCTAGAACCTAGAGTTACAGATTTACAAGGTCAGGCCGTGGACATTCTTTCACGTTATTCTTATTTGATCCCCAATAAAGTAGGTATTATCGTGTTCACTGACCATAGGAGAGGCTGAGGCTTAGGGAAGTAGAACAAGTCAATGCTCAATTCCATTCCAAAAAATGTAACTGTGCATACAAATTCTATTAAGGGTATATTGGTAAGAGGGCATGGCTATTGGGAGCCAAAGTGTGCAAGAATAGAACATAAAATATGCAATAATGTACAAGGTAAAGAAGTTGTACCATGGTAGAAGTAATTAATTTTATCTAGAATAAAAAAAAAAGGTCCAATCAATTATAAATACAACTGACTGTAAAAACTATAATGATAGTGGTTGGATGCGGTGGCTCATACCTGTAATCCCAGCACTTTGGGAGGCCAAGGCAGTCAGATCACCAGAGGTCAGGAGTTCCAGACCAGCCTGGTCATGGTGAAACCCTGACTCAACTTAAAAAATGCAAAAATTAGGCAGGTGTGGTGGTGGGTGCCTGTAGTGCCAGCTACTCAGGAGGCTGAGGCAGGAGAATTGCTTGAACGTGGGAGTCGGAGGTTATAGTGAGTGAACTGACATCACACCACTGCACTCCAGCATGGGTGACACAACGAGACTCTGTCTTAAAAAATCAAATCAAATAAAAAAGAACTATAATGACATTGTGTATTGTGACTGGTTATGTAGTGTCTGATGCTATGGTTCCTTACGAGATCGTGCAATACAATTACCTTGGACACTTGAAAAAAAGTAGAATCTTGTACCTGTGGAATCAGACACTTTGGACATAGAGGGCATAAACCCGGTTTTTAATAAGCTGTATTAGGGGCCCATGGTCTAAAATCTTGCTATGCAAAGTACGGCCCATGAGCCTGCAGCATCCGTGTCACCTGGGAGTCTCTTAAGAATGCAGAAATTGAGACCCAACCCCAGATCTACTGACTCAGAATCTGCATTTGGTTAAATAACAAGATCCCCTGATTTCCTCTAGACTTCACAGTTTAAAGAGACTACAGTTTTCTGGTTTATAGTATCCCTTACTACCACACATTCACCTTATCAGAAAAAAAATAAAATAAAATAAGTCAGCATGACTTGAGCTGTTTTTAGTGAATCCATGAGGGATCTAAGTGAACTGTTTCTATTTCCAACTTCCTTCTCAGTCTAATGTTCTAGATTTCCATCATCCTCCGTTTGGTTTACCAAATATCCAATTAAAAATGTATACTCAATTCTGTTGAAACTCAACATCTAATTCATGGGCTATCAAGTGTTTCATTCCAAAATTCACCTTCAGAATATTTTTGAAAGTAAAACATCATTTGCATATCTCTAAATTTCCACTAATTCTTCCATTTTTTATAATTCCTCAAAGACTAGTAAGGTGCGTTGGCAATCCCATTGGTTAGTTTTCTTCATCCTCTCTCATAAGATAAGCAGTCTATAAAAATCAGGATATCTGGGTGTGTTTTTAGTAGCAGGAATAGCTATAATGAGTTCTACCCTTATACTGAGGCTTCAGGTTTCTCTTATAAGTGTCTATTTAAACCAGTGTCCTCAAGTGAAATCAGGGTGGTTTTTAAGTTTGTCCATCTCAAGTTCCTTGTTTGCAAGAGCAATGTGTGCTCTTCCTTAGTTTTGGGGGAACCCCTCCAGCTGCCTTTCTGAGGCTAGGAAAAGACAGAATCCTCTTTCTCTGATCCAGCTCTCACCGCTCAGCTAGGAGCAATACAGCTACTGTAATGCTTGGATTTCAATGTCCACTCAATATAACATTATTATTATTATTTTTTTAGATGGAGTCTTGCTTTGTCACCCAAACTGGGATGCAGTGGCACAATCTCGGCTCACTGTAACCTCTGCCTCCTGGGTTCAAGCAATTCTACTGCCTCATCCTCCAGAGTAGCTGGGACTACAGGCACGTGCCACCACACCCAGCTAACTTTTGTATTTTTAGTAGAGATGAGGTTTTGCCATGTTGGCCAGGCTGCTCTTGAACCCCTGACCTCAAGTGATCTGCCTGCCTCAGCCTCCCAAAGTTCTGGGATTACAGAAATGAGCCAATGCACCTTGCCCACATTTTAAAATTTTTTAAAGAAATAAAATAACTTCTCAATCTATCACCCTGACAAGTTCATAGTCCATATAAAGTTAAGTTTAAATATGGGTTTGCCTTTTAACTGTCCTTAAGATTACCCTAAAACCTTTTTCAATATTAATATAGACTTTATAACATTTTAAAGCCCATATAATATTTCAATATTGATACGTTATATGTATGAAATCAATCTACTATTCTTGGACATATAGTTGGCTTCCAATTTTTCATTATTATACATAAATTCTAAAAGCCAATTTTAGAGATTCAATCCCAATATTTGACAGTAATCCTTAAAGAAAAAAAAAAAAAGCTCATGCAAGACCAGGATTCCATGGCTAACTTCCATGAGGCTTCTCATAAATGAACACCATTAGTTACAGGGGGAACAGGCAGAAAAGGGTAGAGACAACTGTATAAAACAGATCCTTTTTATCTTAAAAATCAGCTGAAAGTACATGTCCTACTAATAGACTCGAAGTATCACTTTCATCTCTGAATTGGTATACATAACATAGTCTAAATATGTTATTAATATATATGGGGTTAGCTTCATTGCACTTAAGGGTTCTGAGTTACAAACAATCCATGGGTTATACAGGAGGCCATTTCCTGATTAGATGCCTGCACTAGAGTAGGAGCTGAACAGAGACTTAACTGTAGCATAACATTTTAATACAGTTACAATTAGATTACATTTTCACATTCTGTTTTAGACTGTGGAGTGGAAAATACATCCATCACTTAGAATGTGTGTAACCCTTATTCAAGTTATACTGGATCAAGCCATTTCACTTAGGACTTAGAGGTTAGCCCAACCTCTGACTTCTGGTTTTCCTCTCTGATTTTTTTTTTTTTTTAGACGGAGTTTCACTCTTGTTGCCCAGGCTGGAGTGCAATGGTGCGATCTCGGCTCACCACAAACTCCGCCTCCCGGGTTCAAACGATTATCTTGCCTCAGCCTCCCCAGTAGCTGGGATTATAGGCATGTGCCAACAAGCCCGGCTAATTTTGTATTTTTAGTAGAGACAGGGTTTCTCCATGTTGGTCAGGCTGGTCTCGAACACCCGACCTCAGTCGACCCGCCCGCCTTGGCCTCCCAAAGTGCTGGGATTACAGGCGTGAGACACTGCATCCGGCCTCCCTCTCCCATTTTAATCCCTGTCATTGTCTTCTATTAACAGTCACACTCATTTGGTGGAAAATGAGGAAGGCAGAAAAAGCCTCATGGAGTGGCCTGACTTTGAAGACACAGATTTTTCTGCAGTTGAGGAAAGGGCATTCTGGCCAAGGGAAGAGTAAAGAAGCAGGAAAGTTGAGGGAAGGGTAACCATTTCATTTTGCTAAGTTAAAATATACATAAAAGAGAAGAAGAAAGGAAGTTTTAAAAGACAATTTTGGGAGAAAATCATGGAGGACTTTGAATGGCAGGATAAAGAGTACAAGTAATAAGAAGCTATGTTATACAATAGCCAATCAAAACCAGATTGGGACCAGAAGGATGGTTCGTGCTTGCAATCTCAGCACTTTGGGAGGCCAAGGTGGGAGGATGGATTGATCCCAGAAGTCGGAGACCAGCCTGGGGCAACATGATGAGACCCCATACCCACAAAAAATAAAAAATAGTTAGCTGGGCATGGTGGTGCATGCCTGTGGTACTAGCTACTCCAGAGGCTGAGGTGGGCGATCATTTGAGTCCAGGAGTTCAAGGCTCCAGTGAGCTATGATTGTGCCACTGCACTCCAGCCTGGGTAACTGAGGGAGACACTGTCTCTCGAAAACAAACAAACAAAAATACTAAAAACCAGATTTGTACTTCATGAAGATTTAGCAGGGTAAAATGGATGGAAGAAAGAGGAGACTAACAGAAACAAATTAACATGAAGCCACCAGAACAATTTAAAGGTGAGTCTGAATGAAGAGGCAAGTTAATAAGACTGGGAAGGAGGTTATGGGTGTAAAATACTGTGCAGAGGACCAGAAAAACACTGGGTGAAGGGGACAAGGAAAGTTGTTCCCAGGAGCATCCCCTTCCTGGGCCCTAAATCCTAAACAATCACCACAAATCTGATTATAAGTCTTTCTACCTTGCCCCCAAGGCTGTCTTTGAAAAATAGTAAAAATGTGTAGGCCTCAGCTATAAAATTGGCTGAGACAATTGTTTGAATTTGGACATCAGTGTTATGATCAAAATGAAAATGTGTCACTGACTTTATTGATGCATTTTTAAAAGACAAACAGGCTTCTTTTGTTGACCTGATGCCCCCCAGTTTCTGAATGTCTGGTCACCTCAATGGCCCTGAGCAGCCCTGTTTCTGAAGATCTGGCTATGCCCCCGTGATTAGCCTGCCTGGCCCCAGCTTGCCCTAGAAAAGAAAAAGCTCAGTAGCAAAGGCATTCTGGATGGTTTCCGTCTTCTTGGAGAAGCAGAAGCAAAATTATTAACAGAGAATGAGACTGGCTGTAGCAATGTGTAGGTTTCAGTAGAGTTGAGAAAAGCTGTATCAGAGATTATGATAGGACTTTCATTTAAAATTAAAATTGCTGGATAATATGGCAGTAACTAGTAAAACATAAAATATGCATACTTATGACCCAGCAGTTTCACTTTAAGTGTCCATGTAGAGAAGTACTCATGGCATAAGAGTATTGTATTATGCATACGAGCATATGAGGAATACTAGAGTACATAGGAAGTATGTACCAGGATATTTACTAATGTGCTATTTATAATAGTGAAAAGGTAGGAGGAATCTACATGCCCATCATAGGAGAAAAACTCAGAGAGCATGGTCTACCCACATCATGGGAAATTCTCTAAGCAGTTAGAAAGAATGGGGTATACCTGTTTCTCCTAACCAGGTAAGATCTCCAAAACACGGATAAGTGAAAATAACAAATGCACAATGGTACATACAATATGGCACATTTTGGTGACTCATTTGGACAGAAAAGGGACTGGCAAGATGCATAGCCTTGGTAACATAGATCACATCAAGGGAGGCAGAGAAGTCATAGCAAAGAGCACTTTAGCCTTATCCTCTAATACCTTAATATTTACAAGTAGAATAAGTATATAGTAATTGTTTGGTGTTTCAAAATTTATTTGAAAATTTTAAATTTCTTAGTTCTAGGGAGTCCCTTTTCGCATTAAATATCAGATCTTACACCAAAGATATCTTTCTTTCAAAATGATTGTTTAAAAAAGTCAATAAAGGCACTGGTGTAATGCAGGACCTAATCGTGGAATAACAATAGAAAGATAGAACAATAGATACATAGAGAGATAGAAAGACAGAGAGACAGAGAGATAGACAAATCAGCCAAGCTACTTGCATAGCCAGTTTCCCGAAGAGCTGCCAATTTTATGCAAGATTATCAAGGCAACTCTGTTCAATATAATGATGGGACCCCCACAAGTTAAATAGTACAGCAAAATAAATATCAATGGCATGCCACTAAACTGCCAACACAGGCAAATCCTTGCATATGTCATATTTAAAAGGCAGAATGAAACATCAGGAGACTGAGATGAGGTCCAGGAATGGAGCCGATTTTAAATCAGAACTGAAGAATCTAGGCTGGGCGCAGTGGCTCATGACTGTAATCCTAGCATTTTAGGAGGCCAAGGCAGGTGGATCACGAGGTCAGGAGTTCAAGACCAGCCTGGCCAAGATGGTGAAACCCCATCTCTTCTAAAAATACAAAAATTAGCCGGGCGTGGTGGTGGGCACCTGTAGTTCCAGCACTCGGGAGGCTGAGGCAGGAGAATTGCTTGAACCCAGGAGGTGGAGGTTGCAGTAAGCCAAGATGATGCCACTGGCACTCCAGCTTGGGCAACAGAGCAAGACTCCGTCTCAAAAAAAAGGAACTAGACTAGAATTTATTCACTGGAATATTTTTCTAGGTTCAAAAATCAGTGGAAGCAAATTATTTTCTAAATTAGAAACTATATCTGCAATACCTTTATATCGGTTCCCATTTCAGAGGACAAGGTAGAGCTAATGCAATGTTAATATAGTTTAGCAGATAATGATCATTGGCCAAATCATCTTTTGCTCCCTTATGACTTTTTCACTTAAAAACTTGATGGTGTTTGGGGCAAAATGTCATAAGAGACATTCTAGCACATGACAGAAAAGAAAATATTAACTCATTATGTAGCCAAGAGGTGGATTAATCTTTCAAGCAATTCAAAAAGAGAATTGGAACATGAACTCTAAAAAACAATTCAAGTATCCTGAAAACCGCTAAAATACCTCTGCTTGTAACAGGACCCTTTGGTGAATCTCAGGTATTTTGGTCACATCGCTTCAACTCCTTAATTCAGAAGCTAAGTTTTAATGTGAGTCGTTTCAGTTTTCATGTATTTAAAAGTAATAACCACCGAAACAGTTTTTACAAAACTACTTCTTCGAGCCTAATGTTGAACACAGTCTGCACTGCTGAGCATGTGAGAGTCACTCTGGGAAAAGGGTGTTTAATGAATAACTTTACAGTAAAAGGCCTTGAAAACTTCCTCTAAACATTAGACCCGTGCTTTCTTTCTGAAACACATTAACAGCCTCCAGAAGCCTCATAGATGCTGGCAAGCCCGTTTTAGGCAGACTTTTGAAGTCGCTGACATTTGTGTGCAGGGAAAGGTGCCTGCCTGCTCCCCACCCCGCCCCCAGCCCCTCCCCCACCCAGCCAGTGTCTGGAGATCCTGTTGACTTAAGAGTTTTGCTGGAGAGAAAGATTGATAAAGCAAAGCAATCGGAGTTATTTCCTATGCATGAAATTGATTAAATGCTTCACTAAATGGCTTATAAATTTGCTTCTCATATTTCTGTCACCCACTGAAAAGATTACAGAAACTCTGCATATAACTATGTTGTATACAATACCAAATTACAAAAGGTTGTAAAAACTAATGTTTTGTTTAAAGTTTTGAGCAGGACCATATGCCTTCAGTGACCTTGAGTAAGCTATTTTAATTCAAAACATTTCAAAGAATATAAAGGGGAGAAATATTCAACTACATAACAAACCAGACCAGTGGTGGGTAGATCTCTGTTAACTATGTTGAACTTCTGCTCTATTCTACCAGGGTGTAGAGTGAATCCCGTCATACAAACGCCTTGTGTCTGGAAAGCTTGGAAGCACATGTGGTGTCTATGGGGATATATTTACAAAGGAGATGAAAAAAGGGCTTTAGGACCTCCCAAAGATGAATCTGCTCTATTACTTTTAGTTGAGAGACACATCCTAATGAGTTCTGAGTCTTGCAGAGACTTGTAAAACTATGTAGAAAAGGTGACAAATATTAACAAGGGTGGTGGGGTTGTTTTATTTTGGAGGAATTTTTGTTTGCTTGCTTTTAATCTTTACACATCTTTCAAATGTCAGCTAAGTTCTATTCTTTCTACCATGTGACAATTTCTTCTCACTATTGTGTAACAGTTGGAAGGGATGTTAGCATAGAGGCGATTTACAAGCAAGCAGGTGACCTGCAGATGTTATGGGGAAACTAGCCCTTTTCTTAACACGGCCTTAAAAGTACCTGCACTGCTACAGGAAAAATGATATTCTTTCATAACATTTATAAGACATCATGTCCCCGGCAAGAATTAACATTTGGCATTAATGCACAGTTCTGGCCATAACTTCTAGAAAAGAAATTTTACAACAAGTAATGTGCTTATATCCCTCCTGGCCTGCCCTCTGTAATACATATCCCCAACCTTTCACCTTCAGAAATAGCCAGTGCAGGGACAAAGATGGCTGATACCGCTATGGCCATCTGGAGCCCTGTGAACTAGAAAAGACCAGGGAAGTACTGTCAATGGAGGGGGCAGAAGTACTTTCTAACATCAGGCCCAGTCCAATGCCCATCTGCTTATGCAACCAGTTTCTGGGTACAGGCAAGTAGTTGCACTGGAATTATCCCTCATACATGAAAACACAATGTAATCTCACTTAGTAAAACCCAGGTTTCTTTCTTTCTTTTTTTATGAGTACCTGTTCTGGGAGATATGCCAAAAATTCAGGGATAATTTAACCAAACCATCAACAACTGGACAACTTATTTAACTCTTTGGTGAGTGTCACATGAACCTTTTTGCTGGCATCAAGCCACCACATAATGAATCCTGATGTCAGACACAGAGGGTTTGAAAAATTAGAATAAAGGAAGAGCTTCCTTACTATACAACATATAAAAGAACTAGCTTCTACCGACAGGTATTTGCCATCTTAGAAGATAAGAATCTGTGTCTCTTGAAAGTCTATTCCCTGAACTCCAATGCTACAAGCTTCTCCTTTATAAAATGGTTTGGGTAATCAAATCTATTGAAGATCAAATGTCCTGGGGATTCACAGTGCGTTGTAATGTGCTGGAGGCTTTTGGGAGCCCTGCTGCAAACACTCCTATTTAACTCAGGTTAATCTACTCTTTCTAACTTGACCCCGGACATTTTTTTAAATCGACGTTTTGAGACACGGAATTACGCTTTCAAACGTATTCTGGAGAACACTGATTTAAATCTATTGCATGGCTGACCAATGAGTCCACCTCTTTTGAACGTTTAGCAAGCCCCTTTAGGAGGACCCTTGGCTGAATAAAGGAAGTCCCAACCCAACTGCAAGAAGGTCTTTGCCATTCCTCTTCTAAGGATATGCTGACCTTGGGCCATGCATATTCTCCTCTTCTAATTAAGACATGTTGCATGGTCTGTGGCTACCAAAGACAAAAACAGTAGACCTCACTAATTTGCCCACGGGTTTCACAAATGGCACTGCTTACCTAGATAAATATTAGTCATACATCAAATAAATGCTTCATGTACATTTATTTTTCTTATGGACTCCTTTTCTTTTAAGATTATGTACAAATCCACTCTTTCTTTCTACTTCAAATAATAGACAAAAGCTATGTTTATTCTTCCTATTCTATAATCAAAGTCACTCATACATCAAGATCATTCAAGAACGCCTAGCAGTATGCAAGTGAATGAGAGTGGCATGATTGTGAAGATAATCTTCGATCTACTCTAATTTAATTTTTTAAAGTAAATCATTTGCAAACTCCAGCACTCTAACTAGTACAAGTAACAAATTACCCATGAGGAGCCTCAGAGGCTACAGATGACAGAGCTGTGTTGCAACACCTTGGCAGGATCTTTGTACTACAGCCTTGGTTCTCAAACTGCAGAGTGCATCAGAATCACCTGGGGGCTGTGTTAAAACACTGATCTCTGGGCCCCACCCCTAGTGAGTTTCAGTTTCAGTGGGTTTAAGGAGGGGCCCAAGAAAGTGCATTTGCAACAAGCTCCCAGGTGATAGGAATGCAGCTGCTCTGGCTGGGGGACAGCACTTTGGGAATTACAACTGTACAGCAGTTCCCTAACACCCCCAATCAGGATTACCTGGAATCTTTGTTAAAAACACTAAGTCCCACCCTTAGCCCCAGACTCCTGAGATGGAATCTCCAGGAAGGAAAGTCGGGAATCTGTATTTTTAATAAACTCCTCAGGGGATTCAAATCACGCAGCTCTGGGCTACTTTAACCTGAGAAGAGGGGCTTGCCTTTTAGATCTGGGCCTGAGGTCTTGAACTTTTGCCTGCCTCTGGACACATGGACTCTCCCTGCTAGAGGCCCCTTCAAAGTGCAAGCAGGCTGAAGACACGTGAATGCCTCCTCCAATAACTTGTCCAGTAATTGGTATATTGATTGCTAATGTCATCATGTTTTAGTATATGTAAACCCCTCACTCTATTACACAGCCCCCAACAATCCAAAAAGTCATTGTTTGTTCATTGTGACTCCCAAACTGGCCCTTGTCAGCTCCTGCTGGAGGGCTTGCTGATAAAAATCAGCAGATGATTGGACGCACACATTCTTAACATGACTGACCCATGACATCTCAGAGGGCAGCTCGAGAGCCTGTCATTACAGTACAATACTTTTCTTTCTTCCTTCTTATCTAGCCCAGATGACTTCGAGATTTTTATTAACTCATTAATGACTGAAGATGTCATTAGAATCAGTGGGAAGGGTTTTTAAAATTATTATTATTTTCTTTCTCTCTCTCTCTCTTTTTTTCTCTTTTTAAGTGGGAATAAGTGTGCAATTTGCTGGGAACAGGGGAGGGGCTCATTGATGAAACAGCTAAGACAAACCAAAGTGGAGAGACTCTTGGACTTTATTAGAATCTGAAATCTGATTGACGGGTCCTGGACCTGAAAATCTGCAAACAGAAATATCAAGTTCCTTCAGAAACATGTTGGGAAGAATGGGACAATTTGATCAACGAAATAGCGACCCATAAAATTCAGTAATTTTTATTGTATTGTGGGCCCAGTCTTTCCAACATAACAGCTAAACAAACAAACAAGTCAGAGTAAAGCTACTGAAATCTCTAAATGTTTCTTAACCTACACATTCATTAAACTATACCTTGTTTCTGCGTGCCTTTAATTTTCACATCTGCAAAATTGCTTTTAGAAATCAAATTAGATCTTTTGAAGGCACTTAAATTGTAACAACCTTATGTTTTTTTATATACTCTTGGGTTTCAGCCTTTTCATCTGGGTTGTGTGTCCAATTAATGGGATATCTCAAGGAAGCACTAATCATTTTGAAAACTTAAGAATATGAAAAGCAAGCAGACTATTTTCATTATAACTGATTGGATTGAGAATAAGCTACAGAGGAAATGTTCAATAATTATGATAACTTTTTTGGAGGAGATCACAAAAAAACATCAGTCACAGAAGGTGCTTTTCATTGCGACAAAGGCTTTGAAATCCAGTTTCAGTAGATTCCTCTTTGGGCTTCAGCCTCGGGCATGTCAGAAGGCTGCTCTGAGAGTGGGTTTTACACTGATTTTTATCAGCCCTAGATAACTCACTTGGCAAAGAAAACATCTATTACTAGATGTATCTCATATGTTACTGAATGTTTACTAAATTTTACTACTGTCAAAACACATTGTAAATGAACAGATCCTCATAAGAACCAGGGAAATCTATTCCTCAGAAGAAAAAATGGTTGTCTGAGGACCTAAAAAGAATTTTGCCCAAGGAAATTAATGCTAGTAAACGATGACCAAGATTTAAATATGCTTTAAGCCAAGTTTTACGCTTAAATCACCTAATGACATCTTTCTTTCTTTATTTGCCTGGTGGAGAATTATATTCATTACATGTTATGGTAAACAGAATAATTAGTTAATATTTACAGATTAATTAAATACAATCATTTTATCTAATTCAGTAATAATAGTGCTGAATTTTATCTTTCTCATTTCTGAACATGATGCCAAACACCCAGATGAAACCTAGGAGGAGAAAAGAGTCAAAAATCCAGATGTTATTAAAGATCCAGATGTATGGTATCAAGTAAACAGAACATCAAGGATTTTTACTTTTTTTTTTTCCATTTTCATCCAGATGTTTGGTGTCGTATAGACACAGTCTTAATCTGTTCAGTCACAATCACAGTGTTCTTTAATATCATTTGCCAGTATTTCACTCCCTTCTTCACAGAATGATCTCTAAAAATCCTCTGTAATTCATTCATGAGGAAAATAGGGATATTTTCTTCAGAAACAAAAATATAATGCCCAGTGGACTCATAAGACAAGATCACCATCCAGGATGATGCCCAAGTCTTTATGTTGGAAAACATTTCATATCTGCATTTTTAAATGATGAAAGTTAATTCAACTTAAATGGTTTGAATGGTAACTTAATTTTAATTGATATGCACATGCGAATTTCAGTCCTAGTAAGTAGCTTTGGAAAATAACAGGCTCTCAAGTGTAAATGATGGTCATCTTTTCAATGGGCTCTTTTCCCAATTCATTCACTTATCATTAAATCCTAAAAGAGATTACCTGCCATTTTAGCAATAATTTCTGCTCTGCAACTTTGGGTACATTAAAGCACTGACCCGGGGACTTAAGAACTTGATGCTGAGCCCCAGCATCTCGTTTTTCTGTGTGACTTTGAGCCAGTCATTTAACCTCTGAGCCCCAATTTTCCTCTTCCTTAAAAAAAAAAAATTAAATAACAGACCCAATTCTAGTGAACCCAAGGATCTAAAAACAAGAACTGGGGGAGGGCAAAATCTTTTATGAATATAAAATTATCAGTAATACACAGAATATTTTATCATGAGTTTTACATATCATTGTGACATAAATAGTATTACTATGTAAAAGTGTTATTGCTATTAAAATGAAATCCAAGAGGGCACAGTAGAGACAGTCATGCTAAAAAGACCTTGTCAGCTATTTACTGTTCACAAATTAAATACAGGAATGACTGTAATCCCTGGATGTGCAAAGCAATACCAGATTCTACTTCCTTGTGCTGCCATGTTTCACCAAGCTAAATCTGAGAAATAGTTTTAGTGCTACCCTTTTCATGGTACTAAATGGACTAATCCTAAGGCACACTGTATCTCTGATTACAATAGGACACTTCTGCCAATCTAGGACCCTATGCTTGGCTGACTGGTAGACTTAACTTTGACAGACACACGCACCCTCCTCCCTCCTGGCCAATGGCAAAGACTCAAGCCTTCGCATAGAGCAAATTGTTGCTGCTGAATATTCAAACAGATCTCATGGTTTTTCATCATGGGAGATTGCTTCCACTTTTTTTTTTTTTTTTTTTTTTCTGTTAGTAAAATGTATATCCTAGGAAGTTATTATCAAAGAACAAGCTTTTCACCAACATTCCTCAGTACAATATAAGAGGGTTTCTAAGTGAGAAATCAATTCATGCATTTGTAAAATGCTAAGCACTAAAAATCTCTGAAACATTTTAGTCTTACACTTTTCTGTAATGGCTCCGAGATTTTGGGAAGAGATATGGAAACTTTTTTTTTTTTTTTTTTTTTTTTTTTGAGACGGAGTCTCGCTCTGTCACCCAGGCTGGAGTGCAGTGGCCGGATCTCAGCTCACTGCAAGCTCCGCCTCCCGGGTTTACGCCATTCTCCTGCCTCAGCCTCCCGAGTAGCTGGGACTACAGGCGCCCGCCATCTCGCCCGGCTAGCTTTTTGTATTTTTTTAGTAGAGACGGGGTTTCACCGGGTTAGCCAGGATGGAAACTTTTGAGTTGTGCATTTGAGTTGTGCATTTAAGATATTAAAAGATTCTGGAAGTACAAAAAAGGGAATAAAATAAACGAAAGGAAGATAACTTCATTAATTTTAAATTTTAAAAAAATCTGCAGTGTCAAGATGCTAGTCAAAAAAAAAACAAAAAACAAAAAACAAAAAACAAAAACTCACACATCAAGAAATTTCTTTCAAAGTTTAGCCCAACTCTGTGCTCAATTATATGACTACAGAGAAGACGGGATGAATAATCAAGTTTTAGTTCTTCAACTTTGAAGGCACAAATCACTCATTAGCATGTTGCTCTGTTTGATGCAACTTACTTGGAAGAGCTAGAAATCAATATAAAAGGAAACAATAATAATAAAAGGAAAGATTTCTACTGTCATAATAGGGAAAGGTGTGTGAGCCGGAAGAAAGTACAGTACAGAAGCCCATGACAAGTCATGATAAATGGGTCGTTATAAAATTCATGTTTAGGCAGCACCAGGCCGCGGATAATGCCATTCGTCATGGCAACACGAGGCCGCTAATGAGCCCTCATTGCATATTCATGTTTGTGGCATTTCTTCCCTCCCTCCCACCCTGAACTAGTGCCTGGAAATATCTCCACCTCAAGCTGAAGCTCAGCTTAGGCCTTCCTCTTCTTCTCTCTCTCTCTTTTTTTTTTTTTTTATTTGTTATGTTGCAGCAATTACACTGTAAAAGTACTGCCCAAGATTGATTGCTCTGATCTGTAGTTCAATTGTAAATTAGAATACACATCCCCCCAGGGACACACGGCCCCTATCTGTGATTAAGAAAAAAGCCCCGTAATAGACTAATAGCTAAAGTTCTCTCTCTTTTACTTTCAGGCAATTAGCTTGATGAAATGGCCTCTTTTTGTGTACCCTGGAAGTGTAAACCGATATCATAATGAAGTATATGATGTTTATTCTATTATTTTCACCTTGCTGGGTATGCAGGAATGCATAAGTAATGGCTGCTTTGTCTAGTACGTTTACTGATTCACAAGTAAACTATTTCTTAAAGATGCAGTGTATGCTTTCTGAGGCTTGAGTTAAGTAACTCCTAACTGTGGATTAACCTTCACGTGAATGTCTACTGCAGGGGAGGAAAACGAATCCCCCAGGTTGGGGGACAGCATGATACTGATATTCAAGAGGCCTCCACTGGGGCAGCTCTGGGATGGATGTGGTGACAAGGTGCAAGTGCCAGCACTCAGGATCAGTGCAGACACCAGGGTACTTTGGAAAAATGTTCTATAGTGATTTTAGGCCCAGAGAGACTCCCCCTGACTACAATGTACCCTTCATCTCCCCCAGTTACTTGTGGAACACCAACTCACTGTCTGCCGTAGGGTGGCTGAAGCTCTTCCTACACGATGGTCATACAGTCTTTTTTTTTTTTTAATTGGATTGCACCCTTGCGCCCACCCCCCGCCAAAAAATAAGTCTTGTATTTTCAAGATCCAAAACGTTGGCAAGAAAATATTCTTCAGCTTCCTACATGCACCAGCTGACACAGAGCCAATCCACTTGCAGTTTGTGCATTACCAAAGCCATTTGTGTTGTTCCTATGCAATATTTTAATATTTGTTTTGTTTTCATTCATGAGGATCTCAAAATTAGAGGAAAAAAAAGGGTGTCCTACACGACAATATAGAAAAAAGAAAAAAATAGAAAGGAAGAAATAGAAGAAAAAACAGAAAAACAAAAATCTATCTTGCTCTAAAGCATTTTATGGTGGGTAACTTACCAAGATGTTAATTACTGTTTCAATTCTATATTCCAATTACCCGCTGTTCATCCATAACCCAGTTTGTTTCACCCCTCAAACCCTTCCTGGGTTTGTGTTGTCTAAAAAATCCATCCTTCTCTTCTTTAATGTGAATCCAATTTGAGTTTCTAGATAATATAAGGAAATCATTTTTATGGCAAAGGATCTCAATAACTTTTAATCCTGAGTTTGATATGCACCTTTAGATGTCTTATATTTTGAAACTAATGTGTGAGATAGTTGTTTGTCACATATGAAATGTGCTTGCCTTTCCTCCAGTTACTTAGCTCCTTCTTAATTAAACAAAACATTTTGGGGAAAGTTTGTTACTGTATTCTGGAAAGTAATTCTATTGTTACATAATTTCCAAAAATACTACAAAGTGAGTTACCAAGAAATATTTCATGAAAATTCACCTTATGTCTTCTTTTCTAAAAATCAAAAGTTTTTATCGATCTTTATTTAGGGGGGCTGACTTTCTCTTTAATTTGTACAACATTGAACTGCCTTCTGAACTATAAACCTGCAACACAATAAGTATAAATTTTCACTGCTGTCAGAAACTTTTGAATGTCTATCCATATTGCCATATTTGAAATATGCTATTTTCAATTTTCAAATGATATTGAGCTTGGGTAGGGCCTCTCCATTCACTTACATAACCTGTCACATTTTTAAGTATACTTTTTCTAGAATAACAATGCCTCCTATTTACAAGGTGCTTTATAATGTTTAAAGATTTTTCAAATAGATTGCCTTATATAAATAATTCTATGAGATAAATGAGCCAAATAACCTTATTATTACCACAAAGTTAGAGGGGAAATATTATGACTCAGGGAGGTTATGCAACTTGCCCAGAGTCACAGGTTAGTAAGTGCCAAGTTGAGCCTTGTCCCCAGGTCTTTAACTCCAAAACGTGAGCTCTTTCTGGTATGCAATGCTGGCTCTTCACTACGTATACATTCCAGAAGCAGCAGCTCGCCAAAATCTCACAGCTCTTAACATAAACAAGATCTGTGATCTTTATTTATACATGAGCAAGATTAACAAATGAGTTTAAAGACACATATGTGCACACACACACACATGCCCTTCTTGATAAAAACCTAGGAGAAAAGTTAATGAAATTCACACTGTGGCAGGGTGCAGTGGCTCACGTCTGTAATCCCAGCACTTTGGGAGACCGAGGCGGGAAGATCACAAGGTCCAGAGTTCGAGACCAGACTGACCAAGGTGGTAAAACCCTGTCTCTACTAAAAAATACAAAAATTAGCTGGACATGGCGGCACATGCCTATAATCCCAGCTACTCAGGAGGCTGAGGCAGGAGAATCGCTTGAAACTGGGAGGCGGAGGTTACAGTGAGCCAAGATCGCGCCATTGCGCTCCAGTCTGGGTGACAGAGCGAGACTCTGTCTCAAAAGAAAACAAAAAAAAACAGAAATTCGAACTGCATTGTTACCTACCAACCAAAATTTAAGATAATCTATGTTAGGTAATAAACATATGCTTAGACTGGGTACATACCAGGCACAAAATTGAAGCAATTATCTACATAATTCAAATTTGAGAGACAAGGGATTACCACTCTTCTCACAGTCCATTAATTGGTTTTGCATGTCCAGAGATTTGGTTGAGCCTTTTCGCCAAACATCTCTTTAGGCCTTTGCACTGCTATTCCCTCAGCCCACCCTTATACCATGTCACATATGTCTGTCTGAGTAACTCAATCCTGACCACCAATTTGGATTCAACTCAAAGATCTCTTCTCCCTGGAGACATTCCCTGACTTCTATCCATCCCCTTATCCCTGTTCCAAATACCTCTTTGGTTTGCTCTCCACTAAGGCGCCTCCTTCATCCCAGTTTTGAAGCCAGTGAAGACAGGATTCTTGAAGCCAGTGAAGACAGGATTTGGATCTAGAATTCAGCAGATATAAACATTTTTAAAAGGTGTGCTGGACCTGTCTGCCAAGGTACCTCCCATGCTCAAGACCCTCTGTGTGCCAAAGAGCCATGTTCAAAGCCCCGGGATTAGCAAAGCAGTTCTAGACTGTTCTTTGCAAAGTAATGGCCACCATTTCAGTCAGCAGTGGGCACCTAAACCATGGTTTGCCCATTGTTGGAGTAGCCTTGAGATGACAACTTCACCAAATAAAACACCTAGAGCAGAAACCGCTGAAGTAGACAAAATCATGTCAGCATGAATTTTTTTTTTTTTTTTTTTTTTTTTTTGAGACGGAGTTTCACTCTTGTCCCCCAAGCTGGAGTGCAATGGTGCAATCTTGGCTCACTGCAACCTCTACCTCCTAGGTTCAAGCAATTCTCCTGCCTCGCCTGCCTCAGCCTCGCAAGTAGCTGGGATTATAGGCATGCGCCACCACACCCAGCTAATTTCTAATTTTGTATTTTTAGTAGAGACAGGTTTTCTCCATGTTGGTCAGGCTGGTCTCACAATCCCGACCTCAGGTGATCTGCCCGCCTCGGCCTCCCAAATTGCTGGGATTACAGGTGTGAGCCACCACGCCCAGCTCGGCCATGATTTTTATGAGAAATGACTGCTGCCTGAACCTGAGAAAGAAATGACTCCAGAAATGATCCCAAAACACTGTATAGATACTTCCAAATCTCAGGTGTAGCATTACCTAAACATAGGAGAAATAACGGTATATGTCACTATTTCTTTCATTTATTCATGTTTTCATTCATTCAATAATTCATTCAACAACTGCTTATTGAGCCTTCAGGAGATAATCATAAAAATGACATCATTCCGGCCCTCATGGAACTTACAGTTTAATGGGAGAGATAAATATTATATAATCACGCCAATGAATAGAAAATTGCATTCGATACTAAATACACAAAGTAAAAGTAAGAATAAAGTGGAGTTTACAGTGAAGGCTTCATATAAACAAGTGCTTCAGTATAGAAGGTGTTGCAGTAGAAGCCTGAAGAATGCGGTTATAGATAAGAGTATCAGGAAAAATGAAAACATTTCCAAAAACATGTGAAAAGGTACAGGAGTAGGAAACAGCTTGGAAGTTAAAGAAATAATAAACAGGCCAGCATGCTTGGACCACTAGGACCTGGAGATAAAGCAGAATGTGATGAGACATAGGTGAGCAGAGCCACATCACATAGGGCCTTGCAGGCCACATGCTTAGGTAGGAATTTTGGATGCCACCTTAAGTCTAGTGTAAAGCAACTGAGGGGTTCTAAGCAGGAAAGGCCAATGATCAGACCCACAGCAGCTTAGAGGGTGATAGTGTTGTCCCATTTTGAATAAGAAACCTCAATTTGTTAGGAAAGAAAAACACAACTGCTATATTTTTCCAACACCAACTAACCAACCATGCTCTAGGAAAACACTTCACCTTCACTGGGGGAAAGCAAACGCTTCTTCACCCCATGTCCTGTGTGAGCCCAGCACCAGGCCTGCCAGCACTGAAGGGAGAAGACCTGACACCAGGTATGACATCAAAGAGTTTGTTTGTTTGTTTTTGTTTTTGTTTTTATTTATTTATTTATTTATTTTGAGACAGAGGCTCACTCTGTCACCCAGGCTGGAGTGCAGTGGTCACTGCAGCCTTTATCCCTGGGGTTCAACTGATCCTCCCACCTCAGCTTCTTGAGTAGCTGGGACCACCGGTGCATGCCACCATGCCCAGCTAATTTTTGTATTTTTTGTAGAGAGGCGGTTTCACCAGGTCATCCAGGCTGGTCTCAAACTCCTGAGCTCAAGCTATCCTCCCACCTCGGCCTCCCAAAGCACCGAGATTACAGGCATGAGCCACCATGCCTGGCTTTCAAAGAGCTCTTGATTCAGTTCTGAGAAACATTGACTGCTCTTGTGATAGCAAGCCATCTGCTAAAATGTGATAGCCCAACTAGAAGATGCTTTATGGGGTCTGCATGAAATATAGTCAGAGATTGGTTCAAAGATCCCATAAAGCACTCATGCTCAGCATCTTGAGATGCTGGCCTTGACCTCATGACACACTCCTGAGTCACTTTCCTATACCTACTGATCTGGTTAGGACCCACCCATGCCGAACCCCAGCTCCCTGTTAGAGCACGTTGCTGTCATCGCTCGTTAATTGTCTTATCTCCTGCACTCAGCATTGTGCTCCACAGAACAGGAAGAACATGCATCTTATTCACCCCTTTATTCCCTAATGCCTGGTGCAGTGCAGGGCACTTTTAGGTGCTTAGTCATGTTGGTGTGCTTCGTTTGTGTTATGGGTATGCAGCTACATATTGTAATTGTTGATTTGTTTTTCTATCTCCTCCTGTGAGTTCTTCGCGAGTAGTATCCATGCCTCCATCTTTGCATCTCCAGTTTATCAAAGAGGCTGGCTCATAGTTGGCACTTGATTAGGATTGATTAATTGATTAGTTAATTAACATATGGATAAAGCAATTAGGTATAAAGGACCTTCCTAAATGCAACCAGCTCTACTTCGCTTTTAGTCAATCACAAGATGCATAAAACCACATTGTCTGAGAATCTTCCATATCATCAATATTTATTGGTGAGCGGTGCTTTCTTAACGCTGGTGTTTTACGCATTTCTACACGTTATTATACACCCCAGAAAAGAGTGCATGTAAAACTGCTGGAGCCTGAATAAATCCTCTAACTGAGTTAACACTATTGAATCAATTTCCTAATGTTTAGAATGTGCTGTGGTTATGTGATATGCTGTCTTTGGGGAAAGCTGGGTGAAGGGTACAGGGGATCTCTCTGAATTTTTACAACTTCAGTGAGTCCTGTATTATATCAAAATAAAATGTGATAATTTTTAAACACTTTCTGATTTTTATATTTATACTTTTACATAAATTTTATATATTTCTATAATATCTAAAATGTAGTTAAAATGTCATAATAATTAAATGATGTTATCATATATTACACTAGCATACAGGAAAGAAAATGCCCTAATTTGGGGCACTATTCTTTTTGTCTGGCTAGGTTGGCATTTAAAATATGCTAGGAGAGGAAGGAGATGCATTACTTTTGCCTGATTCAAGCATATTTTCGAAATGATGTTTTCATAAACAAAGTGCCAACAGCTATGATCTTATCTTCTCTCTTCTTTTTATCCTAATTCAGGTCAATAACAAGTATTTCTGCTCTCTTCTGCAGATTCTAGGTTTTGGAAGAGAGGATGCAATTATGAGCAACGGGGAACTGTTAGTGAAAAATTCACCAAGAAGTCAGAGAGTGCCTTTAAACTTCTTTCTACCCAGTGTTGTCCTATTAAGAAAATAATGTCAGTTTCAGAGAGCGATGTTTTAAATAAATAAGGCTAGCATTTACAGTATTGCTAGAGTTTTAAACTACATGTTCAAGATCCCACTGTTGGTTACATGGATAACAATGTAGGTCATCACATCTAAACTTTGAAACATGGTAGACAATTCCTCTACTACCTGAGAGATCTGAAAGCCACCAATAAAAAAAATCCATACAGCAGATTAAGGTAAAATTTCAATATATCTTAAACTGCTTAAACATGTAAGTTCAACACCCCCCTCCCCCCAAATAAAACCTCTTTTAGCATAAAGAGCTGCAGTTTCCAATTCTACTCAATTAATTAGCTTCCTGTAGTCAATCAAATGAAAATTCTGAAATAGCCTGTAGATGTCATAAACCTAAAGTCAAATTCAAAGACGAATGACATTCTCCCATACACTTCCTTCTTTTCTGGAAACTGCAAACTCATCAGTAGGTACATCTAAGAAGTATACCTGCCCAGAAGTCCCTGTAGTTTTGTGATAACGTATGTAAAATAAGTTCAGCTCAAGGTATGGCATGGTAGTTTCATCCTACAGACCCACTGGTTTATCCTGGAGAGATTCTGAAGGACACAGTCAAATAACCAGGTGCAAGAAAAGAGTGCCTCCCTGCTTGCTAAAGCTCATTAGAGAAGGGCATCCATCTTTACTTCTTCAGGACAACATCCATGAACTGTAAAAATAGAATTTTACTTAGCAAAGGAAAGGGAGAATAAATGCAAGAATTTTTTAGGATCTGGTATATTGAATCATGAATCAAACAAGAAGAAACTATAATTGCCTCTCATTCTATCGAACAGAGAAATTTCTTCCACACAATCTTTTGTGTGGTAAGAATAAAGCTTCATTCCAAAGAAAATCCAGTTAAAATATCCCGGAAGAAATAAAACACAAGATCCTGCAGCTCTTTAATGCTTGCTACTGGCCAAATCTTGCAATTAGAATCAGTCACTTTAAGTGCTGAAGTCGTATAATGCTAATAGATCACTTTATAATGTGAACAATTTTTTCAAGTTGTATTTAATTTTCCATCATTACAGTACTGAATACCAGTAGTGTCTGTCCATTCTGATATAGGTTCTGAAGTCTCCAAAGGGTACAGACTACTGCTTGCCTAGGCATTGCTTAATTCTGGCTTTAATTCTCAGAGACCTGAATTAGAGCTGTAAAATGGACTGTATTTCAACTTTCTCCCTAAATGTGTTTATTTTTATTTTCAAACCACATGAGGACTCCTTTTTATTTCATAATTATTTTATTTCAAAAAATATAAATTGAGGTGAGGTGTATATGTCTGAATGTGTGTGTGTGCACATGCACACGTGTGTGGTTTTCTTTAAGAAAATGAAATGAACCAGAAAATAAGCCCTTAGCAGTAACCTAAGAAATAAAACAAAATCATTTACAACACATGGGATTGTTGCAGGATATGTCAAGATTAGATGGTTTTAAGGGAGCTATCCTGAATGTGGAAGCAATTATAATGAAATTCATGACTCATTAGCAAACATTCCATATTGTGTTTCTCATTTCTGGGTCAATGTTACTAGGAAATATAGACTTAAGATTTAGATGTTTCACTAACTTCAATGCCAGATTATAGATAGTTGGACTGTACAATGACATAAAGCAAAGACTCCAGGGTTTTAAAGTTTTTCACTTCTCAGATGTAGGCAATTTGGTCTTAAGATACCTATGAGCAAAGTAACTTCAAAAATGTATTGGTAAGAATTAAGTTGGTGATAGAAGGGTTGTCTGTAAATGTGAAGAATTACCTGGTGCAAATGCATATACTGGTGGATGACGGTGGGGATTTTGCTTGCACACTGCTTGGTATGCAAAATGGCTGGTGAACTCAAGTACCCAATACTGTACGTAATGGGAACCAGATGTCTAACAGAGAGAGAAAAATATTTTATAGCAATAAATGTGACATTGACTCTTAAAGGGTTTGCTGTTTTTAAACAACTTCCCAGTCTTACTTTCCCTCATATTTTAATGTAGTTTAAAGCACATTGTGTAAGGAAATTATTTTCATATTTTAAAAGAAAAAGTATTTAACTTGCCACTAACTTATAAAATGCAGACATAAGGAGAAATGATCTGAATAAGATAATTTTGGAATTCATTCATTTACCAAAGCACTATGCTCAGCAATGCAAAAAAAAATATTAAGGCAAATAAAGCATAATTCCTCCTGCCCTTAAGGAACTCAAAACATACTAGATGTGATAAGATGCACACAGCTGGATGGGGACATGGCACAAGCAAGCCCTGGGAAAGACGCTCACAGCGCTTCAAGAATTCCAAGGAGGAAAAGAAAACGCGATGCAATGGCCAGCAGGTTCCATGAAGGAGGGTCCCGCTGATCCATCCTGCTCAACATCTCCCCCACCCACCCCTTCTCTTCACAGCACTAGGCCACCTTGGTGAAGACCCTCCTGCTCTCTGGCCAATGCTCAGCAGCTTTGCTCTCTCAGTGTCCCCACAGTCACACCCCACGCAACCCCAACTTTGCTGCCAGGGTAGTTGTTCAGAAGCACTAATCCAGTTGGGAAGTAGGGTGCCCTGATTATTAGATTGCAAGCTCTGTAATGAAGCTTGGGGTTCACTCCCTGCTTTGATGATATTGGTTGTGACCTTGGAGAAGTCACTTAACCGATCTCCCTTGATCTGCTTTTTTGCTTCCCTAATAGCAAATGTATTATATGCTTGGAGTCAGGATTTCATGAGCTGCTGCACACCATGTGCTTTGCACAACGTCAGCATGGAGTCGGGGCACTGTTGGAAACTCTTTTAGTTATTATCCGATCAGTCATCCAATCTAGTTTGTTTGTTTGTTGGAGACAGAGTCTTACTCTGTTGCCCAGGCTGGAGTGCAGTGGCGCAATCTCGGCTCACTGAACCTCTGCCTCCCAGATTCAAACAATTCTCCTGCCTCAGCCTCCCTCGCAGCTGGAACTATAGGCACCTGCCACCATGCTCAGATGTTTGTATTTTTAGCAGAGAAGGGGTTTCACCATGTTGGCCAGGCTAGTCTCAAACTCCTGACCTGAAGTGATCCACCAACCTTAGTCTCCCAAAGTGCTAGGATTACAGGCATGAGCCACCACACTGGGCCCAATCTAGTTTTTACAGAGCAAAATGCAAAGCCTCTATTTTGGTATGCCAGACTGTTCATGAGCTGGCACTTGCATACTTCTCCAATTCTTTCTCTTAATCCCTTCTGTTAAATACTCAACTTTCTTGCTATCCTTGTCAGCTTGTCTTTGTCCAAGCAGGCCTTCTGTGCTCAAGTCCCATGCCTCTACACATGCTGTTGCCCCTGCCGTAGGTGCTCCACCTGCCTTCTACCTCTCTACATTGCAAATTTCTGCTTACCCTGCAGGTCTCCCCTCTAGCAGATCTTTCTGACCTTCCTGGATATCCTGTGAAAGAACAAGGGCCTCGCTCCACTAGGCCATGCTCTTAAACTCACAGGACCCACACAAATAGCATAAATAAATGAAGCAGTACAGGATAAAACTGTAAGGAGTGGTGGGGACTGTAATTAAAAAGGAGAACTCATTTCTTTCTTTCTTTCTTTCTTTCTTTCTTTCTTTCTTTCTTTCTTTCTTTCTTTCTTTCTTTCTTTCTTTCTTTCTTTCTTTCTTTCTTTCTTTCTTTCTTTCCTTCTTTCTCTATTTTTTTTGAGATGGAGTCTCATTCTGTCACCCAGGCTGGAGTGCAGTGGCGCAATCCTGGCTCACTGCAACTTCCTCCTCTGCCTTCTGGGTTCAAGGGATTCTCCTGCCTCAGCCTCCTGAGTAGCTGGGACTGTAGGTGCCTGCCACCATACCTGACTAATTTTTATATTTTAAGTAGAGACAGGGGTTTCACTATGTTGGCCAGGCTGGTTTCGGACTCCTAACCTCAAGTAATCCACCCACCTTGGCCTCCCAAAGTATTGGGATTACAGGCGTGAGCCACCGTGCCTGGCAGAGGAACTCATTTCATTTCCTGGCTAAAAGATCAGCCATGTCTCTGTTGCCATGGTGGAATAGGGGCTCATTATTGTCAATTCTTTTGTGTTTTCAAGGTAAGACTGAAATCTGTATTTTTTACCTAAAATCTCCAGTGTTCATTGTTGGTAACTAAAAAGAAAAATCAAATACTATAACTTTAGAACAATTAAAACCCCCTGGGGACCAAGTGGCTAACTGCATGCAGACCTTGGCTCATGGAATGCCTTATTCTGGGATTTCCTTACAGGTGCACACCACCAATCTAGCAAATTTAACTTCTGGCAAATTTAACTGGCCCTCTAATTGTTTGCACATCTACTTCTTCCCCAACAAACTATGCTCTTGAGAATAAGGATCATGTAGGGTTACGTTTGTCTTTCCAAGGTGCCTAGCACAGTGGGTGGCTCAAAGAAGCATCTCACTAAACTTGATATTGATATTTTCCAGAGTCTTGAAGCCAGGGAAGGGTCTGCCGATGGCCGGTCATTCCAGGCACATCAAAAGATAAAAATGTTCATATTCCACATGCCCCTGTTTCTAGAAAGGAAAGATTTTTCAGATACTGTAAGCCTTAGTCTACATCTGACTTCCTTAGGACCATCTGAAACGCTTCCTATGATGGCTGCAAAGCCCTCTCCATCATTAACAACATTCCAGCCAGCTCTCAAAATATAAGCCTAATCTATAAATCTAGGCGGTATATAAACCTAATCTATACCTGACATGTAAGTGAATGGCTAAATGAATTAATTAACTTTATCCCAAAGAGTCCCAACTCAAATGTCAGATGTGACGTTTTAATTTTGTTGGAAAGTGAACATAGACCACATCCTGAACACAGAAAGAAACATGTTTTCTCTAAATCCGAGGCCAAGAAGAAAATGGATAAGGCTAGGGTGGTGGATAACACTGAAGACTCAGAGACAGTCATCCTAGTGCATGCTTTTTGTTGTTGTTTGTTTTTTGTTTGTTTGTCTGTTTGTTTTTGAGACGGAGTCTTGCTCTGTTGCCCAATCTGGAGTACAGTGGAGTGATCTCGGCTCACTGCAACCTCCGCCTCCCGAGTTCCGACGATTCTCCTGCCTCAGCCTCCTGAGTAGCTGGGATTACAGGCACCCGCCACCATGCCCAGCTAATTTTTGTATTTTTAGTAGAGATGGGGTTTCACCATCTTGGCCAGGTTGGTCTCCAACTCCTGACCTTGTAATCTACCTGCCTCAGCCTCCCAAAGTGCTGGGATCACAGGCATGAGCCACCATGCCTGGCCCCTAGTGCATGTTTTAAATAATTTTTATGTCCATAATCTTTGATCCAATAATGCAACTTCTTGGCATTTTTCTCAAAGAATAATTATATGCAAATATTTGACTGTAAGGATGTTCACTGCCGTTCTGTTTATAACGTTGAAAATAGAGGCCACGTATAGTGGCGCATGCTCCTAATCCCAGCACTTTGGGAGACTGAGGTGGTCAGATCACCCAAGGTCAGGAGTTCGAGACTAGCCTGACCAACGTGGTGAAACCTCATCTCTACTAAAAATACAAAAGAGGCAGGAGAATTGCTTGAACCCAGGAGGCAGAGGTTGCAGTGAGCTGAGATCGTACCACTGCACTCCAGCCTAGGCAACAAGAGTAAAACTCCATCTTGAAGAAGAAGAAGAAGAAGAGGAAGAAGAAGGAGGAAGAGGAGGAGGAGGGGGAGGGGGAGGAGAAGGAGAGGAGGAAAACAGAAGGGTTTTTACAGGAGCAGTAACAGAGTACTGGTTTCATGATTATAAATAATGAGAGGTGAAATCTACTGAATCCTGACTTATGTGACAGAAAATGTGCTGTGAGCTTTAAGAATCATTACATCATTTAACCTTACTGTTGTGCCTATCTTACAGAGGAGGGAACTGAGGCATAGGGTGTTTAAATAATTTGCCCAAATCACATAGCCAGCAAGTGTCAGGGCGGGGCATTTGAACTCAGTATTCTTTAACACCAGAGCTCAAGTTTCTCCCACAAATTGCACTTCTCCCATAAATATTGAGACATCCACAGTAGTTACTGTGCAGCCATGAAAATTATAATCTAGGAGGACATATGATGACTCAGAAAAAAACGATGATGTATTTTTCAGTGAACAAAGCCTGTGCCTGTCATTCTGCACAGGCATTGTTAGATGAAAATATCAGAATCCCATAGACACTGCTCCATTAAAGACGAATATGAGGTAAGGATGCAAGGCTGTTCCACAAAATTCCCTGCGGGGATCAGTGCCAGGATACAAGGAGTCTCTGCCCCTAGATCTCTGCCATCTCTTCCTCTGCTTCTTACTATCTCCTCTACTCATCTATTGCAAACCACCGTCTCCACTACAGCTTTAGCTTTCAAGGTACAAATTCTAATCCCCTGTTGATACCGTTTGGTTGTGTCCCCACCCAAATCTCACCTTCAATTGTAATAATCCCCATGTGTCAAGGGAGGGGCCAGGTGAGATAATTGAATCATGGGAACAGTCTCCCCCATACTGTTCTCCTGATAGTGAAAAAGTCTCATGAGTTCTGATGGTTTTATAAAGGGGGCTTCCCCTGCACAAACTCTCTTGCCTGCTGCCATGTAAGACATACCTTTGCTTCCCGTTTACCTTCTGCCATGACTGTGAGGCCTCCCCAGCCATATGGAACTGTGAGTCCATTAAACCTCTTTCCTTGACAGATTACCCAGTCTCGGGTATGTCTTTATTAGCAGCACGAGAATAGACTAATGCATATGCCAATGTGCTATTATAGCACCAGTCCTGCATACAATCTAATTCAATCCCAGGGAAAGAGCAGGGACTAGTCCAGCTGGGCCAGATGTCCATGCCTGTTCCAACCAGCTGGGACCAGGGAATAGAGTTCTGTAGAACTGGTTCAGTAAAATAGGAAGTAGCTTGGAGGAAAGCACTGACCATCTAAGTGGTAAGGCAACATTTTTGGATATAAAAACCATAATTAGAAAGAAAAACGATGAGAAAGGCCCACATTAAGTTGTTAACAATGTTTCTGTCTACAGTGGTTTTTTTTTTTTTTTCTTATTTTTGCTTGTCTGCGTGTTCTAAATTTTCTAAAGTGGACATATATCACTTTATACTAAGAGGATAAAAGAGATCTAACCTACATGGGGATTAAAAATGAATATCCCTTGGCCAGGCACAGTGGCTCATGCCTGCAATCCTAGCATATTGGGAGGCCAAGGCAGGCAACCACTTGAGGCCAGAAGTTTGAGACCAGCTTGGCCAACGTGGCTAAAAATATTTGTATTTTTAGTAGAAAAAGTACAAAATTTTTAGTTTAGTAGAATAATACAAGAATTTTTTGTAGAAAAAATTTAGTAGAAAAATACAAAAATTTTCTACTAAAAATACAAAAATTAGCTGGGTGTCATGGCACAAGCCTATAATCCCAGCTACTCAGGAGGCTGAGGCACAAGAATCACTTGAACCCGGGAGGCAGAGGTTGCAATGAGCCAAGATTGCACAACTGCACTCCGATTGGGGCAACAGAGCAAAACTCCGTCTCAAAACAAAACATAACAAAACAGAAACAAAGAATGAGTGCTATTAGGAGACTAAAGGCCCAAATCAAGATTAAAGGTAATTTCAGTGATGATGGAATATAGTAAATGCTTACCAAAGAAAGGTTAGCAATTGAACAGCAAACCCCACCTCAAAGCCCTTGGATTGGAGCAAGCTTCATCATGAAGATCTCAAAGCTGTATCTGGTGGAGATGCCGAGCATTGTGACATCAGGGCCCACCGTCCCATTACACTGTGCTGGACAACTGGCTCCTGGGATAAGACAAGTCAGAGCAGAGAAGGGCGTGAGTCACGTGGAATATAAGATAGGATTTGAGGAGGCAAGAGACAGTGGCCATAAAGAAGGAAAACAAGATGAAAATGTATATTTCAAGTAGTTGACTGAGGAATGAGACAAGGGCAGAGACAAGTTCACTGGTCTGAAAAATGGCAATGGAGTAGCAAGTAAGTAGGGAAGGAGAAGGGGAGTTGAATCTTTTTGTTTTTCTTTTTTAATTTCTTGCTCTGTCACCAGGCCGGAGTGCAGTGGTGCGATCTCAGCTCACTGCAACCTCTGCCTCCTGGATTCAAGCGATTCTCCTGCCTCAACCTCCCGAGTATCTGGGATTACAGGTGCCCATGACCACACCCAGCTAAATTTTTGTATTTTTTAGTAGCAACCGGATTTCACCATGTTAGCCAGGATGGTCTTGAATCTCCTGACCTCGTGATTCTCTCTCCTTGGCCTCCCAAAGTACCGGGATTACAGGCGTGAGCCACCATGCCCAGTCCAAATCTTTTTCATGCACAGAAAGCATAAAGTCACAGCCGAAGAACAGAAAAAGGAAAGTTTTTGGACCATTGCAGAATGATGTAATTGAAATAAAGGACAGTTGGTCATACCAAGGCAGGGCAGAGGAGGATAAATAAATCATTGAGCACAGTCATAGGAGTTTGAATAAGGCAAGTAAGCACTCCCACTCCACAGTGAGGGAACCTCAGCCACTGCTGTCCTATTTTCCTTCAAAGCTCTCCAAATGATCAGTAGCCACAGCCCTTCCCAAGTACACTGTGCCTGTGACGTATACGAATGCGAGGGTTCATCTTGTATCCACTTGGTACACGTTCTTCTATCACCTCACTCACCTGGTGAATGGGTATTTATTTTATTACTTTTCACGGAATACTTAATTAACTTTGATAGCTCCAACGAGGTTGGAGATTGGAAGCTCCTGGAGATCAAGAGGCTGGGAGTAGCTGCCACCATGACTGGACACTTTAGCAGTTTTAAGACATGTCCACGAGTTCTTTAACACTCCTCACATCCAGAGGAGGTATCTAAATGCCCTGTCCTTGAATCTGAGCTGACCTTAGCAATTGGTGCACAATAGAAAAGGTGACTTGGTAGATCAAAAATGATCATTCAGGCCAGGTGCAGTGGCTCATGCCTGTAATGACAGCACTTTGGGAGGCCGAGGTGGGCAGATCATTTGAGGTCAGGAGTGTGAGACCAACCTGGGCAACATGTTGAAACCCCATATCTACCAAGAATACAAAAATTAGCCAGCCATGGTGGCGGGCACCTGTAATCCCAGCTACTCCAGAGGTTGAGGCAAGAGAATCGCTTGAACCTGGGAGATGGAGGTTGCAGTGAGCTGAGATCACGCCACTGCACTCCGGCCTGGGCAGCAGAGTGAGACTCCATCTCAAGAAAAAAAAAAAAAAAAGGATCATTCAGTCTCAACCTCACTCTCTTGGGACACTCATCTTTGGAGTCCTGAGTGGCCACGTAAGAAGTGCAAGGATGAGATGCTGTGAGGAAGTTTGGATTACATGGAGTGACCCCGTGCAGGGGTTCTAACTGACAGCTCCACCTGAGCGGTTGCAGCCATGGCCAGCATCAACCAGCAGACACGTGAGTGAGGCAGCGTCAGTGATGACTCCAGCCTTGGCCAACAGCAGACCTCATCCTTATCTTCAAGAAAGACTGTGTGGGAACCACCCAGCTGATCTCCGTCAACACTCAAAACAATGACAGAGCATCATAACTTGATTATTGTAGGTTTAAGTTAATAAATTTCAGGTGGATCTGTCATGCAGAAATAGATAACTGGATTAGATAGAGTTGGTTCTCAATGCGTTTCTATTAAATTTCATCCAATAGCAGAAAAGAGAAGGCAACATTGTCTCTTGATTTTTTTCTCCCTTTTTGTCTAACTCCCTGCTATTTTGTTCCTTGGTCAGTCTCTCCTTATATCCTCTCTCTCTCTCTCTCACTTTTTTTTTTCTCTCTCTCTCTGCAAATTCATAATTCTCCCCTTTTTTTGTGGCCATGGAAGCTGGAGAAAACAGAACTGCCATCCAGATAGCCAGGGCTCTCTCTATATATCTATAAAAGGCCTCTGTTTTCTCTCTTTTGGCATAAGGAAACTCAATTCCTTTGTTTTTAACTGCTCCCATTTCTCTGTTCTGTACTGACTTTATTCCTCCTTCCTGAATGATCTTTGAGTCTTCTGTGTACTTTTTAGGTTGTAAAACAAAGAACAAGACACCCTACCCCAGTGATGATCTTGGCTATAACATTACCCTCATCTGGAAAGCGCTGTTATTTTTGGCCACCTTCGGATCTTCATGTAGCTGTTCCACCCCTCTGCTGCAGGAGCTCCAACTCACTTCCCCAGGCAGTCCAGGGGGTCTGCAGACAGCAGCTGCATCAGGAGCTTGAGTGGGAAGACAGCAAGCCGGGTGGTCAGAAGAATCTCTGTGAGGATGCGGCTTCAAATGAAGCAGTGTAGGCGGGAATGCATGAACCCTGCAGCCTGGAGGCTGCCTGGCTCGCCTGGAGTGACTCATAGAATGGTCGCTGAGCAGCTGATAAAGTATGGAGGCTGAGGGAGACCCAGAAACTGGACCGGAAATCTTCCCCCACCCTCAATGTGAAAGGACATCTGTTCCAGCTGCATTGCCCCTCAGAGGTAGCCTGACCACCGCCTGAGAGTGTTGCCCTGGGGCAAGCCTAGGTGGGCACACATCGACCGGTTCACACCCTTGCTCAAACACACAGCATCGTGCATGAGCACAGAGCTGCTTGGCAGAAAGAGGAGGATGCCAGCCCCCAGGAATGGCAAACACGTTGTGAAAAGGACCACGGGCAGGGTTGGCCGGGTAAACTAGCAGCAGGCCAGGCAATATCATCTCAGGTCAAGGAGAAAGCTCCATGGCCAAAAATAGCCACCCTTCCCAGTTGCCACAGTGTCTAAAATTATACCATTGGAGATTTATTCCTTTGCGCACCTCACCTTTGCTGGGGGCGGGTCCGGGGAGGACCCATGAAATGTCTTCACATTAAGGTGCAAAAGGCCTGGCAGCTCCACAGAGTTCTTTGGGGGTGGGAAAGGAGGGCGGTGTTGAAAGGGCAGAACAAGGCAGAGGAAGTGCTGGGAACGCACAGCATTGGGCAGCTTCTCCTATTTCAGAGTTTTACCCTGAAGGAGCCTAGCTGGCAGCTACCTCATAAAACTGAGGCCTAAGCAATTTGCCAGTGAATTTGAACCATGCATGTAAACAATTCTAATAATTTATTCCTTGAAATGTTTCCTATAATACATTATTATGCAGAGCTGCACATGCCTGTACTTCAAATTACCTAAAAGGGGGGTGGGGGGGAACCATACATTAAGGGACAATTAAAAAGAATAACAAGAGGCAACATGAGGAAACAGTGTATGCATATGCCAGTCAGGCTGGAACACAGAGGCTGCTGAAGGCAGCCAGGCAGCCCATTGCAACCAAAGGCTCGGTTTCTGGGGGAAGATTCCCTCGGAAATTCAGGCAAGGACTGTCTTTATAGGTAGAAGTTTGGATAACCTGACCCCAGAAGATTAAGCAGTAAACAAAATAAAAGCAAACAATCACTATTCGAAAGTCACATCCAGTCCACTGCATCAATACACAACAGCTCCATTGTCAAAGTTCGTAAGACGTAGATAAGAATTTCAGAAAGGTAAGTCCATGCTGCTTAAGCCACCTCTGAGACAGAAAGCTAAGTCTCATGGATGCCCTGGTGGGCTTTAGGCAGGGGCAGGGATAAAATAGGGAATGGAACATGAGGAAGGGAGATAGGGAAGAATGAAAGAGCAGAGCCTGACAGTGGGAACAGCTGGTTCCCTCAAGAATAACCACACCTCTACACCATTTGGCAGTTTAAAAAGAACTTCCACGTTAACTTTGCCTTCAAACCTCCTGTGAAAGAAGGAAGTTTACTCTCATTTTTATAAAGGAGGGTTCTTTGGATTAGAGCAATTAGGTAACTTGCCCAAGGCCGCACAGCTGGCAAGCTGGGGACCATGGTCAGGTCTTGAAACCCAGTCTAACTAACTACAGCCCCTGCTTTGTTTATTCCCACAGTGTTGGGAGTTACAGAACACAGGGATTCAAGAAATGATCCTCCTGAATCTACTGAATACATTCCTGGTGATTTTAGTAACTAAGGCTTTCCTTCTCAACCTTAATTCATTTATGCACTCAACAAATAATGATTGAGCCTCAAAAACTACTGGGCATTTTTCCAGAGCTGGAGTTCACCTTCACAGAGATTTCACATAGGGGGCTCCTTGACGGCTGATGGCAACTGTCCCCTTTTCAGAGAGCCACTCCCTGACTGTGCAATGCAAATTGGCTCCAGCCACTCTTTCAGTCTTCCCATAATACTTATTCCCATCTGAAACCATGTGGTTCACAGATTTATTCACTACACTACTGCTTATCTCCTTCTCTAGAGAAGTAAGTCCTTCAGAAAAATGACCCAGTCTTATTTGAAGCTGACTCTCCAAAATTAGAACAGTTCCTGTACATAATAGATGCTCAATAAATATTTGTCCAATAAATGACATTGAATACCAAGGAAAGCTTTTTACCAGTGCCTATTATGTTCACAAAATTGTGTGAGACTACTTACATAAATCATTTCATTTAATCAAGATTGTATATGCCAAAAGAGGAAATATATAAGGAAAATAGGGTTTTAATATTAGTGAAGAAACTGCTTGGAAGAAATAGGGGTCAATCTGAAATGTTTCTATACTGTGCCACTTAATGCAACAACAAGGACTATTTTGTGACATTAAAAGGCAACAAATTTAAAACCAAGAAAAGGAAATACTTTTTTTTTTTTTTTTTTTTTTTTTGAGACGGAGTCTAGCTCTGTCGCCCGGGCAGGAGTGCAGTGGCCGGATCTCAGCTCACTGCAAGCTCCGCCTCTCGGGTTCAGGCCGTTCTCCCGCCTCAGCTTCCTGAGTAGCTGGGACTACAGGCGCCTGCCACCTCGCCCGGCTAGTTTTTTTGTATTTTTTTAGTAGAGACAGGGTTTCACCGGGTTAGCCAGGATGGTCTCGATCTCCTGACCTCGTGATCCGCCCGTCTCGGCCTCCCAAAGTGCTGGGATTACAGGCTTGAGCCACCGCGCCCGGCCAGGAAATACTTTTTAAAGCAGCGTATAATCTACCTGTGGAATTCAGTGCCGCAGGATATTATTGAGGCAAATAGTCTAGCAAGATTCAAGAAAGGATTAGACATTTATATGAATAGGAATCATATTGGCAGTTATACTAACTGGGTTAAAAAGTTACAAGGCATGTCCGTCCTGGGCTCCAGGGCATAGCTGTTCACCAGCTGGAGTGAGGAAGGAATGTCCCCCTGGGATGGAGCATTGCAGAACTGGCCAGATGCACAATGGCTTGTATTTTTGCCATCTTCTGTAACACAGGCAGGGACCACTGCCAAGGGGAAGTTTCTAGAGTAGATGGACCAATGACCTCTAAACGTGGTGTTTCTGTCTTCTCCTTGAATAGTCCTGAATAGGAGATGGAGGTTGCATGTAAAGTCTTTTGGGATTCGTACCTGAGAATTTTTCAGTTTCAGAAAACAGAAATTTTAAAAACAACTTCCCTCTTCCTAATGATGAAAATATTACATGGAATGAAATCATGCCCTACCTGTAATCTTATTAGCAGCACAACCAATAGTGCCAGGAGGCTGCCTGAGCGCCTCCAAACTTCAATGCATCGGAATCCTTGTAGAATCTCATACAAGGACATCATCTACCCGTGTTTTACATCCATCTATCACTGTGCCTTATGCATACGTGCTTAACACAGGTGTTTAACGAAAATGCATTTCTGCAGATGTGAAAAAAAACCTCTCATAATGCCGTCCACTCACCGAGCGAAGCTTCTGTCTTTATTACAGAGTCAGTCACACTGCCAGGCACAACCTTTGATTCTTGATGATGTATGCCATGCATTTTTTTCATTCTAACATGAAAAATCCAAAAGGTAGTTGTTAGCTATGCAACGAAATACAAGTGTTCACAAAGACATGGTATCATATTAATGAAAACATCAAAACTAAATTATGCATTATACTTGCTTACTTTATCAACCTCAGTTTTCCAGGTGTAGGCAACACTCTGAAGAAACTGTATCAGTATTTAAATTATTAGAGATACAGGCCAGGTGTGGTGGCTTATGCCTGGAATCCCAGCACTTTGAGAGGTCCCGGCAGGTGAACCACTTGAGGTCAGGAATTCAAGATGACTAGCCTGGCCAACATAGTGAAATCTCCGTCTCCACTAAAAATACAAAAATTAACCGGCATGATGGTGTGCACCTGTAGTCCCAGATACTCAGGAGGTTGAGGAAGGAGAATGGCTTGATCCTGGGAGGCAGAGGTTGCAGTGAGCCAAGATCATGCCACTACACTCCAGCCTGGGTGACAGAGTGAGACTCTGTCTCAAAAAAAAAAAAAAAAAAAAATTACTAGAGAAAGACTTTCCCCAAACTGAGGTATAAAGAACATTCTGCAAGCCAAAACAGAAAGGGAAATTTTAGTTTAAATCTTAAACCAGCAATATACCTGAAATTTTCAAAGTTTCCTGAAAAAAGAAGATTAAATTAAAATATATATAGCAAAATGTTGTATAAATGTTAATATATGTGCTTTTCTGGAGAGAGAGAAAGAAAAAACCATAGATTCCATTCATATCTTCACCTATGTTCTCACACAATGTAAGTTAAGAAAGTTAAGAAACACTAATCTAGGTCCCAGTTCAAAAGAAAATTCTCACCTAAGTCTGGACAAAGTCCTTTCAAAGTCCTTTGCAACTACATGTAAGACTAGTTCCCTTGAAGTTTCCTTAAATTAGCAGAATAATATCAATTAGATTCTCTTGGTCGAAAATTATTCATATAGGGCCTAATTCCCATCCAGAGGGAAAAAAAAAAACTTAAAACATTTAAGTGTCGAAGGCTACCTGTTATTTCATTAACTGGTTGCAAATAAATTTTTGTAGGTTTGGCCATTTTCTCAGTCTATGCTTTCCTAGTTACTTTTTCATGTGGCTAGTATAAGAGAAGAGCTTATCTGATTTTTGTTTGTTAGTGTGGTTTTTTTTTTTTTTTTTTTTTTTGGTTGTTAATGTTTGTTTTTTACTTATAACCACATATTTTGAGGAATGATAAGGTGTTATAAATTAATAGTACAAGCTCTGTAATCAATTTGGATGGGTTGAAATCTCACACCAGGCTCCAAATGAAACAATTAGCCTCCCCAGGCCTCTCTTTTTTAATCTGTAAAATGGAGATATAATAATATTTACCACACAAAGTCTATGTACAAAATAAATGAGACAATGCCTATAAAACATGTGGCATTGTGCTTGTCATATATTAAGTGGATGATAAATATTACCTAGTAGTATGTATATTTTGCCTATGTATTTATAAGCATTAAGAGTGCATATCCTGTTTCCTTATTATCACATAGTTATCTTGCATTTTTATGGGCCCTTGATACACACTGCAAATGAATTTCCAAAAGGGTTTTGCTAATATATCTTATCATAGCAATATGACAGTGTCAGTTTTACTATTCCTTGGTTAAAAATGGGAATTACTATCAACCAGGAATAAAAGAAAAAGACAAAAAAAAAAAAAAAAAAAAGTGGGGAATGAAAGGAAGGCGAGAAAGAAAAGATAACTTAAAAAATTTTTTAATGCGTACATGTAAGCTTTTGTGTTTCTGTATCTAGGAAAATAAATCTGTGAATGGTCAAATTTCCATTTGACACCAGCCAGTTTCTTTCCAGAGACTTTCTCAAAGTGTTGTACTTCATCTTTCAAAACGCCTCATCCTACAGTCACACACCTTGTAGTTTTCTGGCTGAGTGGACTCACAGAAGGGAACCGTGGTTTCCTGGTTCTCTGCCAGATGTCCAGTGGTCCCACGAAGGCCAGAGATTCAACTGCCTGCCACCCTTGTGAAGATGTTGCATACAAGACGATTCCCAGAGGAACTGGGACCTGGTGAGGCCAATATACAAATATGTTCTTGTAAGGTAGGATAATGCAGAATGAAACAACCCGCATCTGACCACAAGTCATGGGAGGTGTAACCTAAGGAGGCTTATCACCTGAGCTCTGAAAGGGATAATCTGAGAGGAACAGTTGGTTTGTGCAGCTTTTCAAGAGACTTAAATAATACCTGGTTTTGTGAGAAGAGAAAGAAGAAAAGAAAAGAAAGAAAAAGACCAGGCATGGTGGCTCACGCCTGTAATCCCAGCACTTTGGGAGGCTAAGGCAAGCAGATCACTCCTGACCAGGAGTTCAAGATCAGCCTGGCCAACATGATGAAATCCCATCTCTACTAAAAATACAAAAAATTAGCTGGGCGTAGTGGCAGGTGCCTGTAATCCCAGCTACTTGGGAGGATGAGGCAGGAGAATTACTTTAAATGGGGAGGTGGAGGTTGTGGTGAGCCGAGATCATGCCACTGCACTCCAGTCTGGACAACAGAGCAAGACCCTGTCTCAAATAAAAGAAAAAAAAAAAAAAGGAGAAAAAGAAAAAGAAAGCAAGAAAACACTTTAGTTGTGGGTACTGGATTTACTGCATGTCAAAGTGCGGAGATTGACAGTGTTGACTTGGAAATATTCTAATTCTAGGCAGCCAAATGGAGGCTTTTCTTCACCCCCTCCACACCAGCATCTGGCAGGCTCCCTCTTTCTTTTAAAACAGTTCCTGAGGAGGCCCAAAATTCATCTGATGTCTGCACGATTACTGTTCCAATAAGAAAACCGTGACCTCCCTGTTTTTTTGTTTTGTTTTGTTTTTTGAGATGGAGTCTCCCTCTGTTGCCCAGGCTGGAGTTCAGTGGCATGATCTCGGCTCACTGCAACCTCCGCCTCTTGGGTTCAGGCAATTCTCCTGCCTCAGCCTCCTGAGGAGCTGGGACTACAGGCGTGCTCCACCACCAAGCCTGGCTAATTTTTTTATTTTAAGTAGAGATGGAGTTTCACCACGTTGGCCAGGATGGTCTCGATCTCTTGACCTCATGATCCGCCTGCCTCAGCCTCCCAAAGCCTCCTTGCTTATTCACACAAATCCCCAGATGAGAACTCTCTTCCAGGTGGACATGATTTATAGGGCTGATTCAACAGCTTCTCCTACCTTAGTTACCATGAAGGACTCACATTAAAATGCTTAGAAAAGATTAGAGTTGGGCTCTTTTGACATTTGCTCGTGGTGTGGATTATCAGCTATATTCCTGAATCTGGTGCTGGCTAAAGAGGTTGAGAGGATTTGCACTCCAAGATGGGACCACTGGCATGACCTTTTCCCTTGGCTCTGTGGTCAAGCCACCCACTGCCCCACTTACTACCTGAGTGACACCTCTCTAGACCTCTGCCGCCTAATCCAGTACAGGCAGATAGTCACACCTGCCTTGCAGAGTTATTGTGAGGGAAGCACCAGCTTCTGGTACATGGGAGATTTTATTTATACATGAACATATATATGCGTGCATACACATAGATGTGTACTTCAGTTTTTGAAAATCATCTCCATCTTTATAGCTCACAAGGTGATTTTTGAAAAGTCAATCAAGAAAAGAAGAAAAAAACCATTTTCCTCTCCAACAAGAAAAAGCAATTAAACGTCAAATATTAACTGTTCCTGGGAGTGAATTTTTTTAATGGGTTAAAGACTTGACCATTACAGACCTCCAATATGTAATTTCTAAGAAAGGACCAGGTAATATATTTTTTTAAATTAAGTGGAAGACAAAATGCTGGAACCAGTGAATCCATTCAGAAAGCACTTTTTTATCCATTTTCAGTAGCTTCCCAATTGCATCATTCCTTTTAAGAGGCCCAATTTGTTTAACAGCATTTTATTTTAAACCTTTACTTGTGAAAAGCATTGATTTATGATAGGGCTGATTAAAGCAATGGTGTCTTAAGCAATAATGATTTCAATTATAGGACTTTCACCAACGTGCATTATTCTGATTTGCTCTCCATTCTTGCCACATTTTTATATACAAAGGAAAGTGTAGGGATAGGTGATGTAATTTTGAAAAGTCCCTGGACAAATTTAATATCAGAAAGGAATATATAGACAGATGGACTGATGCACCTTTTTTGATTATGTGAATGTATTATATTTTAATATGCTCTGATAAACTCTTCAACAGCTCCCTGATGAGCTCCTACTTGGTATCATTAGGGTTATTTAGTGCTTGGATTCGGCTCAATTCCCACTGGAGCCACACTGAGGTTGTAGAAATGTTCACACTACAGATTCACGCCAAGCCTAGCACTTAGAGTCATCTCTTTTTGTGAAGCTGGAGAAAACAATTAAGCTCACACTTAGATCTTTAACTTGTTCAAAGCCAACACCATAGAAAGGCATACTAGGCTCAGGTGGTGGCTCGCGCCTGTAATCCCAGCACTTTGGGAGGCCAAGACAGGTAGATCACTTGAGGTCTAGAGTTCGAGACAAGCCTGGCCAACACAGTGAAACCCTATCTCTACTAAAAATACAAAAGTTAGGCAGATGTGGTGGTGGGCACCTGTAATACCAGCTACTCGGGAGGTTGAGGCATGAAAATCGCTTGAACCCGGGAGGTGGAGGTTGCAGTGAGCTCATGCCCCTGCATGTAGAGACGTGGCGAAACCCTGTCTCTACAACAAATACAAAAATTAGATGGGGATGGTGGTGCTAGTTCCAGTTACACGGGAGGCTGAGGTGGAAGGATTGCTTGAGCCTCAGGACATAGAATCCGCAGTGAACTATGATCTCACCACTGCACCCTAGCCTGAGCGACAGAGTGAGACACTGTCTCAAAAAAAAAGAAAAAAAGAAAAAATGTGAAGTCAGCCTGGAGTCATATGCCACAGAATTCAGTGTATCCATCTAAATCTAATTCAGAATGCAACCTAACGTGGTGGGGCGAGGTGGGGGGGGGCAGTGCAGGGGGCAATCTATTACATTTATTAATAATGGCAACCTGTGAAGGAGCCCTTCCTAATGGGGGCTGCTATTCCTAATACTCACTATGCACGACTGTTGACCAAACAGTGCCACAACTTCAGAATTTAGAAATTCATATTGTTATGCAAAGTTGAAGGTTCTTGATTTTAAAGGGTGGATAAACACTGGCCCAATTCAGCCTGCAGGCTGCCTGCGCAATGCTCACTAGTTATTGTACAACTGGCCAATCAAGTTATTGAACAAGATAAGCCCAAAACAGCACCATGCTCTGCAAGAACCTTTTTAAAAATTATCAAAGTATTTCAGTTCATCTACTGTGCAAACATTTAGTGGGAATCTATTATGTGGTAAGAACCATGAGTGGAGTACTGGGAACGAAAAAAAAGAATAATATCAATTAGCCCTCAAGGCGATGACAGTCTATCACTTACATATATGAACTAGGAAAGATTTTGGGTTAAAAAACTAAGGAGAAATTCAGTCTAACATTGAGTCCCAATTCATCATGTTTATTTTTAGTTAAGAACCTCCTTTGTTACCCTTTAGGTAAATTAGTTTGTCCCTATGCTCTGCTTTAAAGCATCATCTTAATTTCAGAGCTATGTCCTGTGAATACCAAAGTCCATGTAGGATATATTCCTCTTAAAATCCCCAACAGCAACTGGAAGGGAAAATTCCAATCACACCTTGATAGAATTTTTCTCCATCAAATCAACTTTACAGATTTCTTAATTAGGCACTGATACTAACTGAGCCCTCGCATGATTTAAATCTAGCTTTTAATCTCAGCTATTCTATGCTGCTGTAGTTTTTATGAGAACTGACCAGCAAATGCTTTATGCTTTAATCTCTCTGGAAAATCACCTTAACAATTTCTTAAACTTTTTTGGGGGAAATAGAAGTCCCAAGATGCAAATGAAGGCATTGAGGTCCAGCTATTAGAATTTGTGGTTTAGCACTTGAAAAATTATGTGCCAAATTGCTTTACAGAAGAAAATCAGATCAAAGTTAAGATTCTGTTCAAACTTTGTCATTATTTCTCAGACTCCCTTTTTAAATGCCTTAAACGTGCCTCCATTGAAATGTATATGAACTTTTTCCCTCTTCCTTTCAATATGTTGTTGCCACTCTTTTCCTTCTCTGATGGCATTGCCTGAAGAAAAAGCTCTCACACATCACCACTGTAGGCAGGATATGGAAACAGCCAAAACAGGTGGTGCACTGTGCTAAGAATCGGCCTTGAATTGATTTAAACACAGCATTTGATACATTCTCTACCTTAATAAGAGGCAATTACAGGAGACCTCATTTCCTTCGTTGCATGAAAGTCGCAGCCAAACTTGAGTGTACAGTTCCCCTTTCCTTCCTCTTCTTCTCAGTCCATCCCCATGAAGTTCTTCCCAGAGAGCACTAAATCATAGGTAATGTGCTCTACCTGCTCTGGACACTGGATTTTGTAAAGCATTAGAAACTTTTTATTTGCTTTACAGGGATGACCATTCTCCTAAGGTCATTGACTTTCTTAATTAGAAGCTACTTTGGGGCTGAGCACTGTGGCTCACACTTGTAATCCCAGCACTTTAGGAGGCCAAGGCGGGTGGATCACGAGGTCAGGAGTTCAAGACCAGCTTAGCCAAGATGGTGAAATCCTGTCTCTACTAAAAATACAAAAATTAACTGGGTGTGGTGGTGGACGCCTGTAATCCCAGTTACTCGGGAGGCTGAGGCTTGAACCCGGGAGGCGGGGGTTGTGGTGAGCCAGGATGGCACCACTGCACTCCAGCCTGGGTGACAGAGTGAGACTCTATCTCAAAAAAAAAAAAAAGAAGAAGAAGCTACTTTGACAATTCTCCTCCAAACCCTTTATGTGACAAGTAAAGGAGAAAAGAATGGGAGAAATGAAGTGACCTGCCCAGAGTCACACAGCCAGGTCCTGTGACTTCGTGGTCTAGCCCTCTCTCCACCTCCTCTCTCTGCCATCGAAGGAATAACAGTTCTCAAATTGGAGTTTTATGTAGGCCTCACAATCAACACTAACTTATTATAAAACTGCAAATGGGCCCTTGTTTTATGCCAAGTGCCATGCCCATCTTCAGAGACTCAATAATGAACCAGAAGCATTCTAATTCTGATCCAATCCTGACCTGCTAATGACTCTTCCTCACTGAACTGCTTAACAGAATCACTCCTGGCTGAACATCACACAGAGTGTGAATGTGGAGAGGCAACAGAACTTTTATCTCAACTCCTCCTCATTTTACAAAAGAGAACACTGAGGCCCCCAGAGGTCTTAAGATTGAGTTCATGTTAGAGGTAGGCCTAGAACCCACAGTGCTGACCACCCAGTGAAACTCTTTTCACTTCAGTACATTCATCTAATTCAGAATGCATCTATCATGGGACCCATTCTATCACATTTATTATACAAATGTCCTTTGTCATCTTTCAGGTAAGTTTGTTTCTCCCTATGGTCTGCTTTGAAGCTCCATTTTAACTTGAGAACTAGTTCTTTAACTGCCAACATCTACGTAAGATACATTCACATTAAAATCTCCAACAGCAATAGGATGATGGTCCCTGGGACCCAGAGGTTAGGCACCTATGCGATGGAACTACAATGATTAACAATGTGCCCAGCAATAGCACAAACTCATACCTCTGAAAGATTCAGGGCTGATCTGAGGAAGTGGTATCATAAGCTGTGGTCAACAGAAATACTATGATGAGTGTTTGGAGTGTCCTCATACTAATGTAATGTTTGGACTCAAAACAGATATACTTAAAATACTAGCTACAGTTTATATATTTTTTCAATGATCTTGTAATTCAATCGTGTTGGATAATTTCAGCTGAAACTACAGATGGAAACTGGACCTGTTAAAGAGGGAGTTAGATCTTCTATTTTTTTTTTAAATGTGATCTTCCAGTAAGCGGCCTCTGGACATAACTACAGAAAATTAACACAATAAGTAAAGCATTATAGAACAGCTATTAACTGATTATGATAATAAAAACCAAATGGGGGCCTTAATTCTGCCCCTCTGGGAAAGCAGGACAGATAAAATAAACAACAGGAGAAAAAAAAGCATGGAATAAAGGATAATTGATTTTAAACAATAACACAGATACCTCCCATTATGTTTCAAGAAAATACAGATCTCTATCTTCATTTGGGGAATGATAGGGGTAAATTCTTATTTCACCTCATTAAGACTTAAGTTTGATACTAATAGGGGTGCTTTCCAGGCTAACAAATTGGAAAAATTAAGGGGTGCTGACAAGGAGGTTCTTAAATGCCAGGCACATGGCTATAATGACTAAATTTACTGTTTTACCAAAATTAGGAGCCCTTCCGGTCTCCCTCAGAGGAAGACAGAATCTAAACATTCACAGTTCATGTTCCATCAGGGTGGGACAGGAAGTAGGATCCAATAAAGTCAGCAGTCAAGGCAAAGGCCAACCCTGACAGAGGAGAAAAGAGAAGACACTGTTTCCACTACCTTGGGCAGAGGCTGGGGAACCCTTTAATGGCACCCCAAGTACAGTAATGCCTGTTGGCTAAATCCTAAACTTCTTGAGCATGTTTGGGGTTAGTTCTATGTAGAAATTCATACTAAAGTCTTCATTTGTTATCTAAAATATGGCCCATGTTCCTGCCTTCAAACCTGGCCAGAACCTAACAGCTTCTCTTTTAAGCGCCTGCTTTGGTGCCAAGTGTCCAATGAGATGCTTTCCAGAAGTTGTCTCTGATTTTTACATTATCCTTGCAGGGGAAAGATGCTCAATTTAGAGTTGAGAAAATGGAAACTCAAGGTGTTATACAGATGTGTTTGAGGTCTCACGGTTTTTAAGCCATAGCTCATCCCAAAGGCCACCTCTACTTGGAGAGGTTCACCATTCCACCTCTCCACATGTAACCAAACACTCTTGCTAAACATTGCTGTTTTTCCCCCTCAGTCTATTTTCACATATTGTTCTAACCAGTCTAACCCATGGAACCAATTCTTTTTGCATGGCACATGCAAAATCCAGGTTATTTTTACTTTTCCCTGGCAGAAAGCCAGCATAATTCAAATGAAATAACCATTTCTATGTGAGAAAAAAGTTTGGCATTTCCTAAAATGGAAAAATAAAAACTCGTATGCAAGACACTAACTTTTAAGGTGGCAGAAAATAGTGAGGTAGTTTCTTATGATTTGCTAAATAAATCAAGGGTGATTCCAATTTTTATTGTTTTGGTCCAAGAATTGAAGGAGAGTTCTCCTACAGTGAACCATGGGTGTTATGACTCAAAAAGAAGCCATCAGTAGATAAGTAATGAGGCTGTGTGTATAGAGATAGAACATTCTTGTATACAAAAAGGGTAAGACTTATTCAGCACTGAGCAGGGAGGACTGGGACCCATACATTGGGACTAGGGTACAGAAGGTTCAGGGGTGGAGACTGAAAGTTGAAGTCAAAAACGCATTTAAGAGCAAGAGCTTATCAAAAATACAGCGTATTCCTAGCAGTGAAATATTAAAAGCCTTCTTAATGAAGAATCTTTTTAAATAATTTGGAAGTTCTAATCCTTTGCAATAAGACAGGAAAAATAAAGAAATTACATAATTTTGGGAAAGGAACAGAATGATCATTATTTGCAGATAATAATGTTATCTACCTAGATGATTCAAGAGAATCAAATTGACAAATTATTTGAATAAGAAACCAGTAAAGTGGCAAATATGAAATAAAAGTGCTTAAAATGCTTAAAAAAAATGTTGCTCAGTGAAGTCACGAAATTGAATAGGGAAATTGCATGCACAATAGCACTGAATAAATGTGAGATTGTATTGAGAAACTACCTGATGGAACTACAACTTTACAGAAGTTCATATGAAAAGATTGATGAGAAGGCATGGTTTATTTCCACATGAGAAAACCCAGTTTTAAAAAGACCTCTAATCCACACACATTAATCTATAAATTGTACTCTCACTCTCTCTTTTTTGTTTTTTTTTTTTTAATCAGAATCTTTCTCTGTTGCCCAGGCTGAAGTGCAGTGACCATATCATGGTTCACTGAAGCCTTAAACTCCTAGTCTCAAGTGATCCTCCCACTTCAGTCTTCCAAAGAGCTGGGATTATAGGTGTAAGCCACCGTGCTTGACTTAAATTGTATTTTCTAACATTTAAATTTGAAACTTGATGCATTCTTATGGAATAACTAATAAGAAAGCATCATCCAGAATACCACTCTTAAAGAGGGAGAGCTTACTTTACTAGACATAAAAACATATTCTTAAATTACAATAATAAAAAGGAAGAATTTTGACAAAAATGATGGAGACAAAAAGATAATAAAATAAACATGAAAACACAGAAACAGGCCCAAGAGCATACATTTGGATCAATAAGGAAAATAAATTTTATTAAATAGATTCTTATTACCATGACCAAAAAAAAAAATTCCAGATAAATAAGAGATTTAAATGTTTCTATAAATAAAAGGAGCCACAAAAGCACTAGTAGAAAATATTGGTTAATACTGATTTTACTCCGGGATGGGCAAAGCCTTTTAAAACATAAAGCAGAAGGAAGAATAAAGGAAAATATTTAGTACTTAAATTCATCAACATATGCATTAACAATTAAAAACCAAATGACAAAATGGAGAAAATGTTTGCAATATATGATAGTGAGAGAGTTAATAAACTTAATGTGTAAAGAACTTTTATAATTTAATAGAAAATTAATGAAAATTTCCTTGGAACTACAGGGCAAATGTTAAATAAACAAATATTTTAAAAAGCATGCAAAATCACCTACACAGAAAACAAGACAAAGAGTCAAGAAATGTAAAGAAAGTTACCATCACAAATAATCAACATAATACAAAACACAATGGGATGCTATGTTTCTTATCTTTTGGGGGGAAGAGTTAATGATGGTTCCTGAAATCTGTATTTGTTCGCATGCATCCTGAGTGAGAATATAACTTGGCAAATTTGGAGGGCAACTCTACAAAATGTAGCCAAAAGTAAAATAACGAAACAGAAAAAAGGCTTTGACCCATGATTTTCACATATAATAATTTATCCAGAGGAAATGAAGATATACAGGAAGATTTTATAAAGGCAACAAGTTACAAATGGTATCAATGTCTAACTAGAGGTTAGAGGAATGAATGAATTACAGCCTCTACAGATAAGGAAATGCAATGCTGGCACTGAAATAATGTTTTGGAGGCTGGGCACAGTGGCTCATACCTATAAACTTAGCACTTTGGGAAGCTGAGGTGGGTGGATCTCTTGAGCTCAGGAGTTCGAGGCCAGCCCAGACAATATGGTAAACCCCATCTCTACAAAACAAACAAACAAACAAAATTAGCTTGGTGTGGTGGCGCAGGCCTGTAGTCCCAGCTACTTGGGGGAGCTGAAGTGGGAAGATCGCTTGAGCCTGGGAGGTCGAGACTGTAGTGAGCCCAGATCACACCACAGCACTCCAGCCTGGGTGACAGAATGAGACCCTGTCTCAAGAAGAAGGAAAGAAGGAAAGAAGAAAGAAAGAGAGAGAAAGAGAGAGAGAGAGAAAGAAAGAAAGAGAGAAAGAAAGAAAGAAGAAAGAAAGAAAGAAACAGAAAGAAGGAAAGAAAGAAAGAAAGAAAGAAAGAAAGAAAGAAAGAAGAAGAAAGAAAGAAAGAAAGAAAGAAAGAAAGAAAGAAAGAAAGAAAGGAAGGAAGGAAGGAAGGAAGGAAGGAAGGAAGGAAGGAAGGAAGGAAGGAAGGAAGGAAGGAAGGAAGGAAGGAAAGAAGAAAAGAAAGGAAGGAAGAAAGGAAGGCAGGAAGGAAGGAATAAATAAATTATGTTTTGGAATAGTTTTTTAACAAAATGAACAAATATTTACTATGACTTATCAAATGGGAAAAGCAGCCTGCAAAACAGTACACTACAGCAGGGTCTGCACTGTAGTTTCCAAACACACAAATGCATATGTGCAAAAAAAATACAGGAAAAAGATTAGAAAATGTCTATCAAAGTGTTCACAATGATTATATTTAAGTGGTGAGATCAGAGGGAATTTTTATTTACTTCTTCATGCTTTCCTCTAATTACCAAATGTCTTACAATGGCCATGAATGGTCACTCTTAACCACTGTACCTCTTTGCAACTAAAATTCAATATTTTCTTGTGTTTGTTTCAGTCCTACTTTGCCAGAAATGTGCAGGCGTCAGGTGGACTGCCTGGAGAAGGTGCTGCAGGAGAAAGTGAACCCGGACCGTGAGGCCTCTTGAGCTCGTGAGTCTATGCCTTCATCTTGTTCTGGCTTTTTCTTTTCTTTTTTATCTGTTCTCAGAAAGTTTGCAGCTTCCAACACCATTTTATTTGCTCCTCCTGTGAGTGACAGACCAGAGTGTCCCAAGAATACTTAATGTATTTTGTGTCAGGGGCCTGTGGGTCAGTAAGGTTATTAATAAACATCGCCTCTTGTTCTAATTTAGGTCCCTCCTCTCCTTCATGCCTCTCCTCCTGCCCTGCTTTTCCTTTCGCTTCTCTTTCTGTCTGACCCTTTTCCCCTTCTCCCTGATATAAAGCATTCAGCCTTCATTTTAGCTCAACTTCTGGCACTTTTCCCATGACATTTTTTTGACTTTGGGTGTTGTTGTTACATTTTCATGGGGAATTTCATTCCGGAGGAAATGCTTACTGTCCTAAATCAATTTGATGCAGGCTAATATGATGCTATGATCTGACAGGCATGGGAGGGTGAAAGGATCACTAAAATCGAGGCAAAATGTGGATGAGGAGGGAGAACACCTTGTTTTTAAAACAAATTCCTGTTTGACAAGATTCACTGACCACAAAACTACCCAGAACTTGAGAGGCCAGTATCATCAACCCTACATAAAAAGAAGTGATGTTTGAAGCCAGAAGGACATATTTGTATTTTGGTATTTATTATTATCTTTAATAAGACAAAAAGAAGTTAACAAATTTATCATGTATATTTGGATATATGTATATCAATTTTATGTTCTATTTAGAGTTTGACCACCTCATCTTATACTTAGATAAGCCTTGTTTTATTCTTGCTGATTGTATTACACAAATGGAAGTGGCTACATTGCCATCATCACTACCAAATTCTCAGACACACACTCTCTAAAGTCCCCGAATATTGTCCAAATTCTGTTCAATTTTTTTTACCTTCTAACCTTTTCTAAGTGCAACTTCAAACTGGAGGTTGTTTTCTAAACTGAAAAAATCAACTCCCCACCAACACACACACACACACACACACACACAAATGCATATGCTCTTTTCAATTTACTAAATTTCAGTTACTTTCTTCTAAAAAAACACAATATTGCATCTCCTCTCTGAGCTCTAAGGGAGTTACACTTGCCAATGGGAGTTTACTTAACCATGAGGAGGCAATATTTTATATAGGAAAATATGTAAAGAGAAATGCATAATTTTGTATTGAATTATTTATACTTTGCAAATTAACCTATTGCATTTTTTCATATTCAAGAACACATTGTTTTTTTTTTAACGTGACCTAGACCACTGTTTTCAGAATGAGTGGAATGAGTGATGTCATGTTTTAACACATGATTAATTTGACTTCAAACTAGGGTCCTCATATTGTGAACTACTTTTTTAAAATGAAGAAATGAAGAGAAAGCTAAGTTTATTAAGGAAAAAGATAGTTTCCTTTTTCTAAGTTCATTATCATTAAACATACTAGTTTTATAGCATTCACAGAATTGCACCTGATTTTCGGTCTTTCCCAAATTGAGAAAGAAAATCTATGGGAACTCTGAATGAATTAGGCATTCAACTTCTTAATCGTCACCCTAAACCACTGTACCTTAATAGCCAGAGAGTCAGGATCCTAAACTCAGCTAAAATCTCCACCGGAAATAGACACTAATCATATTTGACTGAATGTCTAATTTGGTTCTTTGTTTACTCTTTATTTTTCTGTTTTTCTTTCGATTAGATCATTCTTACCTGTGCTATACCAATAATCAAAGGGTGAGTATAGCTTTAAATGTGTTCTGTTTAATGCATAGTCATTTGTTATTCATGGAATAATATTTATGTTTTTTTAAAGATATTTTCTCAATATTCATAGGCTCACATAAGCATTGTTAGGATATGGTGGGGAAGAAAAGATGAAAAAGAGGAAAGAAGCTTGTATTGAGTGCCTACTAAGTAGCACACACTGTAACAGTTGCAGGCCTTCACTCATTGGTGCATGTATGTTGCACTAAGCGCTTTCTGATGTTGTCCTCACAGCATCACTGTGAAGTTACCGTCTTAACCTAGGATATAGATGAGAAAAATGGGGCTTAACAGCAACACACCCAAGATACACACAGCGTGGCATGAAGCCGGGATTCAAACCCAGGCTTTGCTTGCCAAACGATGGCACTTCTGATGATTAGGAACAGGCTTCATGTTTACAGCTGTGAGGGCCATGACTCCAAGGAGGAAGGATTAAATCCTGGTGTTTGCTGCAACCAGAGCTTCTAAGCTGATCACTTAGAAGATATGATTTGGGGATATCTGAGGGGCCAAAAAAGACCTTGCAAATAATCACATGAGATAACATGCTGGAAATCACTGTGAAAGGTTTAATATAGCTATCATCATATTAGCATGACAATATATGTGGGATACATTATAACACCCATAACAAATGTGATTTAACTTGGAGGTACTAGTGACTTTCAAAAGGTGAGCATCTTTGTGCCTTTGTTTTACATATTTTTAATTTTCTAAATTTAAAGGCCATTGGTTCCAAGAAGCTCCTTTAAATTTTGATAAATAAATGTTCTGAAGATCATCTATGGGGAATTCTTCTCCCACACATAATAAGGTTGGATGCAAAGCACAGTTTTATGCCCTGTAGCACACTTTTTTTTTTTTTTTTTAATGCCCACTCTGTTTTAGCTGCTTCCAAGTCCCAGCCTGGGATCCGCAGGTTGTAGGACAAGGATAAAGAGTGTGGTGAGTATTGGGCTACAGTTCTCAATGCTCAAGGGATAAGATTTCTTATGAAAACCGGCAGCTTTTTTGTTCTTCCTCAGCCTTTTTAACACACAGCCAGGTCTCTCTGTTCAGCTGCGCCCGCTGTGGTTGTGACTGTACCGGGCTAAATTTATGCCGCTGACAACCCCCATTGAAGTGTCTCGGTGGCACAGAGTCAGTGGGAGTCATGTGTATATAAGCACCAGCAGACCTTGGCCCGCTGAGTGTAATAGCATATCTGCCTTGGGAGATTATGGGAATGATATGGGCCATGCGTAATGGATAGGGCAGTCTGTGTACAAATTTCAAATGACTTGCTACACCCCTTTAGGATGGTTGCTGTCAAAAGTATTAGCACATTACACACACAACAACCACATATCATATTACCCGTGGCCCCTGTTCCTACAGAATGGCTCCTCCCACCTCTTGCAGTAGGTAATTGCTTCAGGGTTACCTATTGAACACATTCAAAGGAGAAAACACTGGTGAATTTTATTCTTTGAGCTTGACTGTATTAATATAGAAGGAGGAAAATACCGACTGTGTTTAAATTAGCATGGATAGAAGTTCAAAGGGAATTATGTGTGAAAGATATCTCTGGAAGATTTAAATTTCCAACCTGATGAGAACTGGTTTTAACATACTGAAGCTGAACCCAGGGGAGGGTTACATTGCTATGCACCTAAAAATCAAGACCTATCCTGATGGCAAAGGTTCACTTGTGATGTAAACAGAAAGGTAGGAGGATGCAGAAACTTTCACATCATGAACGATGCCTAAAACATTTATTTTTTAATCATTTTTTTTAATGAATCTGCCTCAGGCCTAGGAATCTACAAAAGTTGAAACAAGCTGAAGATCTGATTAGGAAACACTAGCATTCCTTGGTTAAGCATCCCCTCGCAGACTGGTGCAAGCACAAATTAAGCAGAATGCATTCTTCTTTTCTGAGTTGAGGTTAGACTTAAGTATGTGTCTTTTCTAGTCTTCCATGATAAAAGAGGCATGGTAGACTAGATCAATAAAGACACTGATGCTATTATCATTCACAGAAAGATTAGTGGCAAAATGATCACCATGGAGATGGTCTGAGGTTGAATGTACACAACTTCTCTTTCCATGGTCAGGACCTCTTTTTTATAATCATGTTGAAAATCTGTTAACATTAGGAGCCATAGCATTGATTGTAGTATCTGCTTACATGCAGTGTCTACAACACTATGGAAACCCATTTATCATATTCTCAATATATTAGCACCAAATGTATTCCAGGCACAGTATTAGTCTCTGGAGCTACAGATATAAACAAGCGACTACCCTATCTTTAGGACTCTTGTTTCTATTTATTTTATCTTCATTAACAAATAGTGCATGCTATGTGCCAGGCACTAGTCTAAGTGCTTTATATATTTTAACTTATTTAATCATCAAAACAACCATATGTGATAGTTACATTATTATCCCCATTTTAGAGATGAGGTAATTGAGGCACAGATAAATTAATACACCCAAGGCCACACACCTGGTATATTGGCAGACCCAGTACTTAAACCCTGGCAAATCTCATTCCAGAGAACCTGCCATTAACCACTACTTATGAGTTAACTGAAGAAATAAACATGCAACTATTTTCAACATAATCACTCGTGACACCGAAGGCCCCAGAAACTCCAGAAGCCCTGGCATCTGCAATATTTCGTTCAATGACTGGGCAAAACTGTAAAAAAAGAAAAAAAACATTCCTAGTACATTTGCAAAGGAACAAAATATAAAAGAGACAGATTCTAAAAGCTACCAAAAAGCCAAAACACAGTGAAATTTAATGGGGATAAGTGTGAGACATTCTTAAATGTAATAAATCCCTTGTACAAGCCCCAGATGATTAAGATTTGACTCCAGGATATAGGGGCTCTTCCTTGATGAAAGGCTCCATTTAAAGCCAATCACACGGTGCAGTGGACAGACACTGTCCCTGATGGTCATGTAACTTGTGAGTAATGTACTTGCTTTCAGACACTTCTTAAGAGACTGGCAAACCAAGGTCAACTCAGGGAAGCAAATCTCTTGAGTCTAGGTCATATGGGGAACTGGGAACTTTAGCCACTAAAACAAAAGCAGTAGATTGAGGGGCATGAAAGTTTTCAAAGATTTAAAGGTCTATCATATGGTAAAGGGATGAGATTTCATTATATTCCTTCTCAAGATAAAATCAGACAAGAGAAAGATATTTCCAATACATCGATTTTTGCTTTCATACAAGGAACAAAGCTTTCTAAAAACAAAGTTTCCCAGTGGTAGCAGTCTTGGAGAGCATGAACCCTTCCCCTCCATCTCTCCAGGTGGCCCTGGCCAAACTGGCAGCCTTCACTCAGGCCTTGTCACGTTTATGTTACCTTCCTTGAATCTGCAACTCCTGAAAATCGCTCCATCTGCATCTGTTTGATCATCTGTCCATCTCCAGAACTCTGGGTTCAGTGGGAAGTTGGACCAATGCCCTCCAAACTTCCTTCCAAGCTAGGATTCCATGACTTCTTGATTCCATTATGGAGCCTTGAATTTCAAAAAATTTTAAAAGCAGATTATCTGTTTTACAGATGGAGGAATGTCAGAGTGCTGAGTAACCAGCCAGAATGAGAGGCAGACAATGACTCCCTCTCACACCTAGATTCCTGCTCACACTTGAATAACTGCTTCTACACAACCAACCATAACATCGTTACAGAGCAACTTAGTCCTAACCTTATTCTAGAAAATTGGTCTGCTCCCCAGTGGCCACTAGATCATTTAGCTGAGAGCTTACTATCATTTCTAAGTTAATTTGTGAGTTAATTGTAAATGTCAGGAAGCTCTGACATTGCAGAAAATGGTAAATTGTTGAGATAAACCAGGATCCGAAAAATCCTAAGTTGAATAAAGTTTGTTTTTTGACCAGTTTTTATCAGAAATATATGTTGACTTGTGAAGGGTCTGGAATGGCATCACATCGGAGTTGCCTCAGAAGATGGCTCTGCATTAAGTACACACAGGATGATGGGATAAAAAGTGCTTTCCAACTCCAAGACTTGCACAATACGCCACAATCACAACCTCTGTTGTCTTTTTATCTAAATGGCTATCCAACCAACAGAGCTTGAAAAAGAACAACTCAGTCTCTGCCTGTGCTTACTTCCAATTTGATGGTCTAAGATGGTATTCAGTGTGGTTACGCTTCTTTTGAGACAAGGTCTCAATCTGTTACCCAGGCGGGAGTGCAGTGGTGCGATCACCACTCATTACAGTCTTGACCTCCCCAGCTTAAGCTATCCTCCCACCTCAGCCTCTGAAGTAGCTGGGACTATAATTGTGAGCCACCACATCTGGCTAATTTTTTTTATTTCCTTTATGTAGAGACAGGGTCTCACTATATTGCCCAGGGTGATCTCCAACTCCTGGGCTCAAGTGATCCTCTCGCCTCTCCCTCCCAAAGTATTAGGTTTAGAGGTGTGAACCACCACTCCCAGTCCTCATTATTATTATTTTTTTTAACTTTGAATACATATGCATAGCTATAGCTACAGGTAAAATCATGACTTGTCTTTTCAATACTGCTGCATTGAGCAGTCCTGCTCTTCAGGAATAGATACCTCCTATTTCTGTTCCTTGTCACTTGGTTATTTTCCTCCTGGAAAGGTCAAGCCCTTAACATCAGGATTATGTTAAAAGAAAGACCAATATTTTCAAAAACTTCTGGAATTATCAGGGTTATGCAAAATGGAGACTGATCTTCCTTTATAGAGGGAGAAACCTGCATCTCCATCCCAAATGGTTCAAATCTCTATCAACTTCAACTTTGGAGTTTTGGCCAAATGTTCCAAATGTCTCCTTTTTGCCCGTAATATCGGTATTTGCCACAATCTTATGTCTGATCATTCTCAGCAGCACAGTTCTCCTGGTAATAACTTCACTTTCTACCATTTGTGACTGATTAATCCACAATGTATTGAAAATTAGAGTTAAATTGGAATGCTATGGTAATTAAGCACAAGATGGCAGGGAGCCTTTCTTTTCTGACTTCTTTTATAAATATCATTTTTGAGGAGTGGCAAGTTGAAAAGCTATATTCTGACACAGTCAATTAGACTCTTTCTGAGTTGACAAAACCCATGCCTTCATGGCAGGGGATCTATGTGCTGTGTTACCTAGAAGATGATATTCAGTTCCCCATCCATTAACATTTTAGGGAAGGTAACACAGGGCTTTTGCTACATGCCTTCCTCTATTCTTAGACACACAGGTCAAAAGAGAAGTCGATGTTAGGCTGAAATTCCTGTAAATTACAATCTCCAGTTTGTGGACCAGAGCCAAAGGGCTCTTGGCTACAAAGTGTAAACAGATCATTGTTGCCTCTTAATCTGGATAATTGGTCCCAAATGCTGTTGCCACTTTTCGGATCGATGGTTTTCATACTTTTTAAAGAATCTGGAACTTTTCTCCATTGGCAGGGAAAAGTTTGAAGTGTAATTCAGTCTTTTCATCAGCACTAAGACTCCTATAAACAGCTAAGTGATTTCATTTGGGGGCCTGCAGACAGGAGGCTTGGGGCCTACTTCGAGAGTTCCACTCCATTTTCCCATGTCCATCCGGCTCTCCTTAGCTCCCACATTCAAGCCAACCACTGTGTGTTTACTTAACATGCACAGCTTCTGAAAGAGCTGAGCAGACTCGGCCACCTCTTGAAGATGTCGGCCAGATTTCAGAAGCAGGGCTATGTCTGATTCCAGCATAATGTGCTCTTATCAAAACATTCCTTGAGGGTGATGCGCTGTAATGAATTTGGCCTAAAATCAGTTGTTTTGTGACATCATCTCCTGAACAAAATCCTGGGGACATCATGTGAGAGAAGACAGCGTGGTGTTCTGGGAAGAGACCAGGCTTGGGAAGGATTCCTAGGAATACCAACGGTCTGAGCCTGGGTCCCCCAAATCTTTGTTTCTCCATCTGTAAAACAGAGATAATAATATATACCTTGTAAACTTATTATGAGGATTAAATGAGATAGTAAATGTAAAGGTTATTACTTTTAGGGGGACATTCCACACATTATTATTATGTAAAGCATTTTAAACTATATTTTTTAAGCCTATCCTTCTGCTTCAACCTACACAAAGAAAGGAACAAAATTTTCTTTTCCTGTGAAATCTCTGGCTTGGACTTCAGCATTCCAAGAAAATATAACTTTTACTGTGGGTCTTGCAAGACAATGACAAAATCTAACAGTGTTCTCTTAATTTGTTTTTCTCTTAGACCTTCCTCTTTGCCTCTTTCCAACCACCCTAGTGACGTTCTTAGGCCATTGTTTTTCTTCTAAATACTTCTAGAACACTATTGAGTTCTCTATTAACTATTACTTGGCCAACGTTCTACTTGTCTAGTTCTTTTTATCTTCCCCTCTCACCCTGTCATTTTTGTATTTTTTTCTCTGAATTCCACTCAGTTTATCTCTATCTCTTCAGCAATGAGGCATCCTACGTAATGTAGTTTTCCAAGTGGAAGCTCAGCAAGGACTTACAGGAGATTTGGGAAACCAACTCCCTTCCTACTTCTGGGATAAGAAGATTAGACAAGAATGAGCTTGTCTACTTTGGCTTTTTCCATTAAATTTACTACTGCCCTCAGTCATTAAAAAATGGGAAAGCATGCCTCCCATTCACAGTCTGCAGCAATTTGTTTTCCAACAACATTGCGATAGCATTTTCTCTAGAGAGGAGGTATGGCATTGTACTTAAGTACAGAGATTCCAGAACCAGACATCTGGGGCTCACATCACTTTTACAAGCAGTATAACCTTGGACCAGTTGCGTAACATCCCTATGCCTAGTAGTCTTTCTCATTTTTACAAAATGGAAGTGATAGTATTTGCCTAGTACTATCTATGGTAAACCAAACTGAGTTAATATGCGTGAAATGCTTAAAACAGTGCCTGATTATCGTAAGCACCCAAGAAATGTGAGTTAATAATATTTCACCCTCATTCTGCTTTTTAGAAAACCCTATGTATACTTAACATCCAAATGCTGCTAATTTTCTCTTTCAGACAATCTTATGTGGTCATCTTTCCCTGTACATCATTGAAAATGTGCTTTATATACTGTTCTTCCCTAATTCAGAACATTATGAAATGAGATAAAATAGCAATTCCAAAAACATCTTCTAGTTTACTCCATGCAGCCCATCATCTATTTATCATCAGCTAAAGTGGGATGAAAGTTTTATTATGAACCCAAAATGCAACCGTAGTTTACCCCAAAGTTAGTAAGTCTGGGCTGGGTTTAAGAAAACCTGGTTTGAATTTTAGGTGAACCTCCTTTCTGCTCTCAAATGTCAAGAGAAGATTTACAGTTTCAGGTGGATACCAAATGAAATTTGGTAAGTTCATCTGTGTTTTACTTTGAGTTTGTCATTTGAATGAACTCAAATTTCATACAGCTTAATCCTCATATTTACAGTTTTTCTGCCATTTTCACCTCAGTTGATAAAAAAATTAAATAAAAATTGAGACATGCTGTTCAGTATGTGAGCAAATTGCAATATTACAGAATGCATATGCTCCTTTGTCTCAATGATAAATAATTATGGAGAAAGTGTCATATTATTGGTAAAATGTGCTTCAATGAGTCAAACCATTTTTGGAGAATATTCTTCTGTATCTACTATGACATTTACTTGCCATGAAATTCCAAACTGATCAGATAATAATTAGCAAAATTGTCTGTTTCCATCAACTTTTAAAAATCTGCATTTTGCAGATCAGTTTCATCCCTGGCTCAGTTAAACTGTGATTTTAAAATCAAATTTGTATGATTTAAGCTTTCTTCATTTTTTTCATTTCATCCCCCAGAAGTCAGAAGCCCAGACTTTAAGCTAGCTAATTTCCTAAAATTATATGCTAGAGGTTTGGGTAGATTTAAGGACAGATATTGTATGTCAAAATGATAGGTTCACAGTTCCTGATTGATGATCTTGTACATATAAATGATATATGCCCATTAGACACAGGGGTCTTCTGGGAGAAGGAGTTTAAGCAAAAGTGAGCTTAGAGAAGTTTCTAAATCCTAAATTTGCAGAGACATGGGCAACATGCTTCCAGTTTCTGTTTATTATAATGCAAAATAATCTTGCATAACTTACATATGGAGATTAGTATATCAATGAGCTCTGAAAACATTATTTTGCCTAAAACTGCCTGTTTCACTACAACAGTTAAGTAGAAGCTCTGTAGTTTCATTACACTAAATGCCTGCTTTTTAATTTAACTAAACAAAGTTATACTGGGATAAAGTTTTTTCCTTTAGAAACGTATACTATGTAAAATTCTCTTCAAACACCACTACTATCTTTTCGTAAGTTAACTATATTTTATACTATTTTAAAAATTAAAACCTGGAAACATAAAAGTCATTTTTTTCTTCGAATTTGTAGTCCCAAAACTACTGCTCATAAAAATAAACTTTACAACATCTTTGAGAATCCAAAAGAACTCCGGTCAAGATTTTTTTGGCTAGAAAAGAAAGCAGTTTTGATATTCAAAAATTTGGCTGTTCTTAGTCAATCCCCAAAAGGGAAAAATCAGCTAATCTTAGCAAGATGGTAAATTTAAGTGATTCTGTAATCTAACGTAGTCCTAAATCATGTTTTAAAATATGATCAAACAGTAGAGACTGGGAAAAGACAGAAACTTTAAAAATAACTCAAAATAGAAAAGTCGAACATTTCTTTAAGAGGCTTTTCTGTTTCTAAATTAAAGCACGAATAGCATCTGAAAAATAGCAGCAAAGTTTGTGCTGGCATATTCCACTTAATAGCAACAAAAAATTTCACTTAACCTGTTCTACTACTGGATCATACAAAACAGTATGAAACATCAGATTTTTGTTGGTCAGATATTCTGGGTGTCATCCTAGAGAACAAGCCAGCTATGGACTCAGCCATACACAGGCACTAACATTCATGGAACATATGACTCTGCACACACACACACACACACACACACACACACACATACACGAAACCTGACCAGGCTCTGCTCTGGATCCTTGATAACTCTGGCATATTGTAAGCCCTGGAAAGAATTTCAATCTACATGGTTTGAAAATAGGGGCCTTTTAAATATGCTGCATACAATTTGTGATGGTCATCTCTAAAATGCGGCTCCATTATCCTTTTCCATTTTGAATGAATGAGGCTAATTAATTTCAGGCCATACTTGATGAGGTCAGCACCATACGAGGGGTGCGTGCTAGACATTGCTAATCTCTTTCAGCTGAGAGTGATGAATTAAAGATGAAGCATGCCTTTGCAGGCCTAATTTAGAATGTATATCAAAAAACCTACAGCAAATAATACTATACCCTACAACAAAGGAAAACTTGTTCTCTCAGGCTCCCTGAGTTGTGTTGATTTTAAAGACATTTTCAGTCGTCTTTGGAATTCCAGCTGTGGATGGGTGAACCATATCAAGAAAATCAAGCCATCTCTCACACATGGCCATGTGGACAAGAAGTGGGATTAAAGGAAAGAAAGAAAACAAAAACAAAATACAACGATCTGGGTTTGATCCCTTGTGTATTAAAATTCCACCTACACATTAGGCCATTTTTTTCAGAGCTACCAGGCTAACAAAGATCCCAAATTAGCAATACCTGTATTCAAGCAATGACCACCCAGCTCTGCTGGGACATTTCACAGCAATGTGCTAAATGAGGCAGCCTTGTTTTTAAAGCAGATATCCTAATGAGGCTTATTAGGTTTTTCCATGTCTCTATTTTGAAAGCCAATAGAGATTGACCAGGTAGATAATGTGATACCTTTTATTATGCCAAGAAAGAAATTGTAATACAGATGCCTCGAGGCCAAAATGTTCTTATGAAAGTTAATGCTAAGCCAGCTTCTGAGTTGGGAAAAGGGAGGTACTTGCTGATCTGAACTCTAAAGAGAAGAACGAATTAGTCATAATTTCTCAAAGATGACTATTACCTATTACAAGTCCCTAAGGGTGGCAAGGAAGGTGGTTTTGCCCAGAGACTGGGGAACATAGCTTGCAAAAAAATGTTTTCAGCCTATCTAGCAAAAAAAAAAAACCCTGACAGATTATTCTAATGCATTAGAATTTCCAACTAACTGGTGGTACAACGGCTCCTGACTTTGTATCCCAGTAGCCCTCATTAGAACAAAGCTGCTTCGAATTAGGTCCAATCTGCATGCTGAATCAATCTTTCATCCCTTTGATTGCTTCTGAAAATATTTATATTTCTTAATAATGCACATTTTGTCTTGCAACTTCTGATTAAACCCAGACGGGGGTTCCAAAACAGGCAATGGATATGAAAGGGTGATTTGGGACAGGAAAAGAAAAATTAAAAATACAGGTTTTTCCCATTGGGGAACCATTAGAGAATATAAATCTAACAATTTGGGTGATGGAGGCATCAGAGGACCATTGTGATAAATACAGATTGGAGTACTATTGTGACTTAATGGAGATGACAGAATATTCTTATTACTGTGTGATTCTTCATTGCAGCTTCCACTATTTAGCTGGTGAATTTAATAGGTTTTATGAAAAACTACTGTGAGAGAGACCAAGAAAAATTTTATATTACAGCCAATAATAACCCAATAAAAGTATCACATCATAAAATAGAGAAATGGTTATGATAGGGACATGATCAGATAATCTAAAGTGTCTTTTTTTGTTGAGCAAGGAGCATAGCGTAAGGAAGATGCTTTCATAGGGTGAGGATTCCTGGTTTGGGGGCCAAAAGAAAGCGGTCCAGTTTCAACTGCATCACCAACCAGGTCAATGACCCTAAGTAAGTCCTCTAACCTTTACAGACCTCAGTTTTCTTTCTTTCTTTCTCTTACTTGGAAAATAATGGAGGTAAGGATTTTCTTGCAAGTTTTAAATTCTATGGTTTTCTAAAGAACCACCGTTGTTTTAAGTATTCAGTACTCTCTGGAGGCAAGAAAAAGAAAAAGGAGACTTCCTCTAACGCTGAGTGTCCTCAAGACAGTCTCCAAGAAGCAGGAGCCATGCCCTCACACAGTGCACTGTGTCACGCGCCCCTACTCACCTCTGCAGAGATGGCTGTTGCTTCTCTGTTCCTCTTTTTTCCTCTTGGGAACCGTAAGTGAAAGAAGTACACAAGTGCAATGTCCGTAGATCCATTTGACCCAAGCAACTCATTTTAGAGATGAGGAAAGTAAAGGCCATAAAGGTTGAGGTCACCTACTTAGTTAACTAGTCACCTACTTATTTAAGCTGAGGTCTCCCTATTTCCAAACCAGTGCCTATTCTGCCATGGCACACTGCTGCAGAGTCTAAGGAATTTTATATTCTGAAAAGAAGTGGGGTTTCTTGTGAGCATTCAATACAATTTAAGACTTCTTGTAATTGGAAACAGGAACATAGGATAGGGCAGTAGCTTTGAATTCTGACTTCCTGGATTTGAATAATATGCCTCCACCTTACTAACAATGTGAATTTCAGGCAGGTCTTTAAACTCTGTAAGTCTCATTCTGTTTGGTTTTCATTTTTTTCTCTTGGATAATAGAAATAATAGCAGTATTTACTACAGAGAGGTGTATAGAGATTAAATAAAGTTACATAAATAAATGGTGACCATAGTTCTGGTATATAGTAAATGTTAGCTGTTATTAGTATCATCATAATTTTTTTTTTTTTTTTTTTTTTTTTGAGACGGAGTCTCACTCTGTCACCCAGGCTGGAGTGCAGTGGTGCGATCCTGGCTCATGGCAAGCTTCACCTCCCAGATTCACGCCATTCTCCTGCCTCAGCCTCCCGAGTGGTTGGGACTACAGGTGTCCGCCACCATACCCGGCTAATTTTTTGTATTTTTAGTGAAGGCAGGGTTTCACCATGTTAGCCAGGATGGTCTCGATCTCCTGACCTCATGATCTGCCCACCTTGGCCTTCCAAAGTGCTGGGATTACCGGTGTGAGCCACCTAGCCCAGCCATCTTCTGCTTTATTTACATAATGATAAGTGAAAAAATCCTGAAAGGAACCCAGGAGAAATAGGTTAAATAGGTTCAAAGTCCGTCTGTGCTCCTATTGGCTCCAAGACCTCAGTTTACTCATCAGCAAAATGGGAATTCAAAATCTCTTCTTGTACAGGACTTTAGTAAAAATCAAATGAATCATGCATATGACCACATTTTTTAAACAGGTAGAGCCCTATAACAATACAAGTGTTGATGGTTTTATCAAAATGCAATTATCCCTAGGTTGGAAAGCCTCTGGATGCTCAGAGTTGGTTAATAAATAATAAAATGAGATAATGCCCCTGCTTTGCTTCTCAAATAAATCAACTTAAAAAATAGATATCTAAAATACCATTAAATCATAAAATAAATGCATGTCCCCAAGTATCACTGCCATCTATTGAATTCAATTCTACTGTTCTCTACTTAAACTTGCAGTTCTCTTAGAATTAGATCTTACCAGAGCACCAGAGGACTATTAGGTCACAGGGTTTACAACAGTAAACTCACTCTCTTCTTTGCCTTCCAAGTAAGGGAGAGAAAGACCTAAAAGTTAAAACACACACACACACACACACACACAAACATTTTATGAAATGTTAAATGATGACCTCCAAGAAGCCTTCATACCTCTCGAAAATATTGCCAACCTTTGCTATTGACCAGCTGCTTATTGTGTATAAACTTAAAAATATATTCATTATTGAGATATAATTTTGTTTAAGCCAAAGAAGCATCAGGGGATGGGGAATTGTTTTGTACGTGGGATTAGTAAAGAGTTGGGGCCTAAAAGTGTATGTCTATTTTAAAAAGAAATTTTCTGATTGCAGATAACTTCTCAATTTGATTTAGTGTCGAACGATAGTGATGGGGTTGATAAGTGAGCATTCATCGGTAATTCATCTTGTGCTGGTAGAAATTTACAGCAAAGCAGTGCTTTCCCAACAGTGACAAGCCCTATTAATCTTCTTCAGACACATTTCAATAGGTGTTCCCATCTGTGGCCAACATCTAAACACTCTGGCAACACTGGCGACTTGAAGACACCTTCATTTCAAGTTACACTAGTGAAAATGTGATACTAGATTGTACTCTATTTTTTAACCTAATTCTCTCTCTTCATTCAATTAGCCTTTCTTGCCTGGATTTTTCTGCTCATGTGTAACGTCATTTTCCAGGGAGAGCACTCAAAGATTTGGTTTCTTAGAGATGCACAATCTCCCCCAAGGTTAGCAACCAACAACTTTTTTTACAAATTAAAATTGCATAGATTCCAGTACTGACAGTCGTTGGCCTCTGATCATGCATGTCCTTAGAAAGTAGAACCTGTTCAAATAAAGCCCGCCTGTGCATCGAGAAGGCTGAGGAAAAGGGGAAGGCTCTAGAATCCATTTGTGTTCATATTCAAAATGCACTTTATTATTCTGAACTATGATGTAAATCTCAGTGTGAGGGAATGCTGGGAAAAGGAGAGAAAATTTGAAGAGGGTGGTGAAAAAGAAGCCCATAATTCAAAATATGTTTGCCTAATATATTCGGTCCATAGGATGAAATCTCTCTCCTGTCCTTTTGCATCATTGGAGGACCTCCTGTTAGAGCAGGAAATAAAATAATCACTTTAGTAATAGATTATTTCACTTAAATTGCCTTTATTCTACTAGCAACATGCTCTGGCTGTCTGCAAGTTCAGACTAGGTGAAAAATGGGGAGGGGTTGTTTGATTTTGGATTGCACCTAAGTGCTTTTTTTGTGCCATTTTCAACCTCATAATGGGTTTGGTCTTGCAAAAAAATTGGATTTGAACCGCATTTTTCCTGTGCACTTTAGAAATCTTTCAAAAGAGAAAATTCTCTGACACATTCTTATTTAGGAAAGGTTAGATACATCTGCATAATGGATGGACTTTTTTTTAACTTCACTGAACTTTTTTGTCATATGTGATCTGAATATGTGTGTGTGTATGTGTGTGTGTGTATACACACACACACATATGTTGGGGAGAGTATGTACACATGCACATGTGCCCCTATGTGTTACTGGTTTATATGTGAATATACTTACATATAATAATATCAGCATTCTCAAAAAATGTCTCCCTCCTTCACACAAACTATTTTTCACAATGATCATTTGAGTTTGTTGTAGAGCTCAGTAACCTTATTGTAGGTGGCAAGTTTAAATGTACCATATTAATAACTTGTTATCCAAGACAAATTAAGTTCTTATGTGTCAAAAGCACTCGGCACTGGATTATCTACAAGACAAGTATTTATTGAATAAATGTTGAGTCCAATTTCATTTTAATGTGACTGACTGTATGTTTCAGCCTCTTAGGCAGAGATAAAAAACACTCAGACCTTTAACTGTGTTGCAACATTACACCTAACTTGTCTAATTCTATTATTGTGTCTTAACTTAGAATATGGAAAGAAGGCTTTTTTTTTTTTTTTTTTTTTTTTTTTTTTGGTGGTTGTTGTTCTGAAGAGCAAAGAGAAAGATAGAAAAACGGCTGGCATTCAGCCTAAAGAGAAATCATTGAAACAAATTAATCCTATGCTGTTTAAATTGACATGGTAATCCATCATCAGAGAAGGCAAACTCTGAAAGCAATCTAGAATCTGCCCTGCTCTTTCACTGGCCCTGGAGGCACAAAGACAGATAGTAAAGGAAGGAGGGGGGAAATCATAAAAGTTAGGAATGCCTGAGAAAATAATAAAATTGGTGGTATCAGCTCTCACTGTCCTGCCTCTGCAAACCTCCTTTGGAAAGGAGAGGTTAACTCTCAACAGTTGCTTTCCCAACTTTACCCCTAAGTGGTAGGTCTCTGGAGCTGAGCTCTAAAAGTCTGCCTCCTTCTCTAGGCTGCCAGGCTGCTCACCTCATTCTAACCATTGCCTGCCGCGTTTAAAAAGTTGACCAGCCAGGAGCTTGGCAGGACCCACAGAAACAGTTCAGTTTGCACAGAAACTTTCCCAACATGGTAAGGGGCTTCATTTATGGGGTTTAGGATTTGGGTGTCTTTTTATTTTGTTTTGTTGTTGTTTGGGGTCTTTTGGTGGGAGAGAGAGTGAGAGGGAGACTTTTTCTTCATTTTCTTCTTCCTATCTTATTTTGTACTTGATGAAAAAGCATGTTATTGTAGTTTTTAAAAGAAAACTTTTGTAATATCCCTAAAAACTTAGGCAAGACATCATGCCCTGTCACTTGTCTGTCTTTTATTTTGGAGGCTTATTTTTCAAATCTGTCTACAATTAAAAAATCCTGCAATGTTAAAATTTGCTTTTAAATTCAAAAAGTATATGAAACTGTAAAAGTGAAGTGTCCCATCTTAGTAGATAGTTAAGATTTTTAAAATAAAAGAAATTAAAACTTATTAAGAGCTCCATTGTTCAAACACACTGAATCCTAAGAATTGTTTTTTCTCTTGGGCTTAGTTTATGTGATGTTTATGTGTTTTGTTTTTTAGGGGAGGAGACATTTTACAGAACATACCTTTCTCATTACTGCCTGGACATACCAACTTGAACACAAAAGTGAATATTATGTTTTTCAATTTAACAATGCATTCGACTTTAAGGCGAGACAATTTGAAAATATTTTTAACTTCAAAAATTCACTCTGTTAAAAATAGACAGTATGTGAAGACAAAAACCCAAATACCTTTGTACCAAAAGCAAAAGGCAGAAGGATGTGAATGTAAACCCTACCCAACAGCTGCCCTATTTTAATTTATCTAGGATAGTGTTTCTTCTAGTTTATTTAAAAAAACTTAGTGTGTTACTGAAACTTCAGAATAAACATCGCACCTCTTTTCTATAATTAGAATTTTTATTCACTGATTTTAAAAAGGGAGTGAATAATTCTTGTATACTGACTAATGCTTTTTAAAATACATACTCATAAAAGACAAATTAAAGGTATTTCCAGGGTAAATGGGAAAGGAGGGTTAAAGACTCATATTAAATATTCATTCATCCACAGCCATGCCAGTTGCAATTTTAAGAGTTGTTAGGAAAGAAGAACAGGTTTAGTTGTTTGTTTTTAATAGAACCTGGGGGGTTGAAGTAGTAGCTCTTCAATAACTGAACATTCCAACTGCACTTCCTGAAAAAGATTTGATACTTTTGAATTTGTTTTCAATTTATATACAATGTAGACTTTAGCAAAATATTATCTAATTTTAAAAGCCATTAAATTAACCAAAATCACATGGAAGAAAAATAAATTAGTAAATAAACATCAGTCTTTATCACTCAGAGGAGGCTAAGAAGAAAAGTACCTTTAAAATCCCCACTACTTAAATATCACAATACTACCATTTTTTTAATTACTTGGTAATGTGGCAACAAAGTATATGCAAAGACATTGCAACATATCTTTAGAAGTAAATAAGTTATTAACATACATTATACAAAGAAATGGGCTTCCCCAATTTTGCTAACTTCTCCCTGATGTGATGTGACGTGGTCCTGCCAAGAAATAACCAATGTGACATTTTTCACTGAATTCAATATTCCCTTCCTTTAAGGTTCTCAGTTTTGCTTTAAACTATTTAAAGCGACTTCCTCTCAATCAATTTACCTCAGTCAAGTACATAGAAATCTCCTAGACAAGGTTGATTAATTTATTATGAATTATAATAGATGGATAGGAAAAATATCTTTATCTACCTTGTATTCAAACTAAAAAGAAAAGTATAAATTTTATTTAAACAATACACTTTGTAAACTCTCAAGCTAATACTTCCTATGGTCAAGAAGCTGAATATGATGTTAAACAGCCTTCTCTTAATTTTACACAGAAGTTCTTTATTTATTTTTAACATTCACCTTCAACTTTTCCAGAAATCAGCCTTTTAAGAGGAGAAATGAGGTTGTAACTAGCTTGTGCATGTTTCCCTATTATGACACTGTGTCTGTCTCTGTCCACCTACTTCTTTGTATTGAAACTGTCCCCCCCCAAAAAAACCTTATAAAAACCAATAGAATGGAAATCACTCCTTAAACTATTTTTCTCCAACTACAATTCACCTTGAGTTTGTGTTTTAAGAAAATTTAATTAAATCCCTTTTGTTGTTCTGCTTGTATTTTCTTTAAGTACTACTGATGCAGCTAATTAACCATATTAATTTATCTGGGTATTTGCCTTACTAACACCTTCACATTTAAATGACTGGCACTTGATACCATTTGATTAATGCTTTTTCTTGACATACCAAAAATTAACTGCCATTTAGAAGATTTCATTACCAGGCTCTTGAGAAAGAGAAAAATGTAGAACCAGACAATAATTCCTCACTCTGTCCACTGCTAAGTATGAACTGATGTCCACATGGCTTTAGATGCCTTTGGAACTTTCTCAGCAGGAGTTGCCTTACAATATAATATTGGTATTAAAGGCATGTATAGTCACATCACACTTGATTAAACGGGCAGAGAGCCCCCTTATGCCATCATCTCTAGCTATAGCCTATTCTCCTTTAATTCTTCAATCCATTGAAAAGTAAAATAGACCGAGTAGCATATCCCTAAATTTTTAAATATTTAGGCAAAAGATGCTCACCTTTTATTTAAATGCCCTGCCAAAGCTACCAAACTGCAAAATTGATGGTTTTACTTTGAAGTGTCTTTCTGTGATTTTGCAAGCCACAAAAGCTCTACCATAGCTAAGTTGCTTCAGCTTGTATTTCAACAATGGTGATTCTAAGGAGCTCATTCAAAACTCTTTTTTGCACTGCCTTCTGCCTTTTTGCCAGTACACATGAGTGACAGCCTCTATCTAGTGCTTGAGTATATGAACCTTTAATCCATCAAGGAACTTCTAACACCATAAGAATATACACACCCACGTGCATACACCTTCATGCATGTAACTATCATACAACTACCCATTAGAATGTCACCAGGTTTGAAACCAGCAGAATATATTTTTCTAATCTCATCCAGATTCTATGGCTGTAATTTGGCTACTGACAAGATTCTAAAATTAGCTTTTATTTAAATGAAATAAACCTTTTTTTTTTTTTTTTTTTTTTTTTTTTTTTTTTTTTTTTTTTTAGTTTTTAAAACTCCGTGCACAGCAATCTACTGTTGTATACATGGTCAGAAATATTTTTTAAATGGCCTAGGCGGTCAGTTAAATACAAGAAAATATTTCACTATATTATATTTTCTTATTCCCTAGAGTCCATCTCCATGGAGTGTGCTGCGGGTGATGGATGAGACTGTTGTCTCTCTGAATGGAAACCTGCTTTCATAGGAAGGGTGGAGGTGGGAGAGGACCAGTGAAGGGCAGAGCTCTAAAATTCTGGCAACTACAGTGAATATACCCTTTCCTCCTTTCTTCCTTCTTCCTTTACTCCCTCCCTCCCTCGCTTCCTTTTTGCTACGTCTCCTTTTGGTAGATTAGTGTAGTTAACCTTCGTTCCGGCCAAGACCAAGAAGGGTTAATGGAGACCCGGCTCCTGACACCCTCCAGGTCAGCTTGGCTTGCGAACTTCCAGCGCAGGAATTAGAGGATTACCGAGGAAGGAATGCGAGGTACCCGATAGCCTCACACCTGAACACGGTCGCTTCAATCCACTGGGATTCATTTAAAAAAATAAATAAATTCTCTTCTGGAAAATGGTTAATTGGATCTGCAGCTATATTTCCTGTTGCACCGAAGAGCCAAGCGGGCAGCCTGGATTGGATCCCTCAAGCTGCCAAGAAAATCGAGTAATTGGAGGGTGGTGTGGGGGTGAACCTTTCTAAATAAATAAACAAACGTAGGTCGCTATCAGTTGCTTTAGGGAGCGCAGATATTTAGGAAAAGGCCAGGAGCGGGAAAAGGAAGAAGAAACGAAAAAGATTCTCCCCTTTTCTTACCTTTCGCCCCTCCTCTCCCCTCCCGAAATTTGCGCCTACTAGATTATTTGCAGCTGTTTCGAACCTCAAGGTTTGTTCACAGTAGCGAGCGAGACTTGTGCTTGGAGAAGTGAAAAGCCATTTTCGCGCCAGGACTTCGCTGCTTGAGTTTGGGGGTTTTGCTCTCCCTCCCAGCAGACTCCCCTCAAAGCCTTGCTAACTTCAACAAGCCCTGCCAGCCTTTACTCCTTGGCCACTTGGGTTCGCAGTACCCAGCCAAGGGCCCCGATGGGTTTCTATCGCTGGGGATGGCCTGATACCCCCAAAGCTGAGTTCCCGCCTAGCAGAGGACGCAGACGTCCTGGAGCTTCCTCGGGGTCTGTCACCCTGCCCCCTGCCTTCCTCCTCGGCCTCAGATGTCGTCCCACCTGCGAGCAGAGAACCTGGAATTCACTATCCCGGCAGTCCCCAGCGGGTTCTGCCACCCGGCGGCCGCCCCTGACACCAAGTGGGTGGGAGGAAAAGGCAGCTGGCGGGGATGGGCCATTGAGATCTCTTGAAAAATATTAAAAGACAGGATGGGGTAGAGATTTCTCCGGGAGAAAGTTCGAGGGTGCATCGGGTCGCGGCTGGGAGGAGTACCCGAAATGCCAGAAGGAGAAATGCAACCCATTTAGGCCACACCTTTAATCCCCGAGGCTGTCTGGAGTGACTGCGTGTGGGGGACTTCCCGGTGTTCCCACACCACGCCTGTAATCCACTCCCGCGGCCCCCTGGCCACTGCCACTCGCGGCGAGAAGCCAGTGGCTCCCAAACCCTCGGCCCCGCGGCGGCCCGCACAGCCTTCACCCGGCGCCGGCACCACGAAGCCTGGCCGCAGCGGACTCCCTGCAGCTCGCTGCGCCCTCGCGTCTCCCGTCGAGTAGGGAGGGACGGAGGCCTGAGCCGGGGAGCTCCCTGGCGGTGGTCGGGCCGCCCCCCTTGAGGTCTGCTCCCCCCCTCAGCCTCGCCAAATCCCTGAAAGCCCAGTCCCCCTTCGTCACCCCGGGGGCTTCTAATCACTCGGTATCGATTTCCCTAACTCTTTTCATCCTGTTGAAGACACATCTTAAAACACTCCAGCCCGGAGTGTGCTCTGGGCTTTATCCACACTAATAAAATGATTTACCCTTCTCTCCGCGCTCTCCTCACAGAGGAAAATCGTTCGAGCCCCGGCTATTTGTGTGTGATCAGTAAATATTTAGTGCGGTGACATCCTCAGCTAGGCTTCGGATCGATTCGGGGCCCACCGGGAGGTGCGCACGGTCCGGGCGGGGCCGCGCCGAGCTCGCCGAGGGGGCTCCTCCCGCCCTCGCCACCGGCCGCTGATTTACTGCCCCTGCAACCAGCTGAGGGGGGCGAAAGCGCGCCTGGAAAATTGGCTTTTCAACCTTTTACTTTTGACATTCAGCCACTTCCCCAGGCTCTAATTCTCGCCCCTTCTCCTCCCTCCCGCCCTACTAAGGGGTGCCCTGTGCGCCCTGCGAGCCCTGCCAGCGGCAACGCGCGGCGCTGGCGCCCCCCGGTCCTGGGACCACCTATCACAGCCCTGAGCCGCGACGCGGGGAGGCCCCGGCCCCTGCTATGGGGGTCGCCTCCTTAGAGGAGAGATGCTCTCCGCCCGCCCACACCTCTGAGGGAGGAGAGGGGGGTGGAGAAGCCCAGAGCTGCATCAGCTGGACGACAAGCCGCTCTCCCTGCTACCCTTTCTCCGACCCCTCGGCCTTACCCCTACTCTAGAGACTGATCCTCGACGTCCATCGGGCCGGATGGCGTCGGGTGGGAACATTACTTTCCTCCCAGAAAAACTCCCCTTTCCTAAGACGAGAAAAAACTCCTAGCTTGGAGGTGTTAGGTGGAGGCCTCCTGCCCTGATATTGGCTGTGAGAGGGCTGCGACCGTGACACTGTCGGTGTCCCTTGGCCCTCCTGGCCTTCCCCGGGCGCAGACGATTTCATTAGTGCAGGGCCACACCCTGGACCTGGGACATCCGGCAGTAGGCTCGACCTGGAGTAGGGCACCGCAGAGTCCCGCCGCGTCCTGTGGGACCCGCTACCTAGGTCTGCTACGTTGCCCGAGTAAGATGTGAGGAATCCCGATCCTCGGACTCCACTACTTTTGGGCCGGGGCTTCGGGCCTGAAAGTCTCCCGCAATGTCGCCCACCTGTTAGCGAGCTTGTTCCCTTCTCACCTGGGGCCCGGGCCTTTGCAATTCCCCTGGGGCCCAAGGAGGAAGGGGCATGACCTTGCTGAGTCTAGGCACCTCTCCAAAATGCTAGCGCCCTCTCCTTTGTCCTACACATGATTTTCTAAACAACCTTATCTGCAGACTATATCTTTATACTAATGCATACTTAATTGGTCCGTCTTGACGGTCCATATAAAACAATTTAATTAGGGTGCTTTCTTGCTTTGGAGAGCACAGGAAAAAAAAAAAAAAAAAAAAAAAAAACCCTGCCCAGTGCTTATTGTATTTAGCACCAATACAGGCAGAAAATGTAGCACAAGTTTTTGGTTGAAAGAGCACCTCTGTGCCCATTGAAGGGCGTTGATCCGAAAAGACAGAAAGGACAAGTAAAATCGATTTGAAGCGACCCTCTCTGTCCCTTTCACACCATTCAGAAACTCCATTCCTTCTAAGACAAAGACCAGCGCCTTGGGAATTCTCAGGGAAAAAGAGGACTCTAGTCCCACAAGCCTAGGGCACTTTTTAAAAAAATCCTCAATATTTCACTGAAAACCCACACTTGATGCTGTGCCCCCCAAGTGTGGGTTCCACAGATGTCCCCTCCAAAGTGCCAAGTTGCAAGGCTGACAAACCCCTTCTCCCCTGCCTGTTTGGCCTTGTGGCCAGGCCAGGACAGCCTTTTAGGGTTAATGTAGCCCTCACCTTTGACCTCCGAGATCGGAGTGGCTGCCAGCACTACAACTCTAGCCAAAGTTAAAAGAAAACCACAACAAAAAATGTTTTCTGCTTCCAAACCCAGGGAAACCAGTTCTGGTTCAGCCGCCTGAGCCACCTTACCCAATAGCAACCTCCATCCCTAACTTTTTTTTTCCTTCTTTTGCAAAGAACTGCCTGAGCCATCTCTGAAGGAGGGAATTTAAGTTGTCAGGGCTCCATGGCTGAGTTGTGGGTGGGGTGACCTTCTTGGTCCAACTGGTCCTCCATTAGGAACCCCCGAATGCCAGGTTATCCCACTGGTGCCCGAGGTGGGGAAGGCAGTCATCGATCAGAACTGGCAGGAAAGGGAGAAGGGAGAGGAGTGAGATGGGCAGGGAGGGGAGGGAAAAGGCCAGGCTGTGATCACCTTCACCTGCCCTGAGCTCGGCCTTCCTGTTCAACTATTCCTCGACCTTCTGCTGGGGATGAAGGGGGCGGGGGCGAAAGGGAGGGGGCACCCCCCAGTTACACAAGTGGCCTCCTTCTACTAAGAGAATGAGTTCACCTCCTCCCCAGAGGAGCCTCACCATCCATCCACTCAGTATAACTGATGAGACAAACCGCAAGGAAAAACTTCTGTAGCCCATATTTATGGTATTAATGAATAGTTAAAAAAGATTTACACTTCTTATGATCAATATTCTGAGTTATTTTGCTCAAAGTATATAATTACAGTGTCTTCAGAGTTTTCATCATTGTTTGAGGTGGCAAAACCATTTGTAATTTTCATTAGCCAGTAAACATGTAATTAACATTCAGCACTGTGTTTAACTTAATTCCTGTTTAAGACAAGGACAAGAAGCAGCCGAAGAGCGTTAGTTCCATTTGTCAAGTCTGACATACATCTTACCATAACAGTTTCCTAAAATAAAAGATCCGTGTTTCCCCATTATTCTTCTCTTAAAACAAAACAAAACAGAAATCCATTAGTTAAAACTGTATTAAACTGTGAGAGGCAGCATAGTTTATATTCAATTTTCACTAGTTACCGTATTCCTGCTTCCTTTATTCGTTTTGGGGAGTAGAGAAAGGGAGGGGGTGAATCAAGCATTCATTATCTGAAGGCATGGAATGGGGAACCCCTCCCCCCAAAAGAAATAGATTTCCTTCTCAGGAAAGTTCTAGAATGAGGACCGGAAAGGGGGGAGGCAGAAATCCACAGGGGAGAGGGGGAAAAAAATCACTTGGGGAGACTTGAGTTAAAAGTAGAAAATGAGGATTCCAACGGATTCCTAGGAAAAATGTTGCCCTCCTGTCTCAAGTTCTATCTTTGATCCAGGATGAGGGAAGCCTGTCTGCCAGTCTGCGAGGCTGATGCTTTTTCCCCCTCCTCTTCCACCTCTGTTTTTTCCCAACTTGCTTTAGGATTAGCCTCCATCCCTCTCGACCCCAAACAGTGGAATTTGGCTGTGCCTTGGGTCGTCTTGCTTTGCAATATCGCCTATAGTTGTTGGCGATTTTCTGCTGAGGCTGAGCCGTTTGCTCCAGCCTCCGACTAAACTCATTAAGTTGGGAGATTTTTTTCAATTGGACGGGTGTTTTTAAAGTCTCGTCTTTCCAGCCCCAAACAAGGTGTAACAACGCACTCTTCCTTCTAAGGAATGAGATGAGAGACAAGGATCACTCCAGACATCTCCTACCTACGGTTTGGGGTTTTTTTTCTTAAAGGCGAGGCTTGCATTCCTCAGCAGCTATGTACAAAGCTCCCTGAAACCTTGTCTCTCTAAAGTTAGTGTGCAGGGTTTTCCAAGGCTGAGAGAGCCTAATACATGGGGAAGCACTTCCTTGAGGTGGAAGATCTCTCCCTTCACCTTTCCTCTTTTTCCCTGCAGGCTAGTGCCTACTTTTTATCAGTTTGCACAATCGCTTAGATAAACACCGAGGAGGAGATTCTCTTTAATTATCAAAGACACATCTTTTCAGGGGGCCAACAAAGCATTTATTTCACCCGCCAAACTAAAGGAGAGTTATTCCAGTTTAGGAGGAAGATGCAAGCGGTTTGGGATCTTGAACAAGGCAAATATGGTTTTGGTATGTTTACTTACAGTATTTTTTTCTCTCTCTTTCCTTTCTCACTTTTCTCCTTGTGCTATGTGGGGTTGGGGATGACTTGGGGTTTTTAAAAATATCGGTTTGCTAACGTGTATGAAATGCCGAGGACTGTGGTTTAAGGGGTTCGGGGAAGGGGGGAACAGAGTCAATTCAATGCATTGCCATATTTTATTACATGTGTGTGGTAGGAGAGATGGTGGGGGGAGAGGGGGAAAATACAATTGCAAAGCTGCCAAAATATGATTAAACCGAAGCGTTAAGACTGCGGAGCCTCCTATCTCCTTGTCCTGTCTCCTCAAACTCATTTCCTTCCATAGAACAAACTAAAAACCAGTCCTATAAGCGTGGTTTTCCAAGCAGCAGATGACTCGGTTTTCTAGCAAAGGAGCTGCCAGGCTCGCACTAAGTATAAGAATTTACTGTTCGCTTTGCCTCTGCGCTTCATTTTGCAACCTTGTGCAACTGACAGTCAGGCAGGCAGGGAGGGAGAAAAGCCTAGCCCGGCGCCCTCGGCCACGGTTCGGGTAGGCGAGCGCTCGGTTAAGCAAGGAGGAGAATCGCGACGAGAAGGGTACTCACCATCGGGCGGGGTGGTGGAGCTGGCGTGCGGGTTTCAGGCAAACGTTTACCTTTTTGCTGTCTATTGCAACCGCGCCGGGCTGACTTAAGAAGCAATTCTGTGCTCTGTCCAGAACATTCAAGGAGCGGTTCCTCATTTTTAAAAAGCCAGCGAGAGAGACGACAGAGACAGAGAGAAAGAAAAAGAGAGGAGGGGGTGAGGGGGACGCACATAAACCCAGTTCAAAAAAAAAAAAAAAAAAAAAAAAAAAAAAAATTCACCTCTTCGCCAGTGGCTCGGGAAACGCAGAGGTGGCGAGATCCGAGTACGGTCCAACCAAGCCAGAGCCAATTAATTTTAAATCCTGAAGAATTATTCAGATTAAAATGTACAGAAGTTTCATTCTCCTATGCCTACGTGAGTCCAAAGTCGTTTCCCTTTAAGAGCTCCTTTTCTTTTAAAGTTGAATTTTAGGCAGCCAGGACTCTTACACTAGGGGGCAGACAGATACTGTACTTGCTCCAATCTTAAGCAATTTTTTCCCTCCCAGCATATGCTCTGATTTAGCACTGTAAATTTTTCAGAGGACCCAACTCTGACAGCCCCTGGTGATTTTCAAAGTACCACAAGCCAGTGGTTAAAAATTGCATTGACTTGGAAGTTCAGAGGGACACAATGGAAGCCCCTTTCCCTATTCATGGAGCTCCAGTGTGGTGGAAGAGAAAAACACACACGGACTAGATTGAGGGAAAGGAGGAATTCAATGAATCCTGGAGGACGGAACTGGTTTCTACTGAGTTCAGAGTTAAACTCGGCATTTGCTGGGCTCTGTATTCATATTGTGATTTAATCTGTAAAGAAATACAGCCCATCAGGCCGCTTTCTGCAAGAAAATTATATTGCTGGGTATTGAGTTTCTTTCTTTTCTTTTTTAGATTAGGGCAAATGTTGTCCCACCTTTCTCTAGGCAAATTAAAGCTTGCCATTCTTCTCATTAAAATAAATTTACATCTTCAAAAAAAGACTGAGTTGGATTTTTAAAAAACAACAATAATATATTGATTTTGTCTTCTTAGAGCTTTTCAACCTTAGACGCACAGCAAGTGAGCATCTCTGGTGAAGACATTTGAAATATTTTTGCCTTTTTTCTTCTCAGTCTGTAGTCTTGTCTCTTCTTCTATGCATTAAAATTAAGTATAATTCATATGGTGATGTTTTTACCCCTTGTAACAGCATTTCATAACTGAATGAGTCCTAAAATGCAGAGTGAAACACCCTGACTTTATGGCAGCCCTGTGATCATTTGCCTAGCAGGCTCCAATTTTTTAAGATATGGTTGGGAAATTCTTCCATTTCAATCTAAGGCCATCAGAGAGTACTTCAAATTCCAAAAATCTCTGAGTGGACTGGGGAAGTTCTTCCTCCTCGATATTGTCCCTTCCCATATTTGTAAAAGGTAATCTGCTATGGAAGTCTCCTCATTCAGGAGGTGAGATTAAGATTTCCCTATAATCAAATATTTTCATCCTCTATTGAGATGGGAATGCCCATAATATTTCCTATCTCAACCCCAGTCTCATCATATCTCAGCTGAGCTTGTCCCTAATCTACTGACATTTGTAACATTAGCAATTCCTGAATCAAAGAGGTTGAAAGGGAAAACAACCACCACCACCAAAAACCTTCTCCTCTGTAATGATTTCTTTTCCATCCTTCTTATCCTCTTTAGGAGAAAGTTATATTGTGTCTCTAATCAACTTGAAATTCTCAACTTGGCTTCACTCTGTGGCAATCTTATTACACACCAGGTTTATGATAGTTAAGTGTCCACTATAGGTTTGTTGGGCTTTTTAAAAATTTATTTAACAACTTTCAAATAAACCAAGAACCTGCAGCTTTAGTGAAATACGTGATTTCATCGGAGAAAGAGTGAGGGTTGAGGAGGTTTCAGGAATGAAGCTTAAAAGACTTTTCCTTTCCTAAAAACCAGTCCTTATCTGCCCAGATCTTTAGTCCTTACCTCATATTCTGCCTATGCGTGTAAAGAAAATTGAATGTAAAATGTAATCTATACATGTCAATTATATGTATGGTTTATTTTTAAAATATCTTTATCCTGTCAATTTTTTTTTCAGCTACCAAGGATGTTTTCTGTGGTCGTCAATTTACTCTTCATATGTGTTCATTTTTTCCTGGAGCTCAGCGGCTTTTGTGTAAAATATTTTAATTGTTCACAAACCTAGTTGGTTTACCGGCATAAGGTTTTCTCTTGGTGCAAAATGTGTACAAAGGAGACACAATTTTCTTGTATAAATGTGGAATAATGGTAATTCACTAACTTGTCATAATCAAACAACAAGTTTACTGTGTTGGAATATAGTGTGTTCTGAGAGCAATTCTACATGTTTGATGTTTAAAACCAGACACCCTGGAATTCAAAGACACAACTGTCTCAATTATTTTAGCACATGGAGCAGGATGGCAATGGGCTATGAAGTTGTTCTTTTTGCAGTGACTTCTTGAGGTAGAATACGACTTGTGTTTGGTTCTTGTGACCTGTATTAGTATTATTTCCCATTTGGGGCAGAATCTCTGGGTGCGTTTTAATGACTATATGAATGCTTAAAAGGAACTTGAGGAACAATGAAGTCCGTACTCAACTGTTCTATGACCTAGAAGCATAGTCGGTGAAGTCTTTGTCTGTGTACATTGACAAATGTGCATCTGATACATGTGCGCTTACATGTGTGTACAGAGGGTGTGCACAGGGGAGGCTGGGCGGCTGCCTCCTCCTGTCCATCAGTGGGCAGAGGTCTTTCCCTTCTCACCATGACTGGGTGTGTGGCAGGATGTTGGCTGGACAGTTAGCAAAAACCAGCGAGAGAGGGTAAAGTTGAGGAAAATTGATTTTAATTGCGTCATGACAATGAGGTGAAGTCTACTTCTGCTTCTCAGCATCCGAGATGCTTTATTTGGGCAATTAAAATGTCAGGCCACATACCTGTGAAATGTTAACCCTACAAGGAATATGGAGAAACAGAACGGCTTTTATCCTCTGAAAAGAATATATATATGTGTGTGTGTGTGTATACATGTATATATACACACACACATATATACACACACATATATGTATATATATACATGAGCCACCAAACCGAACAAGTGATCAGAGTCAATTAAGAGAAGGGTTTGCCATTACCCGGATTTGGCCAAATCTTTCGTTTGGAAAATGCCTACAAGCTCAGTTCGTGGCACCTTCCCACCCTCACTCCCTACCCCTCTGCAAAGAAACCAGGGAACTTTTCTTTGGCATTGTGGGCACTAAGATGCGCCAGGAATCCCGGGTGGTGCGCGAGCGGCGGATTTCATGACATCGCCAAGTTGCGATAGGCAAAGTCCCCGATTCCATCCAAAGCCTCTCGCGGAGCCTTTAAGAGACGTTGTGTGTGCGCGCTGCGCTTGTCTCCCCGCCGGGGCGGAAACCTCGGGTGCGGGATGTGGGGCGAGCAGAAGCAGCGCTCGCAGGGCCAGCACCGGCCCATCCCCCGCTCGGCGGCAGCGGCGGCGCGGCCACCCCGTCCCCGCCCCCCCAACCCCCGGTCCCCCGGGCGCCCCGCGCCGCGCCGCGCCGGCGACGCCGCTCGCGCTAGGACCGGGCTGCGCCCGCGGCCGCCATGGCGGGGCCGCCGCAGTCCGGCCAATGACGGCGAGGGGGCGGCGCGCGCGCGCCTGGCCAGGCCAACCCCGGCTGCTGCCTTATAAGGCGCGCCGTCGCCATGGCAACGTGCGCTAAGTTGCAGCAGTCGTGTCAAAGTTCACTATATAGAGAGCTCAGTGAGCTGATCGCGGAGAAGCCACTTCTGCCAGCCCCGGCGCCTATAAATCGCATTCCCTCCCGCGCCCCCCTTTTTAGCATATTTGATCACTTTGATTCTCTGTTCTTTTCTCTCCGCGGTGTGTGTGTGCGTGCGCGCGTGTGTTTTCTTCTCCTCCTCCTCTCTCCGAGTTGCCTCCTTTCTCCGGGTGCCGTGCTGCCTTTTTTCCCCTCTTTCATTCTTTCTCTCCGTCTTTTTCTCCCCCCTCTGCGCACGAAGGATGTGCTTCTAGGTGGTGATCTGCCCTCCTCTCTCTCTTTTATCATTTCTCCCCCGCCGCCGGCGAGTTGACTCTTTCCCTATGTGTGTGAGGCGGCGGCGGCAGCAGCAGCAGCAGCGGCTCCGGCGGCGGCAGCAGCGGCAGCAGCGACTTCAGCGGCGGCGGCGGCGCTAGACGCGGCGGCTCCGGGCCCGACCCGGCGGCTTCGGCGGCGGCTCCGGCGGCAGCGGCGGCCCGGGCGGCCCGCAGGGAACGGCGAGCGGCCTCCACCCAGAGACTGCGGGCAGCGGCGGCCGGAGAGAGCGAGGCGCGCGCCGGACGCCCGGGGCAGGCGGCGGCGGCGGCGGCGGCGGCCCAGCGCCAGGACGACGCCGCGCAGCGCCCGACGCGGACCACTTTCATGCTGATTCCCCCGGACCCGGGCAGCGCTCCGGCCACTCCGCGGGCCGCCGGCCTCCGCCCCGGCCTGCCTGGCTCCCTGGGCGCGCCCGCACCCGGCGCCTCCGATCTCCTAGTCCTCCTGATTTCGATGGCTTTCCTGAATGGCTGACTGTGGGCTGCCCTGGACTTGGCCCCCGGACAGTCGCCTCTCCTCCTCCTCTACCTCCTCCTTCACCACCACCTCCTCTTCCTCCTCCTCTTCCTCCTCCTCCTCCGCCAACTCCTCGGCTGCACACCAGCTCTAAGAGCGAGAGAGTGAACGAGAGAGGGAGGGAGAGAGTGAGAGCGAGCGAGATCTTTGGAGAGATTTTTTTTTTTTTTTTTTTTTGCCTCCTACTTCTGTCTTGAAGCCAGACAATCGACTTCAGCTCTCCCTCCCCTCCCTCTTTCTCCACGTTCTGCTCCCACTCGCTATCCTGTCCCCTTCCCCTCCCCTCCCGGCGGAAAGCCCCCCGAAACCAACAAAGCTGAGCCGAGGGAAACAAACAAAACAAACACACCGGGCCAGACAAGCAATCGACAAAACTTTGCAAAAGCAAAAACAAAAAAGGAAAAACTAACCAACCTCAACCAACCAGCCCCCGAGCCACCCGGGGTGCCCTCCCGCGCCCTCTTGCACCCTCGCACACACAAAAGGCGGCGCGCCGGAGCCCGAGACCCGGGGAGCCGCCGCCGCCCCGCCGCCGCCCGCAGCCAGGGGAGCAGGAAGTCCGGACGCGGCCCCCATAGATATGGCAATGGTAGTCAGCACGTGGCGCGACCCCCAGGACGAGGTGCCCGGCTCACAGGGCAGCCAGGCCTCGCAGGCGCCGCCCGTGCCCGGCCCGCCGCCCGGCGCCCCGCACACGCCACAGACGCCCGGCCAAGGGGGCCCAGCCAGCACGCCAGCCCAGACGGCAGCCGGTGGCCAGGGCGGCCCTGGCGGCCCGGGTAGCGACAAGCAGCAGCAGCAGCAACACATCGAGTGCGTGGTGTGCGGGGACAAGTCGAGCGGCAAGCACTACGGCCAGTTCACGTGCGAGGGCTGCAAGAGCTTCTTCAAGCGCAGCGTGCGGAGGAACCTGAGCTACACGTGCCGCGCCAACCGGAACTGTCCCATCGACCAGCACCATCGCAACCAGTGCCAGTACTGCCGCCTCAAAAAGTGCCTCAAAGTGGGCATGAGACGGGAAGGTATCGGCCTCTCATTTCTCCTTCCCTCGTGCTGGGTCCCGGGGTCCTGGGTACGTTTGGCTAGCCTGCTCTGGGTAAGGACAAGAAGCCCCAAGCTCTTCTCTTCGTATTGCAGCGGAAAGGGGTTTTATACTAGAAGCGAGTTCTGCATTGGAACCCAAACCCCAAATCCGCATGCTTTGGCCGACTGATTTCCTTCTTTACTCAGTCTTTGGGCTGTTTTCATTTGCTTTGCATTGATTGTGAGTTCACTGGAGTCTGCCTTTCTGCAAGGGATGGGGTGTTTGTTGTTGTTGTTGTTTTAAAGCCTAGTTTACTTCTCTTTCTCTCTCCCCTTGTTTTTCCTGCATGTTCAACATGTCCCTCCCCTTCACCCCTTTCCCCAGCCCCCACCCTCTCAAAAAAAAAAAAAAAAAAACAACCTGAGATTGTACTTTTGTACAGGAGGTTCAAATTACAAATGGCAATTTTATGCACTTCGCCGTATTAACGCTGCCGCCCGGGCAGCGCTCATGTGACCCTCCGTGGATTAACATTCTGCTAAAAAAAAAAAAAAAAAAAAAAAAAAAAAAAAAAAAAAAAACCTCTGCTTGCTTTTTTCCTTTCACTTTTGAAACGAAGAGAGCGCGATAGGAAGTAGGAAAGGGTGGGCGAGGGGCCCTGGGCGGCTGCTTTCGCTCTGCGCGAGTTGGGTCTTTGTGATATAAAATTCGCCGAGCGCCGCGAGCCGTGCTTTGCCAATGGCGCGCTCGGCGCGGGGCGCAGGCTCCGGGTTGGGGCGAGCCAACGCCGGGGTTTCTTTGTGTTTCTGCGAGAGCGACTCTCCAGGTCCGGAGTCAGATAACAGCCTGAGCCCGAGCCTCGCCGGCTTTCCCCGGCCCTTACAGGCCCTGCTCAGGCTCCGCTAGTGCCGGCCGCCTGCTCCCTGCCTCTCCCGGCTTCCTCTCTCCTTAAGCCGGCCTCTCTCTCTCTCCGCCCTGTCCCTCGGTCTCTTTCTCCAAGCACACTGATTAGACAGACGCCAGATCTCCGCTCTCTGCTTGTTTCTCACTGGGGGTTCCCCGCCGGGCTGGGGCTGGGGCTTTGGGGTTTGTGGGAGAGTCGTTCCGGAGTGGCCACAGGCCGTCTGGGGTGAACCGTCGTGCCTTTTGCAAAAGCGTCTCACCCTCCCCCCAGACTCGCCCCTCCCGCTCCCTCTCCTCCAATCAATAAGAAATATCAGCTGTTTAGCAGTAAAGAAGAAAGATGCCCTCAGAATGCTACATCCCGCCCACAGCGCCGGGGACCCCGAGGCAAAGTGGCCAATTCTGGGTCCTCGGTGGACCAGCCCTGAGCGGGCCTCGGAGGCAAGTGTGTCCCTCTGACCCTCAGAGCTCGCCTGGGTGGTGGTTTCAAAGGAATGGTGCCAAAAGCCTGGCGACTCCAGGTCTGTGGCAGGCCTGCCTGGTTCTTGCGCTGCTCAGGGCCTGGGTCAGGTGGGGGTCGGACTGGGGCAGACCCCGCCGGGGAACCTGGGGACTGAGGCTGGTCATTAACTGTGGAGTGTCTCCTTTCCTCCCCGCAGCGGTGCAGAGGGGCAGGATGCCGCCGACCCAGCCCACCCACGGGCAGTTCGCGCTGACCAACGGGGACCCCCTCAACTGCCACTCGTACCTGTCCGGATATATTTCCTTGCTGTTGCGCGCCGAGCCCTATCCCACGTCGCGCTTCGGCAGCCAATGCATGCAGCCCAACAACATCATGGGTATCGAGAACATTTGCGAACTGGCCGCCAGGATGCTCTTCAGCGCCGTCGAGTGGGCCCGGAACATCCCCTTCTTCCCCGACCTGCAGATCACGGACCAGGTGGCCCTGCTTCGCCTCACCTGGAGCGAGCTGTTTGTGTTGAATGCGGCGCAGTGCTCCATGCCCCTCCATGTCGCCCCGCTCCTGGCCGCCGCCGGCCTGCATGCTTCGCCCATGTCCGCCGACCGGGTGGTCGCCTTTATGGACCACATACGGATCTTCCAAGAGCAAGTGGAGAAGCTCAAGGCGCTGCACGTTGACTCAGCCGAGTACAGCTGCCTCAAGGCCATAGTCCTGTTCACCTCAGGTAGGAAGGAGCCCTGTCTTCTCGTGCCCACGGGCTCCTAGCCCAGAGTTGGGGCCCAGAGAACTTGGGAGTCCCCAGGGCAAACCCATACTGCTCCTTGAAAGGCCAAACTGTTGAATGCAACTTGAAGTGGGAACTTTGTATAGCTGTTGGGCACCACCAGGCCTGTCCTGGGGAGAGGAGAGGAAGGCTGGACTGCAGGAAGGATGCTTCAGATAGATTCCCCAAATGGGCCATAGGGCAGCCTCTGCTGCCTATTTCCCCTACCTGCAGTATCCAGATTGGGATGCCCTCTCCTCTTCCCTTTCCTGAGCCCAGGCCCCCTGGGCCTGCTGGGCCCCAGGGAATCTTTTCAAGACCTGGGTTTTCTCTAACACCCTGGCTGGGCCTCCAGGAGATGCCCCTGGGCACTGGAGCAGCCCTGACAGTGTCTCTACAGGGGCAAGTTTGCCCCTGCAGGGGAAAAGTTTGCCTGCTAACTCAGTAGGAGTTGGAGCTCCAGGCAAATCCAACCTGAGGGCAGCAATTTTCAAAATCATATTCTTATTGAAATAATGCAGACTGCCAGGAGAGGGGAAAAGATCTGTCAGGAAGGGGGCAAGAGGAGGAAAGGGACTGTCATAACTCTTTAGAATGTCTGCAGGAGGTTGAAGACTCTGGCCTCTTGCTTCCCCTGCCCAAGCAAACACTTAAGGCAATTTTCAAACAACCCAAAGTGTATGCCAACTTGGGCTGGATATGGATGTTGCTAGAGATATAAAACCATCATTGACTGCATTATGCAATCTAATTAGTTTGCATGTAGTTTAACCTGTGTGAGTAATAGATCTGATATTAATTAACTCTTGAGGCAAAATGATTTTTGAAAGTGTCTGGCTTTCCATTTTGGGCCACACCTGAGCTTTTTGGCTGCCTCCAGGTTGAGTTCAGCATAGCCCAGGTGGATGAAAATCACCAACCCCTTTTCACATTCTTGTACTAAGTTGTCAGCTGATCCCTTTGTCATGGCTGAGAGGGGAAAGGGGTTCCCGATTAAGAATAACAAACATTTGGACATTAGCAGGGCTTGGAACCTAGTCACCCACTACAATATTTTAAGCTTGTAACAGGAAACGAGGAGAAATGTGTAGCTTATGTGGCAAACATAAAGGAGGTCCACAATCTCTTCTTTATTTGAAAGAAGTCTGGGGAACTAAGTCATCAGCTGAACGGCTTGCAGGTTCTGAGTCTTCAAACTGCTAAGTCTTGTACATTGCTGCTTTCCACATAAAATCTCCCGGCACAGCCACCCCAAATTCTGCCTTTGGAAGTCCTTAGGTAATCAATTAAAGGCCAGTGTCTGGGCAAGGAAGCTGTTTGCAGAGGTTTGGATAGGGATTATTTTTCTCGAGAGCCCCTCATATCTAGAACGTTTGCCTGCTGCAGATATGCAGGCAAGATATTTCCCTACCTCATAGCCACCTTCATCCCTGTCCCACAACACAACACCCAGCCTACCTTCTTGGATGATGGAGGTAGTTGTTAATTTCTTGATATCATTGCTAGCTCTTAGCCTTACCCTTGGTCTTTCAAGGAAAAAAAAAATGCCTGATACTGTCATTAACAGTTTAATTTATGACTATTTGCAAAATGTGGAGGCCTGTGTGGAGAATGCAGATTGCCTCACAAAGAGATAAAGGTTCCTGTTATCTGATTCAGAGGGAGACACACAGTTCCGAGGATGCAGAGGGAAGGAGTCCTATGCAAACAGATCTTTTAGTTCCTGTCCACAGACACCTCTACATTCTGTAGACATGCAGAGTCCTAGATATACATATGAGGAGGTTGCATGTGTGTTCTGGTTCTTGGGGTGGAGGTGGTGGTGCTGATTTTCGAATATCTGTTTTAACGATTCACAATATGCATGTGTTAACCCCAGTCTTGTCTGGGGAGCCCTGAAAGGTCAGGTCACAACCTGAACCGCCTTTACCAAGAAGCTTCTCATTTCAAAGGCACTTATTGTATTTTCACATATCAAAAAAGAAGAGTGTTTTCCTGAAGATAACAGGGAGGGGGGATGCTTCTTGGAGGGACCTGGGTTTTAAAAAATAAAGGGGGGTGGGAGAAAAGGGGAGAGAGAAGAAAAGGGAGAAAAAGAAACAGCTCAAATGAACAGAGAGATCACAGTTTGCATGGCTGCCCTTCAATAGGCTAAACTGACAAGATCAGTTTTAAAGGGCCACTTAAATCAGTTTCAAAGACTGGAGAAAAATGAGTCGCCCTCTTTGGGGAGAATCTGAGGCTGGATCGTGGACGCCATTACTCGGGACTGGGCCAGGTTGTCCACTCCCAACCCCCACAAACCCCTATATAATTATAAGCCAAACTATTATTTACAGAGGAGGAGGGGAAAGGGTGCTGGTAGTTTTGGTTTCTTCTGTTTACTGACTTGGGCCAGATAGACCCAATGCACTTTTGCTTGGGCCTCTCAATGACCCAGGCTAAGGACTCAGGCAGTGGAAGCCTCTAGCACACTGAGCTATGTTTTATTTTAAAGCAAACACTTCTTCAGGACCATCTCTTGCTCTTTCTCCTTAAGTTTTCAGTACATAGACATTTGCTCCAACTCCGGTTGGGGCAGTTTGACAGAGCTCTGTGCACACACCTCATGTGACCCAATTCAAACCTCTTAATCTGATGACTGAATTCTTCTTCTTCTTCTTCTCCTGTTTTTAAACTTTCTTCCAGATGCCTGTGGTCTCTCTGATGTAGCCCATGTGGAAAGCTTGCAGGAAAAGTCTCAGTGTGCTTTGGAAGAATACGTTAGGAGCCAGTACCCCAACCAGCCGACGCGATTCGGAAAGCTTTTGCTTCGCCTCCCTTCCCTCCGCACCGTCTCCTCCTCAGTCATAGAGCAATTGTTTTTCGTCCGTTTGGTAGGTAAAACCCCCATCGAAACCCTCATCCGGGATATGTTACTGTCCGGCAGCAGTTTTAACTGGCCGTATATGGCAATTCAATAAATAAATAAAATAAGGGGGAGTGAAACAGAGAAAGAAAAGGCAAAAGACTGGTTTGTTTGCTTGATTTCCTTCTGTTAAGAAAGGATATAAAAGGATGTTACAAGTTTGCTAAAAGAAGAGAGGGGAAGAATTTAATGGACTGTGAATTTCAAAAAAAAAAAAAAAAGACTGTCAAATGAACTTTTACAGAATGCATTAAAAAAAAAAAAAAAACTCCTGTGTCGGTCAGAACAACTTGCTACTTATCATTTTTGTATAAAAAGGAAATTAGTCTTTTTCTTTTTTTGCTAAATTTTTGAAAAACATTGCTAAAAGTGCATTTAAGGAGATTGGGAGAAAATTAGCAGAATGGAGAAAGTAAGTCTTTTTTTTTTTTCCCAAATTATTAATTGTCCTGTGTCTATGTACCTCTAGCTGTTCTTTTTTGTACTTTTCTGGTTCCAAACCAGTTTATTCTGTGGTTCTATAATAAGTTTTGATATAATCTTGGCTTCTTAAAAACTGTGTATCATTAAAATATATGTTCTGCAAGAATTAAAACTGAGTCCATGAAAATATCATAGGAAGACATAAAACTTTAAAAGGCAACTCAAAGATGATGGAAACGCACTTACAAGTGGTGACCAAAAATTTTAGGTGAAGTTGAGCACTCTAATTAGAGAACTGGAGGAACCACATATAACACTTAACTTCCCCTACCCTGCCCCTCCCCAAAAGACACCATGACAAACCTAGCTTTTAAAAAATATTTTAAGAAAGAGAATGAACTGTGGAATTTATTGGCAGCCAAGGAATGTGTCCAAGACACATGCTGAGGTTTTGAATAAAAAGTGAACTTTTGTAATTTGAATTGGGTCCCGCTTAGTTCTTGAATTGTTATGAAAATCCTATATCTGTTTGTATATTTGCAAACCCTTTGTATTATAATTGTTGATATTTTCCCTTTTTAAAAAATACCATTGAAATCAGCATGACAAAAATAACACTGTTGGCACTTATAGGTAACGTGATTGATTCAGTATCTTAGAGTTTACAGTTTGTGTTTTAAAAAAACTGAAGGTTTTTTTTTTTAAGTGCAACATTTCTGTATACTGTAAAAGTTATAATAACTGAACTGTTTGGTCGAGTCTTTGTGTGTTATATTCCAAGGAAAATTGAAAGTATTCAGAAATTAAAATATTATTTGATATCTGAAACCTGGCTGTCCCCACTCACTGTCTTTACATCTAGAAGAGCCCTTGTGAGCTCTCGCTTAGCTGGCCGGGTGGGGGGCAGTGGGGGGGGGCATTTGTTTACTCCCCTCAGTCAGTTTGTTCAAAGGTGGACTAGTGTATTTGCCTGTTTAATTTGGGTGTGTGTGTGGGTGGGGGGGAGCTGAAGTTAATGGTTTATCTATGGTTTAGGAAGTGCCATACTGATATAGTAAACCACCCCCATTCACCTAATCCTCCTTTTAATTAAAAATGGATTTTCCAGGAAAAAAAAAAAAAGGCCCTTATATTTGTCACACTTAAGTGCCTGCTTAGGGAAGGTATTGTGAAAAAGTATTAGAAATCTTGAGATCAGTATCTATTTTATGATCAGAAAAAAATACTCTTTTGTACATTTCTGACAGTTACTCAGAAGATCGTTCAAGCAAGCTAATCACAGCATTGTAATTAGAGGACAGTTGTTTGCAATGAGTTTTTCCTTAAGTAGGTGGGATTTTAAAAAATATTCTGTGGTTCTACTCTAGCGTGGTTGTTGATAGAGTTTCAAATTCAGTGATATAGGTTATAAGACTGAAGGGTCTATTTTTAATGTATATATGATAACTTGCAGTTGGGTTCCCTCTCCCCTCCCCCCTTTACCTTCAGTCTGTGAGAGCATGACCACAGGGTCAAGGGAATCTTTTCCATTGGAGTTATGTACATAAAAACACATCGACATTTTGACATTTCAGATTGTGTAGCTACAATCTATACTGCTCTTGGGATCCTTTGTCCTTAGAAGCCAAGTTAAGGAAGAGAAAGCAGGACAGAAAAAGAAAGAAGGAAGGAAGGAAAGTTTACAGGGTGTGCTGATTTAGAAGTAGTAACTATTTCTTTTGGAGTCTTTTTTCATTTTTCCTCTTTCTCTTTTCCTGGTTTGGAGGAAGCTCAGTGCTGGGAGCTTGCAATTTTGTTCTTATTCAAGGTTTCCAACCCACCCCCCACCGCCAGTACTTCATCATGTTGTGGTTTAATTTTAAGGGGGGGGGGGGAACTAGTGAGAGAGGTGAAAGAAAAGGGATCATTTTGTAAAGTGTATTAAACGTTAATATTCAGATCCAGTCAATACATGCAGACCAGTAAAATCTGATTTGTGCAGAGTTTGCCATCTGACTCTCATTTATTTCTGTAGATATATACATATATAAATACAAGTCTGTTCTTACGGCACAGTATTGCTGACCTTTAGTTCGAGGTTTTGTCGGTTGTTGTTTATTTTCTTCCTCTTGCAAGTGCTATCCATGTGAGTGTGTGAAGTTTCTCTAATAAGTAAAACACAGGCCCTTTTCCTTGTTTGTTTTGTGTTAGTTTATTGTAAACAGCCATTTGTTGTAAATTATTATTGGCATTAAATTATAATTTATGATTTTCAAAGCAAAAGACAATCCCTGTTTTATTATGCTTTAAGCATGTGTTCTAGACGTTGGAAATCTCTCTCACACTCTTAAATTTCAGCAATGAGCTTGGGATTTGCGAGGCAGAAAAACAGGACCAAAATTTTTCAACCGGTTAAAACAAACCCCCTTGTATATGTTTAGAGTGGCCGGAGGAGGATCTGTTTAGAGTCTTGAGTTCGGTTTAAGTTTATTGCATTTAAAGAAAGTTTTTCTTTTCACGCTGAGTTAGAACAAAAGATCTTTGCTGCGACTGAATTGGACAAAAGACCAGGGCTGGGACCCAGCGAGCGCGTTCTGTGTGAAATTGACGAGATCTTTAAAAAAGCTGCTAAACATGGCGACTCTTTCCCTTTAAGTGTCTCTTTTTCCTTGCTGGTTTTTTTTTTTTTTTTTTTTTTTTTTTTCATCTGATCTGAGCTCGCTTTATTTCTTTTCCCAACCCCGCTCCCCCTCCTCCTCGTGGCGCTCGGGGGTGTGAGAGAACCCAGTTAGACGCGAAATGCAACAATAGTGCAAGGAGAGAGAGGGGCGCTCGCTGCTTCTCGCCACTTTCAAACAAACCTGGGGGAAGATTGCGCCCGGGGGGGATTCCAGCCTGCTCGCTCGGCTCGCGGTCGCCCTGCCTCTGCCTTTCACCATTAGCTCTCCCCGGGCCGCGAGGAGCTGGGGCTCAAAGTTAGCAGGCGACGTCCAAAGCTGGTTCCGCGGAGACGGCTGGATTAGCATCCAGCCGGCTGTAGGGACGGGGGCCTGGAGTTGGCAGCTGCTGCGGGAAAGTGCCTGCCCCCCAGCCCCCGCCCCCACTTACGTGCGGCAGAATTCCGCCAGCGCCCCGGGAAAGTCCGGGGTGCCGAGCGCGCGGAGCTGCACTCCTGGGATGTGCATTAAGCGGCGACAGGCGGGGGGGGGGGGCGGGGGCGGGGGCGGGGGGCGGTCAGGGGGAGCTCGAGCGTGTGAAACTCTGCCTCGAAGCTCGCTTTTGACTTGGTCCTATGAGCTGAGCCAACATGGCGTCTCCCATTGCACCGTGAGCGCCGGGCTGCCAGGCACGGCAGGGCCGGGTAATAGAAAACACATTGGTTACCAAAAAGGAAAAAAGGAGGGCGGGGGGCGCTAAAGGCCATTCCGTCTGCAGGACGAAAACCCTCTTTTAAACTCTTGCTGGCAAGTGAGTCCGATCCTTGATTCTTTAATTAAAGCAACAGAATTCGTAAGGAAAATATTGGTAACGCTGTACCCTCTCCCCTCCCCCTCCCATATTCAGGAGAGTTGATTTCCTGTCTCCTCTCCTTCCAAGAACCAAATTAGAAAAATAAAAAGTCTGTATCCGCAGATGATCTTAAATGTTTGAATGATATAGGGGGAGGGAGAGAGGACGGTCTTTACAGACCTCGGTCAGTTCTCGCGCTCATTAATGCAGGGGCTGCGCCGGGGTTTGCGCGGGCCGGAGCGGAGCTGGGGCGCGCGGGGCGGTGGGGGAGGGCGGAATGCGAACCCCGCTGGACTTGGGCAGAACTTGCTGCTTGCACGTCCAAGTTGTGGGAAAGGTGGCTTTCCGGGAGGAGGGTTGATTGGGGGGTGGGAGGATCTAGCAGGGGCCGAGGGCTGGTTCCAGGCGGGTGGTCGCAGACCCTAGAAATGTGTGAGCCCGCGTGGACTGTGCCCCTGGCAGGAGAGGGACTGCAGCGGAGGATCCTCTTTCTCTAATAGGTTTGAGAGTGGGCAAGGGCGGCCGTGGGACAGACCTGGCCTCCTAGAGAGGGTCTTCCGAGGGCCTCTGCAGAGACAGTGGATCCTGGCTCAGGCCCCGTTCTCGGGCGGATGGGGAAATCGCCCCGCTACGTCCAGCTCCATCCCCAGCGCCGGCCAGGACAACCCTATCCTTCAGCCGCCTGGGAGGGGAGCGAGGTACTCTCTGAATTCCAGGCCTCGTCAAGACTTATTGAAGTTGGGTTTAAAAAACGTGCTTCAGATGATTTTTCCCATTTTCTCAGATTTCAAAGGCTCCCTGCAGTGCGGCTGCCTAATTAATGGTGAAATTCAACTAAATCTAATTATGCAGTAATTTTAAAGCAGTTAGTGCTGGGCGTTGGTTTGTAATAGGACCCCAGTTTTTTAAAGTTTGCTTACTGTGTTGGTTTAGGGGAAAGCTATCTTTTGTATGGTAAAGAAAGACCGGGAAATAGTTCTACTGTAGGAACCAGAGGGCTAAGAACCGCTCCCCACCCACCTCTGTCTCCATCCCCAATTCTATCTCGTTTTCCTTCTGTTTTTTCTATCCCAAGCACACGTTAAAAAGCTGAGCAAGGTGCTAACCCAACAAGGAGACCCTATTTCATAGTCCAAGGGGAAAGGGAGAATCTTTCATATGGAGACACAAAGAGCTTGGTCCTGGAGGCCTCTGTAAATGCCCCCAAACGCGGGAAGGGATTCTCATCTCCTCTAATAGAGAACAGATTTCCTCCTCTTAACATCCATTGTCATTAAGGCGCAAAGCTGACTCTTGGAGTTATAAATCTTATCGTCCTTCTGATAACACACTTGTAATAAGTTAGCGTCCTATTCAAAGTGAATTGTAAAACTGCCTCATTTAATATGGCATCTGTGTCATTAAAACTTTTATTTTTCTCCCCCTCGTGTCTTGCAGGTTTGGCCTTGGGGCTAGCGCTGAAGTCTCTGACTCTGGGGCCTCTGGGGTAGGGCTGAGGGGAAGAAAGGTGTGAAAGACGGGCTGCCTGGATTCAGCCTCTGGATCTTAGACTGGGGTGAGACACCCGAGGCAGACTGGGCCTGGGGGGTGGTGTCCCTCTCTCTCATCTCCCCCGGAGCGGCCCCCTCGAAATGACGTTCCTTGAAAGAAACATGCTTGTGATTAGCTAAGCAAACACATCTGCTTTCGGAGTTGGGCCTTCGTTAATTAGCTGAACAAAGGGCCGTTTTGCTTTTTACCTTTTGCTGGGGAGAGTGTGTTATTTCAGGAGTGTTGCGGGCCCTCCTCTTTTCAATTGCAGCCACGACGTTAATTTTATTGGGATTACTGATGGGAAATGAGGTGGCGCAGGCTTCCGAGAGGAAAAGCTTGATCATTACCCCCTTTGGAACTATATTTTTCCACCCAACCTCCTGCTTGAGAGGAGGGGGTGGGGGACGAACTGCGCAGCAAGTTCGGAGCAATTGGAATCAGGCTCGCGGTGCGCTGATCTCGGGTGACAGAGCGTGTGTTGAAGCTGAACTCTATAATTTGCGCTTCTGTTCCTTTATTAGGCCTGGACAACGAACTAATGAGCTTTGGCCCAGTACAATGTCACTTGTATTTATTTTCTTATGGCAACTTTGAGATAGCGGAAGTGTTCTTTACCAAGAGCCAGGGAGGGCCCGGAGTCCTGCTGTCCCGGCCCGGGTTGGTGGCTGCGTCCCCGGGGGATCGAGGGCGCGGTGAGAGCGCACGCAGAGCCGGCAGAGCTCGGGGACTGGGCTTTTAGGCGAAGCTAATGGGGCCCTCAGGAAGGCGTTAGGCCCTTTGGAGGCCCAGGCATCCCTACAGGACTAGCTCACTGAGGATGAGGTCGGGGGGCGCGGGGCAAGTCTAGGGCAAGTTCCCAGGCACGAGATGATCGAAGGCGCGAAAGTGGCATGGCTTCCTCCTGGCGTAGAGCAGGGGGCCCTTCCGCAAAGACAGCCAGGCCAAGGAGCCCTCTGAGCAAGCAGATCTACACCGCCCGGTTGCCTGGGCGTCTGCTTTGTGCTGCAGGAGGCCTGGCCCAGCTCTGTTGCTGTCTGGGTTGGGGGTGATGTCGGGTGAAGAGGTTGCTTTTTAAGGGGTTCTTGGAGTCCTGGGCATGTGGGGACTTCCTTTCTTCTCTTTCTGGTTTGGCCACTCCAAAGGGTCGAAGTTGGAGAGGCCTGGAATAAATGAAGAAGCAGTGGGGGTTGGAGGGACAGAAGGGGTCGGCAATGCGGCGTCCCTTGTTCCCTGGCAGAGAGAATACGAGTCCACCACGCGGGGACTGTGGGTGGGGGACAAGGGAAGGGAAACCCCAGGAACTGCGAGGGGAGCTAGTACTTCTCTCCACAGCCTGCAACTTCCCAAGGCTCTAGCCTTGCTCCCGCCAGGCAGCCCTCGTTAATAACGCCTGGACACCGTGTCCCTGCCCGCCCCATCTCTCCTCGCCTCTCCTCACTTCATCTCTCTGCCTTACCACCCCCTCCCTACCTTTTCCTTCCTTCCTGCAAATGGGTGTTAACGTGGGTCTTTATGTTCTGTCTATAACTAGGATATAATCACGCGCCCCATGCCTCTCTCTAAAAGCATTTAATAAATGTCTATTAAAGCGCTACAAATGTAAGATGAATTTAGTGGCGCGGCTGCCTCCCTGAATCTGAACAGTAATGATGGATTTATCAACGGGGATTCGCCTTCAGCCCAGCGAGGGAGGTTTACTCAGCAAATATGTCGGAGAGCACCCACCCAAATGCAATCATTTGACCCCTTGCGGGCGATAGCGGGGCGCCCTTTCCCACTGCTGGTCCTGGTTGGCCAGGGTCGCTCGGGGACAGAGGCCGACCTGGACGACCAGAGAGGTGGCCTCACGGATCCCTTGGCCTCTCGCCCCCTCCTCTGTTTCCTCCTCTCAGCCTGAGGCTCTTCTGGCCAAGGGGATCGGATCTGGCGTGTAGGTTTGGTGGGGAGGGAGAGGGTGGTGGCGGTGCCAGAGCACAAGATGAAGTGTGGGCTGTCTTGGCGTTGCCAGGAGACATCAGTGGGTGCCGTCGTGCCCTTCTTAGTTTGGAAGGGGCACAATTGTACCCACGTCTCTGAATGTGAGCTTAAGTGCCCTGCTTTTGACCAAATCTTAGGGTCTGGGATCGTGGCTGACCCGGCCCAGCCCTGGGCCCCATTGTAGGAAAGGTGACTGTAGAACAGAAGCCTCTGGTGCCCCACCCCTTGGAAGGGCTCAGGTGTGCCCAGTGCGAGTGCCTTGCATGCTCATCCTCCTGGGGCTCCCCAGACCCCAAGCCAAAGCAGAGGTGCCTGTTACCAAAGGTTGGGGAAGAGCCTCCAAGGCAGGGGCAAAACTTCCATATCTCTTTCCCCAAAACTGATCTGGCTTCTCCCCTGCCTTCCCCCACCGAGGCCACCCGGCCATTTTAAAGTTTAGTGGCTGTGAACTTTCAGAATTTGGTTTGGGCTGTGATACTTACCGCACAGACCCAGTGACCACCACCTCTTTCTTTTTGTCTTTTATCTGCTCTCCTTTCGAGGGGGAGGAAAGTGCTGGCCTGTTCCATCAAGCCCAGTTCGCATTTGCTTTAGCCTCTGATTTCTCTTTCTTCTTTGGAAATTTCATTGAGATGTCTCTGTACTTCGCTTGTCAGTTATCTTTGTTCCTTTTAAATAAAGGGCTTTTAAATGGACTTATTGCTCCCAGCGTGGGTTCCTCTCTCTAAATGTTAGAAAATTGTGCCATCTACCCGCTATGCTGAGTACTGTCACACTCGGAGACCTCGGGGACCTCCGGGCAGGCTTCAATGCTACAGTGTCAGGGGCCGCGGGCAGCAGGAGGAGGGGGCGGCTCACGTGGATTTTTACAGATCTCCGCCTGCAGCCGGCCCGCTTGGCCACGCCAGGGCACGGCCCGCGACGCGCTCAGCCGCCAGCTTGATGGCGGCCGCGAACTTGGCTGCAGCGGTAGATCTCCGACAAAATCGCAGGCGTGGCTGGGACTCTTCGCTTCTCCAAGATACAGCTGGCCGAGGGGGAGCCACGGGTGGTTTTGGACCCCAACAGCAACTGGGGGTCAGGGATAACGGAGGACGATGGGGAAGGGAGAGCTGCCTAGGAGGAGGAGAGGGGTGGATTTTGCTGCACCGCTTTGGAGCGCTCCCGCGGCGTCTCCAGGCCGGTCTCTTTCCCTGGGGGATGCCAGGCTAGGGGCAGCGGAGAGCGAAAGCCGCGGAGTGGTTTCCCTGTCTCTTGGCCAGAGAGAGCTCTGGCCAGGCAGTTTGGCTGCAACTTTCAGATCCATTTTCTCTGGTGGAGATATTTCTGGTGTCTTTTTGTAGGCCAGACTTCTTTCCTTTGGGGGAGTGTGGTTTAGATGGACCAAATTTGAGCAAATCAAGTGTCTGATGTGGGGTCTCTTCACCCCAACCCCGCCTCTGCAAAACATCCATCCGCAACTGCAGGTTCTTTTGAATGAGTTAAAATGGATTAACAGTTTGGAATTTATTATGTGGCTACCCCTCGAAGATGCCTTTTTTGTTGTTGTTTTGTTTTAACCCATTAGGAGTATTAGCTAAGATTTCCAAGTGTCAGTTGGGTATTTATGCTTGTGGAGGAAAAAAAAATCTCCGATACGGTTTATGACTTTTATTACATGCTTCACACTGTTCGAGAAATGGAGTTTTAAGCAACATACAATTAAATCTATATTGCTCTTTGGAAAAGGGCCAAGGAACTCAGCAATCAATTACTTTAGATCTTTTGATACTTGTTGCTAAAATCAAAGTATAAAACTACAACCCTGGCTATACCTAAGAATAGCTTCTTTTCCTATTTTTTTCAAGTCATGTAGCTATCACATAGGAAATGGCAGCTGCCTTATTTCCCCAAGTTTCTTTTTTCTGATTCTTCTGCATAGATTAGCCTTTAAATAATCAAACTATTTTCTCCCCCCCACAACCCTTTTCTCTCATTGCAGTTTCTCATCTGCCTTTATCTGCCTGGTTTAGATTTTAAAAATGCATTTATTTATAATATGTATTATTTTTAAAATAAATGGTTCCTTATCCTCTCTCTTTCTTCCCCCTCCCCTCGCCTGGCAGTAAGAAGGGAAACTATGTTATTTAATAATCACAATAATACAGTGGTTTCTAGACAAAGGCAAAATTAAAATTTTTTTTTAACCACAAGAAGGGAATCAACCTCTCTTTCTCTCTGTCATCTCTGTCTCTTTAAATAAGCAGCTTAGGAAATAATCTCCCGCATTGAAGAGAAACTGCTTCCTCCTTGAAAATGCCACCGTTCCCACCTCTCTGGGCCAATCCCTTGGGCTGTCGGCTGTCTGCCTGTCCAAGGCCCCGGTTGGGGGTGGGGGTGCGCCTATGGAGATCCAGGGGCGTAGTGAGAAGGCAATGGGGTCTCGCCCCGCCGACGTGTGGCTGCCGAGGCGGGGCTGACAGCAAGTTCTAAAGAGGGGCAGCTAATTTATTAAGTAATTCTTACTTTGCTTCAGCATCTTCTCCCTACAGCTCCCGAGGCTCCGGCGAGGAGGGGGAGGGGTCTGGGGCTGCGAATCTCCCCCTCTGCATTTCCTTCTCCGCCTTCCAGGCTCCGTCAGCCCCTTCACCAGCCTCATCACTAATTAAAACGCCCTGTGGCTTTGGGACTGAGTAGGCCGGTCGTTCAACTGTCATCTCCACCAGGATGGGAAATCTAGAACATCCCCTCTTCTGCAAAAAAAGGTTCCGAACCCAGTGAAGTGATTGGGCGGCCTGTCATTAATCTCTCTCCAGAAGCTTTCCTTCTCCTCCTGGGGAGTGAGGACTCCGGCCTTTGCCTCCCTCCAACACAGTCGCCCTGCTAGGCCCCACCCTCTCCGCTGTCAACCCCGCCGTTGTGCCCATCCATATGCTGCTGCCCTAATTGTGAGGAAGGTCTGGGAAACATTTTCTTTGCGCTAATTTTATATTTCCCCTTTCCCCTTGCAACATTAAACATAATTTTGCGCTGTCACTGTCACTAAGATTGTGGTTTGCTGATGTCTCTACTTGGAAACCCGACCCCTTCGCCTCCAACAGGGAGTCCTCCCCTTGCTTGCAGCCCTTAGTGCGGCCCCTTCTCCAGCGGGGACTTCAGAGCATTTATGAAAATGCTGGGGCGAGGGGTGGGGGTAGGGGCGGTGGGGAGGTACTGATAGTAGTGAAGGCCAGAAGGGTTCCTATCAGAACCCTACAATCATTCCAAACCCTCTTTTCCTATGACAGCAGGAGCAAATGTGGTTTTGATGTGCGTTTGGTTGTTGGCTTGTTTGTTTAATAAAATCCGTGTGTGTGTGTGTGTGTGTGTGTGTGTGTGTGTGTGTGTGTTTTAATGTCTCAGTGTATGTGACAGGAAACCACTTTCAGAATTTCCCTTTGAATTTCTTTTTTGTTTGTTTGTTTTTGTGTCTGTCCTCCTCAACTTCTCTTTTCTTTATTCCCCTCCCCACTACATTTTCTCTGGCTAGGCAATAATCCCCTGGCCCAGTGGCCACGCTCCTGGAGATAAAATCCATTTATCCCTTGTGTTGCCTCACTGAGGCCCGGTTATCCAGGGCCTTTGGCGACAGACTGGAACAAACAGAGATGAAGGTATTTTTTTCGTTTTCCACACCTGCTCCTCCCTTCCTTCAATGTGCCAGCATAGAGGGGCTCTAGAGTTGAACAAATGTACCCACAGCTACAGGTTTGCTCTGGTGCCTGGTTGTGGTCCTAGTTGCTATTTGTTTATCTCTTTGGAAGGAGCTGTTAGTTAGCTGCTCTCCACAACAGTCTCAGAGCTTGCTTGCACCAAGGTTGGGAGGTTTCAGAGTGATTATCTCATTTCGCTGGTGCAGAGGGAAGCTGCTGGCAGTCCCTGGATCAGACATTCAGTGGAAGGCCCATGTCACAGACCCAACCCCAAGGTTAATTTTCCCTCATTAGCATCTCCATAGTCTGCTCCTTGCAAGGGATCTCAGGTCCTTGCTGCTATTTTCTCCCTTCTCACTCTCTCTGACGAATTCACTCTCACTCATGGTCTCCTCATCACATCCTTACATTCTGCCAGGTTCCTATTGAATCCATAGACTGATCGCTGAAAACCCATTTCATCAGTTTCCAACCAGTATGCCGATTTTTAATCCTAGAGCCCCTCTCCTCCATCTGTATCTCTCTATCCTCCATGTACCTCATTTACAAAGTGTTCTGCTTTATCCAAATTAGTTCACTTCCCCCCTTTTACTTTCTCATACCCCCTCATTCTTTCATTGAGTTCTAGCAAAAGCAAAAGATACAAAATGGCAAAGTTTGATGAGTTAGGGGAGACCATCCCAGCCATTTAGAAAGAAGCTAGAGGTTTGTAATGATAGAAAAAAAATGACAAAGAAAAGAGAATTGCATTTGTGGCTTAACTGGGAGAATGTGTTTGTGTGTCTATATCTCGGTGTGTTTTTAAGATTTCTTTGAACTGCTTTTGTGCTGACCCAACAAAGGCATTTGCTGAAGCTAGTCACGGTGTAGGAACTTTGAGTTAACCTCTTATATCAAATGAATCTTTTCATTTAGAGTCCAATAAATCTCAATCTCTAGCTACTTTTTGTAGACCCAGCTTGGGTTCAATGAGACAAAACTGGGGCTTATAGTAAAGTCCAGATAAAGTTTGCCAAAGTTGTTTTTTCCCCTCCATCCTTTTTAACCAACCTGAAAAATTTCCACATCCAACAAATTAAAGCTCAACAAATAAAAGTAGCAGCTCTTCCTCAGTGAGCAGAAGGCTGGGAATTTCTTTAGCATTTCACAGCAGAGCCTTTTCACTGAAATGATTTTCCAAACTCAGAGGCCAAAATGATTTATAGTTATTCAACAAGTCATTATTTGGGTATTTTATTTAGGTGGGGCTGAGACAATCTAATAATCAATGTAAGATGGGTGGGTGGGGAGATTGGCTATGACCAAAAGAAGAGTTAACACCAGAAACATGAAAGCCAGTCTGGTCTCCAGGGATTGAATTTGGGAAAGAGCCTGCACACGGCTGCTCCTGGGCCATAAAGAAATACATTGTTAACAACAACAAAACAGACAATACCCTGAGCTCTGCCTGGATTCAGAGCTGAGCTACTTTCAAGATATTTTAGCAGCACTGTTCATTTTGATGGGGTTTCTGGGCCATTTGAAATTCAACCTTCAGCCAGCCTGCTCATGGGGTATGGTTACAGAATTCATTTTCTGATTTACTACCCCTCCTCCTGTATTTTCTTTATTTCCTGATGGCCTCCCATGGGGTTAATCTTTTTTCCCTTTCTTTTATATTTCCCAGTTTTGTTCTCCCCACAAACGACTCAGTGTTTTTCCTGTTTCTACTGATCACTCATTTGCTTCCTTTCTCTCTTTCCTTCTTTAAGAGCCAGAGAAAAATAAAAAGAATGGGAAGGGGATTTCCAAATCGTTCTTTTCTAAGCATTATTAATTACTGTTACAAGGCAAAAGATTTTTAACCAATAACAAAGTTGTAAATTGCCACTGACTTTCAAATATTTCTCATTTGTCAGCTCTGATTGATTTGATTAATATTCCACTCTGAAATAATTTCAGCTGCACTTATAATCAGTTCTACTCATGAAGCAAAGAGCAGACTATCACTGCTGCATGGGATGTGACCACTCTGCTTTTACTCTTAATGTGAAGTTTGGAGTTTTGTCCTGAGGCCCGAGGTTCCCGGAAGGTGTACAGGCAGTTGAGTTTCAGGGATGAAGTGGATTGGCATATCTGCATATATTCAGTTATTTATATGTAATTTTGCAAACTTTGTTCAGGAACCTAATTGTATTGAAAGAACAAACGGCATCATTTCCTAGGTCTGCCGAACGTTTTTTTAAAACTTAATATTCAAGGCTGAAGGAATGAATTTTTAAACAGTTCCTAAATCCAAGAAACTCATTCGAACCCTATTAATTCTTATCCTACTGGATAGCATTTCTGAGAAAGAGTGGGCCTACTCTCTGCTCAGACCTATGGGAGATTTGGGTTACTGGTGGGGAAAAAGAGTGTGTTCAGGGACAGGAGGGCGGGAGGGGCTCAGCACAAGACAGGAGCAGCCAGAAGACTCCACTTTTGGGGAATGGGGTTATAGTTTCCCAAGGTCCTTTTCTGTGCCATTGTCATATCCAGAATGTAATTTTTGAAGCTATCAATACCCGCTGCCTCCAATACCTCTCGAGTTTTAATCTTAATTATATTATTATGTGAAGTACTCTGCTGTCAGGGCATTGAACATGATTTATGACGTCTGCCTATTAAGGGATCGATTGTGAATATCGCTACTATCATCTATCAATATTCTCAAGCCGTGGGTATTTCTCGCTCCACGGTAGTTATTTGTAATACCGAAATGATAGACTGCAGGAAAAGACTATTTCTTCTTCAGAGGACTAGCTTTTCAGGAGCAGCAGAGAGTTAGTGTGGTGAACCAGGAGACTCGGAGAGTTCCAACCACATCTCACACCCAGAAAGCGTTTAAAGTTTTTTTGTTTTTGTTTTTTAATGTAAAAACCAGTGAATTCTCCCGTGGGTCTAGTAGAAGAAAGCAAGCCAGAGTCATTTTTAGGGAAAGGAGTAACCTCTGCAGGTCGATATCAGGGTTTCTAGCTGCCAGGTGATTTGCAATCAGACTAGAAGGAAAACACCGGCAACCAGGGGCCCCTTTATAAGAAGATGGCTGGATGGGGGCTGCTGAGGGGTGCTGGGGGCAGACTGTGTATTTCTGCAGCAGATGCCTGGTCGTACCTATGCCCGTGGATTCGGAGGTGTTCAGTTTCTGGGATCAATTAAGACTCGCTGGCTGAGCCCTCGCTGCATCGCCGCTTTCACCTGCTCCTGCCTCCTCTGCATAGGTGGAAGCCAGTGCGAAAGACCTAGTGGCCAAGCCCGAGGGAGCCTGAAAGCAGAGGCCTTTTGTCTCCAGACAGAGAGCAGCGCCTGCTTTTTTCCATTCTCACGGGGCGCGGCACTGGGTCACCGGCGAGTCTCAGCCTCCTGCGTTAGGGGGATGGGAAGAAGAGTCGGAGAATGGAGGAAAACTCCCGTTCTGGCTGCCTGGAGCTGGAGGCTAGAACACCCCGGCGGGGTGGGGCGTGGAGAGCGGCCCGTGTGCCGCGCCTGGCCCCTGCCCTGGGTGCGCACCAGGCCGCGAAAGCCGGGGGCCGCCTTCGCGGCTGCTGAAGCCCGGGAGTCAGTCAAGCGCCCTCTGGCACCGCGAGGGAGGCGCACCTCTCCTGGTGCAGCGTTGCCGCGACCTGAGCGGGAGGAGGCACAGGACGCGGGGCTCCTGGACTGGCTGTGGACTTGGCCTCGGCGCACTGAGCACTCCCCATCTGCCCGAGCCTGGCCTCCGCGGCCCTCTCGGCCCGGTCTAAGTTCTTTTAAGGACTTGAGCTCGAAGAAGAGCGAACGTGGCTAGAACCTGTTGACCTCCCCTTTGGCCTGGAAGCCCGCACAGCTCGTGGCCACACGCTACGGACTGGTTGTCAGGGGACCACGGCGGGCAGGTGGGGAGGAGGCCTCGGTCTGGCTCCTGGATGCCACCCCAGGACGGACGGGGAAGCAGAAACCTTGACCTCAGCCACACAAGGACACCTATCTGGCTGGCTGCCTGCCCTGGCCCAGCCACCCGGCTCAGAGGCCTATCCTTGGCCACAGTGGTTTGTCCTCAGGCTTGGAGGCCTCAGAGATGTGGACACAGTGACTGGCACGTAGTAAGCGCTTAATAAATGTTAGATGGTGGTGTCAATCATTATTAGGCACATCCGGTTTCCTCCATGAGCATCTCCCCTCTTACACACATTTATTCCAGGCCAATAACATGCCTAGCTAGGTCCTTAAGCACCTCTACTCATACCCAGAGGCCCATCAGCTGCCTCTGCTCCCTCTGAGCCTTGGAGCTGCAGCCCTCCACCCCTGACATGCGGGAGAAAGCCAGAGGCCCCTAGAGTCCCCCCTAGAGTGTTTTCCAGGCCTGGGACACCTGAGCAGAAGACACAGAGGCCTGAAGAAGGGTTAGCAGGTCCCTAATATGCCCCATCCATGTCAGCACCAGCGGAGGGGATTTCTGGTTAAATAAGAATATTCTGGACAGGGAGTTGGTGGTTGGTCAGTTAAAAAAGAGAGAATCCTTCAGTAAGGGATGCATATGTGGGAAGAGTGGGGGGCACTAGGGCCAGGCTGATGCAGAAGAAGCAATAGAGGCTGAGTCAGAGCATCGCAATAACACCTTTTTCTTCCAGAAAGAATTCTTTAGTTTAGCCTTTAATCGATCTTCGGTGAGCAATGAGTTGTGGGAGGTAGTGCCATTAACTATACATACAATGTTCATGTAACCAGATTTTAATCATTTATGATCTTAATAAATATGCTGCCTTCTGATTCTTTTTATCAGTGATATTAATACTGTTGTTGTTGTTTAAACGAGATTTTAGTCCCGGTTCCGGTTCGTCCCCAGAGCAACTGCAGGAGCCATGCCCAGGACTATTGTCACCTGCTGCGCCACAGCTCAGACTTCAGCCTGCTCGGCTCCTCTTCCCTCTTCCCCCTTCCCCAGATCCCCCAGGCTGATGGATATTCTTCGGTCGGGGCCCTTTTTAAAATGACCAATGTCTTATCAATACAGGCTACCCATCCTGTCTTCGTTTCTAACCATTTTGCAGTGCGAAGAGAGACCCAGGCGCAGGCCAGGCGGCGCGTGTCACTCGGCCTGAATTGCACCGTAATCGCCAAAACCTTGGCCTAATTTGCAGCTAATAGATCTCGAGCGAGGGAGTCGGGAAGAAACCAGTGGCTTTGGAGGGATCGGAAATTAAGGGACTGGAAGGAGGATGTGATTCATATTATTCTCCCCCTCCCCCTCCTGCACACGACCATGTGTCTCCTGGCTGGGCCTCTGGGGACACGGCCCCTCGCTCTCCGTGGCCTGTGTTCCTGTTGTTCCCTTCTCTCCCAGAGGACCACTGTGACTGGGGCGCCGCGCCCTTCGGTGCGCTCAGACCTCGAGCCCTCGGACCGGCTTCTCCCAGTCCCCGGGAGGAGGCGCTGGTGCCCGGGCCGGCCTCTGGTCCCTCCCAGCCGACAACCTGGAGCCCCCATTCACAAAACCCCTCCTGGAAGAGGACACACACACACACACACACACACACACACCCCACACACGCACTACGAGAAGGGGAGTTTGATCTTGTCTCATTGGCGTCTCGGGTCTGAAAGGAAAATCGTTTGGGTAAATAGCCAAGCTTCCAGGCTTAACGCCCGGCTCCCGCCCCCGCCCCTCCATCCCCTCCAGCCTCCCCCACTCCCCTTCAACGCCACCCGCCACCCACACTCGGCTCCGCAGCCGGGCCCCGAGCGAGCTCCGCGAGTCCTGGCGGGAGTCGAGGGCTCCCCGGGTTCAAAGGGCTGCAGCCCCGAGGGAACGCCCTCCTTGCTGTGCCCCGGGGGGCAGAAGCGGACTGCTGGGCGGTGGGACCGGCCTGGGCCACGGTAGGAACCGCGAAACCTCCCGTTTCCCTAAATAGAGCTGGTCTCGGGGGAGGGCGCCGGGGAGTTCGGAGCCCGGAGGGACATTTTTGCGAAGACCAAGCGGAAGCCGAGCCTGGGCGGCTGGCTGCGCCTACGAGTTCCGCCACGGGTCCGACGGGGCACCCTGGACCCCAACAGGCCGTCACAGGCGTTTGCACATTTGTGTGCACGACCACGGGCAGGGGCTTTAAGCCTCTGCTAGCTGCCTCGGGCTCGGCACACCCTTGGGTGATTACCCTGCCCCCACCTCCCTCCAAGCGACCTTGGCTCCAGGAAAAAGCTTTAGTCTGCTTTAAGCGTTTTCCGAAGTTTCTTTCCAAAGGAGAGTTCTTCACTTAACTGGCTGTAAACATAATTAATAGTTATTAACATGCAAAAAAACCTTTGTGGTGTTTAAAAGGATAATGGTCTCTCTCTAGCTCACACTCTTAAGCGTGGAGAGAACCTGGAAATCTGAAAATATCCTGATTAGATTATTAGAGCTGATTATACAGTGATTTTCCCGTTCTCTAATGAAATTCGTCTCTCTCCTCCCTTCCTCTGTCTCTTGTTCTCTCTTTTTCTTTTTCTCCCAGTCTCAATCTCACTCTAATCCAGGAGTCATTAGCAACACCCTCTGGCTACATGTTTTGCATCGGTGAAACACTGTGACATAGTTGTAATACAAACTCGGCCGCCTTGCACTGCATCTTGCGGTAGGAAGTGTAATAGCAATAAAAATCATTTTTCATCTCCAGGCATTATTGGGTGAAAAAAAAAAAAACAAACAGAAAACCTTAACGTGAGAAGAGGAAGGGGTGGAGGACAGAGAAATGAAGGGAGAGAAGAAGGGGGGTGGGGGAGTTTGAAGAGAGAGAGAGAGAAAAAACCTTTTCCAGTTCAGAACTCCTTTTCCAAACTGTAGGCATGCAGATTCACACATATCATTTTCTATGCTTTCCTCTCCTCCGTTTTTGTCCTAGTTCCTCACTGCTGGCCATCAGTGGGCCCCAGGACCCTCTTGGGAATTCCCTCTGCGCTCCTATTATCTTTCATCAGCTGCCTTCTCCCCATGTTAGCACCAACCCCCACCCCCATGCCCAGGCCTCAAGACCCCCAGGGCTCGGGCCACCCCTCCTTAGCTGGCAGTTATTAGGAATGCTCATTCAAGTTCTGCTAGGAAATTGGGGCCTTTCTTCTGTGTGGTCTCACAGGAATCTTTCCTAGCCTGATGGAGAAGAGACAAGCCAGCCAGAAAGCCAACCTGGCTGTTTTTCTGGCGTAATTTCTGAGCAAGATCTGAGAGCTCCTAATCAGCAAGGAGGAGCCGTGGTTACAGTGAGAAAGGGCACTCAGTCTATACCCTGCCTGCCCTTTGGGGGCTCACTCTGCTAACTCAGGGGACTGCGGAGTTTCAAGAAGCGATCTCTATGTTGGGATTGCTCGGGCAGGGAAATACAGGGGCTTACACAACACCAAATAAACTGTAACTCCACCCTATAGTCCCCAGTTCAGTTCCTATTATTTGTAGGGTCCACAGAGCTCCTTAAAAAATAAAAAGATTTGAAATTTGTAATAAAAACTACATTAAATAAAGGTTCTGCACCTCCCTTCAAAACAAAGAAACCACACAAATCCTCACTGGACTGTGAGAGAGATGCTCTACTTTAAAACCATTTTGGGCATGTAACATTTGTTTTAACTTAAAACACCCATCTCTGGGATGGTGCACTTCGAAGACAAATTGAAGCAAAGGCTCACCATATAAGTGGATTAAGTTTTCTGTGTATTTTATGGTCGTGTGGATGTAAGATCGGGGCAAACCTGTTATCAACTGGATAAAATAGTGTCAAATGCCCAGTTGCACCTTGGAAAGAAAGGCTGTGTAATTTGCAATTCTTGTCAGTTACTACTTTCACCAGCGGATAGGTGTACATGTTGGGGGGGGCTATATTTTAGGTTATTTAGTCAGCAAAGCCAAAAGCTGTGGGTGCAGTGTCCCAGTAGGCTGGCGACTGGCACTGCAGAACGCCTTTAATGCTGGACTGACCAGAATAAGTGAATTTTGGTGGAAATCATAATTGGGAAGGGATGACTTTATAGGCACCACCTCATGGGAGATATCTGCATTGGCCGCAACTGCATGACCCGAAATACACGGAGGCCCGAACTAGTGGCTTCCTAAAGACCATGTCTCATTTATTTTATCCTTTCTAGGAAAGCAGCTCCCCAACTTGAGTGACTACTTTAGACTTGGTGAAATTGTGCCTATATATTTTTCTCCTTCTCCTGTTATTTTCCCTTCATCCCAGTGCAGCCACTGTGGGATCTGTCGGTCACAGATAATGGTTTTTAACCCGTCAGAAGGCCTGTGCGTTGCGACTTCTCTGAGGGTTTCGATTAGGGAAAAAGTCCGGGTGACGTTCAAGTTAGGCTGCAGCAGGCTGGGAGGCTTGGCGGCGTCATTCCAGTTTCTGCGGCTAGGTGGCGCTCCAAGGTACGGCAGCGCGCCCGGGTTTTCGCCACCGAGCGCATCCTCCGCCGAGTCCCCGCCGCGAAGCAGCGGCCACCGAGCAACGTTAACTCGGGGTTCCTAAAGCCTCTGAGCGGAAAGTCGGGAGCGCTCAGACCCACCTCGGCCGAGCGGTCCGCAGGGTGGGCGCAGGTCGGAGGCCAAGACTGGGGAAGGTTGGCGGCGGCGAGGAGAGCTGTGGTGGCGAGAGGCCCGAGGCACACTCCGCGCACCGCCGCTCGGGGGGAATATTCGAAATTCCCGGGCAGGGCGGACGCTGGGGCTGCAGGTCCCTAGGCTCGGGGAGCGGCGCGCTGGAGTCAGCCTCGGCCCAGGCACACCGAGCAAGCGCCCAATCCACTAAAAGCTCAGAGACGCAGCTTAGGGTTTTGTTGTTGTTGTTCTTTTTCAAAGAAAACAATAAAAGAAGGAAAATATGTGTTTTATAGTTGTCCCCCAAACTAAAAAAGAAAAAAAAAAACTTTTTGGTTTTTCCTGGCTTTCTTCTTTTCTCTCATTTCCTTTTTCTTCCCTTCCTTTTCCTTTTATTTTCTGTAGTTTTTTTTCTTACCTCTCCTTTCGTTTATTTTTTTCTGTATTCTTCCCCCTATTTTCTTAGAGCTCTGTGTGTGTGTGTGTGTGTGTGTGTGTGTGTCTGTGTGAGAGAGAGACAGAGATAGAGCTTGAAAGAGTGAGAGAGAGAGAAAGTGAAAGTATTACCACCGGCTGGTAATACTAGAAGGCTTGGGCAAATGGTAACAAAATTGAAGAAACTATTTCAATTTATTGAACGGACTTCAGGGCGTACAATTTCGTTTCCACGCTTCTGCTCTTTCTGGGTGTCTCACAAACTCTGAGTCAAAGATGACTGGGAGAAAATGGCTCTCACTCTGCCACTCCTAATCTGCGGTCGTGGGGGCCCTTTAAAATCATTTTTGAAACAGTGATAGAAATAATAATAGTAATAGTCCCAATGAACAGCGTTTCCTTCTGGCATGAATTTTCTCGTGGTTTTGCAGCCTGCTTGGCGGTACCCGAGGAACGCGGGCAGGCGGCGCGGCTGGGAGGCTGGGGCCCTCCTGTCAGCAGCTGGTTCCAAGGGAATCCCCTGACCCGTGAGCTGTCCCTGTCTCTGTGGCCCTGGGTCTCGGGCCTGGGCTCTCGCAGCTGCTGGGATGTTTTGCTGCCCCTTCGACATGCAGCCGCTGCACTTCTCCCTTGAGCCGCATTTCCGGCCACCTCACCTTCCTTGAAGTTTTCTAGTATATAAGGAGGAATTTTCGGCCCAATTTAGAAGTCTGCAGAAACTCAGAGGGTCAGGTCATTAGGAATGTTAACGCAGCGACCAAGAATTATAAACATGATCTGAAAGTCTCTTCCAATTCATTTCTTCAGGTATTTATTTGAGCTAAGTGATGAAAAGTGACAGTTGTGAAATAGACAGCTTTTAAAAGTAATGAAGTCAGATGAGGCTTTAACCTGTCGATTGCTATAAATCAACTTTGAAAAAGAGGAATGAAGAATGTTATTTGAGCACCTAACCGCCAGCATTTGCTGTGCCGGCTGTCGACCCTGGAGTTGGTCTGCGAGCACCTTCCAGGGGGCAGGACCCAGCGAAGCCCTGCGCCTGCGGTGTGACCCTCAGGCGACATGCAGGATTGGGGGCCGCACTGCCAAAAGGCGACATTTTGGTGTGTGGGAGAAAGAGGGTTCCATTTCCACTCAGACTTTTGTCATGGGTTTGGGCTATGCAACGTCCTGGGCAGGTGACCCCAGCCCTTACCACAGTTGGGAATTCAGCCAGGCTGCCGCCCATGGGACTGAACCCCGAAATACAGATCGGCGCCCAGCCCAGCTCCCCAGCTGGCTAAGGGCGTCTACTTCCTTCTTCTAGCCGGTTGGGGAAAGCCCAGGGCCTGCATGACTCCCGGACTCTTACTAACCCTTTAGAAATGGTGGCAGGAGGGTGAGGAGGATGAGGAGACTAAACTTCCCCAGGGTGTGGGTGGGTGAGTTGAGCCGGGACTGATTTATCTATCACATTAAATGACTCTCTTATGTGAGGGAAACCCGGGAAGGAGGGGTCCTGGGGGCCTGGGGGCTGAAGGCAGGATAGAGCAGGTGTCTGAAGTTCTTGTGGGGAGGGAAGAAGGGTCCCATTCCCGACATGCCCCCGTCAGGGCATCCAGAATGCCTTCTGAAAAACATGAACTGGTTGGGTGTTTTAAAGTAAACCTTATACACTCTTTTGGAGATCCCAGTTCCCTACAATTGCAATTTCAGTCTTAGCCGGGTGTAGGGACGCTATCCTTTTCACAGTGACTTCACCCCATTCTGTCCCTGTCTGCACTCCAAACCTAAGCCCGGGAGAGTTCCCTGGGCCTCTGGCCCTCTGCGTCTGCTAGTCTCTTTCCCCCAAGACTCCCCGAGGTGGGGAGAGCACTGGTGCTCCTTGGAGAAATCAAGGTGTCCAACATTCCCTCCTAGGTGAGGCTGCTTGAGCGCCAGCAACAGGTCCTGCTGCACTTTCTTTCCCGGCTCGTTCACTCCGCTTGCTCTCCATCCTCATTTCTGGGATCAAATGGGAAAGAGGGAATACTCCTCGACCCCTCTCCCCCCTTGACTATCCAAAGCAGCCCGAAGATGGCGAGGAGACTGTGCCGGGTCTTTGGGCAAATGCCCCGCCGGGTGGCTCCAGAAATGGCCTGTGACCTGCACTCACCTCGGAGAAATTCCAACTCTTGTTTGAAGACTCCTACTTAGAGGAGCCCTCTGAGGATACGCCCCTGGAGAAAGTGCACCAGAGGGAAAGTGGAGAGAACCACGCCCTCCCCAGGCGCTAGCCAGCGACTCCCGGGCCAGCAGGGCCAGTGGCTCCTTTCGGCCCCACCCTGGCCTAGTGATTCTCTGCGGCCTTGGAGGGATGCGGAGAGGTGAAGCCGATCTTGGGCAGCACCCCTCCCCTTGCAGGTCTAATTTCCCTTCTCTGGGGATCTGGAGGTGGGAAGCTAGGCGCCCAACTCGGGCACAGGCGGCTCGGACCCCATCGGGGTCCAGCCCGCCTTCGGAGTTAGCTGGAGTTGGAACCTGGCGGCCTCGGGTGTCCGCAGCACGCTGTGCAGCCACTGGCCTCCGCCCGCTCCGCTAGCGCCAGGGCTTTCTGCACCCCAGGCGGGGGCAGCGAGGGCGTGGGAGTCTCCTAGACCAGCCCGGGTGACGGCAGTAGGGGACCGACAACTTCCATTTTCCGACCCCTAGAAGGGAAACTCAACGGAGGGGGCCGGTCGAGACTCCTCCTCCACTCCGCCCCGAGGCAGCCCGGCTAGACTAGCGGCGGGTCTCCGCCCGCCCGAGCGTTTCCATAAATCAGGCCGCTGGCAGGCTGCTAATTAGCTCGGGCCGAAAAGAATAGAAAGAGGGAGAGTTCGGTAGCGCACTGTGGGGTGGGGGTGGGGACTCAGTAGGTGGGAGATCAGAATTTCTCTAGGACCATTGGGAGACTCCCTGGGGTACCTCGGCAACATCCCCGCCCCGCACCCCCGGCCCAGGCCACCATAGGCCTCCTCCCCCCAACCTGGGCCTGCAAGCAGGGGCTTTGGGCTCACAAGCCTCCCGCACTGCGCTCCCCCGCGTTCGACCTGGCCCGCCCACCCACGCCGAGTCCCCCTCTCCCACTCGCTGAACAAACCCAGAGTTAATTAACTCCCCCTCCTTGCCCCCTGCAATATCGGAAGACTTTCAAAACTCATCTCCAAGTGTTTCCTCTTTAAGCCTAAAGCTTGGAACAACCGCCAGGGAAAGAGGGGAGCTGGGTCTAGAAGAATCAGTCACCTCCGAGCTTTCGGGCAACAAGACTTCCCCACAGATTGTGTGGGTTGTGGGATGAGATGCAGCAACCCTGTTTCTCCTCCCCCAGTGAAAAGGCAAGACGATCAATCAAAATTAGAAATAACATTAAAGTTGGATTTTTGATTTCCATGTAAATTGCGAACAGAGGATGTGGCGAGTGAGAGCGACTTCTGTTTATTTTCTCTTTTCCTCCCCCATCCTTCTCCTAGCTCCGCGCCCCTCCCAGCCTTCCCGCCCTCAGCCGGGAAAGGACTCTGAGATGACATCACCACAGAGACCCGCGGCCTCCCCGCCCCCGGCCCCGGGACCCCGGAGCGGAGATTGACAGGTGTCGCTCGTTAGGACAATGCCTTCCAGGTGCCACTGTCACAGTCCCATCCTTCCTAACCCGCCTTCTTTGCCCCCTTCCCTTCCAACTCTCATACCTCCCCCCTTTCTCCTCTGGGGTAAGTTCTCACATTCGCACTCCCAACCCCCAGTTCCTCGCATCTGGGCACAGGGCCCCAGGTCTAGAGATGCGGGCAGGGGGCCGGAACCGAAGGGCAGGGGTGGCAGAGGCTCCGCCTGCTGCCTGCCGTGGCCGCTCCGAGGTGCCAGGAACTCCGGTAAGGGTCCCGGCGGCGGCAGCCCGGGAGTGGGCAAAGAGGGAACATGCGTGTATTTTAAAGGGATCAGCGCGGTCTCTGGACTTCCCTGTCTTCGCTCTCCACCCCCGCTCCCCCCGCAACGCACACATAATATAACAGACGCGAAGATAATCCTGCCATCTGGCAAATCCCAAATTTGGCGACCAAGCTCGGAAAGCAACAGCGACGGCTCATCCCGGGAGTAGGTGGCTGGTCCTGCCGGGCTCTCCGGGGCTGGGGCAAGGGCGGTGAACTCTACCCGCACCTGCCCGCACCTCTGCCCCATCCCCGCCCTGACCGGGTAGAATGTGGGGTTTTTCTATTGCACTCGTCAGCAGTTCTGGGTGTCTGGAATGGGGGAGCTGTAAGTGTGGGGCTCCGACCCCACTTTCCACCAATGCTGCCTCAATGAGTTAAAACCCAAATTCGGCTTCATTATGTACAACCGAATGTAAATTATAGCTAGGCGGTCTGTCGGCGGCGATTTAGATCATTTGGTGATAAGGATCACACTTATTAGATTTCTTCAAAGCCGATGGGGGTTTTCTTTCTTTCTTTTTTTTTTTTTTATTTTAAGGAGGGCATTTGTGCTAAATTGCCCAGTGCTGGTGTGATAACTGTCAAAAGTTTGACATCAAAGGAGCTAATATTATTCAGTTACCAGAGAAGCTGTCTGTCTAAATAAGAATATCTTAATTACTGCATCACAAAGGTAGAAAAGGGGTCGGATCTGAAAAGGGGAGAGGCATTCAGCCGCTCCTTTTGATGCGCTATCTATATTAGACCGATGCGCCGTTCTTAATCAGGCCTAGTCCGATTTCCTTTCCTCTCTCGGTCGGTCCTCTGAACTTTATAACTACATGTAAACACGTTGTCAGTGGGGACATAATCTTCTCAGGTTCTTATTAGAAGAAATTTCCATCCTCTCCTGTTCTAGATTAGGCAGTGGAGTCCGCTCCATCAATGAAGAGACTAAGGTTTCGTGGACAATAATGTGGCAATTGTTGATGGTTTGTGACCCATAAAATGTGGAGGTGACTGTTCTGGCTTTGGTATGTAATTATGCAAAACACTTTCCATAAAGACTTGCCATTCGATCTAATGGCAGTCCCTGCGGTCTATTTCAAAAAGGGAGGGTCTATGTACAGAGAGAGAAAAGTAACATTTGTTTTAACACAGGTTTTATAGGGGGGATGGATAAATACAAACACATCACAACGCCGCCCAAAGTATTTTTTCGAGTCAAATTAAAATAATTATCAGGGGGTTTAATAAGTTAATCATAGCAACATGGCCCATCCAAACGCACAGGGAGGGGGGTTCAGGCTTCAGCCCACCACCTCTGGACCTGGGACTGTGCTTGAGAGTGGCGAGTCACCTCTGGGTTCTGCAGAGCTGGAGCTCGTCCCTGTCTCAACTCAGTCCACCTGGGTGCCAGGCTGGGATCTAAAGCCCCGATCTGGGGCTGAGGTTGGGGGAGGGGTGGGCGGCATCTCGACCCCAAAGGCTTGTCCCTGAAATTATTTGGCATGGGACATTTTAACAAAGCAGCCCTCTTTCAAGAAGCGCCCTCCATCCCCTTGCCCTCTAGTGCCCTCAAGCTCCCAGGATTTAGGTACCCACAGAAAGGCAGGCGGAAAAACAAGTCCCGAGACAGGGATGAGTCTAACTGGTTCGGGTGGAATGGCTAAACCGGACGCCCACGCTCAGAGGACCAGTAGCGGAGCACACACGAATTAGTTAAAGCTGCCCCCAGCACTTTCTCAAGACACCTGAGGGTTTGTTTTGTTTTTTCAAAAGTAATATGGGGAATTAAAAAGGCCTGAAGCAGAAGGATGGAGTGAGATGGGAGGGTCTTCACTGCCTTGGGCCCCAGTCCTGGCCTCTGGCTTAAAAAGCAAGTCTTTCTTTGGCACCCCACTGGCCCTTACCTTGTCTGGAGACGCGCCCCCCACCCCGCACTCCCTGAACTGCTGTGCGTCGAGCTATGAGTCCTCGCCATCCGCCGCACGGTGACGTTGCCGTGTGAGCCCAGCAGTCGCGGGCAACCGGGGATTTTTCAAGGGGGAAATGATGATTAGAAGACAGAATCATCTAAATATCAAAGTGACACATGGGGAGACCTGGAAAAAATATTTAAGCTAATGAAAAGCAAATAAAGAAGCAGACACTTAGGCTGGTAAATTAAATATTATGTTTAAAATGGTGCTTTTGTGCGGGCTTGAAGATTTCCGATTCATGTACACATAATAAACACTCAGGTTTGTCATCTGGAGGTGCAAATCTGAAAGATATTCCGACAAATGAAGTGCTGGCAGAGAGAGGAATAAAGAGATCGGTGCCTGTCAGGGGTCAGGCAGCCTGAGATTGCTTCTAGAGATCTTTTGAAAATTTCACACGATTGAAGGCTTAGGGGCTTCACTGCGTTCGCATTTCAAACTCAGATCAGTGGGATCACAATCAAAAATAGAGGTCTGGAAAATTTTGATGCAAAGATGGCCACGGGCTTCAGGGCTTCTCTCCCTAGCGCTCTCTCTCTCTCTTTTTTTTTTCTTTCCAAGACAGACACCCTGACATGGCTGTGATCCTTTGGATGACAGAGTTGTCAGAAAAGAAAGAGAAAATTGCATCTTGTCTGGTAACTTCCTTTCAGTCAAAAGGAATTTAGGGTCTTATTTTCAATAAAAGAGAGAAAAAAAAAGATAATTCATTTCTAGCAAGCATAGGATGCTCAAAAGAGTCTCGGATTTCATAATTAATGATCTACTCCTAGACATTTAGGTGTGATTCACCTCTTCATTTGTCCAGATTGATATGATTTCTCACTCTGTTTGCATTCTGGTGTTACGTTGAAAATTTGTCTCAATTTCTCAACACTATCATTTGTATACACAGTCAGGTGTATGAACATGATTACATGCATATGTACTTCAACATATATGTGTGCACAAACAACTTTAATCCCTAAATCTGAACATTGGCCTGTTTGTCTGATAGTCCATGAGAGTTGTTGCCCACTTCCCAAGATGTCAGCACTTTTTGGTTTGAACAGGACACAAAAAAATCAATTGTCTCTGCGACTGATCTGGTGGTGTTGGTGGCGGGGGGCGGGGTGGGAAATAAGGGGACCTGGAGAGGGGGATTCTATGAGACCAAATCAAATTAAGGAACTCTGGAATAGAACCAGGCTGAGTAGATGCAGAAGACCTGGCTAGACAGTCAGCGGACCAACTGGAGAACACCTTGGGAACAAGATGTGATGGCAATTACGCCAAAATGTGAATCATCTAAAATTATTTGCTATTAGTTTGGCCAACTTTAGGGTGAGCAGAAAAAGGACCAATTTAGCATCAGTTTGCAGGTTGTAATTTTTACCTGGCTGTTTCAGACAAATGAACAAGATACTTTTGGAAATAATCAGAATTATAGTCGAGTTTCATTAACTTTCAAACCAACAGGAACAGATGTTGGATTCCTGAAACCTCTCCTTGACTGCATATATTAGGGCATCTCTGTTGAGGAGGGACCCCACAGTGGAGAAAGAAGAGACCTGTATAAAAAATATCTCCTGTTTCCTGAATTATAGACTCAAATCGTTAATAATATGTATTGTTTCACACATGGTCAGAAAGAGAAAAGTGTAATAGTTGCTTGAAGTGGATTTATAAGCTCAAAGCTTTTACTCCTCTCACTTCTGCAGGCTGGGGCAGCCACCCAAAACACCAGGACTTGGAGACAGAGGCAGAACCACAAAAACTGCTTGGCAGGCTGGACAGGTCCCAGATGAACAGCTCTGGTATGCAAAGCCAGGGAGGACAACTTGGCCCTGACAGGGAGTTTGGTGACTCCAGGAGGAGGGCTGGGGAGGTGAAATGGAGTATGAGTGCCTCTAAAGTCCTACATTCAGAAACCTTCCAGACACCCACATTGCAATTCTGGTGGAGAAATTCCCACCCTGGAGCTTTGGAGGAGAGCAGCCAATGTCTACAGGGCAGCTACTACCCTCAGATCGGCTTCTCCTTCCCCCCTCCGCCGCGCCCCCCCCCCCCCACTCCGTCCACAGTAAAGGAATAGAGAGCAGGTCCTTAGTGTAACTTTAAAGCACTTGAGCAGAGACGCAAACGAAGGAGAGTCTTCTCTTCTTAGAAGGGCCACCCACAGGGCGCTCAATTTCACTTTTTCTAAGTCTCCTACAAAGGACAGAGGCCCCTAACCGGGCTTTAAAAGCGGGGTTTTGTGCAGTAAATACGATGGGGCCCGTCCTGGTGTCCAGGAGAAGCTCTAGAAGAGAAAAACGGGCGACAGGATGACCGCAAGGGAGCAGGGAGAGGTAGGAGGGGACTCTCGACCGAATAGGGACAGTGCCGCCTCCAAGCCTGAGCTGAGAACTGGCCCCAGCAGGGAGGCCTCGCAGCCTGGCTAGGGTTCGCTGGGATGCACGTCCCCGCGGGCGTGCTGAGTGCCCGGAATGTCCCCTGAACTAGGCCGGAGAAGGATTCAGGTCTCCTCTGGTGGATGTGGGAGGTCTTGGGATAACTCTTCGTGAGAATGCAGAGCTGGCAGGAGCCTCCGTAAAAACACTACAAGAAGCGGTCTTGAGGGCCGCCTACTTTGCTCACAAAACAGGGTTTTTCTTCAGCCAGGAAAGGCGGCGAGACCCAGGCAACTTGGACCCGGTTAGGGACCTGTGTGGGATGTGTTTTCTGCAACTTCTTATGTAGGACCTTCAGGGGGACGAGGGCGGCAACCCCAGATCACAGGCGGCCGGCGACCTCCGGTTATAGTGATGAGTCCTCTTTTCCTGCCATCGCCAGCCCTGGGAGCCAAGGACACGCGAGTAACATTTCTCTCTCCACCCCATTCTCACTTTAACCCGCCCCCCTCCAAAAAAGTCAGGGTCCAGAGGAGAATTGCCAACAGGAGGTCAGAGGCTGAGCAGAGCTGGAGATGAAACGGCGCCCGTAGATTTAAAAGCAAACAAAGCCGAAAACAACCCTAACTAGTCTGGCTGCGCATGGGCCAGAGCTCCTCCGGTGCGCCTGGGGCAGGGCAGTTGCCAAACCCTCTGCTCCGGGGCCGTCAGGAGCTATATCAAGGGCTCGGCCCCATCAGGAGCTATATCAAGGGTTTGGCCCCAGCTCGCTCCTGTCTGGTTGGTCCCGAGTCGGGACACTCCGAATGCAACCTTCTTCTCATCTGCTCTGCCCCTCCTGACCCAGCACGCTGGTTGTGGGGGGCGCCACTGGTAGCAAGAAAAGCGCCAGGCGTAGGTGGACCGTCAAGGGGGGGTTAGAGGCTGGGCAGCCGCCAGGTCCCAAGTGCGGTGCCCTGGGTCCTGCCCCCTCCAGGAGTCAGACACAAACATTCTCCGGGTCCTAGTCAAATGTAGAGTCGGGAGAAAGGAACCTGCGAGGCATCTTCTGGGTGTTCTACCCCCAGCGCGAGAAAACTGAGCATTCTGTGCCTGTAGGGAGAGGTCCACGGCCCTAGGGGGCCGTGAGAACGCAGTGGGATACCTGAGTTGCCATTTTGGCCTTTTCTAAAATAATGTTTTAAAAAATAATATGAAACTAAAAACTGCAGGCGAGGCATCGCCTTTCTTCTCGAGGTTTTGATATGACACTCACTAAATAAAATCCTCTTTTAAGCCATCTTCACTCTAACTTCAAAAGAGCGAATGTTAATTTTACCTTTATTTAAATGATTGCAGAGGCTGACTGGTGAGGGATTCTCCCCTTCCTCCAGCCCTCCCTCCGGATTTTAACATACGGAGTACAGTCACGATTTACCGCCACTCTGGAAAGCCAGCCGCCACCTCCCCAATCCCCATCTTGCTTTTTTTCCCCTTTGGTTGATATTAATTTCATGGAATGCTATTTAAAGTTTAGCATGAAATGCACGTGCTATAACACAAGTGGCGAGTTATCGTCAATGAACTAGAAGTGGAAACACATCAGGAGCAGACTTGACCTCTTCTTGGATGCCTGCAGACCACGCCAAGTGGGATTTAGTGTGCACCATCTCCCCACAGGAGGCTTCATGATCTAAGCCCAGATCTAAGCCTGAATGACCACACCCCCAGGAGTCTTTGCCACAGAGGACTGAAGCTGTGTTCCTTGAAGGCAAGGACTTTAGCCACGGAAGGGAACGCGAGGAACTTCGGGCAATCTTTTTGACGCCACGTTCCATTTTTTTTAGGATCTCTTGCCAATTTCCCAGTGTGTTCTGTCCAGATAGACTAAGCTCTTTGGAGTTAATTAACCTGTGGTAGAGCCACAATTAATACGGAGCGAAGACAGAAAGGAGAAAATTCAGAAGGAAGGGGGGAAATAAAAGTAACGTTTGTCTAGCCGGAGTCTTTTACACTGCTCGGTCACAGTTAGTTAAAGACTTTCCAGCTGCGAGGACGATGCGCGCCATTTACTGTAATTGAATTGCTGTTATAACACCTTGCAAAGGGACAGCAATGCGTTTCAAAAAAAAAAGTTGCATGTGCGGCCAGCAGTTGCGCCTGCTAGATAGAGCTGCCCCACGGGGATGGGGACACAGGGCTCGGTGGGTCCTCGGGTGGGGCTCGAGGAGCCTGGTTTCAGGCGAATTCTTTCCGGGCATTCGGTGTCCCTAGGCTTGCCTAGGAGTACTGGGGTCCCTTAGTGGGCCAGAACCCGAAGCTGAACCTGAATAAGGATTGGGGTAGGACCGGAAATTGCAGAGACATAGAAAATCAATACGTGGTCGGGAGTAAACTGCGCGCGACCAAGGGCTCTGCCCTCCCTCTCTCCATTGATTTGAACGCTGGGAAGCTGCCCGCCGCGGGGGTGGTTGGACAGCGCCACCTTTGCCACCCCCTTTGCCCAGCCTTGGCAGGATCTCTCCGGAAACATACTCGCATTAAGGAACTAGGAAAGCTTCCTGGCCTGGAGCTAGGAGCCCGAGATTGGGGCTCCTTGCTGAGTGTGACGCTCAGTCCTGTGCTCCCCGCCCTGCCCCAGGTGCCCAGTCCCGCTGGAATCCATCTCCTCAGCGCCGGTTTCCCACTCTGCGAGTCGGGGAAGAACTTGGGAGCTGCAGGATCCGCCACCTCGGTTTTTCAGACACAGCCTCTGGCCGCTTTTCTTGGCCTGCCAAACCTTTGTTCACTTCTCCCACCCGTTGTTGTCTCCTCTCCTCTATCCCTCAGCAGTGTTCTCCTTTGGACAAGAGGGCCCAATCCTTTTCTCTGCTACTCCTCGCCCCTAGTAGGCCCTTCTCGGCTCCACAGAGCTCCACAGGCACAGAGAGCAAACCGTAGACTCTGACGCTCCCCAGGGCAGCAACGGGCTTCTGAATTTCAGCACCACCTTGGATGCAGTCTCCAGGGGCACAACAGGGTGAAAGAAGTGGCTGGGTGGCAGAGGGAAGACGGTCTTCCCTCCCCCCAGTCCCGAATCGGGTCCCGAAGTCCAGCTTAAAAAGCCTGCAAAGGAGGCCGGGTGCGGCGGCTCACCCCTGTAATCCCAGCACTTTGGGAGGCCGAGGTGGGCACATCACCTGAGGTCTGGAGTTGGAGACCAGTCTGGCCAACATGGTGAAATTTCATCTCTACTAAAACAAAAACAAAAACAAGCCAGGCGTGTGGTGGGCGCCTGTAATCCCAGCTACTCGGGAGGCTGAGGCAGGAGAATCGCTTGAACCCGAGAGGCAGAGGTTGCAGTGAGCTGGGAATGCGACATTGCACTCCAGCCTGGGCGACAAGAGTTAAACTCTGTCTCAAAAACAAACAAAACCCACCACCACCAACAACAAAACTAATCTACAAAGGAAATAAAATAATTAGAGGTTAGAATGCACCTCACCAGTGCTGGGAGGGTGTCCAGAGTGCCGCTGAGAAGAGCGTGAGGGACCCAGAGGGTACTCCATGGACTTGGGGATGCTCAGTCTTGCCCACGCAGGTCTGGTGGAGAAGGCAGAGACTTCCACGACTACGCTGGACCCCCAGCGACCCGCAAGGTTCGTGGTAGAAATAAGTGTGTCTCAAAAGTACTGTCCAGGCCGGGCGCAGTGGCTCACGCCTGTAATCCCAGCACTTTGGGAGGCCGAGGCGGGGGGACACGAGGTCAGGAGATCAAGACCAGCCTGGCTAACACGGTGAAACCCCGTCTCTACTAAAAATACAAAAAATTAGCCGGGCGTGGTGGCGGACGCCTGTAGTCCCAGCTACTAGGGAGGCTGAGGCAGGAGAATGGCGTGAACCCGGGAGGCGGAGCTTGCAGTGAGCCGAGATCGCGCCACTGCACTCCAGCCTGGGCGACAGAGCGAGACTCCGTCTCAAAAAAACAAAACAAAACAAACAAACAAACAAAAACCCAAAAGTACTGTCCAGGGGAGTTGAGATTGCAATCCAAGGACAGGACGTGGAGAGAAGGAGCAAACAGTCCTGGAGAAGAGGAAACAGTGTGGGGCCTGGCCCTTATAACGGTCTTTTGGGATTCACCTGTAGGGTGTGTGTGCCCCGGGGCGCCAGGGCGACGGTGCCGGTAAGATGGGTGGAAGATGGTTGGGGAGGGGTTGGCATCCATCACACTCCAATATGACACCAGTTGATCCCTTTTCCTAGGGAATTGTTCAGCTTCCTATAGGGTTTGCTAGACATAAGGTTGTTTTTGCACCCAAAAAGCCCATTGCTCTTGGAGGCATCCGGCAACTGAAGCATTGCTCTTTGGTCCTGAGAGCTGGAGGGCATGCAGCAACCCCGACACCCACTCCCAGACACCTACACCTACATCCACTTTTCTGCAAAACAAAGTTCTGTTCCTTTCCTGTGTGCCGGAAGATGGGGTGTGGGAGGATTCCCCGCTGTCTGGTCCATCCATGGCTTCCTGCGGAGTGGAACAGGTTGGAGGTGGAGTTGGAGAGGGCGGTAATAACTGCAAGAATTCAGGAAAGCAAAGCTCTGGCTTGATGGGGAGGCCTTGAGGCCGTGTTGGAGGTAGATTGCTTTAAGGCTCACCTGTGGGCAGGGAAAAAGCAGGTTCTACCCAAATGATCTGTACTCGGTTTTCTCTGTAGGGAGCCCCAGAGTCTTCAATTTGCACGTTGATGTCTGAGAGGTGAGGCAGGCTGGCAGCTGCCTCTTTGAAATGTGGCCAGCATTAGCAGGCACCAGAGGGAGAAAATGCTTCCTAGTGCGTTAAGGACTCAAGGACCAAGCTTCAAGCTCGCATTGGGTCAATAGCAAGGCTGTGGTGGTCTGGCTGACCTGAGAACCCCATCACCTGGAACCTCATCACCTGGAAGCTCAGCTGCTCCAGCTCCAACCTCACCTCACTGCACTGCTCCATCTATCCTGGCTGCCCATTTCCACTCCCCCCATCCTGACAGAATCCTTGCCCTTCCATTTTTGACCTTCCTATCTCTAGACTTTCCTCTGGAGCAAATTTTGCCTAGTCCTAATGTTTGCCAACAAAGTCGATTGTCAACAGCTACAAAAGTTCTTTTGGAAAAGATAGGAAGAATAATAGAAAGAAGGAGAACTGACATAAGTCAGGATCCCTGCTCAAAGCTAAGCCACTTACCTGCCTTATCTCTTTTACAGCCTCACAACACCGACAAGTCTCACAACACTGACAAGACAGAAATACTCCTATAGTCAACTTTTTGCTGCTGGGGAAACTGAGGCTTAGCGAATTTAAGAGCCCTGTCCAACCAAGCCTAGGCAGCTAGGAATAGGCCAGGCCTGGATGGAACAGGGCTGGCCCTTCTGGCCACCAGCTGTGGTCCCAGACAGGACTCAGGAGACAAATCAGATCATTTGGATGGCTAAATGCAGATTCTCTCCTAGGCAGAGCAGAGCTCATCCCAGGAGAGCTGTCCCAGCCTGCACGGAGCCAGACTGAGGCTTCCTAGCAGTCTCCAGTTCCTTGACTGCTCTGAGAGGTAGGAGGCAGGAGGGCAAGTGATCCCCATCCATGGCACAACCTGCTGCTTCCAGGGCACTGAGTCAGTGTGACCTTTTTGCATCTTCGAGATGAACGAGGGGTACTTGCTGTGCTTTGTACGCCTTAAACAAGTATGTCCCCATTAAATTATCCCTTTGTGAAAACCCATTAAAAGGCCACTTGCATTTGGAAGAGGGGGAGAGAGAAAAATAAAGGAAAGCACCTATAATACAGGGCAACATATTGTTCCTGGGAGATGAAGACAGGTTGGTGAATGGCTAACGGTGCAATCTGCCCAATGGAAACAAGCACATTTCAAACACTCCAACATGCCCCCTTTTATGATGGGGAGAGACACTGATGGAAACACACACAGGAGAATTTTCCTTGTCTTAAGACATCCCATTTTCCTTAAGGGACCCAAGGAATGTTCTCAGGGTGGGGCACAGTGCTGTCCATTTATAACTACCTGTCTACAGGTGCTAATGGAGGGACAAATGGCAAAGAAAGCATCTTTCTACTTCTTCTTTTAATCTACTTTCATGCTGTTTTTGCAGATTTATGAGGAATTAAAGACTTTTAAACTTTTTTTTTTTTTTCAGCCAGGAAAGCAGATTAAGCCTTTCGGGTAACAACAGATTTGTGTAGTAGCAAGGACAGAAAACCACTAATTATCCTACAAAATTGGTATGGATAGTGTTCACCCTAAAATTTTGTCTTTTTTAGTTTTGTCTTTTTCACCTTTCTTATGTGGGTGGTTTCTTATGCTAAGAAGGTTCATATTTAGTGAATTTAAGATAATATCCTATCAGCTGTCTATCTATCTATCTATCTATCTATCTATCTATCTATCTATCTATCTATCTATCTATCTTATATACACACACACATATGATACCCTACAAGTGTGTAAAATGCTAAGCCACCACACACGCATGCGCGTACACACACACACATATATAAAATACCCTGCAACTGTGTAAAATGCTAAGGCACTTACTTGCTTTATCTCTTTTATAGCCTCAAAACACTTCTATAGTCAACTTTTTGCTGCTGGGGTAGCTGAGGCTCAGTGAGGTTAAGAGCGCTGACCAAGCCCAGCCAGCTAGGAACAGGTCAAGTCTGGATGAAACAGTGCTAGGCCTTCTGGCTCCTGCCAGCTCTGGTCCCAGACTGAACTCTATATTATCTATATATTACACACACACACACACATATATTAAAATACCCTACAAGTATGTATAAATAGGGTGTGTCTTAGGGGGTGTGTGTGTGTGTATGTGTGTGTGTGTATATATATTCATTCAAATAACAAACAAAGCCCATGGCTATTCTGATATTAGCCATGTAGAGCCAGGAAAAGCAACTGGAAACAAGTGAGCCGTATCAGGTCAATTATATCTGTATCCTATCACTTCTCATATTAAAACCTATAGCATCAAGTATTACCTCTTATCTGAAGAACCTTTCAGCTGTGTGATCCAGGCAGGCTCCTACTTCATTTATTTGTCATAGAGTTTAACTCTAGCAACTACTTATGACACAGTTAGTTGTATTATCCCCATCTTACAGATGTGGACACTGAAGCACAGAAAACTCACATGCCCACAGTCATACACAGCTAGTCAGTGGCAGAGACAAGGTTTGAATCAAAACCGTCTGACCACAGAGTTTCTGCTCATAAAATCCGTATCACAGGCCAGGCACAGTGGCTCACACCTGTAATCTCAGCACTTTCAGAGGCTGAGCCGGGTAAAACACCTGAAGTCAGGAGTCCGAGACCAGCCTGGCAAAGATGACAAAACCCCATATCTATTAAAAATACAAAAATTAGTCATGTGTAGTGGCGTGCATCTGTAGTCACAGCTATTCTGGAGGCTGAGGCATGAGAATCGGTTGAACCTAGGAGGCAGTGAGCTGACATCATGACACTGCACTCCAACCTGGGTGACAGAGTCTCTGTCTCAAAAAAAAAAAAAAAAATCCATATCACAAAGTTTTACATTTCAATCAAGTCCGTGGGAAAGCTATATGCAAAGACATTTATTTCAAAATTACGTTCTTTTGGTGGGGATTAGGTGGATTGAAAGGCAAGGAATGTGAAGATAGTTGTATTCCCTCTCCCACCCCAAATTGCCTCAACTCTTCATTCCATAACTTTGTCTTCAAAATTTTCACTGCTTTAAAATATTCAAATGCCTTTTCTGTCTCAGGTGTAATGCCACATGCATAGGTTTTCACAAATGTTCAGAAGGCTGCCTGAATTATTACCTGTTTTGCTGCCTGCTTGGGGTCTTTTTCTCCTCTGTGAGAAGGATTTTTGCCTGCTCCTCACAGGTATGCTACCGCTCATAACGGCCTTGCTGGGAGAGGATCCTTGATGACTGGGACCTACATGGATGCCAGGATGCTAAGGAGTCACCACCTTGTTCCCTTGGTAGCTGGCTCAGGCTGGTTCTAACACAGCCTATTGATGCAAACCAGAATTTTGAAGCTTGGTTCACAAAGTTGAGAAAACTCCAACTTTCTTTGTTTTGGTCAGTAGAGTACTGGAAGCCACCTGAAAGTATACGTTCAGTGAAACTGAAGGGAAAATTCCAAACAAAGTAAACTGGTGACTCAGATTCAAATTTGGTGGCTGGATGCAAACCAAAGTTAGCTCTCCATGAGGCTAAGCATCTAATATTCCTGAGGCCACAGTGAAGCAGAAATCATTGTACCTAGTTAATTATTATTTTGTTGACTCAAAGCAACAGAGTGAGAGACAGCATTCAAATCTTCAGCTTATAAAAATAAGGCATTCAAGTGTGTGTTACTCCTCTGGCCATTTAAGTGTGTGACCATCTGGAGATGGTCAGCCTGTCCTAGGGGAATATTCAAAGACAGGATCAGCTGTGTCTACCTGGTTATGCCGCAGGCCTATTCCAGATTTAGACCTTCCTGGTTTGGGAAGTGGGTCATGGGAAATTTGGAGGAGGTGGAAATGTGGGTGGAGCCATGAGTCCGAACGTACAGCATGGAGAATGCAGGAATCAAGTGGGTGAAAAACAATAATTCTTCTACACAAATGGAAACTTTCTCATTTGTGCATTTATTTAACCTCCACTTATTAAGCAGGCAAGATGTGGCCAGCATGGTACCAGGCACTTGTGGATACAAAGACTGATAAGTCACAGTCCCTGGCCTCCAGGAGTTTTTAGATCAGTGAGGGAGAGGCAAGAAAGCTGATATGATTTAATATAATACACCCTGGTAATTAGTACAAAGAGCTTTGGAAGTTTGAGAGAGTGGTCTGTCCTGCCATGAATAACTGCCTGGGAAAGACTTCACAGTGAGATGATTTTGACTTGGAGCTCAGAAGATGGGTGAAGTAGGAGCAGAGCAAGGATGAGACAAGAGACAGATGGCAATCCCACTGGAGGGAAGCACAAAGCAAAGGTGGAGGAGGTCAGACCACGTTCTTTTTTGTTTTGTTTTGTTTTGTTTTGTTTGTTTTTTGTTTTTTTTTGAGATGGAGTTTCACTCTTTGTTGCCCAGGCTGGAGTGCAGTGGCGCGATCTTGGCTCACTGCAACCTCCGCCTCCCGGGTTCAAGCAATTCTCCTGTTTCAGCCTCCTATGTAGCTGGAATTATAGGCGCCTGCCACCACGCCCAGCTAATTTTTGTATTTTTCGTACAGATGGGATTTCACCATGTTGACCAGCCTGGTCTTGACTCCTGACCTCAGGTGATCCACCAGCCTCGGTCTCCCAAAGTACTGGGATAACAGGAGTGAGCCACCACGCCCAGCCCAGACCATGTTCTTATTTCTCTTGGGGGGGACAATCAAAGATGTTAGGATTTGTGCAAATAAGCTATAGGTTTCTCACATTGTTCTTTATAGGTTCCCTCCCACCCCCGCCACCACCACAGTTTCTCACTCTGTTGCTCAGGATGGAGTGCAGTGGCATGATCATAGCTCACTGTAGTCTGAAACCCCTGGGCTCAAGAGATCCCTGGACTGCCTTAGCTTCCCCAGTAGATGGGACTACAGGCACGCACCATCATGCCTGGCTAATTTAATTTTGTTGTTGTTGTTGTTAGAGACCAGGTCTTACTATGTCGCCCAGACTGGTCTTGAACTCCTGGCCTCAAGTGATCCTCCCACCTAGGCCTCCCAAAGTGTTGGGATTACAGGCGTGAGAGCCATCCTGTCAGTTCTGCCACATAGTTCTTCATTAGGGTGTGTCTTATCTCTGTCAAATTTCATGGGGAATCAAGACAGGAGTAGATTTGAAATGGCTTCCAAGAAGATAGAGTTTCTTTTTGTCAAATTTAGATTTCCATTTAGAGTGAGTAAATTCAGCTCTTTGTGTCCTGGACATTTACCTGAAGGCTTAAGGCAGAGAGAAGGACACATAAAAGTAGACGAGGTTGTGAAATTATCAGAGGAGATTAGTACATGGAGAACTACGGAAAAAAAAAAAAAAAAAAAATCCTGCCAGAATGTATTCCTAACTTTGCAGAAATGCCAGAAGTATTGGTACCTTTGGCTTCCTCCTCTGTGCTTGTGCCTATCAGAACAGATGAAACATGCTGTTTTGGTTAGTTCCCTATGTGTCTCACTGTCCCTCCGGGCTGGAAGCTCCTTGGAGGCTGGGTGTATGGCTGATTCACTCATGTTCCCAGCCCCTGGAATAGGGCCAGTCACATAAGAGCTCCGTACATTATGAATGAATTCATGATGCAAGTTTAAGAATATCGGTTTTTAATTTGTGTTAATGATAGCTGGAGCATCTGAATATCTTTTTATGTTTGCATTTGGGGTTTTTAATTGGGATTGCATAAAGTAGCCATTGTCCAACTGGCTATTATGTATGGCGGGACCAGCTTGGCAGAACTGAAGGGCCTGAACGCAGATGTTAAACTGTGTACTCTCCATTGACCTTGGACAGTCACCTCCAAGAAACTCAAGAGCACCCAATATGAAAATCACTGGCCAAGAGGCTTTAAATCAATACCATCACATTTGTTGCTTTAGTCACTTCTCAGAGGGATAGTAAAGTCTCAATCATGCTCTTTATATTGGTTGTTCTACCATTCAGAGCCATGATAGAATCTTACAGGACTGAAACACAACATAATCTTTATGTGTATGTTTTCTCATAGTTGTTATTTGTCATTTTATGTATAGTCTGAGCACTAGTCAAGATGTTTTCTTAGTTGGACTAAAGAGTGGGTTAAGAAGACAGTATCTGGCTGGGCAAGGTGGCTCATGCCTGTAATCCCAACACTTTGGGAGGCCAAGGTGGGAGGATTGCTTGAGCCCGGGAGTTGAAGATCACCCTGGGCAACATGATGAAATGCCACCTCTACAAAAAATACAAAAATTAACATGGTGGCATGCATGTGTAGTCCCAGATACTCGGGTGGCTGAGGTGAGAGAATCACCCGAGCCTGGGGAGTTGTGGGGAGTTGCAGGCTGCAGTGACATATTATTTCACCACTGCACTCTTTCTTTGCCCCATGGCTTCCATATAAAGTTTAGAAAACTTAGGGAATGGCAATGACTTGGGTTCTCCTTTTTTTTTTGAGATGGAGTCACCAGGCTGTAGTGCAGTGGTGTGATCTCAGCTCACTGCAACCTCTGCCTCCCGGGTTCCAGTGATTCTCTTGCCTCAGACTCCCGAGTAGCTGGGACTACAGGCACGCTTCACCATGCCCAGCTAATTTTTGTATTTTTAGTACAGACGGGGTTTCACCATGTTGGCCAGGATGGTCTTTATCTCTTGACCTTGTGATCCTCCTTCCTCAGCCTCCCAAAGTGCTGGGATTATAGGCGTGAGCCAGTGTGCCCTGCCAACCTGGGTTCTTAATAGTTAGGATCTTATGGTTACCGTCCCAGGGAAAGGTCAAGATCTACGTAGGTAGAGGAATTCACCCAAGAAGTTCTGATTCTCTTCTTTTCACCATGGCTCTGCCTTAGTTAATATTTTCCAAGGTAGCCACCAATTAGATCTTGGAAACAAGCGTGAAGAAAAGCATTACATGAGATCAAAACATGATCAGCTCCCTCTGAATTCTACCTTATGTTTTAGACACTCTATTGGCTCCCTGGCTTGGAGTAATTTCAAATTCCCACTGGCTCAGTGGCAAGACATCTTCTCATTCTTCTTTTCTAAATATATTCTTCATTAAAAAAAAAATTCTCCTCACCACTTTGTCTCTCTTGTGATTTCTCTTTTAAAAATTCAAATTGCAGAGGACTTCACAAGTGAAATAGAATACATTTTTGAGCATTATGTTTACTGCTGTTCATAGCTCTAGGGAGCAGTAAACATTTTCAGTAAAGAAATTTATAGCTTTTGTTTGCTTTGAGTTGAAAAGACCATGTTAGCCTTGATAATCATTTCAGAGATACTGGCTTGTGTCTTTGTATCCAGACAGCTGAGGTACTGTACAAATATCATCCAGTTACCAACAGATGACTCAAAGACAGGCCAAATTTTGAGGGTTATGGGACTCCAGTGACAAGGACAGAATCAAACTCTCTTATTATCAATACTAAAATATGACTCCTGAAAGCCTGTTGTAAGAGATTCAGATGAGATTGAATGACAAAATGCCAAATATGGGAAATCTAGCTTTCAGTCAATTGGCAATCCTCCTGCACTAGGTTGCAAGTCTATGAAAAATAGATTACCTGGGTACCATGGCATTCTCCTGTAGTCCCAGTTACTCAGGAGGCTGAGGTGGGAGGATCATTTGAACTCATTAGTTCAAGTCCAGCCTGGGCAACATTGTGAGACCCCATGTCTAAAATTTCTTTAAAAAAATGACTAACTTTTCTTTCTCTCTCTCTTTCTTTCTTTCTTTCTTTCTTTCTTTCTTTCTTTCTTTCTTTCTTTCTTTCTTTCTTTCTTTCTTTTCTTTCTTTCTTTCTTTCCTTCCTTCTTTCCTTCCTTCCTTCCTTCCTTCTTTCCCTCCTCTTTTTTTCTTTACTTTTTTTTCTTTCTTTTTTTTTTAACACAGGGTCTTACTCCATTGCCCAGACTAGAATGCAGTGGCATAATTATAGCTCACTGCACCCTTGACCTCCTGGGCCCAAGTGATCCCCCCAGCTCAGCCTCTCGAGTAGCTGTAACTATAGGTACTTGTCACCAGACCCAGTTAATTTTTTATTTTTTGTTGAGATGGGGTCTCACTATGTTGTCCAGTTTGGTCTCAAACTTCATGCTCAGTCTTCCTGCCTTGGCCTCCCAAAATGTTGGGATTACAGGCATAAGCCACTGTGCCTGGCTGACAACTTCACTTTCATGATTCTAATATGAAACCAATATAGTACCCTTTGCCACTTTGGAGAATTATGTTCATGCACAGATGCCTATATCTAGGAATCTAAATAATTATTACAAAAAATACATCAATTTAATACTCTCAATGCAAACATTCCTAAGAAATAATAAGGACAGAAGTTCTATTACTTCATTATGGAATAGTTACAAATAACATCCTTCAACCCATAGCCGTATTTATTGGATACAAAAGCAAAAAGAGAGGAAAATGAAACATTCATTAACCATTGGAATAAAAACTATAAATATCTAAATGTTTGTGAGTTTGTGCCTGAATAATGGAACACAGTTCCTACTTTACAACCATTGAACCTGGCGTTGTGCACACAAATTCAATCCATTTTTCATCAAGGAACAAAACAATGGAAGAGCTGGTACTATTCTATCACTTGCTGAGAAAGACAAAGCTGAGAACAAAGAGTTCATATTTACCTGTCCAGAAAACCAGCATTTTAGGACAGTGAGCTATTATCTTGGCATAAATCTAAAACTGAAAAAAAAATTACAGAAGTAGAGTGAATTATAGACCTGAGGTTTTCTTGGATTTACCTGGTTTTGAGGGAGAGGGACTATAAAAGGTGAAGTATATCCTGGAGTTGGACTGTCTAGAGAAGAATTTTGTGCGAATGGGCAATTGTGTAAAAACTAAAATTATACATTTATAAATTCAAAAGATATAAATTATTTTCATTTAAAACACAGGATGCTAGGAAATTTCCTTTTGTATGACGTATGGCTGCTTGAACTGTCTACTTGCACAAGATGGCCTTTAATAATCTTCCATGGTAGTCAATGAAAAAATTCTTCCTATGTTGCCAATTTACTGAGCATAAATTACTGGGAACCTTATATGGAATAAATTATGTTCTTAAGCCTTCTCAGATGTGAAGCCAAGAGAGATTTTAAAGCAGAAAACGAAATGCAAAATGTAGCTCGAAGGGGCATTGGTGTGCATTTGGAACCCTCTCTGGAGCTGTTTCCTCTCCACCCCTGTGAGAGGATTACAGGGCCGCATTCCAACCTGAGGCTTTCTTAGCCACATGTGGCTCTTCAAAAACCTGCATGCGGTTTTCTTCTTAGATTTAAATACGGCGACAAGGAATACTGCAATGTTGATGTGGCGGTGAGCCCAATAAAAAAACTGAAGAACTCTGCTTGAGTCACAGACAGGACAAATAGGGAAAGTATCACTGACCCCAGATGTGCTGTTACCTGACTTGGGAGCCGTCGTTGAGAACCTGGCACTACCATACCCTTTTGTACAACCATTGTAAGTGCAATTCATGGGTACTCATAAACGCGAGGTAAGTTTAATTGATTTGTGGCTTTCCACATTGCTGACGATGAAGTGGTTCTTTGGCTGTTGAAAGGTGAGAGGGACTTGATTTCAATACAGAGATGAGATGCTGCATTCTCTAAACTGACAGATGGAAATTCTGCTTCCAAATTCATTATTTGATGTGAAGGACAATGATGAAAATTTGAATCTGCGAAACAGTTCAGCAGGTCAAAATATAGTCAGACCACTAAAAGTTAAATGAATTTGGATGTTAAAATTCATTGGGAAATACATTTATATGGCAGTTTCTAGGTTCCCTGATAATCATTTTGATGGCCTTTTCTGTATCATCTTAAGTTTCCTCCACTCTCTCTGCACTACTAAGATATGCAACTTTGCTGGAATTTTGTGTCTACGCAATACCTTGACATAGGAATGGAAAATAACATCCTTTATCAAAAGATAACAAAGATCTCCATGAGAGATGGAAGCTTTCTTGGTCTTCTGTGGAGAGTGTGAGAAAGTAGAGGAAGATCAACCCCACCCCTGATCCATGTCTAATTATCTCCTTTCTCATCCTGAGTATACAGCTATATATTGTCTATTAATGGAAAATTAGGTTACAATTATAATTGGTTAAGATATTAAAAGTATATGAATAAAATTCAACAGTTTCCCCTTCTAATCAACCTCCCCTCCATAGTTTTTTTTTTTTTTTTTTTTTATAATTAATTTTTGAAAACAGAGTCTCACTGTGTCACCCAGGCTGGAGTGCAGCAGTGCAATCATAGCTCACTTCAACCTGGAAGTCCTGGGCTCAAGAGATCCTCCCAAGTAGCTAGGACTACAGGCATATGCCACTGTGCCTGACTAATTTTTTTTTGTTTATTTTTTTATTATACTTTAAGTTCTAGGGCACATGTGCACAATGTGCAAGTTTGTTGCATATGTATACATGTGCCATGTTGGTGTGCTGCACCCATTAACTCATCATTTACATTAGGTATATCTCCTAATGCTGTCCATCCCCACTTCCCCCACCCCATGACAGGCCCCGGTGTGTAATGTTCCCCATCCTGTGTCCAAGTGTTCTCATTGTTCAATTCACACTTATGAGTGAGAACATGCAGTGTTTGGTTTTCTGTCCTTGCAATAGTTTGCTCAGAATGATGGTTTCCAGCTTCATCCATGTCCCTACAAAGGACATGAACTCATCCTTTTTTATGGCTGCATATTATTCCATGGTGTGTATGTGCCATATTTTCTTAATCCAGTCTATCATTGATGGCCATTTGGGTTGGTTCCAAGTCTTTGCTATTGTGAATAGTGCTGCAATAAACATATGTGTGCATGTGTCTTTATAGCAGCATGATTTATAATCCTTTGGGCATATACCCAGTAATGGGATGGCTGGGTCAAATGGTTTTTCTAGTTCCAGATCCTTGAGGAATTGCCACACTGTCTTCCACAATGGTCGAACTAGCTTACAGTCCCACCAACAGTGTAAAAGTGTTCCTATTTCTCCATATCCTCTCCAGTACCTGCTATTTCGTGACTTTTTAATGATCACCATTCTAACTGGTGTGACATGGTATCTCATTGTGGTTTTGATTTGCATTTCTCTGATGGTCAGTGATGATGAGCATTTTTTCATGTGTCTGTTGGCTGCATAAATGTCTTCTTTTGAGAAGTGTCTGTTCATATCCTTCGCCTACTTTTTGATGGGATTGTTTGATTTTTTTTCTTGTAAATTTGTTTAAGTTCTTTGTAGATTCTGGATATTAGCCCTTTGTCAGATGAGTAGGTTGTAAACATTTTCTCCCATTCTGAGGTTGCCTGTTCACTCTGATGGTAGTTTCTTTTGCTGTGCAGAAGCTCTTTAGTTTAATTAGCTCCCCTGTGTCAGTTTCGGCTTTTGTTGCTATTGCTTTTGGTGTTTTAGTCATAAAGTCCTTGCCCATGCCTATGTCCTGAATGGTATTGCCTAGGTTTTCTTCTAGGGTTTTTATGGTTTTAGGTCTAACATTTAAGTCTTTAATCCATCTTGAATTAATTTTTGTATAAGGTGTAAGGAAGGGATCCAGTTTCAGTTTTCTACATATGGCTAGCCAGTTTTTCCAGCACCATTTCTTGTTTTTGTCAGGTTTGTCAAAGATCAGATGGTTGTAGATGTGTGGTATTATTTCTGAGGGCTCTGTTCTGTTCCAATGGTCTGTATCTCTGTTTTGGTACCAGTACCATGCTGTTTTGGTTACTGTAGCCTTGCAGTATAGTTTGAAGTCAGGTAGTGTGATGCCTCCAGCTTTCTTCTTTTGGCTTAGGAGTGTCTTGGCAATGCAGTGTACCCGACTAATTTTTACTTTTTTTTTTTTTTTGAGATAGAGTTTCGCCTTGTTGCCCATGATGGAGTGCAATGGTGCAATCTCAGCTCACTGCAACTTCTGCCTCCTGGGTTCAAGCAATTCTCCTGTCTCAGCCTCCTGAGTAGCTGGGATTACAGGCATGCTACACCATGCCCGGATAATTTTGTATTTTTAATAGAGACGATGTTTCTCCATGTTGGTCAAGCTGTTCTTGAACTCCTGGCCTCAGGTGATCCACCCACCTAAGCCTCTCCAGGTGCTGGATTACAGTCGTGAGCCACTGCGCCCAGCCATTTTTAAATTTTTAAGAGATGCGGTCTTACTACGTTGCCCAAATTGGTCTCAAACAGTTAGCATCAAGCAATCCTCCTGCCTAGGCCTCCCAAAGTACTGGGATTACAGGCATGAGTCACTGGACCAGGCTTCCTCTTGGTAGTTTTAAAATTGTATCCACTAATTCCCTGATTCTCCCGACTTCAAGAGGTGGGGCCTGAGTCCCAGAAGTGACTTTGTACAACTTTGGAGGCTGAGTAATAAAAAGCTGGGTAATAAAACATCCATTCTGGCTCTGGTGTGGGTGCATGCTCTTTCTCTTTCTTCCTCTCTTGGATCCTTGGCTCTGGGAAGCCTTACAGAAAGGCCCACATGGTGAGAAACTGAAGTCTCTGCCAATCACCACAAGGAACAGAGGCCTGCCAACTGTGAGAGTGAGCTTGGAACCAGGTCCTTCTACCACAGTCAACTCTTGAGATGACCTCAGCTTCACCTGGCAGCTTGACTGCAACTTCCGGAGAGACCCTGAACTGAAACCACCCAGCTACGAGATTCTCAGATTTCTGACCCTCAGAAACTGGGAGAAAATAAATGTTTGTTGTTTTAACTTGCCAAACTTGTGGTTAATTTTTTACATAGCAATAGACAACTAGTACACCTCTATGAGTGAAATTAGTACAGTGTCTGGTATTGACTAGAAAAGGCACTTAATAAATATTTGTGGAAGGCATGAATTAAAATGAATAAATAAAAAGTTTAATTTATGTCCTTCTACACCTTTCTCATTTGTATAACCTCTTTGAAAGTAGCTTAACAGAAGAGTGTTTCTGAGAGAGGATCTCTTTAATTATTAAACATTCAATCATTCAACAAATATTTATTACTGCTACTATTTGTCAATGAACCACTTTCTTCAACTATGAAATACTTGTGAGCCCAGTTAAGTATCTGCCAAGCTTTCATAAAAATACATTTATTGAATCTCTCCCTGAAAGACTCTCTGCTATAGAGGTTAAAACCCAGTTGTCAGGTTAGTTAGACACAGATGACCAAGAGAGGTGAAGGGTTAGTGAAAGGAGAGAAGTTATTTTAATACTGACATACTTAAAGTAATCATGGGTGAGAATGGGATCCATCACTGAACTAATAAGGAATAATAAGGATGGGTGTAAATAATGCAAGGCATTCAACAGTTACTTGGAACAATTTGGGGGAAATGTAGCTCACTCATAGTCTCTGCAGTGTGAAGTGTGGCCAAAGTTAGTTTGGGGGTCAGGTGATCTGGGTTAGAATTCTACCGCTGCCATTACAAACTATGAGAATTTATAGAACTCATTGAATCCTTTTGACCTTATTTTCTTCATCTATAAATTGAGCAAGTAAACACTATGATTTAGAGCTTTTTGGGTTTTTTTGAGATACGGTCTTTTTCCGTCCCACCTAGGCTGGAGTGCAGTGGTGCGATCATGACTCACTGCAGCCTTGAGACTTCCTGGGCTCAAGTGATCCCCCCTGCCTCAGTCTCCTGAGTAAGTAGGACTAGAGGTACACCCACCATGACTGACTAGTTGTAGAGATTTTAAATTACACAAAGCATGCAAAAGGTTTAGCTTGTTGCCTGGCATATAGTAGGTACTTGAAAAATTGTTAGCTCAAAAAAAAAGAAAAAAAGTCTGGGCGCGGTGGCTCACGACTCTAATCTCAGCACTTTGGGAGGCCGAGGTGGGAGTATTGCTTGAGTTCAGGAGTTTGAGAGCAGCCTGAGACACATGCCAAAATCCTGTCTCTACAAAAAACACAAAAAACTAGCCAGACATGGTTGCACATGCCTGTAGTCCCAGCTACTCAGGGGCTGGGGTGGGAGAATTACTTGAGCCTGGAAGGTCAAGACTGCAGTGAGCTGTGATCCTGCCACTGCACTCCAGTCTGGGTAACAGAGTGAGACCCTATCTTGTAAAAAAAAAAAAAAAAAAAGTTAACTACTTTTTTTTTTTTTGAGATGGAGTCTCTCTCTGTCACGCAGGCTGGAGTGCAATGGTGTGATCTCGGCTCACTGCAACCTCTCCCTCCCAGGTTCAAGTAATTCTCCTGCCTCAGCCTCCCAAGTAGCTGGGATTACAGGCATGCACCACCACACCCAGCTAATTTTGTATTTTTGGTAGAGTCAGGGTTTCACCATGTTGGCCGGGCTGGGTTTGGAGGTTTTCAAGTCTCCTACATTGTTAGAACACTTTTCTGCTTATGTGTACCTTCCTCCTTTTAGCTAAACATCAGTATGGCAGAATTGTCTGAAAATCTAGTCAGGAGGAATGATTGGAGTATTGTTGGCCTTCTCAGCTGCTCTAGGAGGAGCTTGATGAGATGGGATAAAGGCAACATGGACACAAGGGCAGTCTCTATGCTGCGTCCTCACACTCCACATGGCCTTCCATCCCACAGTGTTCCCGCCCGTTGGTTGGTCTCTCTTAAGAGACCATTTGGAGGCTCCTCTTGTACCAAAGTGACCTTAATGGTGGTTCCTGCATGTCTCTAACCTACACTTCTGAGAGGTGAGGTATAGGGGCCATTGCAGAAATAGCTCAATTAAAACATTTCAGGGCCATTTAGTAAAAGAGTCAAGAAATATTTTCTTGTTCATTAGTTGGCTGCTTTACCTTAACTTGACCATGGTTCAAACTGTGAGCCTCTCTGCATTTTCCTTCTTTCTGTTAATCTTACTAACCCTTCTCACTTTGCCAATTTCTTCCTCTACTTTCACCCACCTCAATCTCTCTCCTCCCTCCCTCCCTCCCTCCCTCCCTCCCTTCCTTCCTTCCTTCCTTCCTTCCTTCCTTCGTTCCTTCCTTCCTTCCTTCCTTCTTTCTTCCCTCCTTCCTTTCTTTCTTTCTTTCTTTCTTTCTTTCTTTCTTTCTTTCTTTCTTTCTTTCTTTCTTTCTTTCTTTCTTTCTTTCTTTCTTTCTTTCTTCTTTCTTTCTTTCTTTCTTTCTTTCTTTCTTTCTTTCTTTCTTCTTTCTTTCTTTCTTTTCTTTCTTTCTTTCTTTCTTTCTTCTTTTCTTTTCTTTTTTTCTCCTTCCTTCCTTCCTTTTCTCTTTCTCTCTCTTTCTCTTTCTCTCTTTCTCTCTTTCTCCCTTTCTCTCTCTTTCTCTTTCTTTCTCTTTCTTTCTCTTTCTTTCTCTTTCTCTTTCTTCTTTCTCTTTCTTTCTCTTCTCTTTCTTTCTTTCTTTCTTTCTTTCTTTCTTCTTTCTTTCTTTCTTCTTTCTTTCTTTCTTTCTTTCTTTCTTTCTTTCTTTCTTTCTTTCTTGTTTCACTCTGTCACCCAGGCCTGAGTACAGTGGTGCAACTATGGCTCATTATAGCCTCGACCTCCTAGGCTTACGCAATCCTCCTCCCTAAAGCTCCTGAGTAGCTGCAGCCACAGGCATGTGCCACAAAACCCAACTAATTCGTAAAAAATTATTTGTAGAGATGAGGTCACCCTGGGCTGCCCAAGCTGGTCTTGAGCTCCTGGGGTCCAGCAATCCTCCTGCCTTCTTAGCCAGTTTTGTTCATTTTTTCCCCTTCCTTTCTACTCTGTTCATCTCTCACTCATGGTGAGGTAGGAGCTAAGAAAACAAGAGGGACTGTAACCATTTTAGTTCCTTTCTTTTCTTCTTTTTTCTTACTCATGTCACATACTTCCATAGCAGAGGCACTTTGGAATTTGCCAAGCAAATGAGCTTGTTTCAGATGAATCCATTTATATTTGAGTAGAGGTCTAGGGCTTATTTGGGCTCAAAAAAATAAAGTAAGTCTTTGGATAAAGTGAACAAAACATCCTTTTTGTTTGGCTTGCTATTTGGCTACAAACACACTATTATTCTTATTCTCATCTATTTGGCATTTCCTTGAATCGGTCTTCTCATCTTTTGACAAAAACAAACAGACAAACAACAAACAAACAAACAAACAAAATACCTCAAAAAGCATGAATACATGAAATTTATTTTACATCAGTCAGTTTCAACATACTCCTTGGTAGTAGGGTAAAGATATAATGAGCACAGTTAGGAATATGATGTTATTTACTAGATTTATTAAAGGGTGCTTATGATTTAAGTCCTTTGGATGACATCTGCAAATAAATATGACTAATGCATTAAATACAATGTCTATATTAAGCCTACATTTACATTCTGCACATTTTTGTATTAGCACACGTATCTTTCATGTTTGACATCTATTTTCCGATACTTAGTAATATAGAGTACATCTTTTAATTTATATATTGTTTAAAGTCCTGATGGGAAGAATTAGAAGACAATATAGAGTACATCTTTTAATTTATTGTTTAAAGTCCTGATGGGAAGAATTAGAAGACATATTTAACAAGATCTTGTAGAATGTCCTCCTCCTCTCACAGTGGTAGACAAACACCATGGTGCCTCTCCTTACTCTCGTCTCTCACATCACTTAATTAAAAAAATATCCTAGCAGATCCGTGAGGTTTGCAGCTTCTTTTTGCTTTAAATTCATTAAGTATAGAAAAAATATGCATAACATTGCAGTATATGAAAATTGAGAGAAAATACAGAAATTACCTGTATTAGTTAGGATAAGCCAGATTAGGCTGCTGTAACAACTTAGCACTAAAATATTTATAGTTTAACAAAACAATTTCTCAGGCTCATTTCTCAGTCACACTACATATCAATTTCATGTTGACATGGTGATTCTATTTCACGTACCCACTAAAGGGCCCAAGATGATAGAGAGAACGCTATCAATAACTGGACCAAATCAAATCACAGGGGAAGAGAGCACTGGAATAGTTCTTATGGGCAATGAAATACCCAGAAATAACACATGTCTCTTCTACTTATATCCTATTGGCCAGAACTAATCACCTGGCTAGGCATAACTAGAATGGGGTATGAAAAATATAGTCTTCTGTGTGCCTGAAAGGAAGAGGAGAGCCAGACATCGGTGAGCATTCTTGATGGCCACCACATTACATAATTTAATCTTTTTATTATGTAGATAAAGGAAACTGAGGGCTAGAGAAAGCTGGTACACTAGGTCACAAAGGAAGCTAGTGGCAGATGTAGCACTAGAACCCAATTCTTTTGGTAATAGGTAAGGTTTTTTGTTGTTGTATAGTAGTTACTCTTTTCTGTGTAGGAACTGATGGCACAGACATGTTGCAGAGCTATAGATAAATCCTTAAACATGAATAGAAAAGATGACCTTGGCTAGGTGCAGTGGCTCATACCTATAACCCCAGCACTTTGGGAGGCTGAAGTGGGAGGATCGCTTGAATCCAGGAGTTGGAGACCAGCCTGGGCAACATAGTGAGACGCCATCTCCACAAAAAATAAAAAATATTAGCCAGGCACAGTAGTGCATGCCTCTATTCCCAGCTACTCAGGAAACTGAGGCAGGAGGATCACTCAAGCCCAGGAGTTTGAGGCTGCAGTGAGCCTGAGTGATTATGCCACTGCACTCCAGCCTGAGTGACAGAGTGAGACCCTGTCTCAAAATACAATACAATACAATACAATACAATACAATACAATACAATGCAATAATTAAGCAGTGTTGCATGATGCAAGGTTAGACAAGTAGGCTAATGCAACAAATAGAGTTCTGAAATAGATCCACACGTACATGGTCAGTTAATTTTCTTTTTCTTTTTTTTGGGGGGGGACGGAGTCTCCCTGTGTCGCCCAGGCTGGAGTGCAGTGGTGCGATCTTGGCTAACTGCAACTTCCGCCTCCCGGGTTCAAGCGATTCTCTTGCCTCCTCCTCCAGAGTAGCTGGGACTACAAGCACCCACCACCAAGCCCAGGTAATTTATTGTATTTTTAGCAGAGACGGGGTTTCACCATGTTGACCAGGATGGTTTCAATCTCCTGACCTCGTGATCCACCCACCTTGGCCTCCCAAAGTGCTGGGATTAGAGGCGTGAGCCACCGAGCCCAGCCTGGTCAGTTAATTTTCACCAACCACACAAGGTGATTCAATGAATTTTGTGTGTATGTGCCATATATGGTCTGGAGCAATTGGCTATCCAAGTAAAAACTGTGGCATCTATATTTCACATGAAGAAACAATAATTTCAAACGACTGCAGATCTAAAATAAAAGCAAAAATTGTACATTTCTAGAAGTAAAAAAGGGACTATATCTTTAAGAACATAGGGTAGGTAAAGTTCTTTCAGGCAGAACATAAATACAGTTTTAAAAAATAAAAATTAAATATAAAAATATAAATTATACCTTATTAAAGCAGAAAGTCCTCAGCATCAAAAAACATTGTTAAGTAAATGAATAGGGTTAGTTTTTCTCCATTTTTAAGAACTAGAGGAGGAGGTGGGAGGATCACTTGAGCCTCGGAGGTTGAGGCTGCAGTTAGCTGTGATTGTGCCACTGTACTCCTGTCTGGGTAACACAGAGAGACCCTGTCAAAAAAAAAAAAAAAAAAAAAAAAAAAAAATAGTAGAGGAAAAATGACCTCACTGTGATTTCCAGGCCATATCCTCTAATGCCATGATGAGGGAAATTTTCTCTCTCTTATTCAGACAAATGTGAAACATTGACATTTACTACTACTATTACTACTAGTAACAATATCGTGCATGTACTCAGAACCTTAAACTTCTCAAAGCATTTTTAAATATATTTTCTTCCTTGCTTCCCCATAATTTATCTGAGATAAGCAGGTTCAGTGTCACTGACTTAATTTTATAGATACCCAGGGCAAGGACACAATGTGCTCAAGCTCACAAAACCAGCCAATGGTGACAGTAGGATTAGAATCCAAAACTTTGCAAAGCCATGAAAAATAATGAAATCATGTCCTTTTCAGCAACATGAATGCAGCTGGAGGCAATTATTATCCTAAGTGAATTAATGCCAGAACAGAAAACCAAATGCTGAATATTCTCACTTATAAATGGGAGCTAAATATTGGGTGCTCATAGACACAAAGATGGCAACATTAGACTCTGGGGACTACTATAAAGAGGGGAGAGAGAAGGGGACAAGGGTTGAAAAACTAACTGTTGGGTACTATGCTCAGTATCTAGGTAATGGGATCATATCATACCCCAAACCTCAGCATCATGCAATATACCCATGTAACAGACCTGAACATGTACCCCCTGAGTCTAAAATAAGTTGATATTAGAAAAAAATAAATCCAGAACTTTGATCTTCAAGACCAATGCCAGAGCACAAGCCAGTCATTTTCTTCCCTTTTCCTGGGATTGTAGATTTCTTCCTAATGTGAATGGAAATAGTTGGATGACATTTTCCAAGCACCAAGAGCTCTTTAGTAACAGGGTAACAAGAACAATTTGGCTCTTAATCTAGAATGCTTTTTCTAGATTCTTCTCCTTTTTAAAAATCTTAAAGCCTTTACTTTGAGATAGTCTTTCATCCATCTCCTCACTCATGTACCAGTGAAAAAATGCATACTTGGCATATGTGAGGTCAAACTTGTGGTCCAGGTGAGCCCAGTCCTCAGCAACGGCAATGGTGTTGCTCAACTTACACGCACAGCTCTCTGTACCTTGGCCAGGTCTTCACCTGGTACCACAGTGGGAGGCTGATAATTGATGCCAACCTTGAAGCCAGTGGGACACCAATCCACAAAGTGAATGCTGTGGTTGGTTTTGATGGTGACAATGACAGCATTGACATATTTGGGAACCACGTCATCATGGTACAACAGGCAGCAAGCCATGTATTTACCATGGCAAGACTCACATTTTACCATCAGATTGACTGGCTCAAAGCAAGCACTGGTGATCTTTGCTATAGTAAGCTGTTCATGGTAGGTTTTCTCAGTAGAGACATTAGGGGCCTATGTGAGCAGAGGGAAGTGAATGTGGGAATAGGGTACCAGGTTGGTCTGAGGTTCCGTCAGATCAATATTCAGGGCTCCACCAAATCTGAAGGAAGCAGTGATGGAAGGCACAATCTGGCTAATAAAGCAGTTAAGGTTAACGTACGTTGGGTGCTCAATATTGAGATTTCTATGGTAGATGTCATAGATGTCCTCATTGTCTGCCATGAAGCACAATCAGAGTGCTCTAGGGTGGTGTGAGTGGTGAGGATGAAGTTGTAGGGCTCAGCTACAGCTGTGGAAACCTGGGGTGCGGTGGGGTTGGGTAAATGGAGAGTACCAGCTTGGATTTCTTGCCATAATCAAGAAGTTGTTATATTGCATGTGCTTTGTGTATACAATACTCAACATAATGAGATGATCAGGAACAGAGAAGGTAGTGAAACAAAAGGAGTGAATCCAGATCTACATATTTTCTTTATATTTCTACTCCCCAGTCCTTAGAAACTATCCGGGTCCTGACAGACTATAAATGTAACAACTGTAAATTTTGCACAACTGATAAATTATTTTAGATTAGTGAGATTGCCTTCAGTTGCAAGTAATAGAACCTCACTAGAGACTGGCCTAATTTAATAAAGAATGTATTAGCTTATATAATAGAAAAGATCAGAGAAGAGCTAAGTATGCAAATACAATAGGACACTATTTTTTATCTCTTGGCTCTGCTTTTCTTTGTGTTGGCTTCATTCTCTAGTAGATTCTCTTCAAATGTCAGCACAGATGGCTACTAGCATTTCAAAAGTTATATCTTACTAGTTTAGCCTCTTTCTCAATAGTTGCATTAAACATTTCAGAGTTGATATCCATAGGTCTTGATTGGGTAACATATCCAGCCTTGAAAAAAATCACCATCATTCTGATTGGCTGGGCTTAGGTCACCTGCCAACTGCTGGAAACAATGGGTGGAGTTAGCACCACTTAAACCTTAAGGACCAAAAAAGGAGAAAGGGAATGGTATCCTAAAGGAAAAATCAAAGAACTGGACAGAGAAAAATTACACATACCTATTCTAGGACTCAGCTACATGCTTTAGTACTCAACAAATGCAAGAGGGAACATAAATTATTATAGTCAAGGGTGACCTGACTTTGATTAACTGAAAGCAAAGAGGGTTATGATGCTAAGGACAGGTGGAAAAATCTGATAGATTAAACGTTTTCAAGTTATCTTCTCTTTAACACTACATTTCCCCAGAGCTTTGCACATGTAGTAGGATTAGACAACATCTTTTGCATTTGCATTTTTTACAGAAAAATATATTGGTGGAGAGAAGTTATGTAGGCTATAAAACAAAATTTTAAAACCTTGTAAGTGATCAGTATTCTCCAAATAGATAATCATTGTATATTTACTAATATATGAATGTAAAGATGCTGGTCTGTTCTTTAGATAAGATTATTTTTTAACTCCCGGGAAATCCCTGTGATTCACCTTTGCTTAATCTGCAAACAGTGTTGATTCCAAGCACAACTATGTTTAGAATGGGAACCTTGTCTTTGTGTCCTATTTTTCTACAGGTGGCAATTACTGTCTCCTCAAGCCTGGAGTGTATGGTTATGGGACAGCCACTTCCTCCCTCAAATCACATCCATTAATCTGTGTGGGCAAAGTCCATCACTATCATCTCTTGACCATATTTGGCTTAGGTGGAACAGATTTTCAACTGTCACAAGTAAAATACTCCCTACCAACCAGCTAAATTCATACAAACCCAACAGACCGTGCTTTTTGTTGTTGTTGTTGTTTGTGAGATAGGATCTCACTTCTGTCACCCAGGTTGGAGTGCAATGGCGCGATCATGGCTCACTGCAATTTCGACTTCCATTGCTCCTCCTACCTCAGTTTCCCAAGTAGCTGGGACTACAGGCATGTGCCACCATGCCCAGGGATTTTTTATACTTTTAGTAGAGGCAGAGTTTTGCCATGTTGTTCAGTCTGGTCTCAAAGTCCTGGACTCAAGTGGTCTGTTCTTCTCAGCCTCCCCAAGTGCTGGGGTTACAGGTATGAGCCACTGTGCCTGGCCCAGACTATGCTTTTAAATAAAATTTATCAACTGATATTTGTATAACACATTCCTGTTTTCTATCTTCTGGCATGTAAACCATCTCACTTGATTATCATGGAAGCTTTGGAAGGCAGGTGGGGCAGATCATATTATTATTCTCATATCATAGGTGATGAAATAGAGATCCAGAGAGATGAGGTGAACTACTCAAGATGATATGAGCAATAGTTAATGTAAGTCTTCAGATTCTAGACCTTAGGTTGTTCTCAAGGTGCCTGAGTTTGGGTGAGGGTGGCAGTGTTGGCTAGAAGTGACTGGGAAAAACTCTGGAATCCAAAGACTAAGGGTTTGAAGCCTGGTTCTGCTGATTGCTGGTTGTGTGACCTCAGGCAGATTTCTTAATCACATAGCCTCAGATTACTCGTCTATATTGTTAAATCATTCTTTGCCTCATAGGATTTTTGTGATGATTAAACGAAGTAACACATGAATGGCACTTGGCAGGGCCTCGTATATCTCTCCTGCTTGAATGTATCAGTTATGTCATTTTTGTTGTATATGTCCAAATCCAGATTCAACCTGCATTCACAAAGAGAAATAAAGAACTGAATCATTCATCTGTACGGTGCCAAGCTTCTGCCTCTATTAACCACATCTTTCAAGCATGGGTAGGGGGCAAGGGTGAATTGCCCCAATCAGTTGTTTACCTTGCTAAGCTTGCCTTCTAATAGCTTTTCTTCCCATTCTGATTGTCCATCACAAAGCCAAGTATATGTTATATATGTTCCAAAGATTGTAAGAGTAAGAGTAATTGGTATATTCTAAGAAATAAATCTAAACTCTACAATTTGATTAAATAATTAAGTATATAGCCATGTTAAAAACAGTGAAACAAAAGTAATCATCTGAGTCTTTCTTCCTAGACTAAATAAGCCCCAATGAAAGCATTTCTCCTATTTTACTTTGTTTTGAACTTTCCTCAGTTTTAGTGCATTACAGATTTTTCCCAGTGTTGGTTTTATTAGAGATGAACCAATTATTTCCATATACCTCCAACACTGGTTCTTCTGTAAGGTTGGCTTTGAATATAGTAATGGTCAAAACATCAGTTTCATTCGGTAGATCCTGGTGGTTTTGTAGAGTAAAGGCAAATGAAAATAGCATGTTCTGGGAAGGTGCAGTCTTTCCTGTTGACAGTGGTTGATTCTTTCATTCATTCAGAACCATTGAACAGCCTGTCAGAAATGAATAAGAACAAGTGTGGAAGAACAAGACCAAATCCCTGCCAAGTGAACTTGCACTCTCATGGTGGATACAGAAAGGTAAACAGGCAATGAAGGATGGTGATGGAAGTATAGGGAGAATGTGAGCACATGCATGAGGAGCACCAAACTCAGACTGTGGGAACTCTTCTCAGAGACGGTGACATCTAAGCAGAGGGCTGACCAATGACTGTGGATTAGCAAGTCAGTGTTTGCTGGGAGGAGGGAAGAGGCAACTATTTCAGGCCCAAAGAGAGGATGCAAGGGCTGTGAGGATGGAATGAACTTCGCTGGTTTATGGCGTGCAGAATTCTAGGAGAAACCTGACAGGAGAGGGGCATAAGGAATTAGGGCCAAAATAGGTTGCTGGTTGTGTGATTGATTTTATGGCTGCTGGTGGCAGCAAATTCCTCAGCATGAATTCTACCAAGTGAAGAAGTATTTCCTATAACTTGCTTTAAATTTCCTTAGCGTTAACTTCTCTGAGTGGCCCAGTCTCTTATGGCACAATGTAATAAGCATCTATCCGTTTTACTGCCTAGTACATATATTTAATGCCTAAGAGAGTATAACAGTGAAAACTTCTCCCATGCCTACCCGTAAGTTCATGAAAGTGGAAGTGACCCCACTGTTCCTCTGTCTCCCAGTGGAAAGATAAATTCCCTTAGCACCAGGCTTTCTGGGGACTAAATGAAAGCAACAATGACTCAGCACTTCACGACGTGCCAAGCACAATTCTAGTTATATTATAGTGATTTAAACGTCTAGCAATCCTATGCTGTAGGCAGTATTGTTCTGCCCATTTTATAGGTGAGGATATTGAGACAAGGGGAGGTAAATGACTTCCACAGGGAAACCCAGCTGATGACAGGCAGAGGCAGAACTGGATCCCAGGTGGTCTGGCTCCAGAGAGTCCCCCTCCATAAAAAAGGCTGTAGCAGTTAGGTGTCCTGTGAGCTGATTCAGGAATGCCCTGCAGAGCTTCTATTGCAGTGCCATGGCAACTATAGAGCACTCCCCTGACATTTGCATGAAGACAGCAACTCTTTCATCTCTTTTTGTGGGGTGGGAAGGGTGGTGGAAGGCAAAGGTGGAGTAGTCAGGACAATGTTTCACTAAAACGTGCTTATCAAAATAAGCATGTATTTAAGCTACAAATTATAACAGCTATTGGAAATTATGGTGGTTTACCATGGAAGAGATTTCAAACTCCCCTTATCTTTACTTTTGCTCTATCTTTAACATAGGTAATGAAATCAGACAGGTCATTGTCTGTTAAAGTCTGTAACGCTTCCTGGTTCTCAAGAAGTGAAAATGAAACATTTTCTTTGCCTTTGCAGCACTGCTACACTTTATTCAAATTCAAAGACTACTTTTTACCACGACTTAGTCAGGATTTTATTTTGTTGTGTCATTTTTAAAGCAAAATTTATCTTTTTAGAAGACTGTGTGACATGCTTCTGCCCCCAAATGAAAATGTGGACTCTAACCATACCTGACATGCTTTTTGGTTTCTCTTTCATCAGTTCATGGATTAGAATGCCAAAGACACAATATTGGTTTTGATGCATTTGCAGTAGCACAAAGTGAAGTCCTGGAGACTTTATCCTATTTTAATAAAAGAAAGAAAAAGTTAAAGAGATGGGGGCGATAATAGCTAAAAAACAACAACAAAAATCTGAATTCAAACTGTGATGACTTTATCAAAGGACTTTCCTACTGACATTCCACATAACCTCAAAATTAACATCACCTTGCTGATATTTGTAGTTTACTCACAACTTTTCAACTACACTCTACTCTCTTTTGGGGAAAAGAAAGTTATGCATGCTTGCTGTTTTCAAGTTTAGCAGATGCACTTTGAAAATACTTGTTGGAGAGTGAGATTAAAAACAAAAACACTGTGTAATATTTCTATTACCAGGAACAAAATTGCTTCTATGAAAAAATATTTGAGGAACATCTTTAATTTGTTGCTGGAATTGATTTGTGTGTGTGTGTGTGTGTGTGTGTGTGTGTGTTGCTTAATTCTTTGTTCTGGTCAAAATCTGTCAAGTTGGATCAAGCCATTTGATCCTATTCTATTTCCAGTCTTCTTCTAGGACCTGTGAGCATGGGCAAACACTTTTTAATTATCCTGATCAAGTGTGGGGGACATCCTTTTGCTAACCCCACTTGTAATCAACTGTGATCTCCTAGAAGCAGGGGAATTGATTGCTTCTGTCCTCCCCAACTAGCCAGAAGAGTAGGTCATACATTATCCTGGCCCTTTGAAAAAATCCAACTCAGTGATTGATTTTATGGCTGCCAGTGGCAGCAAATTCCTCAGCATGAATTCTACCAAGTGAAGAAGTATTTCCTATAACTTGCTTTAAATTTCCTTAGCATTAACTTCTCTGAGCGGCCCAGTCTCTTATGGGACAATGTAATAAGGATCTATCAGTTTTACTGCCTAGTACATACCTTTAATGCCTAAGTAAATCTCTCTTATTTTTCAGTCCAGGCTTAGTAATTCTGACTTTTGAAATCTCCTGTCATGATCAAATCTACACTGCACTTTATTTCGTGCTCTGCCCTGGAATTCAGCCATTCCTGCACTACATTTCTTAAGGTGAAGAAGTGAAAGATGAAGACACCAATCCAAGTGAACATGTATTATTCTCTCCTATAATGCTATTGTATTATATTCCCTCTTTTTTTCATTCTCTTGATTTCTCTGCACAAAAGAAGGAAATTCATCCAAAGCAACGGAAAGTTTCCTTGAAAGATTTTTATCTAGTCACACTTACATACAGTGTAATAACTGTACACCTTACATAACTTACATAACAATAACTTACATAATTGTACACCTCTTACAGCATTGTACAGTTTGGGATTTGTTTTTAATCCCTTGGAAAATGTCCTAACAGGGCTTTGGTGTATCTTTGTTCCAATTTCTACATTCCTTGGGGAGGGGGAGAAGTTTCTTTTTATTAAATGAAATACACATCTACTTTATTAAATAAATAGGCACCTCAACCATTAGTTTCTAATGAAACAAAAATATAAATAAAACATCTAACTATCCAAGTACTATGTTTTCTCTACATTTGCCCCAAAATGTGCCTCATCTCCCTGCACCTCCAAATAATATTTCTAGTGTTTTTCATTTTATTAGTTTTGCAATGTCACTGTCCAGATAGAATTATTTGAAAGCTTAAGACAACTTTTGTAAGATTTTCAAGCCCTAAATTAAAAAATCATATTTCAATAAAACAGATCTTGTCATTTATTTATTGGGATGTGTGTGAGAGGGACCTGCTGCTTCACACTCGTCCAGTACATTGGCTTTGAAATACACTTGAATTTGTGGAGGCAGGGTGTAGAATGACAAAAACAAACAAATCCCCACAATACAGACCAAACTGGGGTACGTACAGACAGATTGATTTTAATTTTATTTTAATTTTGGAGTTTCTGTGAGAAGAATGAGGAGAGAGAAAAATGGGGAAGGGGGGAGATAGCATATTTAGGGTATGACAAATTGGGAATGGCTCTGCACTGATCTTTTTCTTTTCTTTTCTTTTCTTTTTGTTTTGTTTTTGTTTGTTTGTTTGTTTGTTTGTTTTGAGACACAGTCTCACTCTGTCACCCAAGCTGGAGGGCAGTGGCATGATCCTGGCTCACTGCAACCTCTGCCTCCTGGGTTCAAGCGATTTTCTTGCCTCAGCCTCCCAAGTAACTGGGACTACAGGTGCATGCCACTATGCCTGGCTATTTTTTTTTTCTTTTGTATTTTTAGTAAAGATAGGGTTTGACCATGATGGCTGGGCTGGTCTCGAACTCCTGTTCTCAGTTAATCCACCTGCCTCGGCCTCCCAAAGTGTTAGGATTATAGGCTTGAGCCACCACTGTGCCCCGCTCTGATCTCTTTTTCTGCCCTTCCTCTCTACCTTCTTCCTTCTCTTCCTTCTTCTTTTCCTGCCTTCCTCCTTCCCTCCCTCTTTTCCTTCTTTTTTTCACTTTCATCAAAGGTTATTGTGCTAGGCACACTGAAAAGATAGACATGATCCCTGAACTTGCAGAGCAGAACCAGGCAGCCAAAAGCATTTGTATTAGGAGTCATCCAGGAGGAGCCATAGATGCATGGACAAGGAGCACGTGTGGCTGTGAGGGTTTCCTGTGGGAAATGATGCTAAAGCTAATGTGTGAAAGATGTGTGGAAGTGGCCAGGGGGAGGAAGTAAGGGAAGAATAAAAAATCATCCCCAAACCAGAAGGTGCTCATCACAGAGGAGCTGAAGGAATTCCAGCAAGGCTGATGGACAGGGCTCCAGATGGAGAGTTCTCCAGCAAGTCTATCCAGGCTTGGAGTGCTGGTCATTAATGCCAGAACTAGTTGGGGAGATAGGGTGTTCTTTTTCCTACATCTAGCGAAGATTAGGTAGAGTTGGAATCATTATAATAAGATTATCTGACATAGTTACAGAACTCTAAAGAGGGGAACGTTAGAAATTCAAGAATATACTAAATGTCTGCATCCCTGTCCCCTCTCCCTAAGTGAGGACGTGAACATGTGACATGGGCATTCCAGTGGGATGAGCTGAGTGCACTGGAGGCTACGAGGGTTGTGAATTGGCAAAGAGGCTCACCAGGTGCAGAGAGATTTGTCTTTCAGGGCTCTCCTCTCAGCATTAGGGACATACAATTTAGGGATACCATATAAAACACTTTTTCAGGTACTTAATACTTTAAATTTTAATTTTAACTAAAATAACTGTTTTTAGAGACAGAGTCTTACTCTATCACCCAGGCTGGAGTGTGGTGACACAATCATAGCTCACTGTAGCCTTAAACTCCTGGGCTCAAGTGGTCCTCCTGTGTTACCCTCCCAAGTAGCCTGGACTACAGGCATGTACCACCACACCCAGCTAATTTTTATTTTTTTGTGCAGGTAGGGGTTGCCCAGGCTGGCCTCGTACTCCCTTTCTCAAGCTGTCCTCCTGTTTGGTCTCCCAAAGTGCTGGGATTACAGGCGTGATCCACTGCGCCTGGCCTGAATACTTTTAAACTTTCTCTCGATCTCTCTCTCGCTTTCTCACTTGGTAGCCGAAGCCATAAAAGTCATAAAAATTAAGCAATTTGAGATTTCCCACCCAGGGGAAGGGTCACTATGTTGACAATGAGAGGAAATTAAAGGTTGGGGTCATGTTCTCTTTGCCCATCCTTCTATTAGTGCAGAAAGATAATTGCATGGCTCTGATTGCATGGAGAGATAAAAGCCCAATACCCCTCCACTCTTCGTTCACCACGTCTCCAGGACTGACAGCAGATCAAGGGACATTTGGCTTCAAATGGGGAAGAAAATTTGCTGGAAAAGGCCTCCTCAGAGCTGGGCATAGCTCTGTCTGATGGAGGCCTGACTTGTTTCTAAAAAGAGTGCGCGGCCTGGGTACATCCCCTTTTCCCAAATCATTTTAAATCTTGCTGAGTCATTTCAATTTCAAGTCTAATGAACTATCTGCTTATCTCTCTTGGTTGAGCCTTCAATGTCTTTTTCTGTTTGGGCTAACAAAAACAAATGGTTAGAAGGACTATCAAACATACAGATTCTCTTTTGCAAAGGTAGGGATATATTCTGGGGCTTGGTTAAGGGAGCCAGTGTAGGCTCGTCAGTCATCATCCGGTTTCGGACTTTAGCACTTTTTTTTTTTTGGTAGAATTTCACTCTTGTTGCCCAGGCTGGAATGCAATGGTGCAATCTCAGCTCACTGCAACCTCCACTTTCCAGGTTCAAGTGATTCTCCTGCCTCAGCCTCCCAAGTAGCTGGAATTACAGGCATGTGCCACCATGCCTGGCTAATTTTTTGTATTTAGTAGAGATGAGATTTTACCACGTTGGTCAGGCTGATCTCAGGGTCAGGATGATATGTGTTAATTCAGATTCAAAGAGGCCCATCATTTATTTTGAAGTGAACTTTACATAACAGCAACTTGAACTGGATAGCAATGCTTGTGGAATCACCCTGGGCAGATAATGCGCTTATCAGGCCTGGACAACACTATATTCCTCTGGATCCCTACATATTCCTCGGAACCCCTTTTGGAGTCTTTTGCAGAGAAAGTCCTCAAAACTGAATTAAGTGACTGATCCAGCACAGCTGAGGGCATCTAAGGATGTCAGAATACCCAGCCCCAGTGTCCATGTCTGAACCTTGCCTCTAATCCCTTTCTTATTTCCAGTTTCAGATAGAAAAAATTCCATAACGGGGGTAGTCAATTCAGAATAGCTATGATGACAACAATACTGTAATAATGACCTAGACCGAGCACTCACTATGCATCAGACTGTGCTACGCATTATTATTGTATGTAATCCTTACAGAATCTGGAGGCAATATGTTCCTATTTCACATTTCTTATTTCTATTTCAAAACTAGGGAAATTGAGCCTTAGGGAAGAACTGTTCAGTCACAGGGTTAGTGAAAGATGAATCCCAGACCCCACGTCAAGTTAGTCTGATTCTGGAGACTGTGTCGTTAGTCATTACCCAGACTCACAAGCCTGGACCTTAAGGCACAGAAGGTTCTAGAAATGAAGAGAAATTTTTCTGGGCTGTATTACACTCAAAGCAAATTTAGCGTGAGAGTCCTGTCCTTGGGATTTATTATTTCCTTGTTTCCTTTGTTCTTCCTTTCCTTCGTCTCACAACTCTTTATTGAATTGTACCAGGAATTATGACGGACACCTGAGTGGGGTAAGGAGGCTAAACAAGAAAGATTCTGCTCATTCAGATCCCCTGCCCTCTTTCCATCCTTCTTCCCACGGGACTAATGAGCTGAACAATCCTAAAACATGACTATAGTCATGTCTTTGGGGGACTCCTGCAGACCCCTGTCTCCTACAGTTCAACTTTTCAAGCCTACGTTGTAATTCCTAGGCAGAATTCTGAGCTCTGCTGTCATCTTTTAGTTTTGCACTTATTCCAAATATTTTGATCCAAATATGCCCTTGGTGCCATGCTTTATTAATGCCGATATAACTCATATTAGTGAGTGTCTGTTTTGGAGCCACTTGCCCTGCATAAGTTATTGGGTTTCACTGTTTATCTTAGATTAAAAAAAAAAATCCGTATGCTCTGACCTCCTGACACCTAAGCCCTGCCTGTGCAGTTAAAACAGGAAAACTAGTTATTTGATATCATGAAGGCAATTCAGCTGGTAGACAAACTCAAATGTTTCCATTTCCACTGGAGTGTCTGCAATGTAGGGAACCATAGATTATTAATCAGGGATGCTCAGGAGAAAAATTGTTTCTTTTGTTTACTTGTTAATTTTCAAAATGAACCCAGTATAAAGAAGATACAGTCATGGCGCATTTATTTTGCATTGTTAGCACCTATCGCTCTGTCATTGCATGAGAACCACTCAAATAAATTGTTTTAAAATCACATGGATGGCTTTATGCCCTTTCTCCCACCTGCCTGCAGAGTTGCCTGAAAAAAGAAAAAACATGAACATCAGCCAGGCCATTGGGGTGAGGATGCTGTTCACCTTGTGGGGGTGCCAGGCTAGCCTGGGTGTCTGGGGTCAGGCTTTGGCAGACCACCAGAGACAGGGCAGCTCAGAGTCCAGGACTGATCGTAGGGGATCCTGAGCCACCAAGTCAGTAATGGGAACCAGGGTTGAGAGTGGAGTGCGAAATTTATACCGTGGACCAAAACCTCCGAGGAGGAAGCAATTTCACTTAAGGCCATTTTCTTCCTAGTTTTAGTTTTCCTTTATTTTAACTGCTACACATTTGTTTCTCACCAGATTCCTCAGTGTGTCTAGTTGTTCTGTCATGGGTGTTCCCGAATGCACTGCCACACGAATTTATCTCTAAAGAACGTACTGGCTGTTTTGGGAGAAAAGATGCTGGTTTACGTCATGTGAAATAAAAATGCCTAATATTTACTGAGCACTTACTTGTACCAAGTGTTGCACTAAGATGTGCATGGAATATTTCAGGTAATTCTCAGAACCTACTGTCTGGGTGCTATTACCAAGCCTAATTACTGTTGAGAAAACGAAATCATGAAAAAGGTAAGCAATTTGCCTGAGGTCGCAGACCAAGTAAATCGCAAACCTCCCCTGTAGCCTGATGGAGTTCATGCTCCTCACAGCGACCCCCATGTTCCTCTAGATGGAGGCAGCGCTTGCCTTGGTGTCCATCTGGAGCTATTGGCAGGGGCTGCATCTCCATCTCCGCTAAGTACCTATTGTGCTAACATGCACTTGCAAACTACCGAAAGGGGCATTGGGGTGGAAAGCAAAACTAAACATACTCTTACGATATGATCTAGCAATCACACTTCTTGGTATTTACTCAAATGAGTTGAAAATTTATGTCCACAGAAAAACCTGCACATGAATGTTTATAGCAGCTTTATTCATAATTGCCAAATCTTGGAAGCAACCAAGGTGTCCTTTAATAGGTAAATGGATAAACAAACTGTGATACATCCAGACAATGGAACATTATTCATCAATAACAAGAGATGAGCTTTTGCACAGCTTAGGCATAATAATAATAGTAAAGCACATTGCTAAGTAAAATAAGCCTGTATGAAAAGTCTACATACTGTATGATCCCAGCTCTGACAGCCTTGAAAAGGCAAAACTATAGGGACAGTAAAACAAACAAACAAACAAACAAACAAAAACCCAGTGGTTTCCAGGGGTTTTAGGGAAAGGGAGGGTTGAATAGGCAGGCAGAACACAGAAGATTTTTTGCTCTCTCTCTTTTTTTTTTTTTTTTAATTTTTTTTGAGATGCAGTCTAGCTTTGTCACCTAGTCTGGGGTGCAGTGGTGTGATCTTGGCTGACTGCAACCTCCACCTCCTGGGTTCAAGCGGTTTTTCTGCCTCAGCCTCCCGAGTAGCTGGGACTACAGGTGCACACCACTACACCTGGCTAATTTTTGTGTTTTTAGTAGAGCCAGGGTTTCACCATGTTGACCAGGCTGGTCTCGAACTCCTGACCTCAAGTGATCCTCCCACTTCAGCCTCCTGAAGCGCCAGGGATTACAGGTGTGAGCCACCACGTCCAGCCCACAGATGATTTTTAAAGCAGTAGAACTATTTTCTATGATATTGTAATGATGGATATATGTCACTATACCTTTGTCAAAATCCATAGAATGTACAACACCAAGAAGTGAACCCTAATGTAAACTATGAACCTTCATTAATAATAATGTATCAATATTGGCTCATCAGCTGTAACAAATGAAGACTAATGGAAAATGTTAACAATAGGGGAAACTGATGAGGAAATATATATCTCTGTGCTTTCCATTCAATTTTTCTATAAACCTAAAACTCCTTACCAAAAAAAAAAGCTTATTGACTTTTTAAAAGGGACATTGATGAACTTGAGTAAGAGGGGCTGGGAGATAGGACTGGAAGAATATTTTCGCCCCTTTCTACTTTTTGCATGTTTCTATTATCTTTTCAAAAAGAAGCTAATTTTTAAAAAGCCATTTCAGTGTTTCTATTAATATTTGGTATTCAAAATAAATTAGGCTGGGAGAGGTGGCTCACAGCTGTGAGCTGAGGCAAGAGGATCGCTTGAGCCTATGAGTCCAAGACTAGCCTGGGCAACATAGTGAGACACTGTCTCTACACAAAATTTTAAAAAATTAACTGAATATGGTGGCACCCACCTGTAACCCCAGCTACTTTCGAGGCTGAAGCAGGAGGATCTGTTTGAGCCCAGAAGACTGAGGCTGCAGTGAGCAGTAATCTTGCCACTGCACTCCAGCCTGGGCAACAGAGCAACACACTGTCTCAAAATATAAAAATAAAAACAAAATAAATTAAAATGTAAAGCCAAGGAAAGAATCTCATCTTCATGATCCTGAGGATATGGCCTTGTGTTTGACCCATTTTTAATGATGAAATTATGATCTCTTGTTCTTGACACATTAGAAGCACCAGACCCAAGAATGATCCCCTTGGTGAGAAAGTGGTAGGGGAATCTACTTGACGAGGTTGGGGGTCCCTAGGCCTTCATGCTGCCTGCTCCTGCCCTTCCCAGATCCACACACTTTTTTTGTTTTGTTTTGTTTTGTTTTAGATGGAATCTCACTCTGTCACCCAAGCTGGAGTACAGTGGCACGATCTTGGCTCACTGCAACTTCTGCTACCTGAGTTCAAGTGATTCTCCTGCCTTGGCCTCCCAAGTAGGTGGGATTACAGTTGTGCACTATGATGCCTGGCTAATTTTTTGTTGTATTTTTAGTAGAGACAGGGTCTCGCTATGTTGGCCAGGCTGGTCTCGAACTCCTGACCTCAGGTGATCTGCTCACCTCGGCCTCCCAAAGTGCTGGGATTACAGGCGTGAGCCCCCACACCCAGCCAGCTCCACACACTTTGTTTCACTCCTCAGAGACTTTACAGAGAGCTAACTCTAGTGATCCACTTTGAGGCTGCTGAGGTGAGGTAGTGTTATGAGAGAGAGAGAGAAAAACAAAGGCAAAGAAAAAGAAAAGAACAAAGAAAGAGAGAGGAAGGAACAAAGGATGAAAGGAAGAGGAGGAGGGAGGGAGAGAGAATATAATTTTGATGGGCAAATCAGGAAGCCGGTGTGGTATCCCATTAAAGTCCTGGATTTGGCAAGTGATTCCTGAAAAAGAAAGAAGGGTACTTTCATATTTTCTAGCAAACAATGAGGCTGGAATTTCTCCTGATTCTTCTCTACTTCCAACCGTGGAAGGAGCACTAAACTAAAAAGAGGATTCGCTTGTATATGCCACCATTTCCTGCATCCCCTCCACCAGGCCTGGGAGACGCCATTAATCACACAACGCGTCCATCTGTGTGCCTGTCATTTGAGCTGCTCCCTACGGTCAGAAAAACAGACAACAAGCACATGCCAAACACTTGGCTGTGTGGGTCGTCAGTGATAACTGGTAGAGAAGTTACTTCTCTTTGCCTTCCTTTTAATCTTCACCAAATCCAATTTACTCTTAGAGAATGAGGCAACTATGTTTAGAGAAAATGGATCAAACCCAATTCCATTTGGCTTTCTTGCTGAACTGAAGACATTAGAGGTTTTAAACATCACTGAACAGTGTTGATGCAAGTGGCACACACACACACACACACACACACACACACAAATCTGATGCAATTGGGGCTTTCTGAACAACCCATTTTTCTATCTAATCAGTTGAGGAATCCTTGGTTTTAAATACAGAATAAGTCATGACAAGAATCTTATTTAGTTGTGTTACACACAAACAGTTTTGGATTGGAAACTTTCCGTTCTTCTTTTCTCCCCAGAGGAGATTATATTCATGAACTCTGATCTACAAAGGGATTTCTGAAGCTATGGAATATTATTTTCAACATGAATTGTATTTGGGATATATGGAGCCCCCAAAGGCTTTGATACAATTTTGTTATTGGCTCAATGTAAAATTCTCAAAGAGCCAAAACTGATGGCTCTTTTCCAGGCAGAGAAAGCTTTCAGAGAAGTGCTGATTCTTCCTGCAGGGGCTGAAGGCTGCTGACTTGAGTGTGCCTTTGGGGTCCTTTAAGAAGAATCTTTAGATGGCATCAAAGTTTCTGTGCAAATGCAAATATAAAAAAGGTATGATCCTATCTCTACAAGTAAATTAATCATATGAGAAAGTAAGCATTACGCTTAAACTCTCTACATCCTCCTTCCGATTCTAAGACACGTTTTTGGATCAGCAAACCATGTACCTGGAGTTTTATTTCATGTAATTTATTTTTCAGGAACAGAAGTGGACCTGGGCTGTCCACCCCCACCACTCTTGCTGAGGTGTCTCACTACTACCCAGACGTGTGAATTCATGTGACAGCTGGTATGAGTTGTGGTCACAGAACAAAGGAGGCTAAGCGGGCACGATTCTCAACTTTGGCTTCATTCATGCCATTTTCTACCAGTTAAGCCTCTAGAGTCAAACTTGAAGAACTATCAAGTGGAACTCTTGAAGAATGGACTTTCTTTCCACAGTGAATACTTCATTGATTTTCACTGGTTCCCTGAATAAAGCAACAAGAAACTCACCACTTCTTTATTGAAGGCTCTGCTTCAGCCACTATGTCAAATGCGTTACACTCTTTAACTAAACTTAAATATGGTCTATAACCCTTTGGGTGGTGTTGTTTCTGTTTCATGGATGAAGATGAAGATATCGACACTTTGAGGTTACAAAACCATCACCATCATCAACAGAAACAATGGTGTTTAACTCTGATTGAGAATTTACTCTGCTCCTAAAACATGGAAAGCATGTCGCAAATCTTCACACAACTGGGTAAGCATGTCACAAATCTTCAAACAAGTTTGTAAAATAAGACTATTAACATTCCCATTTTACAGTTGAAGAAACTGAGGCCTAGAGAATTAAATGATGTGCCCAAGGTCACAGAATGCATCATACAGAGGTGGAGGAGGAGTTAGCTTCACTCCAAAGTCTTTGATCTTCATTGTTAAAATTTCTGGCCGTGTAGTAGAGTAGAAATGAACTGAAAATTAATGTCAGGTTTACACAAATTCTTTTATTAAGAAAAGAGGCCAAATGTGGTGGTTCATGCCTATAATCCCAGCACTTTGCGAGGCTGAAGTGGGTGGATCACTTGAGGTTAAGAGTTCAAGACCAGCCTAGCCAACATGCTGAAACCTTGTTTCTACTGAAAATTCAAAAATTACCCAGGTGTGTTAGTGCGCACCTGTAATCCCAGTTACTCAGGAGGCTGAGGCAGGAGAACTGCTTGAACCTGGGAGGTGGAGGTTGCAGTGAGCCGAGATAGTGCCACTGCACTCCAGCCTCAGTGACGAGCAAAAACTCCATCTCAAAAAAAAAAAAAAAAAAAAAGAAGAGAAGAAAAATGTTAGGACAAAGGAGAAGAACTATAAAATCTTATGACTGGAAGCTTATAAATCATAAGTATTGAAAAATTAAACATTCCTAATAACTACAGATATCCATAAAATGTTGCCCAAAATTAAGGGCAACTTTCTTCAGTGTCAACAATACTGACAGCAGTAGTTTCATAGTCATAGAGATTTTTGTTATTATTGTTAACATTTTCCAAAATTTAACACAACTTTAATACATGTGAAAGTAGAGCTTAGACAATAAAAGATATCAGATCTTGGGGTATTACAATGACTTCTTTTTTAAAAGAGTATTATCATATATTGCTTTAGAATAACACTCAGGAAGCCAAAACCATTAGCATGAATGATAACCTGAGATTGTAAGGATTATGTGTAAATGTGAAAGAAGAGATAACTACGTTTATATATCTAATGGTCACCCTTAGGTATTATGTGATAACATGCGGCCTTATCCACTGAGGACAAGAGGGCCATTTCCCTCTTTGGATTAGGCATTCCCAGGTGTGATTCTTACAGTTACCTCTTCTTCCTATTCAGTATGTAAGCACTTTTATTTCATCTGAGGGAATGAAAATAAAGATACTTTCTTCAAGAAAGATGAATGAAAATATTGCTGATTTAACCAAGTGCAAAAAATCTCATTTAATTTTATTTGTTGAGATTGTTATGAACATCCGAAGGGAAACTAAGTGCCTCTCACAAACTTTCATTCGTGCACGTAGATCACAATGTGGATAAGCAAAAGTTGGGCTCCCAGAGAGGTGCAATTGCATATGGCGCCACTCAGAACCAAGGGGCTTCAGCCTCTTTATGTTTTATGGACCTGTATCAATCTTTCCATTTCCAACGTTTCCCCTTTTCCCTCCTCCCCACTGCCAGCACTCACACGTGTGCACAGTCATCACAGGAGGGAGGGAAGTTTATTCTCCATAAACAATTTGCTCCTTGGCCACTCTGAATCTGCCAACCAGGTTGCCAATTCTGATGTAGACACCTGTCTATTTGGAACAAGAATGAAAACAGCCACTCATTTTCTAGAAACCATCAAACACCCTGTCAGCGAACAACAGCTCTCCGTTCACTGCAATCTGGGCAAGACATGAATGGGTCACATCGATAGACAATTACTGATCCTCCAAGCCATTCAGCTTTCTTCAGATTGATGAAAGTTTCCGATCCCTTCCCTACAATGTAGTCTTAGAAAGGGTATCTTTTAATGACAGTGATAATAAGCTGCTAAAACTTTATTTTTTTTTGTTATGCAAGTGGATTCTTAAAACAATACTATCAAGAACTTGCTAATGAGAGTACACGGCCAATCCATATTTTAAGATGGCTTCCCAAATGACATTTTCCTTGTTGTAATAACAACAAAAATGATTTCCAACCACATCACTACCAGATACTGAAAAACTTTTTATACTTTCAAATAGAAGCCAGTATACTTTCCTCTCTCCTCCCCTGTGCGCATGCGTGTGCTTGTGGGGTGTGTGTGTGTGTGTGTGTGTGTGTGTGTGTGTGTGTGTGTTGCAGGGCTCTTCTTTGGCCCTTCACCTTGTTCTTTGTTTAATAAGATACTGCCCTGGTCCCTCTGAGTCTGACATCTTCATGAATCTTAGGCAAAACATATTTTAGGTCAGTGCCACCTATTACTTTCAGGTGAAATGAATTGTTGCCATTGAAGCAAACTTTCTGAGAAGCCTGAGTCCTGTGTTTAGGAGCTCCTGTCTGGGGAAGACTGGGAACTAATGTGGATTTAATGTTGTTATGAGCCAGGCGGCTGAACTGAGTAACAATACAAGTCTGTTGGACATGTCTTCTGGGTTGTCACGTTCAATTTGCACATGACCTCCTGGCCAAAAAATGGGAAAGAAATGGTAGAATGTGGGACTGAAAGCTCATATTATTGCTTTGACAGCTTCACTCATCTAGAAGTAATGCAAAATGCAATTTATATTTATACACTCTGACCTCCTGTGCAGAGAGGGAAAGTATCTAATGATGGGCCGAGGTAGTAAAGGAAGAAACAGATCTCAGTACAGCTGGAATTTGTCTACATTTTTGCTTTTCAACCATTCAGTTACAGTCAAAAGATAAATGAAACACAGACAGTACAGTGGTGAGGTAGTGACACAATTATTTTATAGTGACTGGGTTCTGGCTTTGAGTCTTGGCAAAGGTGGCTGCATCACGCCTTATTTCACTGGAGACAGATAATCTGCCTGCTCCCACCGGACAAAGGCCCCTCTGCTTGTAGGTGCGTCATTATGCCCATCAGAGAGGAAAAAAGACACCAGCGAGTCAGTGACACTCTGGATCTGCATTTAGAAATTCTTGAGAGAGGCTGACACGTTAATCCTATTAACCAAGATAAATCAAGTCAGGCCTGGTGGTAACTGGGGCATTATTCACTTTTGAGTGGAAATAGGCAGTGGGCAAAAAGCACCATTTTCTTTTGTATACCAGGAAATTTACTGGTTTTTACATGTCCCTAAATAGCTTCTCTTTGAATAGAACCTATAAGCCAATGGGAGAGAATGGATCCTCAAATATATACTGAGTAATTCTGACCAGTATTTTAAAAGAATACCGTTTTCAGTAACTGCAGCTTCATAGTTTCTCCAAAAGTAGGTCTCACAGGGGAAGGGGATTCTGGCTTTTTCCAGAGATTAAAGAGGACAGAAATAATCATCTTTGTAAAGTCAGCAGCACCTGCACAACTGATGGTGAAATACCACTTTAAGATGTTCACGTTAAGAGCCCAGGTTGAGACCCAGAGATCAACCTTGAGAAATAAAATAAAAAGAGAAATGAGAGATCACAATAAACGATGAAGTATATATAGTATTTCTAAACTGATTACTCCAACACAAATGCATATTTTTTTTCTAAATTCTTTCTAATTTTTTCTTCTTTGGCGGATACAAAAACCCCTTCTGCCTATTTTTCCAGATATTAAACTTCTCCTTACTATATCTCACCATTGTCTGCAGATGCAGAAGACGGAAATGTTTTTTCTTTGTAACTGAGCAGAATTGACTTCTTTGTGGAGGAATGTCAAATAACCACAACTCTCAAATCGAATCTTTCTATGTTCCCTCTTTTATCACAGTTCATGACACAAAATTCCCACCGCCCCCAATTCCCACTCTACCCCTCAATGGAAGTCATCTGCGGAATTCAGCTGGCCAATTTCTCCAGGTTTCCTTTGGAGAATAGAATGTGTTTTGGATTTTGAAAGTATTGTTTCTTAAGGTTTTGCTAGCTTCCCAGCGCAGAGAGAAATTTGTGGAAAGTGTGTGAATTGGGTAAGAGGCGTGGGCAAGGAGGTGTGAGAGGCAGGCGGTCTGAATTGGGGGCACTGGGTGGAAACTGTGAGCATCTCTCTTGGGGCGAGATGCCCTGAGAAGGGAGGGTGGCCGGCCATGAAGCCAGGTCAGGGTAGGCTGTTTCCGTTTCAATGGCTGACTGAATGAGAACAATCTCCTAGCCTCTCTCCTCGTTTTGGAACCCCCCAAGAGGAGTTCCCGGGTTGGATGTGAGGCCTTAAGGGTCAGGGAGGAGACACTCTGACACTATCTCCATCAGGGGCTGCCCCACTTCCTTCTTTATTCTTATTTTTATTTATTTATTTTTTTTGAGACGGAGTCATGCTCTGTCACCCAGGCTGGAGTGCAATCGCGCCACCTCAGCTCACTGTAACCCACCTCTCCGGTTCAAGCGATTCTCCTGCCTCAGCCTCCCAAGTAGCTGGGATTACAGGCGCACGCAACCGCGCCCAGCTAATTTTTGTATTTTTAGTAAAGACAGGGTTTCGCCATGTTGGTCAGGTTGGTCTCGAACTCCTGACCTCAGGTGATCCACCTGGCCCGGCCTCCCAAAGTGCTGGGATAACAGGCGTGAGCCACCGCGCCCGCCCCCACCGCCTTCTTTAAATAAACTAAGGACAAAATAAAGCGGTAGGAAGGCAGCTGCCCGGGTTCAGCGTTGGTTTCCCTCTCCAAGTTGCTTGCCTCTTTATTCCTACCCACGTCCTACCCGCCTACTCCCAAATATCGGGTGACATCAAAGCCATGGCTTCTCTGTCACAAACTGTTGAAGACAAATGAAAAAAGCCTGGGAGACTCACAGGCTCCCACTGGCGACCTTAGTGTATTCTAAGGCGACTTCTCTGCAGGTGGTCAGGTAAGAAGAAAGTGCGGGTGGGGAACTTCTAAATGGGGAACAGTAGCGAGAGAGGGGTGTTGGTCAGGAGGAGACCAAGCCAGACTTCCAGATCAGGGGCACTTGGCCGTGCTGAGGACCGCGCACCTGGGCCACGCGGTCCAAGGGACACCCTGAGCTCGGGATTCCTTTACAAGGGTGGGGGAGAGATACTGAATCCCGCATTTGCGCGCTCCCCAACCCTGGCCATCTGATTAGTCACCTGAGTTAGCCCTTCACCTGCACACGTGGGACAGAAAAATTCCAACAAATACTCATGTTTCAATTCCAGGTTTATGAAAATAATAACAGAATGGGTTTGGCTAATTAGGAAAATGGTTTGAACCAGTTACATCACTAGCCCAGTGAAAAGCTGCCGGGAGGCTGGCTTACGTGACCTTGGTATCAGTCTTCTATTTCACTTATCCCTTGTGTTGCTCTCGGTCAAGCCCCCCTCCAATTAAAAAAGAAGAAGAAGAATAAAAAAAAAAAAAAAAGGAAAAGTGCAAATAGGCACCTCTCGTTTCGAGGAACGCGCCTGAGCAGCACGTGTGTATGCAGCCCCAGAGGCCCAGAACTTTCTCCCGCAACCGTGTCCGGACCGCTGTAATCCCCGCGGAGCAGAGCCGGGGAGCTGGGGACCGGGTAGTCTTTAGGGTGGCGGCTTCCCCCGACCCCGGACCCAGGAGCCTGCTGCCGGCACTGGGCACGATCTCCACGGCCGGTCCCGCAGGAGTTAAACACCGAGGCAGACAAAAGGGAGGCCGCCGCGGCTCCTTTTCTCGGCTGTCAGTTGAAAATAGAACCGCTGCCCTCTGGACTTTAACTCCCGACGGAAAAGGCATTTTATTATAGGTTATGACAAGTTGCAGAGAGACACGGAGAACTCAATAAGAAGGAGCGGCGAGCGGAATCAAAAATGCTCGAGATGTTTGGAAGACAGAGCGAAGATGGCTTCAAATGATAGGTGTTAGCAGGACTAGAGATAGGATCTGCGGGATCGGCTGGGTGGGAGCTGCACCGCATGGCGCCGGGTCGGGCAGGGAGCCCGACTTGGGGAGGCTGAGGGTGCCCCCGCCGCGCCGCCCACCAGCCCCTCGCGGCCCGGAGCCGACCCCGCCTCCTCTTCCGAACGTCCTAAGTCTGGACAGCGGCAGATCGCCCCGGAAAATCAGCGCCAACTCCCTCTGCTCAAATTTGCTACTTTGTGTTTTAGTTCCAGGCAGGAAGTCTACACTGCGCTCCCTCCCAGGTTCCGGGTCTTTCCGGATCAATATGAGAATGGGATTGCATGTACTCTAGGTCTTGCCTCCTACGCTCTTCCACTAGAGGAATTTTTTTTTTTTAATTTTATTTTTTACTAGTTTTGGTTTTTCTCCGAGTGTCCCTCTTCTCATCTAAAAAGTGAAATCCCGCCAAAGACTTTTTATTTTCTGCCTTGTGGATTTCTGCTAAGTCAGTGCAATAGTCAGTTTTCCGCCCAGGGTCCCTCTGACCCAGCTGATCTGCAGGGTAGGGAACGCATCCTCCTCCCCGGCAGCTTTTCAAATGCTTCATCGGCAGTGGAAAATAGTTCTGTCTGCGTGAGTGCCCAGACCTGCAGAGCCTTGCCCTGTCCTGAACTCAAGAGAGGTGGAGGACCCCCAAAAGAACACAGAGCAGCATCCCAACTGGCAGCGGGGCTTGCAGGATCCGGGGTGGCCTGAGAATATCAATTTAGTGAGGGGAGGGAGGGCAATTATCCGGAGAAATGCAGGAGGAAGGGGGTGGGGAAGCAAGCTTGTATTCCCAAAGGGGTGATACGTGTATCCTAATTCCCTTCCATCGCCCTAATCTAGAGAAGACGTGGTTAGTAGTTTCACAAGCAAACCTCCTTACAAAGTTCGTTTTCTTGAAGGATTTGAGCTCAATCAAAGCCAGAAACTAGAAAGTTTCTACCAGCTACATAGCACGTTATGGCAAAGTGTTTGAAAATAAACTACATATTGTCCTCTTTTCTCCCCACCTTAAAAAAATCTATGTAAATAAAATGTGAACAACCTTGTCTAACGCTACCATTGAAGAGGGAGAGAGTAGATACATTGCAAATACATAGCTAGTGTCCATCAGGAATTCGCTGAAGGAGGATTGGGTGCTGCCCGAGTTTGAAAAATTGCTCAAGCACTTGCCTGCTCGTTTAATCGGTTTAAAGGTAACAATCAGGAAAAGTTTTAAATAGCTGTTTCAAATAGGCTGTTTCTTGGAGTGGTGATCTTGGACACACTTTACCCTCTCCCCCTACTGTGCTACAGACCAGCACCACTACAAATTTGTTTTCCCAACCCTGACCCAATCTTTTACTATAAATTTCTTTCAGAACTATTTATTCTCCTCCTGTCAAAGTGTGCCTGATTTTTATAAACCTTAACTATTTGTTCTCCCTCTGGAACTCTCCATTACACCTCCCCCCAACAACTTATATCAGACATATAAACAGACCTCCATCTCGAATTTGTGACACAAGCTGGAGAAGGTTCATATTAAAACAACTGAGCCCGAAAAGCAAGCCCTTATCATCCTGAGCAGAGCAACTGCTGCAAAAACTTAGGTTAAATTTAAAAGCCATGAAGCTAAGTGAGTGGAAAAGTCCCCCAGAAAAAAAAGATATAAGAGATTTTATAGCATTGTAGTCACAGAACGAATGGAATGAGAGATACTATTTATTTTTCTGTCATGATGTGCCACTAGTGATAATTATACTTGAAGATAAAACTATATTTCCCAAACGACTGATTTGTGTTATTTCGTTTTAACATTCTTCAGAACTAAAGAAAAAGGGGGAGGAGGAAGGAAAATAGTTGTTCTTCAAATGTCTATCCATGGGCCACTAATCAGGAAACAGGTTTCCAAAACTATAGGATTTTTTTTTTCATTAAATAAGTAACACATGGAAAGTTTTAATTCTCACGATAGAACACCTTCATCTAATATTTTGCTCTTGAAGAGATGGGGAGAGAGAAATTGTAAACGAAATCACCTCCCTGGCTTGATCTGTGTAAATTGGGATCCTTAAAATTCTGATGGGACAACCTGAGCAATAGTGAAATGCAAACTGGATGGAGCAAAATGCTCCTTTCTACATTTGGGCAAAATCTGAACAGGTAAGACTCAGTCTTTATTTCTCCTTGTCTTCTGTCTTCCTTTCTGGAATCTGATTATATATCAATTCATACTCCAAAATGGAGCTCAAATATGCTTAAAACTTCCTTGGTTTCACATGTTCTTGTCTTGTCTGTGCATACCATGTCTCTCCCCCTCCCTGGAAACAGCAAATTGTTGAAAGTAAAACAAAACAAAACAAAACAAAACTCCAATAAACCAAAAAAAAAAAAAAAAAAAAAAAAATCCCACACATCTCAAACTTTCCCCCACACCCTTGGAAAAAGAAAGAGAATAGAGAGATTTAAGTCAAAGGCATGTGAAACTGTCACCAGCAATGCTGGAAAAAAAGAAAAAAAAACAGTTGTAAAAAGAAGAAAGGTCATCTATAAGAAAGTAAAAATAAGAGCCATTGTCTGTAGGTGAAGTTGCCCTAGCAACTTCCGTATGTGGCAAAAAAAAAAAAAAAAAAAAGAACAGAATTGTCACTTGATAATGTATAAGAATGAAGATACTGGTAAGGAGGAAAGAGTAAGGTGGGGTGCTTGAAAATAGGAAAAGTTCCCAGGAATATTTTTTGCACTCCCATCTTTGCAAATCTTCCTGGCAACTTGGAGAAGTGCCAGAACGCAAGGTGAGGCAGAGGGGACCAGGCACTCTAAGGAAGGTTTGGGCTGTTTTCGTCCCTTTGTAAGGAGAGTGGGGGCATCTCTTTTTACAGTTTTCCTCCCTTCTGAGGCTTGGGATAATAAACTCAAGTGGCCGCCCATCAGCCCCTGTCCATCTTCTTTAGCAAACTTGACATAGTGGAAGAAATATGACACGTGAATTATTAAAGAGGAGCTAGTTGACTTTTAACCCTGGTTGCTTTTCTCAGACCCCATTACCTGCAAATTTATCTGGCAGCACACTGCAAGAATTACAGGGCATGCAGGGTAGGAAGAAGACAGCAGAAAGCAAAGCGAGGGCTTTGTGAAAATATCAGGGAAAGGCAGGATGCTTTACCTTACCATTTGCACTACTCAAGGGGATGAGTAATATGTTACAGAAAACAAACCATTCCTCTAAAGAAGGAGGTTGGTTTCTCTGTCCAGGAAGAAAGCAGAGACGGAATTCAAAGGGCATTCAACACCACTCCTACATCTCTCTGATTCTCACTTCCTTTAGGCAGAACTTCTCAGTGTCTTAATTTTTTAAAAATCTTTAAGTTGATTTAAATTAATTCTTAACTTTATGAACAATGGCAATATAATAAGCTCTTCTCCTCTTCCTCCCCTTCCTTTTCAATACAATTCTTGTTTTCACTCAGTTGCAAACACTTCTCAAAAGGGGAAAAACCCCATAAAGACAGCACCCAGACGCTTTCTAAGTTAGACTCTTCCAAAACTTTAGAAAACACACAGAGACTACTTAATTTGGGCCATTGGTAAGATTATGAAAATCAGCAATAATCATCCAGGCATTCAGACAAACATTTGTGCTAATTAACCAGCCATTATCCTGTGGGGTTGAGTAACTGGGCAGATGTTTTCAGAATAAAATAGGAAGAAAGGTATTGAACCCTTAGGGATTTTTTCTTTAAAATGAACAAGAGGAGAAGTGCAGTAAAAAAAAAACAAAACAAAACAAAAAAAACAAAAAACAAAAACAAAAAAACAAAAAAAACCCCAAACTATTATTACTTAGTCTTTTGGGCATAGATTTGTATATCCTGTTGCCAAGGTGAAGGTAATGATTGAATCTATCCAAAATCTGAGTGATGGAGTAGTCAGAAATGACTCCATCTGACAGAAGAGCCAGGAGGCAAGTGATGGATACTATTGTCCAAACGTGACCCTCCATTAACACCACCTATCAGCATCTGGATGCTGTCACTGTTTCCCATCCCAGAGCCAAGAGGACTGCCTGGCATATTCCAAGTGTGCTTCCAGGGGCTTCCATGCTGCGCTCAACCCCGTGTCAACCAAATGGGTGGGGAGCCTGACCTAAACCCTGCTCTCTCTATCTCCACTCTCCTTATTACCCCTCTCCAGGCCCTTTGTTTGGTAGGTGCTGGCAATTTGCTCCTTATCGCGCCTGTGTTTATGATAGCTTTTTATTAATAACAAAGAGAGAAATTGTATTAATATTAATTAACACAATAAAATGAAACTGTTTTGGGAATCCACCAAATGAATAATCTCATCGTCTAATTGGAGCTGGAGAGAAAAGGGAGGAGGAGGGGAAGAAAGGGGAGGGGGAAGGGGGAGATACAGATGACCTACTGGGTGACAGGCACAGGTTGGAAGGGTGACATTTTATTGTAAGCCTCCCAATGAAAGGAAGAAAAGGAAGGGACCAGTCAATTTAATGCAGGGACCAAGAGTGCAAGAGTGTTGCTAAGAGACAGAGATGCTGGTAAAGTTCTATCAGAAGCACTACTCTGACCTTATGCAAATAGAGGCGGCCAACTCTTTGTGGAACGGCTGAAAATTCCACCCCCTGTGTCACCAATACCTGGCATCGAGCCTTTTATTCAAATGCTCTCTAAAAACACACACAGAGGATGTGACAAAGCATGACACATTTAGGGGCTTTAACAAAAAAAAAAAAAAAAAAAAAAAAAAAACCGCAAAGAAAATGGAGGGGGTGATGATAATAATAATAGTAATATTTTTTAAAACCCAGAAAAAAATCAACACCAGATCTTCCTATGGAAATGTCACCCATCTTTACTTTCTGGCACTGTCATTTTCCTTTAGCAGGAAAGTAACCTAAAGATTCAGAAATTGCCCTCTCAATGCGGAAATAGAAGCTTATTAAGACACCACAGTGGCGCTCAAAGTACTGTCATTAATTTACACCCTGAGGAGTGTGAGGAGGGGATGGTGTGAGGGTGGGTGGGCAGGCCATGTGAAAGCTTGGTGCAGACTAGAGAAATTATGGCATATCCTACCCCCAAACAACATGCATGTGCTTTCCTTCTATTTTATCTACCCACTCTAGGGCAAGGTTACCTGCAAAAAGCCAGAGGCATGGGAACTAGTTGGCTCTCTGAGGAAGTTGAATGTCCTTCCAGGTAAAGTGGGAAGGCCCAACGCACCTCAGAGAGCCAGTGGCAATCGGGCACCTGCTGTGGAATGGCTCTAGGCTGGCTTCCAACTGGACTAGGAGGTGGGCATGCCCATGGACGTGCCTGCCAGCTCTTGCAGAGGAGGATGATGCCTGGCTGCCCCTCTGTGCCACAAAGTGCCCTTGGAGCTGGAAGCTGCCATGCGCCTGACCTTGTGGCTTCACTGTACAGTCCTTGAAAGGACAGAAAGAGAAATTTAACTCCACCTCTGTTTTGCCAACCTCTGGGCCTCTTTAGGCAGCAAGGTTTTGGGCTTGGGCTTTGTGAACAAACACTTCTAAGTGTCCAGGCCACATTCTCTCTCTCTTTCTCGGTTCTTCCTCCCCTTTTCAGTCCAAGTTCCTCCGCAGGATTGCACATCACATGGAAAACCCTACCCCTGAAACACCACCTGATCTTAGGGTGCCAGTCCTGAAAAGTTGAACACCACAGAGGGAGAAATAGGTGATTCGCAGTTCTTGGCAGAATTGGTTCCCTGGGGTCACCTTCAGGACTGGAGCTTTGGGAACTTCTGAGGACCAAGGCTGGAGGTGAGTGGAGGGATGGAAGGAGAGGGATGCCCAGAGAAGAGTGCAGGCACTTTACCACTGCCACACATCTGTCCCAGCAGCCCTCCAGCCTCCACTGCAGCCAGATCCCAACACAACCTGTACACTTCTGCTTGTTCACTAGCGAAGTGGAAAAACAGAAACATCTATACCTAGGGGCAAAGCCTCTCACACACACAGAACTTCGTAGACTCCATTTAGTCAGCCTGCTTGGTACACACTTAATTTCCTCACTTGTTTTTGATTTCAATATTGATAAAATACATCTTTTTGGTAATAGTTTCACATCTTTATGGTAATAGTTGCAAATGAATACGTTCGGGGGGAGTTTTGAGTGTTCAGTGGTGGGTAACTTCCCAGGGCAACTTCTCCCTAGGACCCTCCCCCGCCCCTCTTAATGGTGGGACTTTTCATAATGTGCACAATAGTATTAAAATTTCATATTAGCAGTGTGTATGGTGAACTTTGTAATGGGAAATTCAATAGCTGCTGTAAATATTAATGGAATATGAAATGAAGCCACAGCCTCGACCAGCCCTGACAGTAAAACGGAGTGAGCATGTGGCGGCCCCGGGGCAAGAGAGGCCTTTCCTCTTGTCGCTCTCGCTTTATTACATTAGCGCGGGCTTCCCCGCGCCAGCGTGGGCTCAGAAGCCGAGGCGCCGGGTCACCCATGACAAATGTCCCCGTGTCTCGCCAACAGGCCCCGCCTGGCCCTGCCACTTCATCTGCCCAACAGGCCCCCGGAGAGTGCTTGCGGGTGTCAGTTTCAGGTAAAGAGCTCTTGAAAGCGCAAAGTCTCCAAAAAGGTTACAAGGGTTCCAGCACCTCGCCAAGTCACGGAAGCCTGGGCCGCCGCTGCAGCAGGACGGGTTTGTACCCGCGGGGAGGGGACCACCCCAAGCGCGTGTGTTAACGAACCCCAAGCGAATTTCCGGGCTTGAAAACGCTACCATGGCAGCCAGATTACTACCTCCCACTCTCACCACCATCCCTTCCCGCCCCTTGCCCGCCCCACGGGCCTCAGATTTGGTCGTAGGGATGGGTAGGGCGCCTGGGAGGTGCCAAGGCGGCGGATCAGGCCGGGATTTGGCGCCAGGTACTCCCACCCGCCCGCGTCCCGGGGTCGCCAGCTGACTCCATGTGAGCCCACTTGGCACCGGCCGCCCAGGGGAGCCTGCGACGCCAGGGGCTCCAGTTTGCAGTGATCCGCCGACTCTCGAACCCTAAACCCCGGGGCCCAACTCTGCCCCGGCGTGGATCTTCGGGAAACCGGAGGGGAGGCTCGTGGAGACCTGGAAGGAGCTGCGCTGACTGGGGCAGGGAACGCCCAGATTGGATCAGTTCCGAGCTCCTGTCGCCCCCGAGAAGGGCACGACGCGCTGACAAACGTGGCCATCAACACCTCGAGCTGCCCCGGCGAGTTATTTCAACAGGCTAGGAAAGAGCGTACTATTTGAGTGGCAGGCGACGCCTTTCCCCACTCCCAGTGTTTATGTTGTACCGACCGCACTTAGGAGAGCTTAGTTTTAGATGGGGCATTAATCTTCACTTGTTAAGAGATAGTCTGTCAGCGTTTACCAGGCTCTCCCACTCTCGACGTGCAACGCCCTCCCCCAGCGCGCGGCCACCCCCAATCTGGTCCTCACAAAGACGCGCGGAGCCGCACTGCAGAGGAGAGGAGCCTGGGGTTAAACTGGGGCAAGGCGAGCGAGCTGCAGACGCCAGGCGCGAGTGGAAGGTTAAAGTCAAAATCGACTGGAGTCAGAGCTCAGCCTGGGCCGGCACTCAAGACGGCCCTGGCACCAACGCCTTTCATTTTTGCCTGTTCGCAAGTGGGGAAAGTGGAGTCCTTAATCATAGCGAGGAGCTTTTCTTAAGCCACAAAGCACACAGGCGCAAACATCCTCGCTGCTAACTCAGGGCAATTGTCTTCCTATTTTCTTGTTATTGACCCCCAAGTTTCACTGATGGGAAGTCATCGAAGATCTCCCTTTTACCACCAGCTCTACGGGGTTGCTTTTTCTCTTAAGCTCCCTGGGAGGTTCCTCCCTTTTAAATTATTTCCTGCCCAGGTATTTTCCCCCCAATTAATCCAGAATAGTTTTCTCATCTGCTCCAGATGCACGCAAACTGCAGATCTGAAATGAACTGAACTAAGAGCGGAATTGAAATGCACCAGGGGTTTCACTGCAGGAATTGTTCCAACAAGGTACCCACGGGTTTCAAGATCCCTTGAAATGCTTCAGGTGTGGTTTGCATTCTCACCGACCCTTTGGCCAGTTCCCTCGCCCCCAACCGCCGTTATTTGTTCCCCCTACCTACTTCAATAGTTGCGCCTCACCCTTCCTGGTGTCATTAAATCAGCATCACGCACCCCCGCCAGTTTTGCAACTTCTCCTTGCCCTTTAAAAGAGTTACACTTTCTAAGAAGACTTAAAAAAAAAAAAGGACAAGAAATGGATATGGGTTTTGTAAGTGTTAAATAACTTTCTCAGCGTGTATTAAAGGGAGATTGTGTTTTATCAACAGCTGATTGATGCAGCCGTGTGATCCTGTCGGTTTGTCTATGGTATCATATTTATTTAACCTGCTGGGGGACTGTGTTCAGGGGCAGCCTGTTCACGCTGACAAGAGCATGCACATTACACACTACCCCAGGTATTTTGATTGATTGTTCCCACCCCAAAGCCTTTGGTTCATAATTTAGCACAGCGGGTTCTGCATCACAGACTAGGTTAAAAAAAAAAAAAATCCTGTAAGAGATTTCAATGAACAACTACTGCCAAGAAACCTTTCTCCACCTTCAACCCCCAAATATTTTAAATGCCCCTGCAGATAGTTCAGTTTGTATAATTAATAATTACAGGGCACACAACCTTTATTTACCCTAGTTTCCTGAAATGTGATCAGATTATTCGTTTTAAATCTATGGCTGGAGCAATATTTCCTTAAGTGTGTGTGTGTAGGGGGGTGGCACGGGGGTGGAGTGGTGGTGGGGATAATATCAAATAGTGTGGGCTTCTCTTTCTTCTCTTTCACTCTCTGTCTTTCAATAGCAGGCTTGGGGTGTGGAAGCAGTAGAAAGGCTGACAAAATGATTCTTTTTTACAGACTCTCTCCTGAAGTTGCTTTGGGATTTAGTTTATAAGGTCCTTTGGCAGCAAACTGGATTTATACTACCCCTACACACTCCAAACCCCATGGATGAGGAAACATTTTTTTTTCCAGGTGACAATCTGTTCAGTGTGTAAAATAAGCTTTCATAATATTTGTGTCTTTTCAAATAAATAATCCCAATGGCCTGGGCATATCCTAGCAGTTCTGAAAGTTGTGACCTGAAATTAGCATGACTTAGTGCAGAAACAATGAATATTACTTCCTGTGAGATTTCTAAAAGGTGGGAGCCATCTCCTTGACAGTTTTCTTTCTTTTTTCTTTTTTTTGTTAACATCAACAGAGCACATGTTTATGTACCAACTAATGTGTGTTTTAAAAATTTATTTGCTATGATAAAATTGGGACACATTTTTCTTTGCATCATCTTGGATTACTATTATTCTGGCTAGCAATATTTTGTTTTCTATGAGTGCAAAAGTGAAATCTCAGGCCTGTGCTGATTTCCAGTGACAGAGATGCTATTTATTGTGCTTGGTGTTTTTGCGTTTGTTTTTTAGAGACTCTTGAAGTCTAAAAAGGCAATCTTAGCACCGGTATGTGTCTCTTTGCCCATTAGAGTCTTATTTTGTCATTCTAGGTCAGATGGGAAAGACATTACCAAGGTGGTTAATTGCATGTGTGTATAATGTTGCACTGGAGGGTGGAGATTCACAGCATTTAAAAAAAGATGTTAAGTACATAATTGCTCCCCAAATAATCCAACACATCTAAAACAGCCTTTTTTTTTTTTTTTTTTTTTTGGTCTTCAGCCTTTAGGTTAATACTGGGAGACGATGGCAACATTGATCGTTAAAACTTCTTCATTCTCAAACGTAATTATTCACCAAAGCATACCTTTTGGCTTGATTGTGTACCTGAAAATGATGATAAAGACATCAACCAAATGTGATGTACACTTCTCATTCCAGTTAATATCTTCTTTTATCAAATGTCCCTTATTCGTGCTGGCGCTGAAGCCTTTCTTAATGTTTCCTGTTTAGGGGAGGTTTGGGAAATTCTGATGGTATGCCTTCTTTGCTGATAATATCATGTACAGCAACTCTTTTTATCCCTAGATGTTGCTATTTATCCTTAGATGATGTTCAGTGACAAAGTCCAAAATACTTCAAAACTCTGAAAGATGTACTTTTCTGTGAGAAACCAGCCATTAACCAAAAGCAAGTACAGATACAATATTCAGAGAGAAAGAGAAAGGGTAGGCTGTCAAGGATAATATTTACCCTTAACTCAATGGCAGCTAGGGGTACTAAGGCAGACCAAGCAAGGTGTGAAAGAAAAGCCAATTTGTGATGTACAAAATCTACACATTTTAATCACAGAAGTTTTGAGGTACCACACGAATCTATTTGTAATCATTTTCCAAAAAAATTAGAAATCATTGGTTTGCATTGAAAATCAATCTTTGAAAGCCATCAACTGTCAGATTTATTTAATAGAATATTATGTACATTACCCATAATAAAGCAGAAAATAATTTCATATGTTGTCTCCTGGAGAGTCAAATTAATTTAGTGGGGCTCTACTTATTTTCAAGGAAACACTTTGACCATATTTAATACATGCTCACACATAGAAACACATACAATGAACTTCTTTGAAGTTTAGCCACTTCCTGGCTGTGTGTCTCTGGGCAAGTTACTTCATTTCTCTGTTCTTCAGTTTTCTCAACTTGTAAAATAACAATATTACCTATGTCAGGGGTTGCTGTCAAGATTAAGTGAGTTAACTTACATGAAGCTCTTAAAGTGTGCTTGGTGTGTAGCAATTTCTAGACATACATCAGCTGTTACTCATGGCCTACAGTAGGCATTAATGTCTTGCTAATATTATTATCGACAACAGTGCTTTTGTTCTGATCATGTAAAATGTTGTGACTAGACTTCAAAACGTAAACTTGAAATTTGAAGTGTTTCTATTAAGACCTTGTTTAAATATCTGTGGATTTGCTCAAATCTGCACTGAGCTTAAGCATCAGATTAACAAAACTGCCCCAAAGGGGCAAAGTGATCACTGTCCTGGCTCCCTGAGCCTCGGATAAACCACATAGCCTTATATGTAAATGCCAAGCTAAAATGCAGCTCTAAGGAGTGGGGGTAATGCCATGAAAATGTCTATACACCAAATCACAAGAAAAAGCTACCAATAGCCCCTAAAGAGAAACCACAATGTGACTTGCCATCCAGCCACTTTATTTGGTAAGGATGTCAGCATGCTGTTTCCTCATTTTTGCCTTATGCTAAGTACCTAAGTCCTTTGTAGCATATTTTTAACATCCTCTGGGTTTTAGGATGTGTGTTTTATATGTGCCAGGCACTGTCTTTTATTAGGTTGTCCAAGTTTGAATTTATTTTGAATGGAAAGATATATGTCCTGATAATAGGTTAGCATATTGATTTAAACTAGGATCTTGGTGTAAAAATTAATGGAATGAAATAATAAAATCTTTCAGGGCTTGATCCACACCCCTCACGCTGGCTTTTGAAATGAAGACAAAACCAGTTTCGACTGGGAATGGTATCAGCATTACCTCAACTATGGGGTGTCTTTCTCTCTGGTTTTGAGCTGCTCTGCCACTTTAGACAGTAAGTTGAGACCACAGCTGAAGTGAAACCAGGATGTTTGAAAGGCAGCTAACAGTACCTTCCCTTTCTCTCCAGGTCACCCTCCATGGATATAAAATATGACTCAGTTTTGTTACATTCGATCACAAAACCTCAGGTATGCGTAGTTTTCATTTTATGTCACTCCCCACACTAACTCACACAAACAAGTCCAGACGGGAACCGGCGTTTTCTGACACGTGTTCATGCTCACTTTGCCACTTGGAACCACACCCCTCCTCTCTTTAAATCGGTGTTCCACGTCCTACTCACATGTTTCCCTTTCAACATGTTCAACGTTGCAAGACAGTCTGCTTCTACTTGGTGCGCATGCCAAACATGTGTGAAGTTCTAAGAAGGGGGAGTTTGTGTGAGGTTTAGATGTCTCCTAAATGTCATCTGTCTTGCTCTAGTTCATATACAAAGTGAATTTTAGCTGTTTAAACTCAGCTTCAGTAGTAGCTGTTTTCTTACTCTTTACTTAATTAATTCATCCTTTCAAATAAAGATAAAGGTAACTTTAGTGAAATACGCATAACTTCCTATTGTGTCTTTTCATGGTTGCTCCATGGGCCTGAAATAAATCTTTGACTTTCTCATATTTGGACTAATAATCTTTTCAGATTTGCACAAAAGACCCTAAACAAAGATATTAGAATATTTTTGGAAAGGAAAATAAACCATGGTGATCTGTTGCTTTCTGTATGTGAAGGCTGAAATTTAAGAAAATATGGTTCTCCTTTAAGTCCCATATAAACTTATTAAAAACATTGTTCCTTTTGAGATTTAGCAAATAGTTAAACTAGTTTACACAGTTCTCTTTTTTTCTTCCTTTTAAACACAGCACTTAAGTAAGCAGACACTTTAACGTGCCTCCCTATTAGACAGCTTTTCTTCATTGCCTTTTCATAGCACAGCTATCAAAAATAAGATAACACCCAAAGATCTGGGACCTAATCAGCTTTCTAGCTGGGTTTAAAGAGTCTAGAGGCTGTTTAAAGGTAGCTCTAGTTATGTGTGCGGGCCCACTGCAGTGTTTGCTCTGCCACATTTTGATGGAGAGGGTAATGTGTTTGCTAGATAAGGCGAAAGGGACCAGCCAAAAAAGCAAGGCTCTGTTTGATAAACCCTGACATATTTAGCCATTTTTCACATACATGAAAGGAAGCTTTAAAACTCCAAGGAAAATAGAGGTGTCCATTCAAGCACACTAATGTTTATCAAGACAAAAAAGGTAAATAAAGAAAATTGGCATCTTGTAGTCTATTAAATTAATTAGCTCTAGAGCTTATCATGAAATTGAAAAGCTGGATAAAATACAAGTCTACTTGTTGTTGTTATTTAATGTGAAAGGTAGGTTCTTTAAGTCAACGTACATTGGAAAGACAGTTATTTTGTTTGGCTTGTCTTGCTCTGCTGGAAGATTTGAGCCCTATGTAAAAGAGCTCATGAATAGAAGTTAAACTTTTCTAAGCCCGATTGGCCTGGACTTGCGATGAGATCGTTATTTGAAATTAGTGTTAAAATACATGATGACATTCTTTGTAAAGTAACCTATAGCCTGAAAATAGATTGATAAAACCAGAATGCAAAATATGCCACTTGGAATATACTTACAATTAGAGGTCAGAATGTTTTTAAAGTCCAGTTAAAATAAGTTCATACAGAAAGATATTTTAAAACAAAACAGCTTTACGATCTAGAATCATTTTTTTTAAATGCTGGGGGTGAATTCTTTATTGGCGTATAATAATTCTCCTTTTCTAGAAAAAGTAAAGGTGAAAACATCTGAAGGTTACACAAAATACAGTCTTCTTTCAGAAATAAGAATTTAAATGATGTAAGTGTAAAGATAATTTTGGGCTCAACTATGATGATTTTAAGTTAATTTAGAGATAAATATCAACTCTAAATCAATATCCTAGTAAAATTTTCTGTCCTTTTTTTTTTCCTTAGGAGAGATACTTTTCTGGTCTTTTGTCCCCCTTGAATCAAAAGTGTTTGATAAACTGAAGAAGTTGTCTCAAATGATTAGTTCATTTATAGAACATTTTAAATTATAATCACTTGAACCTCTAGAAATGTGTTTCATCTATATATTAATCATTTTAAACATTTTTTATGCCTTGGTGTTAATAATCTATATGAGTGTAGATTTTTAGATGAATTTAATGTCAACTAGGGATTAATGTGCATTAATTAAATTGACTGTGTCTCCTTTAATGAGAAAAAAGGATTTAGTTTTAATACTGATGATCTTAATAAAGCTTTTCTCTACTTACCTGTATTTTCTCAACATTAGAAATTATTTTTATTAAAAGGTGAACTAATTTAATAATAGCAGAGTGACAAAACATGAAATAAATCAAATGGTTGCAAACTGACTTTGTTTTTGTTATTGAGACTGAATCATCAAATCATATAACTTTCAATTAAAAAAATCAATTCATATCAGCTATTTAAAAACAAAAACATAAATTGAACTTCACCTTTAATTTTCATTTGAGCATTATATAAAATGGCTGTTTGGTAGAATTTAAAACAGTATCTGGGATAGAGTATGTTCAACACACTTGAATCCATCCTCTAAACAGTATAAAAGTAACCTCTTACAAATGCATTTTCAGTAAAAATCATGGTCCCAAAAGGTGTGTACCATAACATAAAATCCTACGAAAAATTTGTGAAGTTTCTGAAATTAATCGCTATATTGACAAAGAGGCACAAAACCCCAAGCAGGGGAGTGCATAAGGTTTTATGACGTCTCCTCTCCCTGTAGATGATTACATGTTAAAAGAAGATGAACATTAGTTGAGCACTCTAGACCACCCTGTAGTTGTTATAATTTATTTGGGGGAGCATTCATTGGAATTAGAGATTACTGCTCCTTTTAAAATTATTTATTTATTTGCTTATTATTTTTAAATAGACAATGGTGGAGAAAAACAGAACAGGGCCTGGCAAAAAACAAAATAAACCAAAATCAAAGCAAACAAATCCCAGGCTTGTTTCCCTCCAACCGTCTCCTTTTTTCTTCACGTTCCATATACAGTGCATCCTTTACCAGTTAAAACTCACGTTTAGTGCCTGCCATCCAGCCCCGCATGAAGGCTTCTCACGAATGAATACTTAGTTATTCTTCCCTGATTCTGCCAGGGCTCTTGTCTCATGTTTAAGGGCCTAGAAACTCATCTCCTGGCACCCCACACTTACAGGTGGGTGCATATGATGGATCAAACCCTGGTCCTCAGCAAGCCGTTGCAGACAGCTTGCAAGGTTCCCCTTCCAGCTGGTTCGATGTGAGGTTAGATCTAAAACAAATTATGCTAAGACTTGTTTATTAGCCTTAACCTGGAAAGATAGTATTTTAGACCAGGAAGCTTCCACTTTAAAAAAAATGTGATGCCCATTGTTGCAGCACTATTCACAATAGCCACAATTTGGAAGCAACCTAAATGTCCATCAACAGATGAATGGATAAAGAAAATGTGGTACATACACACAGTGGAGTACTATTCAGCCATAAAAAGGAATGAGATTGTGTCATTTGCAATGACATGGATGGAAGTGAAGATCACTATGTTAAGTGAATAAGCCAAACACAGAAAGACCAACATCGAATGTTCTCACATATTTGTGGGATCTAAAAATCAAAACAATTGAACTCATGAACATAGAGAGTAGAAGGATAGTTAACAGAGGGTGGGAGGGTAGTGGGAAGCTGAGGGGAGGTGGGAATGGTTCATGGGTACCAAAAAAATAGAAAGCATGGATAAGACATACTATTTGATCCCACAACTGGGTAACTATAGTCAACAATAATTTCATTGTACATTTTAAAATAACTAAAACAGTGTAATTGGATTGTTTGTAACACAAAGGATGAATGCTTGAGGGCGTGGATACCCCATTCTCCACGAAGTGATTATTTTGCATTGCACACCTGTATCAAAACATCTCATGTACCCCACAAATATATATACTTGTGATGTACCCACAAAAATTAAAAATAAAAATTTTTTTAAAATGTGCCCAGATCCAGCCACCAAATGATGCCAGGCCAACATAGCTTTACTAGCGTAATTGCCTCAGTCCCAGTTCTGGCTTTGGCAGTTAAAGAATGGGTAATAAAACCCACTTCTCTAGCTTGTTGAGAATATGACAGAAGGGATCCAAAATCCCTAATGCTATGCCTGTTGGAGAACAAGGTTTCCATAGAGGATGAATCTCATTATTATCTCTTGAGGTTGGTGACCACAGTGGATCTCAGTGCAGAAACCAAATCACTTATAGAACAGTTGAGCGACAATTGGATCGGGACAGGCAAAATGCAATGGATTTCTAAGGGAAGTAGGTAGAAGACAGATATTGCAGGCAGTAGATTTTAGCTCAATATAAGGAAGTACTCACAATTCAACCGGCTTGAAAACATTTTTCAAAATGATCATGCCATCTGTTAGGGTGGCAGGGAGGATAATTGGATTATGTCACAGTTGACCAAATCATTGTTTTCCAAACCTGGTGGCATAAAATGGAATCACCTGGGAAACTTTTAAATATCTACATTATGGATACCTGAGAAATGTCTTCTTTTGCAGACACGTACTTGCCATTTACAAGTGTAATTTCTGGTATTTGTTAGAAATGAGACACCTTGACTATGTAATGCTAAGATAAGATCCAGTCACTGTGAGAGCAAAATTGTTTGCTTGTGTTTTTCATTGGCCCCTGTGAAACTCAGCAAATCTCACTGTGCCTCCTTTATTCAAATAACATTCTGTCATGGAGGAATGAAAATGAACATCAAGGTTAGTGACAAGCGATAAGGATGCAGAGCTATAGTATAGAAGGTATCACAAAATTAGCATTCCGGTCCAAATTATTTTTCTTTTTACAAATGTTGTGGCAATAGTAGCTATGATTTCTGTAATACATTATTTGGTTCTTAACTTGCTAACTGAATTTGCTTAAACTCTCTGACCCTAAGTGTACTTTCCTAAATGGGGAGTGGAGAGGTTGAACTAGATCAGGAGTGGCCAAACCAAATGCTCACAGGGGGCTTGCTGGGACTAGAGATGGGCATTGTGGAGCAGATGTAAAATAAGAGGGACTGGTGGGGACTATGACAAACTAGAAAGTTCTGGTTCTAAAGAAGTGCACTGTGATTTAACTCTTGTTAAATGTAATCCTGTGGAAATGCAGATTCAGTGTTGCCATCATTTAGCATTTTGCAAGATAACCTGAAAACTCAATTTTCCAAAATATGAACGTGGCCATTGAAAAACTCATTTTGCAATTGCAAATAAATAGTCCTGGGGCCTGGATCCAACCTGGGTGTTACTGGCTCCTTCTGTTTGGGCTGGCTGACAGCTAAAGGTATCCTCCAACATTGCTGTTTTCCAGCGGTGCTTCTCAAGAGTCATGCAGAGAGCTTGTTCAATCACAGGTTCCTGGGGTCCACAGTAAGAGGTTCTGATTGACACTTTTTACAAGTTTCCAGTTGATGCTGAGACTGACCCTGGCCAGTGAGCATGCAAGTGAGGAGCCTCCGTTGACTTGGCATTTGTTGGCTACTCACATGAAGATTAATTCAGGGGGTCTTTTTGACTCCTCTCCTCTTTGCTCTTCCTATTTCCCTCTCTTCCAGTGTCAATATGACATTGTAGAAATGGTCACAGCTTACACTTTTGCATTGAGACAGGGAAATAGTGGAGTGTTGATACTGCTAGATTCAGCCTTGTTGACTTGGCAGGAAATGCTCAATCCTATTTAGAAGATAGAATCACCCCTAAATACATTGCAGATGAGCCACTTCACAAATAAGGACAGCTAATGATACATGGGTAACTACTTGATGGTAGGCAATGTACAAGGTATTTCACCTATACTACCTTCAGTCCCAGTGACCTTTTCCAAGGTAGATACATTCTCATCCTTACTTCACAAGTGAAGAAACTCAACCTCAGAGAGGTGAATAGCTTGTCCTAGGTCACATAGGTACTGAGCGGCAGGACAGATATCTAAAGCAGGGCAGTATGATTCCAAAGCCTATTCTCTTTTGTCATACTCCTAAATTGTATATAATTAATGCACAGACATTAATTATATTGGTATAACATATAATACAAGTCATACCTTCCTGAATAAAGAATTCAAAGTGATTAACAAAAATGTAAATCATATTGCTAAATTAAAAAATTAGGAACAAATAAAATAAATCAAGAAGAATACAAAATGGCATTCCATAAAGTCATATTCTCTTGTGAGTAGTCATGAACTTGACTCTGAGCTTATAAAAAAGAGCAGTTTCTAAGGCACCATGCTACATCTTTGTTGATATGGGCCATGTGAGGGGAGAGGGGGAGTAAAAGAGGATGAAGCTGTCTCGTTTCTCATATGCATCCTGATCTGGTCTTTAGGATGCCCTCTTGGGCTTGTGGCTACCTGAAATGGGTACGTTGGTGCTCATGAATCTATCTGCATCTGAGGGCAATGGAGAAAATGCAGATGATGCTTATTAAGAACATTCATTTCCATTGACCTAAAGCAACCTGCATGGTATTGTCAATCTGAAGTGAGGCTTCTTGCCTATTTAATTCAATTTGTTTGCTATGTGCCCTAGCACTGTAGACTGATAGGTTCTTATTTAAAATAGTACCTTCAGATTGATGAAAATTCTTCAGATTAATTGCTTTATATCAAATATAAGATCATGTCCTTTACACGGTGTAACACGTGAAGTCCTTCACTGATCTTCCAATTTCATTTGTTTTAAGGTTCAATATATTCAGCTGGTTGAAATATACAGAGGAAGGCCAGGTGCGGTGGCTCAAGCCTGTAATCCCTGTAATCCCAGCACTTTGGGAGGCTGAGGCGGGCAGGTCATTTGAAGCCAGGAGTTCAAGACAGGCCTGGCCAACATGGTGAAACCCCGTACCTACTAAAAAATACAAAAATTAGCTAGGCATGGTGGCTCATGTTTGTAGTCCCAGCTACTTGGGAGGCTGAGGCAGGAGAATCACTTGAACTCTGGAGGTGGAGGTTGTAGTGAGCCAAGATTGCGCCATCACACTCCAGCCTGGGCAATAGAGCAGGATTCTGTCTCAACAACAAAAAAACAAATATACAGAGGATTTTAGGATAGGTAATTTCAGAAGAAGAAACAAAAACAGCCATGGCAGAAAACAAGACAAACAAAACAAGAACATTTCTTGCTCAAGGGCAAGAGAAGTATCTTGCATTTAGAAATATTCCCAGAGAGCCTAGTATAGAAGTTTTCTCATCTGAAAACAAGGGGACTGGTATTCTACTGATCTCTAAGCTCTGTTTCAGCTTTAACACTCTGGATGATTACTAGTTGGACTGTGATTTGGTGGAATCATAGATGGGCAAAGGCCAAAGAACAGAAAGTCATGCTCAGAACACCAGAGCCAAGGGTCCATCTGAGATGTAGCCAAGCAGCTTCTGAAGCAGCCCCGTGATTTGCAGGATAGAGCCGATTTTCTCATCCCATAGCTGTGCACTGTGAAGATCAGCCAACCAGCTCAGGGCAGAGGTGAACCAAGGCTGAAGGCATTTCCAAGGAATTTAGATCTTCTGCCAACTGGATCACTTGAGTCATCTTTCAACATCACATTCCAATTTCAGTGCTTATATGACGTCACCAGGCATTAATAGGGAGACTGGCCTGGGTTTTGCCATAAGGTTTGTCGATCTGCCACGTCTACGTTTCATGACTTTATCTGAGTTTTCAGAAACCATTTGGCATAAGCCATCCCAACAGTACTTGCTTTTTTTTGAGACAGGGTTTCACTCTGTTGCCCAGCCTGGAGTGCAGTGGCACAGTCACCGCTCGCAACAGCTTTGAACTCCCAGGCTCAAACGATTCTCCCACTTCAGCATCCCTAGTAGCTGAGACTATAAGCACATGTCACGATGCCCAGCTAATTTGATTTAGGAACGGGGTCTCCCTATGTTGTTTAGGCTGGTCTCAAACTCCGGGGCTTAAGCAATTCTCCTGCTTGGGCCTCCCAAATTGCTGAGATTGCAGGCCTGAATTACCACACCCCGTCCCCAGCACTTGCTTTTGAAATTAAGCTTCCACACTGCCAGGCATGGTGGTTCATGCCTGTAATCCCAGCACTTTGGGAGGCTGAGGCGGGAGGATTGCTTGAGCACTGGAGTTAGAGACAAGCCTGGGCAGCACAGGGAGATCCTGTCTCTGCAAAAAATTAAAAACAAATTAGCTGGGCATGGTGGCACATGTCTATAGTACCAGCTACTGGGGAGACTGAAGTGGGAGGATCCCTTGAACCCAAGACGTCAAGGCTGCAGTGAGCTGTGATCGCACCACTGCATCTCAGTCCGGGGGACAAAGAGGAGACCCAGTCTTAAAAAAGAAAAAAATTAATTAATTAATTAAGCTTTCACTAGTGACCTCCCAATCTCATCTCCTCAATTCGAAAATGTGTGTCTGCCTAATTCTGTTTGACCTTGTTGTTTGACTAGTTTACATTTAAAAAACAAACAAACAAAAAGGGCATGCAAAGAAACAAAGTACCTTTTGAGTCTTCCTCAGGTGGAAAAGTCATCCTCAAAAGCAAGATTGGTAGACTGGGCACAGTGGCTCATGCCTGTAATCTCAGCACTTTGGGAGACCAAGGCAGGCGGATCACGAGGCCAGGAGTTTGAGACCAGCCTGGCCAACCTGGTGAAAGACCGTCTCTACTAAAAAATACAAAAATTAGTTGGGCATGGTGGCAGGCACCTGTAATCCCAGCTACATGGGAGGCTGAGGCAGGAGAATCACTTGAAACAGGAAGGAAGAGTTTGCAGTGAGCCAAGGTGGCACCACTGCACTCCAGCCTGGGTGAAAGAGTGAAACTCGGTTGCAAAAGAAAAAAAAAAAAGCAAGATTGCTTCCGAATAGCTGAGTTGGCCGCATTCTTCAGCAGACCATGATCTGGGATTTTTGGGGATCTCTAGGATCACTCTATAGCTGTGTCTCTTTCGCATATTTCACTCTGGGTGCCATTGTTTGTATTTCAAAGTCGATAAGCAACTTGATAGCTAGAAAGCACATTGTAAACTGAATGACTCTTTTAAGAAATGGATAGTAATCAAGGCAGTTGTAACCTCCAGTTTGTTTAGTTTTCAGGCCATGTTGGCAGAGTGATAAGTATATGCTTTACTTACCTAGTATCCTTTCAATTTCTTCTAGCTCTAGCCCTGATTTTCCTGGGGAGCCATCTCTTTTTCACAATCAGTTCTTGTGTCTCTGGTGGAACTACCTGCGTCATACATTACTGGCTACAATGATTGGCTACAATGATTGGTCGAGGGCTCAGCAGAGTGAAACAAAGCTTGCATCAGTGCATCAGTTAGGATTAGGTTTGGTCTTCAGTAAAAAATATCTATAATGCAAGTGGCCTTAAACAAGACATTTTATTTCTCCCTCATGGAAAAGTCCAGAACTAGACTGTAGCTCTACTCCAGACTTTTTGTTTGTTTTTAAGAAATTGACATGCTGATTCTAAAATGTATATGAAAATGCAAAGAACCTAGAATAGCCAAGAACATTTTGTAAAAGAAGAATATAGTTGGAGAATTCACACTACCTGATTTCAAGACTTAGTATAAAATTACAGAATTTGGCCAGGTGCATTGGCCAGGCGTTGCCCAGGCTGGAGTGCAGTGGCGCCATGTCAGCTTGCTGCAACCTCTGCCTCCCGGGTTCAAATGATTCTCCCGCCTCAGCCTCCCGAGTAGCTGGGACTACAGGCACATGCCACCACACGCAGCTAATTTTTGTATTTTTATTAGAGGATGGATTTCGCCATGTTGGCCAGGCAGGTCTCGAACTCCTGACCTCAGGGGGTCTGTCTGCCTCAGCTTTCCAAAGTACTGGGATTACAGGCATGAGCCACTGCGCCCAGCCTGAATTTTTCTGCTTTTGTTTTGTTTTGTTTTGTTTTCGAGATTGAGTCTCACTCTGTTGCCCAGACTAGAGGGCAATGCTGTGGTCATGGCTCACTGCAGCCTCCAACTCCTGGGCTCAAGTAGTCCTCCTGCTCCCGTCTCCTGAATAGCTGGGACTACAAGTGCACACCTCCATGCCTAGTTAGCATTATAATTTTTTTGTGGAGACCAGGTGTTGCTATGTTGAGCAGGTTGGTCTTGAACTCAAGACCTCAAGCAATCATCCCTTGGCCTCCTCCCAAATTGTTGGGATAACAGGTGTGAGCCTCTGAACCCAGCCTCATTTGGACTTCTTAATAGTTAGCAAAATACATAATTTGCAATTTTTCTTCCAAAAGATATGGTTTAACTTGCTTTCTTGCATAAAATTTCCTTGATTTTCTTTTCCACTATTAAGCATTTCATTACTCTGTGACTTTTACCTCTGAAACCCAGATCTGTTAACTTCAGTATCATTGGAATATTATTTGTCTTTCTAACAGGTACAAAGACTCAGAGCTGATTCATTCCATCTATGAATTTACCTCTCTCTCTATAAAGATCTCTACTGGGATTTCCTTGGAAATATTTCAGTGATAGCTTCATTTCTCAGACAAAGGAAACAGTGAATAAAACATTTCCTGTAAATATGACAATCCCAGCATTGAAAACTTAAGCACTGTAAATTTAGCAGATGCAAACAAACTAGTCCTCTTAATACTAATGTCAGAACATTCCCTGAATTCCTGTTTGATTGCTGCTTCAGAGACAGCCTCATTAGAAAGCATTTCCCATTCTTAGGTTCTTTCTTTGCAGTATCTGAACATTGCTAATTCAGCCCGGAAGAGAACTACTTTATGAATAGCTTTAAAATATGAGATGTGTGTATGTGTGTGTATTTAGCATACCCTGAGGGTATGTATTCTTGAATGACGTTCTTAAAATTCTACCTTTGCTGTGATTAAAACAAGATGCTGTCAAAAGGGAAGAGAGCTGGTATATGGAGAAACAATGGTTGGGCGGAAAGAATGTCTTATCTCCAACTGATTGTATGTAAATGTGGTGTCTACTTTTCTAACAGACTTCTACTGATACTGATATCACTTTACATTCACATGGTGTGCTGTATTTTATGAAGGCATTTCATAGGCATGGTTTTATTTAATCCCCAAAATGTCACAACTCTGCTAGTTTATAATCATCTTCTGGTACCTTCCTCAAATGAGAATCCTTCAAAGTATTGTGATTTCTGAAGCTCCCCAAACGGGAGCTTACACCCGTGATCTTTCCAGTAACATTAGTGGAATTATATTTAAGCTTCACAAAGTTTTGTAGATTCTTCATGTATTTGACTGTGAAAACCCCATGGTCTGAGCCTGTTCAGAATCCATTTACACGTCTCAAAGATCCCACCTGCACAGTGTTCTGGGACTGATGTTCAGGTATTTCCCTCCCACCGGAGAGATTCTATGGGACAAATCTTTCTTTTCTCTGTCCTGGTACAGACCAATGTATAAGATGAGCCTTGCAAACATGGAGAATGGGGTAAGACCTCATTCTCCCCAGTGACTGGCTCAAACCAGGTGATTCCTGCAATGAGGATGGTCCTCCTGGGCCCACATCCACTCTGTGGAGCTGTCTCTGTTCCTGCCTGGTTTCAAACCTGGTTCTCCAGCCCTTCTGAAAGTAACCTGGGTTTATAATATTTTGTCAAGGGATTTTATTCACTTTACATTAGCCAGAGTATTTGTCGTCGTTGTCTCTCCTCAAAAAACCCATAGGTACGCTGTTTTCTGGAAGCATGATCCCATAGTTATCAGAATTAGTTTGTTGAAGTAGTTTGCAAATGAAACTGACAAACTTTCAGTAGTAATATCTTGGTTTTCTTTAAACAGAAAGGGGTAATTCACCAAAGAAGAAGACTTTTTAGGACTTTTACCAAAATAATAGTATATTCCAGTTTCCACTCTTATATTTTCCCTACCAATCAAAAAGATGAACCTGGTTGGTTGTATAAATGGTATCACAGAATTCTGATTTAATACCAAGTTATGTATGAAGCAGACCATTTTCCAAACTGGCTAGATAATAATGGGGCCTAGGATTTTCCAGGTGTCAGGGTTATAGCAAGCACTATCCATGAATTATCTTATTTAATTCCGACAACAGCTGCCTGAAGTGGCGCTGCGATTATCCTCATTTTACTGATGAAGAAATAAACTTAGAGAGGTTAAGTTGCACATCATAGCTGCCAAGTGGCAGAGCTAGTATTCAAACTAGGGAACTGAGCCACACCAACTAGTCTATACCAGTATAATAATTAGGCACTTCATCATAAAACTTGTTTTCTAATTACAGAGATTGTGGAAATAGATAATTTTCATTCTTAATGTTTATTCTTAGCTCCAACCACACATTTAATTAATAGATTTCAGATTTATTTTATTTGTTTATAAAAATATGTTTTGCTTTTATGATTAAATGACTAAGTGGTAGGGACTATAATTTAATTACGTATTTCTTAATTATTGGTGTATTAGTTAATTATATGAAGTTAATTTTTAAAATTAAGTAATTATATTTTATAACATGTTGCTGTTCTGATGTCAATCATATTTCTCTGTTAATTTAGACTCAAGCATTATTAAATATGTAGTTAATTTTAACCCTAAAATTAGTACAGGTTACCAATAAGATTTTATATACATTTTATATATGCATCTATATAGGCATATACATACCACACACACAGTTCAAATCTATTAAAATATTTCTTTATAATATATGCAAATACATTAAATATTAAGAAAAATGTGCAAGTAACTTTAAAAAGTGAGCTTCAGTTTTGAGATGGTTTGGCAATTTTGTAATTTTAGTATTTCTTGGTCCCAGTATTCTGCTTTATTATTTTAAGTAGAAACTATTCTATTTTGAAAAACCTACTGTGAGAAAATGGCTTAACTATGTTGTCCGCTTCTTCAGGACAGGGCCATTGTTTCATATTCACATGGAATGGCTCCTGGCACGATAAATGTTTGTTGAATTTGAATTTCGAATTTAAGTGAAATGATGCTGAAAATTTTACATTAGCTACAGCCATCCATCTGAATTTAAGCCAGCAGTTGCTATCTTGCATAGGGGAATCATTAATAATGTGGTTTCTAGTGGGATTATTTGGTGACAGTAGAAAATGAGATATTTCTTCTGCTTTGAGTTGTCTGTTTCAATCATGCATGGCTAAGTCTTCAGGGTAGTGTTTTTGGTTTCAGCAAAAATTATAAATTGTACTATCATTAAGGTTTCTGCTACCTTGTGGGACAAGAAATTAATAAATTTAATTCCATCCCCTATTTTTGTTTTGATTTATCAATATTACAGAACAGTCTACTGCCAGAAGAAGCTATTGAGGGTAGTACTTCTGCATCTCAGTTCAGTATCTTTTCTGTTGTGCCTCTCATAGAACTTCTTATTACATAATTATAAATGAATTAATATTCATTATTGAGCTAAGCTCTTCCCTACTAGTCAGCTCAATGAAAACAAAATTATCTAGTTTTTAACAAAGAATTTACTGTGAAATATTTGAGACATTTCCAATATTCAGGATGAAAAGAGGTTAGTTATTCAGTACACTGCTGTGGAATTATAAGTTGGCACGATCTTACTGGTAAAAGTTTAGTAAACTATATCAACAACCTTAAAAAACGTATTCCCCTTAATTCAGTATTTCATTTCTAGGATGTTATGCAAAGAAAAAAAAACCTGGCAAATGTATTGAAATATACACACAGATATACACACAAGACATTCATCATAGCATTATTGAAAACAGCAATGAATCGGAAACATGCTAAATGTCTACTAACGGGGATTGGTTATAATACATATTTACCATAGATATGCAAAGAGAATACAGCTTTTCTATTTCCTGGTACCTCATAGAATGCTTTTATGAAGCCTTAACTTATTGGAGAGCAGAGTGGTGGTAAGGTTAGTGGTGGAAGATTGAACTTTCTACATGCCGTTTTATGCAACTACAGTCTTGTCTGTTTTAAACTGGGGAGAAAACTCAGCCTCTTTTGGGCTAATGCACAGTGTTTTGGGCTTCCTTCTTTTCCTTCTGCTCCTTTCCAAGGTGACATCCAGGGTGATCTTGTGGTGGCTGGGGATGGGGGAAACTTAGCTTTACATGACACCCTCTATAGTCACACTAGTCTCTGCGGAGGAATTGCATGTACAACGGGTAACTGGGGCCGGGCACGGTGGCTCACAGCTGTAATCCCAGCACTTTGGGAGGCCAAGGAGAGCGGATCACTTGAGGTAAGGTGTTTGAGACAGCCTGGCCAACATGGTGAAACCCTGTCTCTACTAATAATACAAAAATTAGCCAGGCGTGATGGTGGGTGCCTGTAATCCCAGCTACTTGGGAGGCTGGGGCAGGAGAATCACTTGAATCGGGAGGCACAGTTTGCAGTGAGCCGAGATGGTGCCATTGCACTCCAGCCTTGGGCGACAGAGTGAAACTGTGTCTCAAAACAACAACAACAACAACAACAACAACAATAACAACAACAACAACAACAACAAAAGGCAGCTGGTCCATTCTGGCCTTTTGGGAATAATATTCTTGTGTTAAATGTTGGAATTTAGAGTCTCAGACAATTGGTCCTGCTCTCAAAATGTGATCAAAATTCATTCTCCCCTTCTTTGATGGCAAGGAAGTTAGGCATATGGCTGACCAGCCAGAGACTAAATTTCCCTGTGGTCTTTTGCAGCTAGCTATACTCATGTGGGTCACGGAGTGGGAATAGAACAGATGCATGCCATTTCCATGCATGAACCTTAAAACACTATTCCTACACTTATCTCAGTTTTCTTTTCTTTTCTCATAAGCCAGAAAACTAATGTAGTTGTGATCCTTGGGTCCTTTTTGTGTGCGTGTGTGTGTTGGGACGTTTCTTGGCTACGTGAGCTGGTGAGGAGATTTAGAGATCTGACTTGTTATTATTATTTTTTTTTTTAGTAAAACAACCTAAGAAATTTATTTTTATGTTAAATTAATTATTTTTTAAAATTATTTTTTGAGACGGAGTCTTGCTCTGTCTCCCAGGCTGGAGTGCAGTGGCATGATCCTGGCTCACTGCAACCGCCATCTCTCTGGTTAAGCAATTCTCCTGCCTCAGCCTCCCCAGTAGCTAGGATTACAGGCAGGCAACACCACGACCTGCTAATTTTTTTATTTTTAGTAGAGATGGGGTTTTACCATTTTGGCCAGGCTGGTCTGGAACTCCTGACCTCAAGTGATCTGCCTGTCTTTGCGTCCCAAAGTGCTGGGATTACAGGCACGAGCCACTGTGCCTGGGCTAATTTTTGACTTGCAATAGTATTGGGGGTGCAGGTAGTTTTTGGTTACATGGATAAATTCTTTAGGAGAGATTTCTGAGATTTTAGTGTACTCATCACTCAATCAGTGTACGTTGTACCCAATATGTAGTCTTGTATGCTTCACCCGCCTCCCAATCTTTTCTTGGGCCCTCGAGGCTCCAAAGTCTGTTATATCATTCTTATGCCTTGCATCCTCATAACTTAGTTCCCACTTATAAGTGAGAACATATGATATCTGGTTTTCTATTCCTGAGTAACTTCGCTCAGAATAAATGGCCTCTAGTTCCATCCAAGTTTCTGCAAAAGACATTATTTCATTTCTTTTTAAGGCTGAGTAGTAGTCTATGGCGTATATATACCACATTTTCTTTATCTACTTATTGGCCAATGGGCATGTAGGTTGGTTCCATATCTTTCTAATTGAGAATTGTTCTACTATAGACTGGCCTGTGTATGTGTCTTTTTTGTATGATGACTTATTTTCCCACTCAGTAGTGGGATAGCAGGATCGAATGGATGTTCTACTTTTAGTTCTTTAAGGAATTTCCAGAGTGTTTTCCATAGTCGTTGTACCAATTTACATTCCCACCAGCAGTGTAAAAGTGCTCCCTTTTCACCATATTCATGCCAACATTTATTATTTTTGACCTTTAAATTATGGCCATTCTTGCAAGAGTAAGGTAGTATCTCATTGTGGTTTAATTTACTGATGGTTAGTGATGTTGAACACTTTTTCATGTTTTTTTGGCCGTTTGTATATCTTCTTTTGAGAATTGTCTATTCATGCCCACTTTTGGATGTGATTTTTTTTGTTGTTCTTGCTGATTTAAGCTTTTTTTTCTTCTTTTTTTGTAGATTCTGGATACTAGTCCTTTCTGACTTATTCTTAAGTAAATTTTTAAACAAGCTTTTCTTATTTTACTGTGCCATTTCCCGTCCCCTTTACTTTTGTCTCAGGAAATCCTGGTACCACCCATGCCTGCACATTTGAAGAGTCTCTCATGTAATGTATATGATATATTACATGGTTCATAGGTTCCCCCAGGCTTGGCTTATAAATCAGTTTTCTAGGATATGTTAATTCAATCACTAGTCTTCCACCTGTTTTCCTGCTCCAAAAGTTTTACTACTTTAATATTGTCATCCACTCTTCCTGTTGTTGTAGGCTCTTGTCTTTAAAAAAATCATTTTTCTAGCATTAGTGAGTTGGGGAAGTGAGTGAACGATATGTGTATGATCATATGATAATATTTGCTTAAGAGATTAGAATGATTTCTTATTTTCTTACTGTTAGGTTTTTGCTGTATTATAATTGGAAATATTTTATTGTTCAAGTATAAAGTTGAAAGCATGTTCAAACACTGTTTTCTTAATGAGAAAACAAAACCATTTGAATGGAGATATAAACTTTTTAGTTTTTTTTTTTCTGTTTTCTTTTGTCTACTTTCTGGCTTAGAGAAAAGAACGTGGAGAATTGTTGTACCTCTGAAATCATTGGTCTAGAACTTTTAATGAAGAATAATATTTTATTCTTCCAGTGCTGGCAAGTACCTCTTTGCTTGTGTGATGTATTTGAACAGAACAGTCCATTCTCTTCCATCTTCTCTCTTATGACCATGGTATATGAATTTGCAAAATAGATGGGATACAGGTTGCTATCCTGGATTGTGGAACCAAATGAGATGATAACTGGAAATACCACAATCAAAAGTTGGAAGTAACATTGACTTCTCTACTTAAATAATGCTCTGCAGATTCAGCAACACTCTGCCTCTTGCTTCATGAGTTGATGTGTAATGAGACTCACCAAAGACAACCCAGTGTTTGGAATGGCACAGGCTTTTGGTGGCTTTCCCAGCAACAGTCCTCTTCATGTCAAGTGCATCTGTGGGATGGTTTAGGAGTTCTAGAATTTCAAGAGGGGAAGAACTGTTAGAAGATGTTCAATCTAGCTGTCGTGAAACACTGAGGTAATATCCACCACTTGGATGCCAAGGCATTGTGTGGGTGGAGATTGAAGACTTCCATTGGAAATACATTTATGGGTACAGTCAAATGGAAGTTGTCTATAAGGACCATGTATTCTTCTTTTCAGGCTCCCATATTCTCTCCCGACACCCTAAGAAATGAAAGCCTGCTCCTTCAGTGCTGATTGAGCCTTCTAAGTAAAACAAGTGAACGTGAATTGTTACTGCTCTGTGGATAGCATGCATTTAAATTAGGGCTTCCAGATCCCTGCATTTTCATTTTCTCATCTATCAAATGGGGCTAATACTATCTATATTGAATAGTCGTTCAGAGTTGGTGAGAATAAATTTAAAATGCCTACCACACAATGTCTGGTAGCTAACACTGTGGTTAAAGGAGAAAATTCATAGGAAGGATCTTACTTGTTTTCCTGTGAACGTGCTACATGGACTTTTGCCTGCTTACAAGGCTATTGGGACTACAGAGAGAAAATTAGCAATCAAAATTGTGATGCATTGATTAATTTAAGCATGGAAAATACTTCAAGATATCTGAGTTGCTCTGGAAAATGCGCATTTATTAACCACACTGGTAGAATAAAGCCTCTTTCACCACAGCACAGTGGAATTCTGATGAAGTGCTTCATCTAACAGGTAAACAGCAGGTCCAGGCTTGGCAAATCAAACGCAAGAGTGAGCATTTTCATTAGTCTTTGATTTTTAGGGTATAGGCACAGGAAAAAAAATTAAGCACTTAAAATCAGGTTGTTATATATCGAGTGAAAAAAGCCAAGTTAAAAGAAAAGAGGCCGGCCGGGCGCGGTGGCTCAAGCCTGTAATTCCAGCACTTTGGGAGACCGAGACGGGCGGATCACGAGGTCAGGAGATCGAGACCATCCTGGCTAACACGGTGAAACCCCGTCTCTACTAAAAATACAAAAAAACTAGCGGGGCGATGTGGCGAGCGCCTGTAGTCCCAGCTACTCGGGAGGCTGAGGCAGGAGAATGGCGTAAACCCAGGAGGCGGAGCTTGCAGGGAGCTGAGATCCGGCCACTGCACTCCAGCCTGGGCGGCAGAGCGAGACTCCGTCTCAAAAAAAAAAAAAAAAGAAAAGAAAAGAAAAGAAAAAAAAAAAGAAAAGAGGCCAAAACATTGATTAGAAGGGCTATGTTATTTGACACAAAGGTGTCTCTGCATATTTACATGGCATGAATAAGAGAGTGCCTTATGGCACCCAAGTGTACAGTCTACAGCAACAAGTACTTTATTGATCACAGAAATCAAAATCCATTCAACACAGAGGACTTGTTTTATTATTTGTTATACCCCAAATTACTTAGAAATAACTGTTAGATGAAAGCAAAATTGGAAATGATTATTTCATTGATTTTTTTTGAAGAAATAAATGTTCTAATTACTGAATGATCTGGCTATTTGAAAATTAATCTTCTATGTATTTTATCATTTGACCCAGTAACACCAAACCATTTATAAATAGGGAAACTAGGCTTTACCTTTAGTCTGGGCACAGTGGCTGACCTCTGTAATCCCAGCACTTTGGGAAGCTGCGGCGGGAGGATCTCTTGAGCCCAAGAGTTCGAGACCAGCGTGGGCAATGTAGGGAGACCCCATCACTACAAAAATAAAACTAAATTAGCCAAGTGTGGTGGCATGTCACCAGTAGTCCCAGCTACTTGGGAGGCTGAAGTGAAAGGATCCTTTAAACCTGGGAGATTGAGGCTGCAGTGAGCTATGATTGTGCCACTGCATTCCAACCTGGGTCACAGAATGAGACCATGTCTCAAACAGCAACAACAAAAATGTAGAAGAAGGAGAGAGTACAACTTAAGATTTCAAGCTTCTCAAAGAATATTCAAGAATATGGAATGGTAATTACACAAGATAAGTGAAAAAAATCAACTTAAATGATACTTACAAAATGATTCCAATTTTGTCAAGATTTTGTATGTCAAGATTTTGTATGTATATATGAGCATAGGACAAAAAATGAGTTTATGCTATAAGATGTTAGCAATGGCTTTATTTATTTATTTATTTTATTTTATTTATTTATTTTGAGACAGAGTCTTGCTCTGTAGCCCAGGCTGGAGTGCAATGGCACCATCTTGGCTTACTGCAACCTCCACCTCCTGGGTTCAAGCCATTCTCATGCCTCAGCCTCCCGAGTAGCTGGGATTACATGCGCCTGCCACCATGCCAGGCTAATTTTTGTATGTTTAGTAGAGACGGGGTTTCACCATGTTGGTCATGCTGGTCTCAAACTCCTGACTTCAGGTGATTCACCCACCTCGGCCTCCCAAAGTGCTGGGATTACAGGTGTGAGTCACCAAGCCCGGTCGAATTTTTTATTTTCTATTGCACATCACTCCTTTATTATACTGATCTAGAAAAAGAATTTAGTACAGTTATACTCAAATGAACATTGGACCCATGTGGCAGGGCCAAGCAACTAGAATATGATTCAGAAATCAGTGAAAGACATACTTGGACAGGACCAAGAAGCATTTCACTGCCACAAAACGAGGCGGGGAGGGATTCTGAAACACACAGTGGGAAGCACTCTTGCCCCTCAGAGGTCAAGGAGCTTATTCCATGTTGGTATGAGGAATGGCTTATTTTCTGATGACCACATGTGGGATTATTTCAACTGCCATGAGAAACCCCAAAAGGGTTATCGTTTTGTATTATTTATATATACTATAATTTTTTTCTTTTTTTAAAAATATAACACCTTGACTAAATTCAGGATTGATTCAACCTTCTAGAGCAAGTTTCTCTGGGGTCAGAAAGGAAACAGTTGTCACATCACCATGCAGGTTACATTCCTCTTTCACCGGAATGACTAGAGCCGCCAGGCAGTAGCCTGACTGCAGAAGAGCACAGGACTGGCTCCAGGGGGCAGACAGTCTCTCTTGCCTCTCCTCATTGGTCATGGCTTAGCATGGTTCCTCCCCACAAGTCCTTAGTAAACAAAGCACTTGCAAAAACCCAAGTCACTACCTTTAAACTCTCTTGAATAAGGGGAGCTTTTCCACAGCTTGGACTGAGAACCTGTGCCCTAGAAGTGCTATTCTGACTAGATTGTATGAAACAGGTGGGTGCAGGAGACAAAATGGTTAAAATGAAAATGGGAGCCACTGGTCCCCATCTGCAGCTACAACTCAAGATGTCTACTGATGTGGTCAGTGTGACAGGTGCAGGAGGGAGCGGCAGAGGGATGCGACGGGCAGGGACGGTGCTCCTGGGGACAGCAGCCCGCCCGCTGGCTTTCACTTCTTGGACTTGCCCCGGGCAGCCACAGCTTCCATGACTGCACATGGTCTCTTCATCCCCCAGGAACTTTATGGGCTTGATGGGATTCAAACTCTTGTCCAATTCATAGACAATGGGAATACTAGTAGGCAGGTTCAGCTCCATGATGGCCTCTTCAGAGAGACCCTCCAAATGCTTGACAATGTCTCCGAGGCTGTTACCATGGGCTGCAATCAGTACCCTTTTCCCTTCCTTGATCTGGGAAACTATTTCTTCATTCCAGAAGGGCAGAGCTCTGGCAATAGCATTCTTCAGACTATCACAGGAGGGTAGCTGATCTTCTATGAGGTCTGCATACCTGCCATTCTCACTTATGTTGCTGTAGAAAGGATGATCGGGCTCCATCGGAGGTGATGGGACATCATAGGAGTGCCTCCAGATCTTTACAGGGTGTCACCATGCTTTGCAGCAGTTTCTGCTTTATTGAGACGGGTTAGACCCTCATAGTGCCGCTCTTTGAGGCGCCAAGTCCTCACTACTGGCAGCCACATCTGATCAATGGCATCTAGCACTGTCTAGAGGGTCTGGATCGTTTTCTTCTGCACTGAGGTGAAGCAGATGTCAAACTCATAGCCACCATCTGGCAGTGCCTGCCCCCCTCCGCGCTTTGTCTCCTCGTGGCTTGCCGGGCTCAGATTGGCATGGTACCAGCCACCGAAGCGGTTCTCCAGATTCCACGCAACCTTGCAGCACCAGATCAGCACCAGTTTATAGGCGACCATGGCGGCGGACTGGGGATGTGGCACTGACTGGGGTTCGCAGATTCCAGAGTACTTTTAGAATATTTTGTTCTTCGTACTTTTTGATATTTGCCATTTTTTTTTGTCAAGAATCTGTTTTCTATTTATAACAATATTTTTTCTCCAACTCTTATTATCTTTTTCTTCATGTTTCTTCAACTTTTAAGTTCTGGGATACATGCGCAGGATATACAGGTAAAAACTGCATAGCAACCCACCATGGCACACATGGATAAATGTCTGACATGGTGGTTTGCTGCACAGATCAACCCATCATCTGGGTATTAAGCCTAGCATCCATTAGCTATTCTTCCTGGTGCCCTCCTTCTCCCTGCCCCACCCCCAGCAGGTCCCAGTGTGTGTTGTTCTCCTCCCTGTGTCCATGTGTTCTCATCATTCACCTCCCACTTATAAGTGAGAACATGTGCAGATTTTCTGCATTAGTTTGCTGAGGATAACAGCTTCCCGCTCTGTCCATGTCCCTGCAAAGGACATGATCTCATTCCTTTTTATGACTATGTAGTATTCTATGGTTTATATGTGCCACATTTCCTTTATCCATTCTATCATTGATGGGCATTTGAGTTGCTTCCATGTCTTTGCTATTGTGAAGACTGCTGCAATGAACATACAGGTGCATATATCTTTATGACAGAATGGGTCAAATGGTACTTCTGCTTGTAGATCTTTGAGGAGTCACCACACTGTCTTCCACAATAGTTGAACTAATTTACACTCCCATCGATAGTGTAAAAGTGTTCCTATTTATCTGCAACCTCACCAGCATCTATTGTTTCTTGACTTTTTTTTTGAAACGGAGTTTCACTCTTGTTGCCCAGGGTGGAGTGCAATGGTGCGACCTCAGCTCACTGCAAACTCCACCTCCCGGGTTCAAATGATTCTTCTGCCTCAGCCACCCAAGCAGCTGGGATTACAGGCATGTACCACCATGCCTGGCTACTTTTTGTATTTTGAGTATAGACGGGGTTTCACCATGTTGGTCAGGCTGGTCTTGAACTCCTGCCCTCAGGTGATCTGCCTTGGCCTCCCAAAGTGCTGGGATTACAGGTGTGAGCCACTGTGCCTGGCCCTGATTCTTGATTTTTTAATAATCACCATTTTGATTGGTGTGAGATGGTATCTCATTGTGGTTTTGATTTGCATTTCTCTAATGACAAGTGATGTTGAGCTTTTTTTCATTTGTTTGTTGGTCATGTGAATGTCTTCTTTTGAGAAGTGTCTGTTTATATTCTTTGCCTACTTTTTAATGAAGTTTTTCTTTTTTCTTGTAAATTTGTTTAGTCTTTTGTAGACTCTGGATATTAGGCCTTTGTCAGATGGATAGTTTGCAAAAATTTTCCCCCATTCTGTAGGTTGTTTGCTCACTCTGATGATACTTTCTTTTGCTGTGCAGAAGCTATTTAATTTAATGAGATACCATTTGTCAATTTTTCCTTTTGTTGCAATTGCTTTTGGAGCAAAACAGTTTTTTTACAAGAGGATCTTCTATCTCAGTTTTTAAATCAATCTGTCTTAGTCTATTTCTGCTGCTGTAACAAATACCACAGAATGGGTAATTCATGAATAACAGAAATCAATTTCTCACAGTTCTGGAGCCTGGAAAGTTCACAGCCAAGGCATTGATGGATTCAGTGTCCACTAAGTGGTCGCTTTCTGCTTCCAAGATGGTTCCTTGTTGCTGTGTACTCCAGAGAGGACAAATGCTGTGTCTTCACATGACAGAAGGGGAAAAGGGATGAAGAGCTCTCCGAAGCCTCTTTTCTAAGGGCATTGATCACATTCACAAGTGCAGAGCCCTCATGACTTAATCATTTCCCCCAAGGCCCCACCTCTTAATACTGTTGCATTGGGGATTAAGTCTCAACATGAGTTTTGGAGGGACACAGACATTCAAATGATAGCAATATCCAAACATCATTTTTTCATTTTAAATTAGATCCTCATTTTTATGAAATTGGAAATGAACATTTTCCCAAAGCCATTGTGTTTTTGACTGTTTCCATGAACTGTTTTTGGTGACATCCACTCTGTTAAGTTATTCTTGATTTCTTAAAATAAGAGCCAATGAAACCCAAGTCTTAAACATCTTATGGGATCAGATAACAAACTTCATTTTCTTCTTTGGATGGCAGTCTTCTTTTTTGATCACTTTGCTGCAAAGACCAATAATTGGTATTTCTGATCACATATGGGTGCTGAGAAGGCTGCTAAGATCATTTGACTATGGAAGACAATGGAATGTTAAAGCTGGAAAGATCATGTGGATCATTCTAGAAGAGAGAAAAGCCCAAAGAAATTTCCCAAAGTCTCACAACTAGCTTTTGGCTGATCCAAGTGAGATATTCTGTCTGGCATTCATTATTCTAAACTGATGCCACAATCATTTATTCTATCTTCCATCTCCAAATAATGTTACATGACTTGATTGTCTTGTTTTATGGAGGCTTCAGATAAATAATGGCTGCCGTTTGTTATTTTAAAATGGAGAAAAATCCTCTTTCCTCAACAATCTTTTCTTTATTCACAATGTAAATTAATACTACTAACAAGCCCTCTCAAGCTGGATCCTTAAGCTTTGAGGAGAACTTTCCGTGTTTCATCCACTTCAGAAGCGTTTACTTATCATCAGCATTAAGTATGATAGTTCAAAGCAGCATTGCCTGTTTCTGAAAATCAATTCCGTAGTAGACTTTGCTGCCTCAGCTTTTTTTGGACTAACTCTTATAAAAATGATTGGTTCCAGCTTCGAAGTCCTGGGTTGGGGTCCCGTTTTCCCACATAATCACTGTATAAACTCATTCAGGTTGTTTAACTTCCTTGATTATCCAATGATAAAGTGCTAAATGGTCACAAAACATTTCCTTTTAAATTGCTTTATACTTAAATTCGTTATTTTTGTATAGATCTCCCCATTTTTCTTATTAGAGCAACTTAAGTATTATGTTTCCAAAGCAGAGCACTTTAAATCCTGTTTTCTCCGCTTCTCTCTCTGTCTCTCTCTCTCTCATACTAATGTGATCACACCTACACCACTTCTCTCTCCCTTTGTTTCAGAATACTTAACTCTAGGGTGACTTAAGTTGCCATTTACTAATAGGTGCAACTTGTGTGAAAGGATGAGCGTTTTGAAGAATCAGATGAAAACTCAGTTGGAAAAGCACAGGAAGCCTGTAAATGAGAGACAGCTGAGTTGGGACAAACACAGAGTGAAGACTAAACTACTCCCGTGCAAGGTGCAGGTAGATGGGCTACATTCACATGATCCTCCTGCTTTCTCTGCTGGTGCCCCGACTTCAGGGCACTGTTTAGGATTAGGCACAATGGTGCCTGGGGGAAGGGATGAGGGTAGGTGGAAATCTTATCTGGTTGCTTTTAGGCTGTGCTTGCCTGGGGGAGTCACATTTTTCTAATTTGCACAAAGGTGTCAAAATGTGGATTAATCGGAGCTGTGGTAGAATTAGTCTAAATTTCAGTAAAAACTACTATGAGTAAATATTGAGTCACTGAGAAAGATTTTATTTTTTATTTTTAGAGACAGAGTCCGTTCTTTTGCCCAAGCTATCACACCTCACTGCAGCCTCCCACTCCTGGGCTCAAGTGATCCTCCTGCTTCAGCATCCCTAGTAGCTAGGATTACAGGCATGAGCCACTGTGCCTGGCGATTTTTAATAGACAGGTCAGGAAATGCCTAAATTATAGCCGGGGTCTAGTTTACACAAAGGTGGGAACTCTGATGGATCTGAAAGAAAAGGTGGACCATCTTTCTAAGATGGGTCTACATCAATGCAATGACTGCTTTAGTCAAATGCTTTAATGAAAAACTAAATGATGCTTGCTATTGAAACAGCACAGTGACACATATTATTGACAACTCATGTACGTAAATATTCTTGGATCAAGTGACTCTAAAATATAAAAAACAGATGCAATTAATGCTTAATTTCGCTTGAATTTTGCGAGCAGGGTTTGGAGGGCCTTCCTCCTTTACTCTGGGCCTAACATCTTTTTGGCTGTCCCTTGGCCCACTTACATCAGCCTGCAGTCTTTGAAAAGGGGCCAAGGCACACTTTAGATAGGAAGCAGATAAAATAAGGTCAAATAAAAGTCAGAGTAAGGTGGGCTGCAATTCTTCTTCTCATGCATTTCAAATTAAGAGGGACCGTAAGGGTTAACTATAAAGTATTCCACCTTGAACCCCCACACTCTCTTTATCTAGCACACCATAATAAAAGATCAAGAGTTCCTGCTTATTATCTTATTTTTCCTGCTTGCTCCACCAGGCTAAGGCCCAGTCTGGTTATGGATTAACACGGTGATCAATAGTAAGCCTGCTGTCTCTCTCTCGGCAGGGGAAAATGAACTCAAAATGCAGTCAAACTCTTATTGATCAAGGATATAGGTCTCACTTTCATTACCTCTGTCTCCTGATAACCCACAAATAATGTGATGAGTTGCTAATCTCTCTGATTTTCAATGGACCCTTCGCCCTTCCTGTCTGCACATTGCAGCTTTTATTTTCATCTTGATACACACTCTGTGTAATTCATGTAGCACTAACTCTCACTCTCTTACCGTCAGTCCTGGTCAATCAGAGTTAATAATATTGCTCTTCACTGGGGATGGAGGCTTCAGCCAGTTCAAAATAGAATGTCTCCCAACGAGGCAAGGAAATACAAGATGCAGACAGCTTCTTTCAAGGACAGAGAGATGTGAAGTCTTCTTGGTGAAGCAACACTCAAATCCCAAGATCTGACCTACTTCTACCAAAGTAGAAGACTCACAAACTTAAACGCTCAAGTCTCTTGCATGGCTAATTTTATCTTGGTTTCTGTTTCTCAGAGGACCTGAACTGAGCCATGCAAAGCTGTTTACCCTGGTGGTGCTAGGAGAAGGTCCTCTCATTCTCAGTGCCTAAATGGTCATGGAATTTCTATTAAATAGCTGTAGAGAATAGCATGGGAACCTGGAAAGAAGCATACCTTTAAAATATTGTGCTTATTTATTTATTTGAGACAGAGTCTCGCTCTGTTGCCCAGGCTGCAGTGCAGTGGTGCGATCTTGGCTTACCTCTGCCTCCTGGGTTCATGCGATTCTCCTGCCTTAGCCTCCCGAGTAGCTGGGATTACAGGCGTGTGCCACCACACCTGGATAATTTTTGCATTTATGGTAGAGATGGGATTTTACCTTGGGCCATGTTGATCTTGAACTCCTAACCTCAAGTGATCCTTGGCCTCCCAAAGTGCTGGGATTACAGGCGTGAGCCACTGCGCCTGGCCTCTTTATTTTATTTTTTATCTATCTATCTATCTATCTATCTATCTATCTATCTATCTATCTATCTCCATGTATCTATCTATCTATCTATCTATCTATCTATCTATCTATCTATCTGTCTATCTATTGATCGACAGGGTTATGAGGCTGTCTAATTTTTTTTTTTTTTTTTTTGATAGGGACAGGATTTCACCATACTGCTTAGGCTGGCCTCGAACTCCTAGGCTCAAGTGATCCACCTGCCTCGGCCTCCCAAAGTGATGGGATTACTGGAGTGAGCTGCCATGCCTGGCCTGTGTTGGTTTCTTTAATTAAAGGTAGAGCTGCATAACAGAAGCAATGTGGCTTTTGAATCAAAAGCCCTACTTAAGAGTCTTAGATCTTCCACTTATGCAGGGAAATGAGGACATTGTTGAAAACAATATATCACTTAGCTTTTGTTTAGAAAATTTTCATTTGCTTTGTGAGATAAAAATGGTCTTCCTTTCCAACTTGGATTCGGCAGCATAGCTCCTGCAAAGAAGAGTGGTGAGAAGAAAAAGGGCCGTTCTGCCATCAATGAGGTGGTGACCCAAGAATACTCCATCAACAAGTGTTCCCTTGGGTACTCCAAGAGATTTGAAAATTTGCCATGAAGGAGATGGGAACTCCAGATGTGCACATTGATACCAGGTTCAACAAAGCTGTCTGGGCCAAAGGAATAAGGAATGTCCCATACCGAATCCGTATGCGGTTGTCCAGAAAACGTCGTAATGAGGATGAAGATTCACCAAATAAGCCCTATATTTTGGTACCTATGTACCTTTTAGCACGTTAAAAAAATCTACAGTCAACGTGGGTGAGAACTAATTGCTGATCAAAAGTTCTAAAATTGCAAAAAAAAAAAAAAAAAAAAAAAAGGACCCAAATCAGTTTTAGGAATATGATTCCTGTCACAAGCATGGTTACTTTTTCAGTTTGTTAATAATATAACTTTACTACCCTTTTGGGGGGAATTCTGTGACGTATGACTTTTTTAAAGCAAAGCAAAAAGAAAGGAAAAACCCTTCAAATTTCATAATGTGTGATGTTGCTTGGGTGTTTGGCTTATCAGAGATCCTCAAGTATAAAATGGCATTAAACACAGGTATAAAAAACATGACTAACACTCACTGTTTTCCTCAGTTGAATTGTTAGAATTGAATTCAAACAAACAATGATTGCTTTTACCTCTTTGATATAAAACCCCGGGAAGGCTCACTTACCTGAATCACTTTTGTGAGGAAAGTCATAATATTTTTTGCTGCCACACTGATTAAAATAAGTTACCGTGACACCAATTCCTCATTCCTAAAGAAGATAGGAGATGACCAGCTGCAACTAAGCTAACACTTTGCTCACGTTCAGCCTATAGGATCTGAATGCTGTTTTCCAGCTCCAGTCCAAACAATTTGTACACCTGTTGAAGAGAAAGTAAAATATGACAGTGGTACAGACTCTGGGGGATTAAAGCGATTTTCACTGAGCTCTTAAAGCTGAGGTAATTGCAGGTCTCATTTTCTTCTTTTGCTCTACAGAGTTGCATGTGAAATTTGACAACAAATTCCTCGTCCCCTTTTTTGCAAGGGACTGGGTGGCAATTTCTCCAGTTTTCCCCCTTTCCTCTGTGCTTAGTCACTTTTGAAATTCTCTCATTTCCTTTGGCTTCATGGGATAAAATAAAGGGAAAATCAATCCAGGGCAGGCTTTTGTTTATTCAGCAGATTTTGGAAGTACCTTTAGAAGTATATATATATTTATATCAGGTATAACTCCTGATGGGTGCAGCACAGCAACATGGCACAAGTATACATATGTAACAAACCTCTACGTTATGCACATGTACCCTAGAACTTAAAGTATAATAATAATAATAAATAAATTAAAAAAAGAAGTATATATATTTATTTTTTACCTACTGTTTTAAAATTCTGACATCAGACAACTGAGAGAATGAGAGGAAAAGTTGGTTGGTGAAGGCTGGTGAGAAAGCTTACCCTGCTTATTTTGTAAACACAGGAGGAGAAGGCACTCAGGGAATGCTCCCCTCTTGGGGTTCTCTGTGTTCTCATGGTGTGCAGTGTCATATACATCCAGTCTCTGATTTGCTATACTTCCCAGGCTGAATATATGCTGCAGAATACCTTTGATGTTGCCATAATTGTGTGTGTGATCTTCAATCACGGATGTCATCAAATTTTATTAAACTTAATATAGATAAAACTAAGACATTATTGATTAGTTCTGCCATGCAAACCTCCCAGGCTTCCTCTTTGAGTGGTTTTCTTCTGGGGAAGCTGTCTTTATCTTTATCCTTTCAATAATGCTCATGCCCTCGGAGGCACTGTGGCTTCTGAGTTTTCTTTTGAAGCCCACATCAATCATATAATTAAGACGAAGTTGTATTAATACATCTACAACAATCTTGCCATATTGGAAGGCATGTTCTCTGGTCTGGTGGCGCAGGTTTAACTCATGCCCCTCTTCCATGTGGGCGTAATTACTGCCGTTCTTTTTTAGGGTTCTTCATGGTATAGTTTCTGTTAATCCAAATTTAACCAGACATACCCCTAACTGGGTTTAAACTTTTCTACCTTATTAATCAGATTAACTTGATTCTAACAAAGGAGGTCAGATTCTCCGTTTGTAGACATCTTCTTAGCCAGTCTGTCCACAAATGCTGTCTGGTGGCATCCAAGCATGGCCAAACATTCGGATGGAAAATGAAGAATCCAGAAAATCTCCCAGATGCCCCAGGTGACCAGATTTTTGGTGTCGGGTGGGCAAAGCATCTAGATCACTGAAATTTTCTTAAAATTGTTTTCCAAATCTTGCTGTCTGGGAGTTTTTGGCATTAGGCAAACACATGCAATTTCCAACCCCCACCCCCGCCCCCATCCTACTGCCTTCTCTTTTCTCCCACGCTATTGGCTAATCTTGCTGTCTCTGTTTTTCTCCCCTTTCTCTTTCCCTGTGTTTGTGTTGCAGGTTCAATCTTAACATCTAATAAGAAAACATGGCATGGAAGGCAGGTAGGGGAGCTAAAGTTTAGAAATGAGACCTAAGCAGGTGGCAGTTCTAGCTGGATTTCTGATGAGCCGTGTTTCTTTCTAAGACATACAACTTTGCTTTTCAACCAGGTATCGGCATTATTGGAAAGAAAGAAACCTACTTTCAGATGAAAACATCACATTTTTCTAAAGAAAAAGCTTTTGGTTTTAGTTTGAAGAGGGTTGGCCTCCTGCTGAACTTGAAAAAAAATCTCACTTTTAAAACACAAGCAACAAATGAATAACCTTTTCCTTCGTCATGTCTAGTGATTAAAGCACGCAGTTCTCAGCTTAAATAAGATCATAAACTATCTTCACTATAGGTTCATGTCTGAGAATTATTTCATGAGCTGTTGGCAATTCAGCATCTGCTGGAAGTTTGTTCAAACATCTCATATTCATTTAGGATTTTATACTTTTTCTTTTTAATTAGCTGGGCCATTTTGCTCAGTTTTCTGGAGTAATGCCTTCCATTGTATATCAGTGTTGTGAACCTAGTCACTGGCACTGATAAATGTCCGCAGGGGAACTGTGCAGTTGTACAAAGTGTTTGTATTGCTTTAAAAAAATTCTAGCGGACCTTAGTGACTTTTTCACAAAAACCTTATAGAAAAGTCATGCACTACTTTCTGACTTGAGTTTTACTCCTAAAAGTTTTGTCAGTGGAAACAGGTACTTACCATTTCTTTTAGAAAAATGAAAACAGGCCGGGCGCGGTGGCTCAAGCCTGTAATCCCAGCACTTTGGGAGGCCGAGACGGGCGGATCACGAGGTCAGGAGATCGAGACCATCCTGGCTAACACGGTGAAACCCCGTCTCTACTAAAAACACAAAAAACTAGCCGGGTGAGGTGGCGGGCGCCTGTAGTCCCCGCTACTCGGGAGGCTGAGGCAGGAGAATGGCGTAAACCCGGGAGGCGGAGCTTGCAGTGAGCTGAGATCCGGCCACTGCACTCCAGCCCGGGCGACAGAGCAAGACTCCGTCTCAAAAAAAAAATAAAAAAATAAAAAAAATAAAAATAAAAACAAAACAAAACAAAACAGAAAAAAAAGGAAAGCTGTTTGCCCAGGGCATTTCCTGTTTGGCTTCAGCTAACAGAAATCTGTCCCTAATCTTGTCGCCAGTGTTGAGCATCTCAGGGACATGACAGCATCTGTTCCTTTTGCTGCTTTTGGAAAAGTGGTTTTCAACCCTAGCTGCATGTTAGCATTATTGCAGCAGTTTAAAAATATATATTGAAGTCTGAGATCCACCCCCAGAAATTGGGATTTCATTGAACTTTGGCTTATAGCTTATTTGGTGAAACATTTTGGAAACTGGTGGAGTAGACACAATAAACAAACTACATTAAATCTTATATTAAGAATAAGACAGGATACACATACGTATATACTGAATACAAATAAGCAAGCAAAGTAACTAGCAATTGGGTCGGGGACAAGCCACTTAACCTGCATGGCTTTGCTTCCTCATTGTAATCACCAAGTTCCCGACTGCTGTAGGACATCACTGTGATCTGGGGTTCCCTGCCAGCCCTCCTCAGTCCCTGGCCTCTCATTCTTCGAATTGGTCCAATCTTCTGCAGCTCGGATAATCTTTTATACCTGCTGTTTCCATTCTCCCTTTCTCAAGACCCTCAAATGACTTCCCATTAGCTTCTGGGTCATATTCAAATTATTACCTATTGGTTTCAAGACCTTAAGTCAGGCAATCCCTTTGTATGTCACTTTTAATCTCTCCCTTCCTGCTCCGTTTGTGGCTGTCAGAATCATCTCCACCAAGCAACCCTCGTTCCTCTCTCTCTCTCTTCTTCTGAGTCCTGCTTGCTTTCGCTTATCAGGGAAAACTTTCTAGATTATGCCCACCTGACTTCAACCATTCTTCCCATCCTCCTAGTGTATAACCCTTCCTACAAACCTCAGCTACCTACTGGTATGATTTAAAACCTTGTAACTAGGTTTTGTTGACCTGAAGAAAGCCAGAATTGTGGGCAGTTGTCCAAGGGATGCTTCTCACACAAATCATGGAGAGGTAACCAAGCAGAGGAAGGTATTTAAAAAACACAGATGGAATCATCTGTATTCTTTGCACAATATCCACGTCACTTGGTGGTTCCCCCAAATCACTAAGCAATACATTGTTTTTTTCTCTCTTCTTGCCTATGTTTCCTAGCACTACTCAGTAAATCCTTAAAACGGAAATAGAATCCAATACCCTAGATTTGGAGCAAATGTGATTAATTTCTTGTTGTAAAATATGTCAAGAAGTAATGCAAGAACCAAATTGTTATTTTAACATTAATTCAGATCTCCTGAGATGGATTTTCTAGCTTATAAATACAATTTACAGTGGGACACCAAGTCTCTCACTTTGAGTTAATTTTGTAATCATCTCTTAGATAAAAGAGGAAGAAGGAAAGGCATCATACATATCTTACAGCCTCTGGATATCTTCCCTTTATGCATACTAAACATTCACCACATATTTTTTGGATGAAGTAAAACTAGCCTCAAAACTTTGACAACTGGGTGCAGTGGCTCACACCTGTAATCCCAGCACTTTGGGAGGCCAAGGTGGGCAGATCACTTGAGGTCAGGAGTTTGAGACCAGCCTGGGCAACATGGTGAAATCCTGTCTCTACTAAAAATATGAAAACTTAGCTGGCTGTGGTGGCACCTGCCTGTAATCCTAGCTACTTGGGAGACTGAGTTGGGAGGATCACCTGAGCCCAGGAAGTTGAGGCTGTAGTGAGCTGAGATTGTGTCCTTGCACTCCAGCCTCAGGCATGGGAGTGATACTCTGTCTCATAAACAAACAAACAAAAAACGAAAACTTTTTTTTACTTCTTGGACTATTTGTAACAGAATCACCAGTTAGGATGTGTGTGTGTCTGTGTGTGTGTGTGTGTAAAGGGTTGCCTGTTAAAGTTCTTTGGGGTCCTCAGACTGGATTTACTATATTTAGCAAGCACCAGGGGATTTTTATAGACACTAAAATTTGAAAACCACTGCCTTATGTTAATATTCAGAAATACTTTGTTATAAATTTTATCTAGCATTCAGAATCTATCAGCTCAGTGAAACAAACACCCAATTAAGAGACAAGAGGCTTTTTCCTCCATCCTACACCTACACCTATATCTTACAATGTGCAGTTACTAAAGCTCTGGGAAGTCCGTCTCAAATGTAAATCTTTTGTTTACATCATTTATCATATTACAGAAATGCAATCATAGTCAATTTCACAATAGTCCAGCCGGCTAATGAGCTATGCTTATCACTAGTTCACTTTCAGTCTTGAGCTTCTCTCTTTGACCATCAAACGAAAGAAATAAAACAGCATGCTACAGGAAGTATTTTAAACTTTTTAAATTCATGGAGACTTCTTATGTAGAAAACAATGTTTGGAAGTGGCAGTATATTCAAACTTATACTGATTTGAAGCTAGCAACTACCAAAAATTATAATGCAAATAATAATTAATGTAAGATGAATACAAATAGAGATTCTGATTTTCCTAACAAAATGTTCCTTCTTAGGCTGTTCCTTGAGTGGATCATGATAAAGCAAACACACTGTTTTAAGGACGGTGGGGGCAGTGCTTATGCTGCTTTCTTTCTGGCCTGCGTTGGGCCTCTTAGGGTCACTCTACAGGATGGAGGAGAAGGATGCCATTGGGGAATACAAGAGGGGAAGTAAAAGGAGCCAGATACACCCCATTCACACACGTTTACAATGATTTTACTACAATTTTACACCTCTTAGGGATTTTTAAAACTGTATTTGTTGTTGTTGTTGTTGTTGTTATTATTATTATTGTTATTGTTATTTTGATGGAGTCTCGCTCTGTCGCCAGGCTGGAGTGCGGTGCGCCATCTCACTCACTGCAACCTCCGCCTCCCGGGTTTGAGTAACTCTCCTGCCTCAGCCTCCCAAGTAGCTGGGACTACAGGCGCCCACCACCGCACCCGGCTAATTTTTTGTATTTTTAGTAGAGACAGGGTTTCTGCGTGTTAGCCAGGATGGTCTCAATCTCCTGACCTCGTGATCCCCCCTTCTCGGCCTCACAAAGTGCTGGGATTACAGGCGTGAGCCATTGCCCTCCATGCACCCCCACCAGGGATTTCTATAGTTTGCATTCGAAACAGCTGCTCTATGCTTTGGCTGCTTTTCTCAGAGTCCTTGGAGGACTGAGACATTTGAGGGAAATTGACATTGTATGTTCACCACCCAAATGGTAAGTTCACAGTTCACCAGTGGAATTTTACTTTCTGTAGTTAAGGGTTTCTTGAAGCCCTTTAAGATTCTGAAGGAAAAGAAAGCCAGAACCAAATAAGAGCTGCTTAAATAAATGGTTTAAAGGATATTTGATGAATTACTAACTTTTTGGGTGAGGTGTCAAATACAGGGTATCTCTTTCTCTCTCTTTCTGGGATAGTATGCATGCCATAAGATTATTGTGAAGATCAATAGAGGTAATCCATGACAAAGTGCCAAGCAATGTGTGTAGTTGTTTAGTCTCCTTATTGCTGTCTTTAATGCTGTTTCTATTAACTGTATCTTCAATATATAAAACATACAATAGACATTATCCAGTATAATTTAAAACTATGTTAAATTTTTAAATGGAATACATGAAAATTTTAACAACTGGATCACAAGGCAATCCTAGATTTGAATTCCACTAAATTCAAATGTGTGTATAGTCTCCTTATTGCTGTCTTTAATGGGGTGTAGTTTCCTTATTGCTGTCTTTAATGCTATTTCTGTTAACTATGTATTTGATCTATAAGACCGTACAACAAGCATTGTCCAGTATAATTTGAAACCATGTTAAATTTAAAAAGAGAATACTTGAAAACTTTAACAATTGGCTCCCAAGGCAACCCTAGGTCTGAATTCCATTGGTCCGGGAATGTGGTACACCCTACAGGGTCCAGTCGCCCTTCACAAAGTTGATGAAATCAGTTGTTTGCTACCCCTGGAGGAGCAAGCAGAGATTTGACAAGATGATCAGAAAGACATCTTTGGGTTCTGGTTCTACCTGACTTAGGTGTGATTGGCTCCCTTGGTGTGGGCACTAGGCCACCAGACGGGCAAAACTTCCTCTCTCCTCCAAGCACAGGCCCCTGAACAAAATGACTTTTCGTTACCAATGAATTCTTTATAGTCTTCTTTTATTTTTTTTTTCAATGAGTTGCTTTTATTTTTGTCAACAAACTGTGTCATTTACCATAGTAAGCAAACTCCTGTTGTTGGAGGTCTTTATCAGAGTTCCTACAAATCAGGTTAATTGGTGATCAACAGAGCTTTTCTGTCTTTAATGAGGCCTAGTAGCCCAAGGCAAGGCCTACCTCTTGATAAGGGACTTTCTTTTTTTCTTACTCTGAACTCTTTGATCACTAAAAAAAAAAAAAAAAAAAAAAAAGAAAGAAAGAAAGAAAAAAGAAACCAGGAAGAACCACCACCGGGAATGTCATTGTTTTTTAATTGCCTGATTACCAAATGTTAGAGATAAAAGATAGATGTTCTCAATTAATAACATTTACATAGATTAGCATCACTAACAAGCCTCATTAGTAGCTGCTGATTTTTGTTTAGTTGGTGTCCCAAGTCATTTGCTCTCTCTCTGAAAGTGCGATGGAAGGCACCTTTAGTATGACAAAACGTTGCCTTCTAATCTATTTCCATTAATCAAACTGTAAGGCATTTTAATACACAGACAGGTTTTTAATTAAATAAAAGTTAATAATACCTAGTGTCGATTTCACAAAAGGTTTCATGTGTTAATAAAGTTTTATAAACTGTTTCTAAACTCTGGCTATATTTTATAGAACGTAAACACCCTCATTGGATTAATCACAGCACAAACTCATCTTCATTCACATAGATGAGCATCATAGAAATACAGTCCTTTTACTACGTGCCTGCCATGTGCCTTGAATTTTACATAGACCATCTCCTCAATCTGCCAACAGTCCTGTGAGGGAGGTAATAGAAGCCTCACTACTGCGTGTTTACCTCTCTTCCTGGCTGACTAATAGGGATCTCAAACTGAATGTGCCTAAAACATATCTTGAATTTCTACCCTCTTCTTCAATGATCCCCGTCCCTGTTCTCCTCCAGTCTTTCCTGTCTTAATAAATGGCACTGACATACACTGAATGCGTTAGGCAAAAGTTATGATTCACTCTTGGTTCTTCCTTCTCTCTCATTCCCTCATATTCAATCCCTCATATAGTTTTATCCACCCTACCTTCAATATAACTGGACCACTTCTTGTCATCCCAAACACTGTCTTCCCAGACTGGACCAGAACTGTACAGCTGCAGTGGCTCTTAGACCTCATCTTCTAGCTTCCACTGTGGTGCGCCTATAATCTCACCTCCACATAGACAAGTAAACTCTTAAAAATCCAAGTTGGCTCAAGTTCCCTCTCAACTCCTTCTCCACTGGCTTCCCATTACCAGCAGGGCACCCTTTGATGGTGAGCTCCTCAACCAACACATGCCAATCCCTGTAGCTCCTTCTGCTCCCACGTGCCTGGTGGGCACTGCCCTCTCACCTCATGGCACTCTGCACCTCGCTCCCTTCACCTGCCTCTGCTCAGGCTGTGCTTGCAGCTGTTCTTATGGCTCCCTCTTTCCTACCATTCAGAGCTCTGCTCACTTCCCAGGAACAACTCTCCAGATCATTTCCTTCTTAGTCCAGCCCCGTATTGTGCCTTGTTTTTAAACTGACACTTATCACTGTCATTTTTTTGTTTAATCTTATTACTGTAGTCCTAGAATAATGCCTGACACCTAGTATGTGCTAAATAAATGTACAAACAAATAACAGAATTATCACCAAGTTAGAGATGGGCAAATTAATACACACAGAGGTTGAAGCCCTCCTGAAGTTTCCATGATGTGGGGGAACTTACTATGTACCTACCTCTTGTCTCAAAGGGCTTCATCTAAGCCCATCTAAGCCTCAGTGGCTGAGGGCCTGGATACTCTAGGAAATGTCCCTGAAGCTGCTTTCCACAGCTCCTGGGACCATTCAAGTTCTGCCTTCTGCCCCTCCATGCCATTCCAAACCCTCTTACTGCTGTGAGCCTGCATTCTCCTTTCTATCTGGTCAGACGGCACCAACCTTGCTCTATCGACTGAGATCAGTGCTCCACACTTCAGCCAAGTAGAGCAGTTCAGACTTGTTGGACTTAGTTATCTAGGTGTTTTTCCACCTGGCTTTTACATTTCCATATGGCTGGCTTTAGACTGATGGATTCCACGTCAAGTTAGAAAGACAGGATATTACACTCGGATGTTCAACCTCCCTTACAGTGTTCCAATGTTAGCCTTAATTTTTGGCTGTGTGATCATGGTGTTGAGTTCATTTCCTATGCTTTATACTAGATTTTCTTTTTAGTGCATACTTGAACACATTCTTGTTTTAAATCTATCACAAAATCTACTATTACTTACTCATTTTTACTCCCAAAATTTGTCCATAAACATTGAAGTATATTTTGATTTTAAATAAAAAATCATAGCTTTTCAGAAACAAAAAAATCCAGGAAACAGTGTATTTCAATTAGGTATTTCTTTTTAAAAACTTGTCTTTAAAAAATAAAGTTCTCATGTTATTATGAAATCAATACATGCCCATTTTACAAAATGAGAAAAAACTCCAGAAAATAGAAGGATCACTTCCATTAGTTACATTTTATACATGTGGTCACTATTGTGTGTGTGTGCATTTCCATCTCTTATTTTTGGTATATATTTGAAGCATAATTATAATCTTCTCATATAAATAATATATAACAATACAAACAGCACATACATTTTCTGATTATAAATATAATACATAATTATTGTATAACATTGGAAAATTAATGAAAGAATCTACAAATCTATGTTTTTAATTATAAAAGTTATACATAATCAGCAAATATTGGAATATCTCATAAAAATGAACATAAAAATAATCTGGACTTCGACTCAATGGAATAATTATTATTTACATTTTGATATATACCAGTCCACATATTTTGTGTTGTATATATTAATTATATAATATATTTAATTTAAAATGTATTTATATATAAAAGACATATATATATGTTAGATGAGCTTTAGAGGAAAACATACAATGTACATAAATATTTGAGCATCATTTATACAGCAAAATCCTTGAGTCTTATTCAAAGATTATATAAAAAAGGGATAAGTAACAGAAATATCTGCCAAGGGTGGATTATTTACCTTTTCCAGTTACACAAAAACTAATGAAGTGGTTGTACAATGTAAGGTTTACCACTGCAGTAAATCATTACTCAAATTCCTTGGCAGGGAAATTAAACCTAATATCCTAAAGGTAACTCTATTTTGTGGTAGGGAAAAGAATTTTCTTCTGTCTAATGATTCACTTGGCACATTTTTCCAATTAGTTGAGCCATTGTTGGATTATGGGTTTTTGTAAGGCACAACATTTTTAGAAAATTATATTATATTTTTAAAAAGTTAAAAGAATGCAGTGTTAAGGACAATTACTGGGCCATTTTCACTTTCGTATTTCTAGGACTTGGCTCAACACATACTTATTGAAATGAATTAGTCAAATAAAACACCATTTGTAGTGTGCTTCCATATCTTCACTGTTCTCTTTTTAGTTGTCTTAGTCCATTTTCTGCTGCTATCACAGAAGAGCACAGATTGGGTAATTTCACGGAAAAATGATTTATTTGGTTCATGATTCTGAAGGCTGTGAAGTCCAAGACTGAGAGCCTGCATCTGCTGAGGGTCTTCCTGCTGCATCAAAATGTGGAACCAGGCAGCATATGGCAAGGAAGATGATTGAGACAGACAGAAAATGGTGGCTGTGCTTATCTTTTTATCAGGAGCCCACTCCCTCTGCAAGTAACCAACTCAAATGATAACAGCATGAATCCACTTATGAGGGTAGAGCCCTCAAGGCCTAATCACCTTCTAAAGATCCTACCTTTTAATACTGTCATGATAGCAATTTAATTTCAACATGCGTTTTGAAGGGGACATTCAAGCCATAGAATTAATGAAAAATTAAAATATGCCATTTGTAAAATTGTAAAAAGTACAAACATTTAATTTGGAAGACAAAAAGACCTGTAAAATTAACGTGTTACTGCTTTTGTTTCATTTCTTTCATTTTAGCTCCATTAAGTGGCCAGAAGAGTGGACATCCCAAGACTTCATTCCCATTTTAGCTTTGTCTCAGCAGCTGGGAAGCCACAGCTACCCAAGTTCATCAGCAGGACTTGCAGATGAACCCATCAGCCTTTGAATCCTACCTCAGGGTCTTTGGGTCAGAGAATAAACCACTGTCAAAGCAAGCAGGACACTTCTGGCTCAGCTGTGTGGTCTGAAGATATATAGCTCAAGCTCCTCACTTGTTTTTTCTGACCTTAATTTTTCACTTGTACAAATACCCTCTTTCTACTGAAGGAAAATATTCTTTTTAATCACTGTTCTTCTCTGGAAAGAACACAGGAATTTTTTTTTTTTTTTTTTTTTCTGAGACGGAGTCTCGCTCTGTCGCCCAGGCTGGAGTGCAGTGGCCGGATCTCAGCTCACTGCAAGCTCCGCCTCCCGGGTTCACACCATTCTCCTGACTCAGCCTCCGGAGCAGCTGGGACTACAGGCGTCCGCCACCTCGCCCGGCTAGTTTTTTTGTATTTTTTTTTTTTTAGTAGAGTCAGGGTTTCACCGGGTTAGCCAGGATGGTCTCGATCTCCTGACCTCATGATCCGCCCACTGCGGCCTCCCAAAGTGCTGGGATTACAGGCTTGAGCCACTGCACCTGGCTTTTTTTTTTTTTTTTTTTAAAGAAATAGGAATCCAATTGTTATAATCACTTACATGGGTCTAGGATGTTACATAGGTACAACAAATCTGTTTACTTTTGTTAAATAAAATGAATAGTTTTTGTGATAAAAGTTACATCCAAGGTTTCTACATATTATGCAAACTTGAACACCCATGTACAACAACCTAACACTTGAAATTAGCTTGCTTTTAAAATTAGTTATCTAATAAAAATAGCAACAAAGATAGCAATCTCTTATTCTTAGGCCATAGTGTCAGAGGTAAACAAAAACAACACCTTTTTTTTCTAATTACTGAATTTTAGTTTTTATTTTACTGAATGATCAATTACTTTTAAAAAACGCTATTTAAATTGTTTCTTTTTTTTTTTTTTTTCTTTTTTTTTTTTTTTTGTTGAGACGGAGTCTAGCTCTGTCGCCCAGGCTGGAGTGCAGTGGCGCAATCTCGGCTCACTGCAAGCTCCGCCTCCCGGGTTCACGCCATTCTCCTGCCTCAGCCTCCCAAGTAGCTGGGACTACAGGCGCCTGCCACCGCGCCCGGCTAATTTTTTCTATTTTTTGTAGAGACGGGGTTTCACCATGGTCTCGATCTCCTGACCTTGTGATCCACCCGCCTCGGCCTCCCAAAGTGCTGGGATTACAGGCGTGAGCCACCGCGCCCGGCTTAAATTGTTTCTTAAAGAAACATCTACCTGAATAATAAAACCACCCAATCTTCTAAAGCCCCAAGAAGCTAAATGGTTTGCTTAACGTCATCCACCCAAGACTGGGAACCACTTCTCCTGGCTCCCAGACAGTTGCATCATTGATTCCACCATTGTGCTATTTGCATTGATAATGGTTGATAATTAAGTCTTAAAAATTTCTAGATCCATCACCAGGATCTCTAATGTAGGCTGTGATCTCCAAGCTAAGTATCCTCATGAAACCATTTGGAAGAAGATTTAAACTGGCTGGAAAGTTTAATGCTATTAGAAAATACTCATTTTTCTAAGTACATTCTGAATATTGTGTGTGCGTCAATACTCAACATATTAGACTTTTTTATGTCATCAGTAGCTGTAGTTTATTGGCTGGACAATCAGATGAATATCTTTCTATAATCTTAGCTCCACTAACTTCCTTGGGACACCCCAATTCAATAATATTCAAATGAGTAGTTTATACTATTCTATAATGCATTAATCTACATTTGTAGACTCAAATTAAAAAGTTCAGTTGAAGAGGAATCAGTAGGAAACTGTAATGTGATAAGCCTACTTCTGAGCAAATTGTGTCAGGAGTTGCTGAGTGAGTCTTTGCTATGATCTTGGCCTTCCATTTATTATTTACTGGGAGCATAATTTTGCACTTGTAAGTCATACGAACCTGAGTTGGACTTTCCAGCTTTTTCACTTACTAGGTGTGCGACCTAAGAGAGTTATTCAGCTTCCCTAAGTCTCAGTCCTCTTCTGCTAGGTGGGAGAGTAATAATGTCCATGGCAGAGAGTTATGGTGAAGATTATGTGAGACGTGGTGGATAAAATGCTTAGCAGAGTTCCTTCCATACATTATTCATTCAATGAACAGTACCCACTAATAAATAGCAATGGATGCCTCTATATAGTATTAATAAAATTACGTATTAAGATGTGGGAGACAATTCAAACTGTAACTTACTAAGGAGATGTTGGTGGAAATACGCTTTGGACTGAAAACTGATTATGGGGATCAATTTCTTGTACAATTATGATGGAATTCATGAGATGAATGGGTTGCTGCTGCCCTCTTTGGTAAGGAAAATTGAACCTTCCAGTCTCTATGATCTCCCTCTAGTGTTTGAAATTGACAGAAGCTAAAATATAATTAAAATTAGCTAAAATAATTCGTATTCTTTTCTAGGCACAGCGGCCCCCTGCTCTGCTCTGCTTTCAGATCATGCATGTCTGTGACGTCCGTGAAAGCTGATGGTGCACGCTTCCAGTCATTTGTCTGATAAGTGTATTCAGTGATGGCATCAAATTCAGCGGTTGGAAGTCTTGCCTCAGGCCTTGGAGCTAAATACACTGAAATCACTTGAATATGAAATTACTTAAAGTCGTTTAACTTACTTATTCATTAATTTCAGATGTTTGGAAAAACATTGCTAATTTGGCAAGTTTTCTTAGAAATTGGGTACACTTAGTTCTGAGTGCGACTCAGCAATTAAAAAAAAGAATCACTCACAATGTCGAGAAATGATCCCACCAAAATACAAAGGTTTAATTTCATCAGGGAATTTCTAATTAATGATGTTTGAGTGGGTTTTAAATTCCCCAACCACATTCCCACCATTCTTACTCACCACTTGGGGAAGGTTTAAGCCTTAGGGCATCTTTTAGATGAATACTAGTAGCCACATTTATGCTGAATGGAACAGCACCAGTAAATGCAATTATAGCAGAAAAGAAAGCTTGCATTCCCAGGGTACGCACTCACACTCTGTTACAGTGCCCCGTTCATGTTTCTTTGTTTCATTGTACTAAAGAGTAATAGCAAATGGCTAACCCAAACTATAAAACAGTCTTGATTTAATATTTCCCTTGGCCTATCCAAGAGATACTCCCTCGCTTTTATGTGGGTGCTGTTTAGGATTGATATGTGCAAGTAATTTTCCAACAGCAAAGTAGGGAGGAGGCTTCTCTTGCTTCTGAAACCTCGTTGGGCTGATCCTTTAATCTCATACCTGAGTGAGATGCTTCTGGTTCACTCTAGGATTCCATTGTGAGGTGCAAGGCGTGATTTCTGGAAGGGTCTTAGTGTCCCAGGGGGCCGATTTCACCCAGGAGGGTAAGCAACTCAAACACACAGGTCAATTTACTCGCTGTAGGACTGGCTTTCTATTTTGGCTGCCAAGAATCTTGGAATCCTCTCACAGTGCTGGTGCAGAAGAGGGTTTTCCTTAAGTTATATGGAGACTCAGCAGAAATGAGATTGTAGTAAAGACTAAAGGGAAAAAAGGGGGCATGAGGGTTTAAAGGGTTGCAGAACATAAGAAGTGTGTCCACATATTCTATCTTCTCAGCATCTTTATAGAAGTGTATTTTTGGAAATTGCCACAGTTGTTAGCTTAAACATCTATAATTTCCAGTTCAGAGACTCTGGCTTCATGATACCCTGAATTGTCTTCTTTATTCATCACAAGAGTGCTGTGAAATTCTAAAATGCAAGTTAACTTTAATAAACTATATGAGTAATGTGTATAGATCCACATGAACTTGTAATGCATTTTAGACGGGGGATTTCTTTTAAAGCAATCTAAGACTGACTGATAAACTGTGATGGCTTCATAAAAATTGGGTAACAAGTAATCTCAATATAGAGAGATGACTGAAGTGGCAATAGGACCAGGATAGCAGCAGGTAATTCTAGGTTTCAATACTACTATGGCTGTGGAAGTGTAAATATGGCACTAAAAATACTGCAAGTGAAAAATGCTATTTAGACATATTATACATGCACATATTGGTATGCCATGAAGAAAGAAAATACATGTTTCTATTATTTATTGATAAGGGAGTTAATATTGACAAAAAAAACCCTTCAGATTCTGTAAAATGTACTTCGTTTCACTTGCTTGACACCATGCTAAAAGATGCTGTTTTACAGTATCAGCGTTTCCCAAAGACTGTCTAAGAGCTGGAATCACAGAAACAATGTTCTAAAGATTCGGTCACAGGCACCACATTCGTAGAAATCCTGACTCGCTAGATGGGACAAGAAAAGGAATAGGTATTTTTTTGAGAAAGTTCTGCAAAAGATGGTTCTGATGTGTAGTTGGGTTTTAGAGCTTGTCTCTTGCCATCAAAAGCTTAAACACAATTCAAGCAAGGCAGGTCAATGAGGCAAATAAGTACAGTAGTTATGTTTGCTTAGCAAAAACTTTAGATAACTTAGCAAATCTACTTCAAGAGCTTCTCCGAACAGCAGAATAGTAGTTTATAGTGGCCAGCAAAGGCAGGTTTGGTATAACGTTTAGATGGGAATGATATAACTTGTTTTATTGTTTTAGAAAGCAGTTACTGCTTGCATTACTGCTTAGGTTAAGCCATTTACTTTTTTTTTGAGTCACAGTTTCCTCATCTGTTGGGAGAAGGTTGGTTTTTTGAGATCAATCAGCAATGGTTCCAGAAGTCTATGATAAAATATTTTTAAAATAGTGGAAAAATACAAAGTAGTGGCTGCATGTACCTAGACACATATTGGAAGGGAGTCAGGAGACAATGTGTCTGTTTTGAATAGCTGTCTAAAAGAAAAGGAGGAGGAGGAGATGGCTAAAAATATATTGAGCAGTAATCATATGAGTCAGGCCCAGTGCTAAGCACTTAGTATAAATTATTTAATTTTAATCTTCATGTAAACCCTAAGAGGTTAGATAGGTCTACAAAATGAGGAAACCAAGGCATAGCAAGGTGAAATCTATGTTCCTAAGGACACATGTGAAGGAAAGGCAGAACAGGAGTTTGAACCAGGAGGGCTGACTTTGTGCTCTGAATCACATTATTTTCAGCCTCAAAATACTCAAAATATACATATGTTTGATAATATAGATTGGATTTAGTAGATCACTACAGATATCATCCAGTGGCCCTTTCAGATAATACTGCTTATTTGGAAAGAACTTCATAATCATTTTTCCTGTAATTCCTCCTCTCCTCACTTCCTCTCTGATACCTGGTAGCTGTGGCAGATGATGAGGTTCAAGAGTATGCCTTCATTTGAAGCTTACCCACATGACTTTGAATACCAGCCTTGTTATGGTGTATCTTGCTGCCAAATGCCTTTTTAATTTTTCTTTCCCTCTGTAAGATACTATTTACCAGGGTCCGATCACGGGTTTGTTAAAAGTTTCACAACTTTCCTTTTGATAGTTATGCTGAAATTATGTTCCAAATGACTGAAGAAGTCAAGACGTTAAATAACCTGGACATCATTGAAGAGGAAAAAAATTATTTAATAATTGACTACTCTCTTTATTATTACTTTATTTTTAAGTTCTGTGGAAATAGGATTCCTGCTGTTTGCAGTTTCTGGCTATCTTTATTCACCTTATTATTCATTCCGTCTTACCCCTCTCCCTGCTAATCAGCCCCAGTGTCATAGGTTTGGAAGCCTGGGTTGATTGTACATTCTCTTTTGGATTCCGAGTGACTACTAGACCCAGGCGAAGAGTCAGCCAGTCGCCAAGGTCAAGGGTATACCTCGTGAACACCACAGCCGCATCTCACATACAGTTTATGCAATGGTTATACTTCAAGGTCAGAGTTCACTGAGAATTTCCATAAATCTGATGGGTTATGTGCCAAATGAGATTAGAGAGGGCTTCATGTGATCACGGTCAAATGAAAATATCTTATGTTAATTTCCTAGTACAAGCTTGAGGCAGGTAAGTTAATACTTCTTTGTGAAGAGCTAGAGACACACACTGGGAAGAAACACAAGCTGTTGTCTAAATAGAAAGATGAAGCATGTGGAGCTTCTAGTAGAGAAAAATGTAGATGCTGGATCAGCAGAATTTTGCTGCCAGGTTTGTGTCCATTACCTTACGTATTCTATATTAATCTGTTAACTCTTAACGCTAATTGTTACCCTAAAATACATTTTTTCACTTACATCAATTTGATAAGTTGCATTTATATGCTTAGATGTCAACACATTCTTCAAGTTATTTTGTTGCAAAATACAAAACCAAGAAGGACAAAAGAGCATTAGCAAATGGAGGGTTGTTTACAGATTTAATCTCTGACTATTTATCCGTATACGCATTTTTCTTTTAAGCTTTGACCTGAATCAACCCAATTCAGAAAAATGCATTTTAAACTGTCCATCTTGGAACTGATACAAAAACACGGACTCTACTTACATTTGAAAATAAAACAGCATTAATATTTCAAAGCAATTTTAAGAAGAGCACTGAAGATAACAGACTTGTCAGCTATCTCAGCTTCTGGTCACCCAACACAGCTGAGATGTCTAAGTCATAACCATAGTCTTACACCTTCATTGAATATGCTGAGAAATGCCTGGGGGTAAATATAATTCAAAAAATAAATGCAGGGACTTAAAGCATATATTACTGATGATCGGGGAGTGTTTGTTAGTATTGTAGAGATTCCTTTCAATTTAACACGTTTATTGACCACCTACCTGTCTCTCACCAGGCCTCTAAGGTAAGTGATGTTGGGGAGAACCTGGAGAACAATCAGATGGTTTCTGCCGAAGTCCTGTAAAATGTCATTAGGGAGGCAAGGTCTTCCTGGGGAACAAGTGGGAAATACCACCAAAGTGCATGTGATTCAATGATGAAATGGCAAATCCAGGCAGAAGCACTCAAGGTAAAAACCAAGAAGAATTGATGGAGCTCAGTGCACTTGGGGAATGAGGTTCTAGAATGGCTTTGGAGGAAGGGGTGGAATTTGGGGGAGAAGGGAGGGAAAACAAGGGCACTTTAAGTTGCAAGAATAGCCTGAGGTCAAGAGAGGCAGTGGGCCTAGTTTGTTCAAGGGTCTGCAGGCTAAATAAGCAAAAGATGATGAGACGCAGAAGACTCCAGTTCCTGTCCTGGGTCTGACACATCCATCCTGCATGACCGCAGAAAATTGAGTTAACCTATTTCCTCGCCAGAGAGATGAAAGCATTAGAGCAGCATCTTCAAGGTCCTTCCCAGTCAAACCCTCACTTTGCCTTGGAGCTTAGGGGCTCTGATATGGGGTCTGGAGCCAAAGAGAATTGAGTTCTAGTCCTGGCTTGAATTAACTGTAGTAACTATCTTCCTAGCCCCTGGAAGTCTTTTGTTAAAATGGAGACCATAGTGGCATGACAGTGGTTGAGAAAAGTGGATACGTTTGGTGTAGAGTAAATGCTTAGAACAGGTTAGTGATTTTGCAAATTCTACAAAGAACGATTTTTTTTTTTTTATGAAGAATGTCTGGAGAATTTAGGTGATACTTTTCAGTATCTACTAATCAATATTAACTATTGATCAATAGATATTGATTACAGGTTGAGTAAGATGACATTTTTGGTAGTTATAAAGACCTTGCTTGCCTGTAGTAGAAATTTGGGCTGTAAGCAATGGAAAATGAGGCCTGTGATGGTTTAACAGTACTTGTTACAAAGAAAGTGAAATTTTAGAAAGATTAACCTGGAGGCAGGGTAATATGTGGATTTGAACAGATGAACTTTAGGTAGATATACTAGAGGTGGCATATAGTATTGAAGAACAAGGTTTAATTAGGAAAGACATGACAAAGAGAGAACTTGGTGACTCCTAAGTGACAGGGAGAAAATGCATATCCATGATTCAGAGCCCCAGTATCCAGAAGAATAGTGAAACTGGGAACAGAGAGGGGGGATTTGGAGACAAATCCATGATAGCTCAGGTAGAATTGTGGAGAAAACAAACTTAGATGTGAAACCACTGAATTTCAGAGAATGGCTGGCATGTCTATCGCCTGCAAGTGGTCAAAAATATGCAACTCATGAGCTTTGTGAGGAAAAGGTCAGAGTTGGTGGTTTCAGGCCTTTATATACAGGTGTTCAGGGAAGCTGAGAAGAGATGAGAAGGTGGAGAGTCATGTTCCCCTACCTGGCTGCCCATGACCATTGCTTGGGTGGTGTTAAAAATACCAATACCCAGGTTTTATCCCAAGATGATTTTGATAAAATTGATCTGGGGCACAGTGTGGGGATGGAAATTTTTAAAACCCCAGCAGTTACCCCTGCAGAGAAAAAAGAAAAGACCATAGACCACGAGTTCAGCCAACTATGAAGAGTGAGGAGAAAGAGAAGCACTTGACAAAGATTCATGTACCAAGTACCAGACTCCTGGGCTGGGGGCTTTGCATATGTATTATCTTGTATCCTTCTTGTAACTGTTCTCCAGTTCTCTGGGGGATGTTCTAACTCAAGCCTAAGATTCAGAAAGGAGGTGGAATGCATGGAAGGCCTCCCAGCTCTGACTCTACAGTCATTGTTTTTAAGAGAGAGAGAAAAAACTGTCTTGAAGAGGAAAGTGAAGAACAAAAATTGACTACTGTGGCACCTTGTATGTCCAGACCTAATAGCACACTTCAGCTCTCTAAAAGCTAGAATCTAAATTTAGTGTCAACAGTGTAAAAACATATTCTAAAAATTAGTTGATTCTCTGTTTATTCACTTTATTCAAAACTTCTCATGTCTCACTCAAAACCTATTTTTTTTAGTTTATGTACAATTCTAACCAGTTTAGAAAACTGATGTACCAGCTCAGTAAATGAAAAAGAGCAATTTCAGAGGGGAGAACAGGTAGAGAAGGACTAGGTAATAACCAGTCAGCCAACAAGAAGACTTAGGAGTAGACATGTAACACTTACTGAGCATTTATTATGTGACAGACACTGTTAGAGATGCTTAACACACATGCCCTCATTTAATTCTGTAGTGAAAGTATGGTCTGCACAGCCTCTGAACTCGTTCTTTTGGGATATTTCTGTGGTGTAGGTTTTGGAGATGTTGGATTATGCTTCCACAAGAACTCTAAAAGGAGCCATTTCTCTTTCCCTTTCCCCATTCCTTGCCAGCCAGGTGGCCTTCTAATGGGTAAGGTGTACTGTGATGGCAGAAGGACAACTAGAGATTGTGTTGAGGTCTCAGTGTGGCACTGAAGTTCTGATAGCAGCACACCCAGTGAAGGCTTCACCTGGACGAATAACTGGCTTCTCCTGTGTTCTCTGCTGCCTAGCCTCTTGGTTCCTGCTCATTTTTCTTGGTCAGTTTTCCATATTTTTCTTCAATTCTGTGAGTTACCTGGCATCTTTCCAAATGTTTATTTTCCGCTTAAACTAGGCAGTATCCCTTTCTCTTGTGTGCAATTAAGAATCTTTTATTATTATTATTATTTTTATTATCATTATACTTTAAGTTCTAGGGTACATGTGCACAACGTGCAGGTATGTTACATATATATACATGTGCCATGTTGGTGTCTGCACCCATTAACTCATCCTTTACATTAGGTATATCTCCTAAGGCTATCCGTCCCCCCTACCCCCTCTCCACAATAGTACCCGGTGTGTCATGCTCCCCTTCCTGTGTCCAAGTGATCTCATTGTTCAATTCCCACCTATGAGTGAGAACATGTGGTATTTGGTTTTCTGTTCTTGTGCTAGTTTGCTGAGAACGATGGTTTCCAGGCAATTAAGAATCTTGAGTAGCCCAAATGCTCATGGCAACTCTCAGAGGCATATTTAACTATGTACCTTCCTACGGAGGAGGAAACAGAAGTTCAGAGAGCTTAGACAACTCAAGATCACAGAGCTAGGGAGTGGCAGAGCCAGAATCCCGTAACAGGTTTTTCCTGCGTAGGGCAGTATGTAAGGAGTGAAGAGCCCAATAACTTTAGAAATCCCGAGAGCATCATTACATCATTTCATATAATGAGAAACATTTCATGCAATGAGTCTTCTTTGATTTCAAAGTCCTGTTAAGTAATTGTATACTTATTTTAAAGAAAATAGGGAGGTTTCTGATACAGTTTTTAAATCACAAGCAAATCCTGTTTTAAATGATTAAAAATTGTATTAAAGGCAAATTATTTTAATATTGAAAGGTAAATTCTTCAGTTATCTGGAAAATTCACTTACTCAGAACCTTGATGGAAGAAGTGCAAAATTTTCATTTGACAAATAAAAAAGGGAAAGATACCCAAATGTATGGATTTCTTAAGAGAGCAGTGTTTGGAGGAGTGCTAGACCCTTTCCTGAAGCCTGGGGCTTTTTGAATGAGGGGGTGAGGGGCCAGGCACACAGGCCAGGAGATGCGTAAACACAGGGTGCAGATGTGCGTGGGGCTCCTGTCATTCCCGGCGCCTGCTCTCGGGCGGGCCTAGAAGCAGTGTGTGTGTCATGTTCCTGAAACCCTCAGATGGTGATTACAACTGATTACACAAGATGCCATGTTCCCTAATCATATCACTTACATTCCTGCGAACGGCAGTGACAAGGGTTTGAAGGGAGAACATCACAGCTGTCTAATAAAAAAAGAAAATCAGATAAAACCGACTGTTGCAGACAGAAGATCATACACCAGCCTGCGAAGGGTGCTGGGTGCAATGGAGTTTTGCTCTCTTTCTAACCCAGTTTGACCCCCGCCCAGTCTCCTTTTTCCAGAACCCTCAAGTCACATTGTGATGGGAGTCGTGCAGGTGTGGTGCGTCCACTCGGGCTTATTTATTTGTTATATGATTAGCTCATGCTCCCTGTTCTGTGAAGTGAACACTGTCACTTCGGTAAATTTAGAGCTCGTCACTGCCAGAATCTAGGCAGCTCTTGTGAATCAAAGAAAAGCACCATGAACACCCCCTTCCTGTTCTTCTCTGAAGCCGCTCTAAACTCAAGACACCAACTCTCTCTTCTGCCACTCCGTTTTAAATCTGTCTTCAAAGAGAAAGCCAACTGTCTTGAATTAAACACGAGGCGGCAGTTCTTGAAGTCATGTGTGATGAAAGTGATTAAATAATTAATTCAAACAAAGGTGACTTGTGAGTCAGGTTGGGGGTCAGAATGAAAAAAAAGTCTTGATTTAAAGCAGCGTTTACTCGGCATGCTATGGAAAAAAATACCTAATGTGATATGAAATTGCCATGCTGGAGACGATTAACCTGTCTCCTTCACTTCCCCAGCCCCAGGCACTTTGGCCTCTTGCTGTCCCCTGAACAGATTAAGGCTATTTCCCCTACCCCAGGGCCTTTGGACCTTCTAGTCTCCCTGCTGGAAGTCTCTTCTCCCCAGTATTTATGTGGGTCACTTTTGCAGATCTCTGTTCAATTGTCAGTTTCCCAGAGTCCTTGCTATAATACCGCTCTCCCTCCCCCACTCCCTAACCTTTCCCCTGTTTTTATTTCTTTATGAGATCTTTATTGCTGGGCATTTTGTCATATAATTATTCTCTCTCTCTCTCTCTCTCTCTCTCTGTCTTTTTCATAAAGACAGAGTTTCCCTACATTGCCCAGGCTGGTCTCAAACTCTTGGATTCAAGCAATTCTCCCTCCTCGGCCTACCAAAGTGCTGGGATTATAGGCACAAGCCACTGCACCTGGCATTAATTCTTTGTTTTATTGCCAGTCTTCCCAACCAGAATGTAAGTAAGCTCCATGAAGATGGCATTATATCTGTTTTTTTCCTGCTGCAGCATCCCTAGCACCTAGAACAGTGCTTGGCACAGAGTACATAGCAATAAGTAGCTGTTTAATGAATGAATGAATGAGTGAATGAATGAATGAATGAACTACAAAGTAGAAATGCTTCAACCTTCTCTAAGGTCAAAATTAGCTCCAGGAAATGCTTTTGACAATAAAAGGTGCTACACCTACTTCTAAATGATAAAACCCACCCACTAGAATGATAAATTCTGATTTAGGGACAAACTGAATCCTTGAAAAATACAAAACAAGGCTGGCATGGTGGCTCACGCCTGCAATCCCAGCAGGTTGGGAAGCTGAGGTGGATGGACATCTTGAGGTTAGGAGTTTGAGACCAGTCTGACCAACATGGTGAAACCCCACCTCTACTAAAAATACAAAAATTAGCCAGGCATGGTGGTGGATGCCTTTAACACCAGATACTTGGGAGGCTGAGGCAGGAGAATCGCTTGAACCTGGGAGGCAGAGGTTGCAGCAAGCTGAGATCAAGCCACTGCACTCCAGCCTGGCTGATGGAGCAAGACCCTGTCTCAGGGAAAAAAAGAGAAAGTATACAAAACAAAATAAAACTAATGCATCTAACTGATTGCTTTCAGCAAGCCATCGGCCTTCTGAGATTTCTTCTCCAAAGAGTCAAGAAATGTTTATTAGGAGGCATGTATGGCTTCCATTTTGTGATGAAATGTATCCAAGGAGGAATCGACCTCCCCGGGAGCTCTGCTGGGTGTGTATATCTGGTTTATAGCAAGTTATCTGAAGTAGACAGCTCTTGAGCCAATGTTGTGAGTATAAGTGACAGTCATCCTGATGGAGACTAAATTATGCATGTGAGCCTGGCTATATGCAGCTGTCTGGACGCACTTGTTTGATAAATCCTTGACCTGTCACCTGTCCAAAGTGGCAAGTGTCTAACTGGGTTTGTAATGGTAATTATTCTGAACATTTCGGCACTCCTTTCTAATCTCTGCTATCTCTAGACAACTTGTTAGATTTTTCCAAGAGCCCAATCCTGATGATAAAACTTGCAGTCCCAAACTTCTCTTAAATCAGATATTCTGACTAGTTAGATAAGGCTGAGTTGCAGAGGTAAAGAACATTCCTCTTTCCCTTAATGAAGTCATCTGAGTGATATTTTATTTATAACACTGAGCAGCAGAACAAGCACAAAAAACTTGCATAAAACAGTAATTATTCATATGCAGAAATTAGCTGCTCATCAAAAAATGAAAACCCAGGGCGCTTTGATATTTCAAAGCAACTGTCTTAATTTGAGTGGGCTTGAGATCAGGGCACTCTGGGAGAAGCTGGAAGCTTGGACCAGACAGTAGAGGGGTATAGGCATAGATGAAAATGTGTGAAGGGCTTCGCAAATTCAGGTGTGTTAAGGAAGTTTCACTATAGAGGAGGCTGGGGGGCAGAACAGAATTAAAAACAGGCATTGTTTCCATGGCTGGTGAGGAAGATGAGTGACAGTCTAAAGGTGGAGCCCTGGTCTTCAGAGCAGAGGTAAGGACAAGCCAGGCTTGGAGTCAGAGCCCCAGTTACCGGGAGGATGCTGGGGGCAAGGTTCTTATTCTGTGGGCTATTGAAGTGTAAGTCAAGTCAAGGTAACTAAGGCCAGCAGTCAGTCACCTATCACTGCAGCCAGAGCGGGGTGAGGTTGAGAGTGTAAGCTCGAGGCCATGCCCAGGGAAAGTGATCATGTCTGGCTCATGGGAATCCTTGTCTCTGGATAGTGGATAATTTTAGTCTGTACTAACTGTCAAAGCTCTTTCAACTCAGAGCAAAAATAATACATGTACAGATTAACTATATTAATCAAAACAGCTGATTAAATTGGGTCTACAGGCAACTTTTCTATGATGATTTAAAATTTTCAGTAAATATTTGTGATTTTTTTAGTGCAGTAAGACATATAATAATTAAATTATTAGATTTAAGTTTTACGTTATGGTTGTACTACAAACACAATTAAGAGAAGAGCTAAAAATTTCAAGACCAACGAATAAACTTCATTTTAACATCGTCTGTCTTTAGGAGAATTTCAAATAGAAATAGTGTGGTTGGAAGAAACCAGAAATTGTATGAATGTTATGATATATATAAAGATAATTGCTGTCAATGTAAGTAATGTGGCTTTGCTGAGTAAAATAAGATGATTGCCTAGGGTTTTCCAAAACCCCCTAAAATTGCTTCTATACCACATGTAACCACATGTGGTATAAATAAAATGTAAGTCAAAGGAATGAGGAAAGATAAACATATAATTAGAAACAGCTCAGTAGATACTTGGGCTCATTCATTTCAATGCTGGCATCTGCAGTTTATGGAGCGGTTATAGACCCGCAATAGATCGGCGTTGACTACATGCCATAAAACACATCAATCCAGCTTGGGCCCAAATTATTATACACAAACAATAAATCCATCCTGTTAGCAGGATAAATATGATAACTGTTGATAATGGTGGAAAGTGACAGAATGTGATCCCTAAGTAAATAGTTTTGCATTCTTAAGAAACAAAGATTACTTTAGCTTTTAGTGACTCCTGTGACTTCCGTTCTCTTATCTGTAGTTTGAATCAAAAGAGAGATTGTGGCCTTGAAAGCCTCTATGCTGATTACTGTTTGTGAGTCTAATAAAAGACATCAGTCCAACCATTTATTTGTGAAAATGAAATCTTCATATGTTGAAGGTCAGTTTTAGTTGAAGTTATGTAATAGGCAAAAGTCAAGGCTCTTTTGCCATTAAAATTACTCGTAGAGCACATCTTGGGTATTCTACCCCTAACCTTGAATCCTGCCTTGTATGTTGTAAGAAAAATAGTAAATGGATGTCACAATATGATGATGGACGCATCATGGCTACGAGTTTTTCTGTAGGAGACAGTTATCTAAACAGATAAACCTCTTTGTAAACATTGTTAAGTGAAATAGTCTAATAAAATATATTGGACTGTAGATTGAGAGTGTTTCATGAACCATAATCTCATTTTGTCCTCTAAGAAATGAAAATAATTTTTCACTATCGTTTACATCAAAAGCTAGAGTCAATAAGTATTTTGGGTTAGACTGTCAGAGAAACTCATTTCATACACTATTGGGATACAGAAAACACATAGGTATCATATTTGTCTGTGTGCAAAGTGATTGGGTATTACACTTTACAAGGGCAGGAAGCAGACACTTTTAAATCAGGACACCACTTTTATGGGTGTTATCTTATTTTGGATAACTGACACCTTATTCTGCTTGGAAGCAAAAGTTTAATTCAAAAGGCCTATGTAGGCCAGGTGCAGTGGCTCGCATCTGTAATTCCAGCACTTAGGGAGGCTGAGGTGGGCTGATCATCTGAGGTCAGGAGTTCGAGACCAGCCTGGCCAAAATGGTGAAAGCCCATCTGTACTAAAAATACAAAAATTAGCCAGTCGTAGTGGCATGTGCCTGAAATCCCAGCTGCTTGGGAGACTGAGGCAGGAGAATCACTTGAACCTGGGAGGTGGAGGTTTCAGTGAGCCGAGATCACACCACTGCACTCCAGCCTGGGCAGTAGAGCAAGATCCTGTCTCAAAAAACAAAACAAACACACACAGAAAAAGGTCTATATATACATGTGCTGTATATGTACGTATATGTTTATATTGGTATATAATTTTTCTCTCTGCAGACTTCTTAATCAACTTTATTGAAATGTAATATACATACAGTAAAATTCACCAATTTAAAGAGACAATGTGATGAGTTGTAACAAATGCATACAGTTATGTGACCATCACCATAATCGTGATTCAGAACACTTCCATCACACCAAAACATTCCCTCATACTTCCATGTCATTAACGTCCTCCCCTTCTAGCTTGTGGCAACCACTGATATATATTTTTTAATTTAATTTAAATTTTTTTGTGTGTTTTTTTGAGATGGAGTCTCACTGTGTCACCCAGGCTGGAGTGCAGTGGTGTCTTCTCGGCTCACTACAACCTCCACCTTCCAGGTTCAAGCAATCCTCCTGCCTCAGCTTCCCAAGTAGCTGGGATTACAGGCATGCACCACCACGCCTGGCTAATGTTTTTTATTATTATTATTATTTTTAGTGGAGACAGGGTTTCATCATATTGGCCAGGCCAGTCTCAAACTCCTGACCTTGTGATCTGCCCACTCTGGACTCCCAAAGTGCTGGGATTACAGGCGTGAGCCACCGCACCTGGACTAATTTTATTTTTATTGTACATATTTAACGTGTACAACATGACATCCTGATATACATATACATAGTTAAATGCTTACTATAGTCAAGCCAATTAACCAATCCATCATCTCACACAGTCGGTTACCTTTCTTCATTTTTTTCTGCTTTTGCTAAGAATGCCTAAAATCTGCTCTCTTAAGCAAATTTCCAGTATATAATACAATGTTATTAACTATAGTCCTCATGCTGTATATTAGACATCTGGACTTACTTATCCTACACAACTGCAACTTTGCACTCTCTGACCTATGCCTCCCCATTTCCCACCTCCCCTATCTCTGGTAATCATCATTCCACTCTCTGTTTCTATGTATTTTACTTTTGTTTTTCTAGATGCCACATGTAAAAGTGATCATGCAGTACTTTTCTTTCTGTACATGACTTATTTCACTCAGTATAATGTCCTCCAGATTCATCCATGTGGTTACAAAAAGAAGGATCTTTTTTGGAGGCTGAATAATACTCTGTTCATATATATGTGATGTATACGTATATATGTGTATATGTGTGGTATATATGTATATAAATATATGTGTGTGACATATGTATATATGTATATAAATATATGTGTGTGACATATGTATATATGTGATATATGTATATACATACATGTATGTATGTATATATGTGATATATAATATTCTGTTATATATGTGATATATGTGTGATATATATAAACAGAATATTATTCAGCCTCAAAAAAGATCCTTCTTTTTTTGTGATATATCATATGTGTGTATATATACAATCACAATTTCTTTATCCAATCATCTGTAGATGGACACTGAGGCTGTTTCCATATCTTGGCTATTGCAAATAATACTGCAATGAACATGAGAGTGCAGATATCTCTATGAGGTGCTGATTTAATTTCCTTTGGGTGTATATCCAGAAAACGGATTGCGGATTGATGGGTGGTATGGTAGTTTGGTCCATTTTTTTGAGACACGGCCATACTGTTTCCATAATGGCTGCAGCAATCTGCATTCCCACCACCAGGGTACAAGCATTCCCTTTTCTTCACACCCTCACCAACACTTGTTTTCTCTTGTCTTTTTGATACACATAATAGCCATTCTAACAAGTATAAAGTGATATATCATGTGGTTTTGATTTATGTTACCCTGATGATGAGTGAGGTTTCTGTCACTGTAGTTTTGCCTTATCTAGAATTTCATATGAATATATTCACACATCATACAGTTTTTATATTTCACTTTTTTCACTTAGCATAATGCTTTTGAAATTAGTTGATGAGGTTGTGTGTGTCAGTAATTTCCTTTTTGTTGCTAAGTAATATTCCATTGTATAAATGCATCACAATTGATTTATCTACTCACCAATTGATGAATACCTGGCTTGCTTTCAGTGGCTATAATTCATAAAATTGCTGTGAAGATTTGGATGCCAGTTTTTGTGCTGTAGAGTATGTTTTCATTTCTCTTGAATAAATATGTAAGAGTGGTTTTGCTGGGTCATAGGGTGCATGTATGTGTAACTTCACAAGAAACTTCCAAGGTCTTTTCCAAAACAGCTATACAGTTTCATACTCCACCAGCAATATATAATACTTCCAGCTGTTTCATATTCTTACCAATGGTTGGTATTGTTAATTTTTTTAAATCTTAGCCATTCCAATGAGTGTGTAGTGGTATCTTATTGTGGCTGTGATTTTTATTTCCTTAATGACTAATAATGTTGAACATCATTCATATGCTTATTTGTCATCCATATATCTTCAGTTAAATTTTTTGTATATTTAAAAATTGTGTTGTTTTCTTATTTTTGAGTTGTGAAAGTTCTTATACAAGTATATACATACATATTTTATATGTATATATTTTATACATGTGTATATATTATATATATATACTTTTTTGAGACAGGATCACCTAGGCTGGAATGCAGCAGCATGATCGCAGCTTACTGCAGACTTGAACTCCTAGGCTCAGGTGATCCTCCCACCTCAGCCTCCCAAGTAGCGGGGACTATAGGCGCACACCACCATGCCTGGTTAATTTTTTTTTTTTTTTTAAGTAGAGATAGGGTCTTTCTATGTTGTCCAGGTTTGTCTCAAACTCCTGGGCTCAAGTGATCCTCCCTCCTTAGCCTTCTAAAGTGTTGGGATTACAGAAGTGAGTCACCATGCCTGGCTTATATTTTTGATAAAGGTTTCTTGTTAGACATATTGTACCTTATTTTGTGAGTTTTCTTTTCATTTTTTAAGTCTTTTGAAGAATATTTAAAATATTTTGATGAAATCTAACTTATTTATTTATTTCTTTAATAGTGCATACCTCTTTGTCCTTTCACCATTGCGTTGTCTTGTCATCTCTCTTAAAAATTAATTCTTTATATATTTCTGGGTGTGTTTCTGGATCCTCAGTTCTATTCCACGGAACTCTTTGTATAACTTCATCTCAATATTATACTGTTTTAGTATTGTAGTTTTGTAGTAAATTTTGAAAAGAAATATAATAAGTTTTCTAAATTCGTTTTTTTTTTTTTTTTTCAAAATTGCTTTGGGTAGTTGTGGTCCTTTAAATTTTTATATAAATTTTAGAATAACTTGTCTATTTCTTTAAACATACCTTGCCATATTTTGATTGGAATTACATTGAACCTATATATCAATCAAGGGAGAATCAGTATAATAACAATATTGGTGTATGAACATCGTATACTACTTCATTTATTTAATAATTCTTTAATTTCTCTCAGCATGTTTTGCATGTATTTTGTTAAATTTGTCCCAATGCACCTTATGTTTTTAAATTGTTACAAAGATTACAATTTTTATATTTCAATTTCTAATGGTTTATTCCTAGTATGCAGAAATACAATTGATTTTTAAAATATTGACCTGGTAGCCCACAATTTCGCTAAACTTACCCTTAGTTTTAGTAACTTTTAAAAAATATTAATTTCTTAGAATATTTTATGTAGATGATCATGTTGTTTGTGAATTTAAAAAATGTTGCTTCTTTTTCAATCTGTATGCTTTTCATTCATTTATTTTGTCTTGCTTTACTGTACTAGCCAAGATCTCTAGTGAAATATAGGTTAGGAGTGGTGAGAATGAACACTTAGGCTCATTCCTGAACTGAAGAGGAAAGAAAGTTTTCAGTCTTTCATCATTAATAATGATGGTAGTTGTAGGCCTTTTTTTTTCTGGAGACAGAAGATTCCCACTCTTAGGGTGAGGATGTGATGAATGAATGATGATGAATGAACACTTCTTTGACACCTTTTGAGATAAATGTGTATGTGATTTTTCTTTGCTAGTCTGTTAATATGGTAAGTTACATTGCTTGATTTTGAAATGTTAAACCAACTTTACATTCATGGGTAAACCTCCCTTAGTCATGACTTGATATTCTATTTATATGGTTATGCATTTGATTTCCTAGAATTTTTTTGGTAAGTTTGTGTTCATGTTCACAAGAGATTCTGGTCTGTATTTTTTTGTTTGTTTGTTCGGTTTTCATAGTAATGGCCAAATCCAGGGTACTGAGGGTCTCGGGAAATGAGTGGAGAGGAGTGTCCTTCTTTGGGGGGGGGGGGTTCTGGAAGAGATTTTATAAATTACTCTTATTTATTCCTTAAATGTTTGGTAGAATTCAGCAGTGAAGCCATTTGGCTCAGAGTTTTTCTTTGTGTGAAGGTTTTATAACCATAAATGTAATTTGAAAACTAGATATAGGGTTATTGATATTATCTGATTTGACTTAGTGAGTAAGTTTTGGTAGTTTGTGTCCTTCAAGAAATTTGTTCATATCATCTAAGTTGTTGAGTATATCGGCATACAATTGTTCACAATATTCGCTTACTAATGTTGTAACATCTATAGTATCTGTAGTGAAGTCCATTCTTTCATTCCTGAATGAAGTAATTTGTGTATTCTCTCTTTTCAACCAAACAGACTTTTTAAACAACTATTTTTCTGTTTTTCATTGCGTGGTTATTGGTTCTCATCTTCATTGTTTCATTTCTTCATTCCTTTGAGTTGAATTTGATTTTCTTTTTTTTCCTTCAGTTGAAACTTTCATAACTGATTTGATTTTGTTCTTCTTTTCTAATATAAGCATTTAGAGCTATAAATACTATCCCTCTAAGCACTGCATTACTGACACCACACAAATTCTCATATACCTTTCAATCAATTTTATTGTTGATTTTTTCTCGTTTTTGGGATAATTTCTTCTTTGACACTTAAGTTACTTAGAAGTGTATTATTAAATTTCCAAATATTTTCAGATTTTGACACTACCTTTCTGTTACTGCTTCCTAGTTTACCTCTATAATGTTTAAATAATCTACTTAGTGTTGTTTCAATTCTTTAAAAATTATTGTGTTAAGTTTTATGGCTCAGAATATTGTCTGTCTTGGTAAATGTTCTGTGTACACTTAAAAAGAATGTGTATTCTGCTCTTATTTGATAGGGTGTCTTATAAATGTCAATTAGGTCAAGTGGACTGACAGTGTTGTCCAAGTCTTCTAAATCCTTACTGATTTCCGGTCTAATTGTTCTATCAATTATTGATAGTGGATGTTGAAATTTCAAGCCTAATTGTGGATTTTTTCAGCTCTCATTTTAGTTCTATCAGTTTTTCCTTCATGCATTTTGAAGCTCTGTTAATTGTTACATACACTTAAAGGATTGTTGCATCCTCTTGATGAATTATCATCATGAAATATTCTTCATTATCCAAATAATATTTATTTTGTATTATTTTTATTTTTAAATTTAAACTAAATTTAACAGAGCTTAGCTAAGCAAAGAACGATTTGAGAATCAGGCACCCTCCTGAGCCAGAGTAGGCTGAGAAACACTCCAGTGCAGTTCCATGTTGGAAGAAGATGTATGACAGAACAAGGTAAGTGATGTACAGAAAATGGAAATGAGGTGTAGCAACAGCTGGATTGGTCACAGCTTAGCATTTAAATTATTTGAACATGGTTTAAACAGTTGGCTGTCTGTGATTGGCCAAAACTAGTTCATTTGCATGAGAGTAGGTTACAGTCTGTTTACACATCCAGTTAGGTTATAGTTCACTATGTACAGGAAACCTTTAGGTTGAACTTAAAATATGTAATGAGGCAGCTTTAGGCTAAACTTAATGTAACTCAACTGATGAAATTATGAAATGGTTGGGGTTTAATCTACAGTCACATTATTTGTTTTGTATTTTCCTTGTCTTCTTTTGTACTGAGTCTTGCTATGATTCCATTTTATCTCCATTATCTTATTAGCTTTTTTGGTCTTACTTTTTTAATTGGTTGCTGTAGAGTTTACAGTACATAGCTTTGTCTTATCACAGCCTGCCTTCAAATAATATTGTAGCACTTCATGTATAGTGTAAGAACCTTATGACATTATGCTTTTATTCCCACCCTCTTGTTCTTTGGACAATTGTTATTCATTTTGTTTCTGCAAATGTTTTAATCTCCCCAATACAATATGTTTTTTAAAAATTTGCTTTATTCAATATCTTTCAAAGAAATTAAAACATAAGAAAAACGTGTTTTATATTTACCCGCATTTTTTAACCACGTTGGCACTTTTCATTTCTTAGTGTGGATCCAAATTTCCATCTGCCACCATTTCCCTTCTGCCTGAATAACTTATTTTAAAGTAGTGCATGGCTGTTGGCTATGAATTCTTTCAGCTTTTGTTTGATTGGTGGGAATAAAAATGATCTCCAGCCTGGCGATTGTTCAACCTACTGATTTCTGGTGGCTCTTCTCTTGGCCTGTGGTAGTTTCCTCTCAAGTATGTGCTAATCAGTGTTGAACTGAAGACTCATGGAGACTCCTCTGCAGTTCTCTAGAGCCCTCTTTATGGTAGCACCCTCCTCTTCAGTGTTCTGCCTTTGTCTCCTGTTTAGCTGCTTCTGCCTTCCTGAAGTCTCTCTGTGTGCTGATCGTTTTCTCCTCAATTTAGTGAGATCATTCGATTGTGTTTGGGTTTCCCCTCCCTGTATCACAGCAAAGCAGAAGCAATGATAGGGCTCATCTCATTTGAATCCCTTCTCTCAGTTATGGCAGTCTTGTGCTGCCTGTTGTTCAATTTTTGAAAACCATTGTTTCGCATAGTTAGTTGGGTTTTCCAGTCACTTACATTACGGTAAGCAGGTAAATATGGTTTCTTTCTTTCTTTTTTTTTCTTTTCTTTTTCTTCTTATTTTTTGAGACAGGGTCTCACTCTGTCACCCAGACTGGAATGCAGTGGCACAATATCGGCTCACCTCATGACAACATCTGCCCCCAGGCTCAAGCGATTCTCATGCCTCAGTCTCCGGAGTAGCTGGGATTACAGGCATGCGCCATCATGTGTGGCTAATGTTTATATTTTTAGTAAAGACGAGGTTTCACCATGTTGGCCAGGCTGGTCTCGAACTCCTGACATCAAAAGATCCACCCACCTCGGCCTCCCAAAGTGTTAGGCTTACAGATGTGAGCCAGCACACCCAGCCAATATGGATTCTTTTACTCCATCTTGGCCAGAAGTGAAAACTCTTTCAGCAGACTAAAAAACAAAACAAAACAAAACAACTCTTTCTTGAAATATAATACACATGCAGAAAAGTGCCTTAGAGTTTTCAGTGTAGGGAATTTTTCTAATTGAATCTATGTGTATAACTAGCACCTGGATCAAGAATCAGAATATTGTCAGGACTCCGGTTGCCATCTTTGGTTCTCTTCCAGTCTTACGCCTCCCTAAGTTGAACGTCAGTCTGACCTCGAATTGTACAGGTGTATTTTGCCTGTTTTTGAACTTTATGTAAGTGGAATATTGTAGTGTGGACACTTTAGCATCTGGCCTCTTAAGTATTTATTTGTAAAATTATTGAATGCTGTTGTGTGCAGTTGTAGATCACACATTATCATTGTGGCACAGTAGTCCTTCGAGTGCATTGGCACAATTGTTGGGTTTTGGCTATGACTAATGGTAGCTTCTGAACATTTTAGGTAATGTGTTTTTGTGAATATGTATGTATGTATGTATGCATGTGTGTATGTATGTATGTATGTATGTATGTATGTATCTATCTATCTATCTATCTATCTATCCATCTATCTATCTATCTAATGAACACAAATCTAGATGTTTAATTGTTAGGTCATAGGAGATGGACATATTAAACTTTAGTAGATATTACCAGAGTTTTCCAAAGTGTTGTACCCATTTACCTTTCTACCTGGAGTCGTTAGGATTTCTGGATGTTTAAGAATATTTTATTAAAATCCTTCTATCCTCTGTAAGAATATAGCCTATCCTCTGGGAATGTATACTCTTGTTGGAAAGATCAGAGAAGAAACAAAAGAAATCATTAATTATACTATGAAGTAAATCATAGAAACACACAGCTCAAAATAGAAAAAGTGGGGCCAGGAGTGGTGGCTCATGCCTGTAACCCTAGCACTTTGTGATGCCGAGGCAGGTGGATCACTTGAGCACAAGAGTTTGAGATTAGTCTGGGCAACATGGTGAAAACCCGTCTCTATAAAAACTACAAAATAAATTAGCCAGGCTTGGTGGCATGTGCCTGTAATCCCAGGAGCTGAGGTGGGAGGATTGCTTGAGCCCAGGAAGGTCGAGGCTGCAGTGAGCTGAGATCGCACCACTGCACTCCAACCTAGGTGACAAAGTGAGACCTTGTCTAAAAAAAAAAAAAGGTTTATTTGAAAAAAACTTGAGGAAGTAGCATAGTAAAATCTTCACAGGAAAGGTAGAACTTTGAAGTGGGACCTCCAACAATGAGATTATTTGGAGAGGCCAATAGAAGGCATCCGGTATTCTAGGAAGGGACACTGGCATAAGCCAAATGGCTGAGATGCAGATGATATGCAAGCAGATCTTTTATTCACCATTTTCACATTTCTTCTTGAGTGACAGGCCATGTCCTGTATTTAAAGTGGAAGTCACAGGCTGGGCACAGTGGCTCACGCCTTTAATACCAGCACTTTGGGAGGCCAAGGTGAGTGGATCACCTGAGAAGTGTATTGTGGAGGCCAACGAGTATGTCACAGTGTTGGGTGCCATGTTGTGATATGGGTTATTTAAATGTAACACATATCTGGGAAATAGCAAGATTCATTAAGCCTTTGAAGCTCTTGCATAGGTCATAATAATGTCCTAAATGCATAAGGTGCAGGCTGAAATTATGTGCCTCTAGGACACCCAGCACACTCCTTTTTGTCAGACAAAAGGAACGGCTCCATGTGGTCACCAAGGTACATCATGTTCCCTTAATTTTCCATTTCCTTTTCTTCTTCTCCCAGGAAGCCCAGGGAAGTAATCAGAATCAGTGGCTTCCTCCCACGACTGCCACGAAGCGAAAACAGGATTTGCTTCAACCAGGTCTTCTCTGAGCTTATCTAAAGCCTCCACCTCCACTTCCCCAGCAGAATTTTCAATGGATTAGAAAAGAGCCTTTGCAACAGGACGTTTTGATGAACAGGCACCAGAGCCAGATAAAAACCTAGGTTCACATTCTAGCTCTGCCCCTCTGCATCATTTTGGTAAAATTCCCTATCTCTCTAAGCCTCAGACTCCTCAACTATAAATGGAGGTGTTATTAACCCCATCGATTGTCATGAGGATAGAATAAAAGGATACATGAGCAGCACTCAGTCTGGTGACTGCCCCAGAATAAGCACTTAACAAATAGTTATTGTTCATTTTTTTTGAACCTAGAAGAGTCTGAGTGGCATCACAATACTGGTGCATAACTGGTACCAAATGTGTATGCATCGACCTTCCACCACATCCCGTATGAAAGTCTGCAGAGGAAGAGTGGGCCCACTACTAGCTACTAGGGAAACTTAAAGGATGTAGCTGTGAGCAGAAAGAGTTGAGCACGTCAGGGATCATAAAGCACCTTGCTTCCTATATTGTGAGGTCTAAGGTAGAAGTGGTTGAGGTGAAAATGTGTTGGCTGGGTGAAATGGGAACCTGGTACAGTAGTCAAGTGGCCAGCTTGGCTTTCATAGGGGGAGTCCCACTGGAGGCAGATCCATTGTGTAGCCACGGGTCACATGTTCCACATCCCACACGGAGATGCATGGTCTGACAATCCTAATGTGCCCATGGGTACTCCAGAGCGGGATATTTGAAATAGGAATTGCCAGAAATATTTCGTTACTGCATTTACATAGATAATTTTTGGACATGTTTATTCACTTTCAGGGTATGGAGCTTCCTATATTTTTCTCCTAGATAAAGGTACAAAGTAATTTATCATCTAATTTGATTTTGGTGTCATTCCTTCTAATAAGTAATCAGTATATCTATTTGTAAGTGTCCACATGAAAATACTTTGAAGAGTCCCTGGCTGTAGTTAAGTGGATTTCTGAGTTAAAAGCAAGCAACAACTAAAAAACAGGAATGATGATATCTACAGACATATTTTCTTAAAAACTATTAAGGGAAATTATTGCCACTTTCCATTTATCTCTGAAATACCGATCTTTGTTAAATAAAGTGGGCTACATATTCAGTCCAGAAAGTCCACTTTAGAATAGTATAATCTTTCTGCACATTCTTTCAAAGAAAGTTCCTGTTGGAGAAAAGCTATCAGACCAACTAAAAATAAAAATAGACATGGTGAACTTCTGAATGTCAGACTCTGTGATCTTCAGGCTAAAATAGAATTATTGAGAGTCAATTTCCAATATAGGGAATTTACCAAATGCCTAAATTTTCTAGAGTAAGTAGGAGACTGTGAGAAGTGATGCAGAAATACTAGGCATGATACTTTTTAAAGTATTTAATATTCTTAAATAAGAAGATAAGTCTTGTTTTTTCCTTGGCCCTGGAAAACAATTTTAACAGTAGCTGACATTTACTGAGTATTCTATCTGTGCCAGGTGTGTGCTAAACGTTTTAAGTGTGTTATTTCATTTAGTGGATGGCAGGTGGGGGAGGCGGGTGGTGATCTGGCTGCAACATCTGTCAACCCATTAATTGTCAGCATTGATTCTGCTGAACTGGCTGGCTAGGCGGTTGTCCCCTTCCTCTCTCACTACTCCATGTGTGTCCCTCCAGAGCAGAAGGCTTGGTTGAAGAGGACAAACTTCCTGATAGAGGGAGACTATTCTTTGATCAGCGTATGTGAGTAGCTGCCCTCCCCTGCTAGAAACTTCAACCAAGCTTACTTAGTGCTCACAAAACTGTAGGAAGTTTGATAACGTTATGATCCCCATTTTGTAAGTTAGGAAACTGACTTAGGGAGCTTCTGAATCTTGGCTTGGCTCCTCAACTAATCAGCAACAGAGTGTAGACCCAGTCTGGTCTGTCCTATACCAAATCCCCATGACCCAGCTGGGCATGGAGGAGAGAGACCTCTTGTCACCTCTCTTGAGTTTACATTAAGATTCTGCTTCTGTTCTGCTTCTTTTATTGTAACTGATATTTGAAAGGAAAGGTTTTCCTGGTGAAAACCAACATGATGGCTTCTGGCCCAAACCCATGGGTGGGGTTGTTAAGTTTAACCAACTCTTTCCCTCACTCCCACCCCTTCTGGTACCTTTAGCACAGTCTTGATTTCTACCTAAAGCTCCTAAGGGGGCTCCAAGTGCCGTTGTCCTTTGTGGGAGGGAGGGAACTTGCAAGACAGAAAGACTTTAGTAACTCTGGTGAATTTAGTGGTTTGAAAGCAGAACAATTTTTGCTCTTTAAAAATTAATAGGCTTTATTTCTAGAAAACACAGTTGCAACATTAACCAAATAAAAATTGTAATGTGCTGCCCAAACATAACCAATCTTACATAGGAAAACCCAAACACAATAAAAGGGCACATGCAGTATAGTAGGGATTAGTTTTACTTTACATTATGGACATATTTTGACAGCATTCCTCTTTGTTTCTCCACATCCTTAAAAACATCTGCATAGGAGCCCAATCATGGCTGTGGGTGCAACAGCATCTAGTGTTTTGCTGAGAATCTGCTATGTTCTGGACCTGTACTAAGAATTTCACACTCTTTGCTTGTTTAATGCTATGGTGAACTTAATCAATTCCTTTTGGCTGGACACTTTCTTTTCTTCTTTTCTAAGGGTAGGGGCACTATTATAAACAATCATGGATGTGCACAAAAATTTAACTATATTTATTACAATTTTGTTTTATTTTACTCAATTATTTTTTAAAGGTGGATTTTCTTGCTGGAGAGTGAGGTAATTTTGGAAATCGGGATTGACACAGGGATCCTCAAGGCAGCTGCTGCTGCTGCTTCTTAATCATAAAGCTGTGCTGCGGCCATGTGGAGGCTCGGGACACTCTTCCTGGTCTCTCACTTTGAAGCTTTGTGAGGTTCCATGTTAGGATAAATAGCCAAGCACTAAGCACGCTTGCTGAAGAAGAAGGGGAGCCGTCGCTCCATCTCCGCCTTAACAGAGGAGTGACTGGAGATGAGTGCTTCAAACATGTGTTATGTTGAAGACTTCTGATTAACAATGAAACAGGTTATCTGCCTTGTCCTTTATTCAGTATCCTTTCTGGAAGAAGCGCAGTCATTAAAAATACTTTGCTTTGTGGTTGAAATGGATACTTTCATGATGCCAGCTATTCTGTAGATCACCTGTCAGGGATTACATACAACATTATTACTTCACCAGAAATCAGACTGTGCTCACAGTGCCTGTCTGTGAGCACAAGGTAGCCTATACACATTTCCTGGACATTGGCTGTTGGTCCCAGTGGATGTATCCATCGCCACCACCTTACCTGGCAATGCAATGTCAAAGATGGAGTGGGTTGGTGACTAACACTGAGTGGGCTCTGCCACACTATGATCCAGAATGTTCCAACTCTGGGTTCTGAGAGATTTGGTTCCCATGAAGAACTCAGACATCAGCAATTTTCCTTGGAAAGAATTTATTCACTTGGGATTTGGTTGATGTAGAGGTTTTGTATAGTGATTCTGTGTTTACATAAATGCTTAAATATGAAGAGCAGAGAAAATCACTATGTCTTCTTGTGTATTATACTTTAGAGAGGCGAAGACCAGGATGCAAAGGATAAAAAGAATCTGATAGCTCTGGGATTTGGGTGAGGTTCAGTAAAGGGAGGCTCCAGTAGGGTGCAGTAGCCAGGAACGTGGGTTCTTAAGTGGGGCCACCTAGCACTGCTTCCCGCTGACTGTATTCAACCTCTTTAAGCCTAAAATTCCCCTACAGATAGTAATAGCAATTACCTCATAGGGTTGTTTCCAGGATTAAATAATATAATCTGCTTATAGAAAGTAAACATTCAAAAAATGGTTAACTACTCTTACTTTGGGCTACTTGCATATTTCAAAGTTTCCAAAAGTTTTAAAAATATGGAATAAGAATCAAATAATGTGTGCCTGTAACATCATAATCCAGATCTAATAGCTGCTAATTCTTTTTATAATTTTTTGCATTGACAAATTTAATCAAAGAGAAAACACATTACACATCAAGTTGCATCTCTTTATAATACTCCACCTAGTCCTAAGCCTCTTTTTCCCCTCTCAAGAAACACTCACTATCATATCCTTCTAGCTGTTTTATATTCTTCTCCATACTTATGATTACCTCCCAAATAGTAAGTAGTATTTTCTAGCATTTAGCATTTTACATCAATATTACTCACTAGAAGTATCCTCTGGTAGCTTGCTTTTAACATTTATCCTAATGTTTTTGAGATGTAGCCTTGTTGAGACCAATAAATATAATTAATTTATTTAAACTTCTGCAGAGTATTTCAGCATATACATAAGGCACAGGTTTTTTTTTTTTTCTTTTGATGGATATTAATTTTTTCCACTTAGGATTTTTTTTTTTTTTGCAATTACAAACAATCAGTGGCAAATATCGTTGTGTACGTCTTCTTAGAGTTCTTCTACAGAGAATAGATAGGCACAGAATTGTTGGTCGGTAGCGTATGTGTATTTTCAGCTGCTTTACATATTGCCAAATTCCTCCTCTAAGTTATATTAGTTTGCCCTCCCATCAGCTATACACTCCTATTTTTCTCATCCTTTTTAATATTTGATATTATCAGAATGTAAATTTTGCCATATAATGAGTATAAAATGGCATTTCATAGTTGTTCATATATTTTATTTCTTGGAGCTACTCTTCCACACTCCAAAGTTGTCATATAAGTCGGTTTGGATCTGTAGGTTTAGAATAGGGGATATTGGAACTACGTCAAGAATTTGAAGGACAGCCTGAGACATAAGTTAAGTGGACCAGGATGAATGTCCAATGGCTTGACTCATCAGCTTTCAAACTGTGCTGTACTAGTCCCATGAGCATCCTTGGAATGCCTTCAGGCCTCTGGCAGTGGGAGTAGGTTGGGTCGCAGAAACAAAAGGGCAAGCAGAGCAGGGGCTCTGAGGCTGTTTCAATCAGAGCATCTCTGCCTGTATCGTTTTCGTGGGGTCCTGTATACAATGTCACTTGAATAGCGTGTTCAGTGGGTAAAATAAGTTTGAAAACAAGCAGATAAGAAGGAGGACAATAGACCCCAAAAGAAGATCAGAATTAGTCAAAATGATTCTCACAATAATACTAATTTTTTTTTTTTTGCTTTTTTTTCAATTCTCATTTTCTTATGGGTGTTCAGTGGAACTTTCCAGTGGCTAAGGGCTGTGTGATATCACATCAGACAAAATGCAGGAGCAGCTATGAGCATCCAGCTGTTTCTTATTAAGCCAAACTCTAAATAGATTTGTAAAAATGTAAAATAGTCCTACACTTCTCATTATCTTTTTTTCTTTGGAAAATGTATTATTTATGTTAGCATACTATGGTTCATTTTTATTTCAAAATAAGTTACTAAATTAATATTTAAACACTTCTGAATTTTAATTTCAAATGCTGTAAATGCTGACAGATATAACCTTCATAAACACAAGCTTTTTGGATGCTTACTATTTTCTGTCAGAGCATAAAGGGATCGTGAGACCAAAAAGTTTGAGACTCTCTGATGTAATAAAAAGAGATTAGGCATTTACTGGGAGGATTTTGATGGAGGGAGATTGGGATTCTATTGTCAAGAAGTTGAGCTTTGGATTTCAACAAAGTAATCACTGATATACAAATGCTCAGACCTCCCAGACTGTGGAGGTGGCTGGAAAGAGGGCCTGGGGGTAATAGACGTGAGAGCTGCTTCTAAGGAGGAGAACATTTGATAACAACAGGCTTCTAAACTGTGGATGAGACAACATGGTGAGTCCACCTAAGCAGTGAGACTGTGAACGCAGGGCCAGTCTCCAGGCAGGAGACACTGAAGCCACAGGTGCTCAGCATATCTGTCTGTGCTTTCTTGGGATCTGTGTCTTCTTGGGACAGGTAAGGAAGAGAGGCTTCTTTCCGTCATCACGGCACCTTCTCCTAACTCCTACAGGGCAGTTTTTACTGAGTTTACCTCCTTGTCTTAGTCTTTGACACATTCCCTCCCCTCTGGAGAAAAATAATATCAATTTTCTGCCTTGAGCATTTGTCAAATATGATAGTGGCTCTCCCATAAACTGACCAATAGCAGCAAGATCCTCTGTACCAGCCATAGGTGATGCACGAGATGACCATTCTAACACCCTGCATCTCCCTCCCGTTCCCCTGCTCATGGCTGAATAGTCACCTGGCTCATGCACCACCTGTCTGACAACTGGCTAAATAGAGAAGATACTGACAAGGTCTGTCCACTCAGGTAATCAAGAGTCGTCAGATGTGTGTGACTCTTCAGATGATATTCCAAAAATGCCCTGAGCCTCTCATTCCTTCACTGGATGGTTTGATCTGCTTTCTGGCAAGGTGTAGGGTGAGGGGATGAGCAGCTCTGGTCTGAACTCCATGTGGCGGATGTCTGAGGCTACCTTTAGCCGTTCATTCATCCACCTGTGTAGTCCTACAATGGTAACGGCGTAGAGAGCCGGTTACCATTCTAAGTACTGAAAATGCAGCAGGAAACACAAGAGTCAATAATACCTTGGCTGGGTGCAGCAGCTCATGCCTGTAATCCCAGCAATGTGGGAGGCCAAGCCAGACTGATCGCTCGAGCTCAGGAGTTTGAGACCAGCCTGGATAACATGATGAAACCCAGTCTCTCCAAAAAAAAAAAAATTAAAAAATTAGCTGGGTGTGGTGGCGCACACTTGTAGTCCCAGCTACTCAGGAGGCTGAGGTGGGAGAATTGCTTGAGCCCAGGAGCTGCAGTGAAACAAGATTCCACCACTGTACTCCAGACTGGGCAGCAGAGCAAGGCCCTGTCTCAAAAACAAAAAACAAACAAACAAAAACCCTGTTCTTGCCTTCCAGTAGGAGACACATTTGGTCCATTAGGAATAAGAGCCAGGATTATTTCCCAGGGAAAAAAAAAAAAAAAACCAACAAGGACAATAAAACTACTTATTAAGACAGGACAGTGTGGCCTACTGTCTGGGCCATTCAAAATAGACATCACACTGTGTGTGGTACGAAACAAAAAGATGTCAGGACCACACTGTATCGAAATAGATGGCCATCTGATATCCCCACCATGCTCCGACTTATCTCAGATGCCTTCGTTAGCTCATGCTAGTTTAATAGTTAATCGTGTATGTGTTTTGCATGTAAATGCAAATGACACACCTTCTACCTTTGGCCAAAGAATCTTATGCCTTGAATGTGTGGGAACCCAAAGGAAAGATCATGAGCAAAACAACAACGACAACTAACACACACTTACCTTTTGGGTCTCTGTTTGAAAGGAAACACTTGATCATGAGGATCTGAGTTTCTGATTTCCTAGCTAAAGGCAGTGATTTCTCGTTGCCGCTGGTGCTGTGAGGGTGCTTCCATGGGCCTGCAGCAGGCGACTGGCAGCTTTCTGTTGTCCCCTTCGCCTCTCTCTGGAGCAATTTCCGGCTGCTCACCACGACCGTAACCACAATGACTGCTGGCAAACCGTGACCCACAAAAGTTCGCTGCCAGAAAACTGGGAGGCGCACGGCCTGCCTATAGACATTGTTTCTTCTCTTGATCAAGAATCAAAGTACCGTGAGGCGACACTGTTAGTTGCCAACCAGTAACCACCCCACTCTCTCAGGAAATGTCAGATACTTGCTTTTCCAGGCTCCCTTGCATGGTCCAATCCTAGAGACTGAGACCTGAAGGAAAGACTTTCTTGAAGAGAGGGAGCGGGCAGGCCAGGCAGGAGGAGGGATGGGAGTGTGGACAGCTTCTGAGAAAGATGTTTTTTTTCTGTTTCAGCCAGGGGCCCAGCAGGAAACACAGGCTCACTCAGACAGAGCAATGAAGGATACTTTAATAAAGAGACTATTTACAAAGATTGGAGCAGGGTGAAAGAAAGCCCAAAGATGGCTGAGGGAATCCTCTGTGGGGTTAGAACCAGGGGGGAGCCATGGCCACTCTTGGGCTGAAAGGGCGAGTGGGGAATGGTTATTGGAACCCAAAGAGACCAGCCTGACTGGGGGAGAGGGAGGTTGTGGAAAAGACCCTGCAGTGAGGGAGCCAAAGGCAACAGGAAACCAGGGGTCAGCAGAGTCCACCCCAGCCCAGGAAGGCCAGCTGCCAGGGCACAGAGAAGGCAGAGGAGGGTGGAAGGTGGGTATCAAAGGAATCAGAGAAAAATATCCATGATATTGCTTGTTTGTGGGAAGGAGAAAGAGAGGGAGAGAGACCTAAAAGTAATTCCTTCCTCTTCCTTCTACACTTGTCATGGGAGACCTGAGGACTGATGATACCTTGGAGGGGATTTTGTACCTGTGTGGGGAAGGTGGAGAAAATTTCAAGCAAGTCCACCTGAGGCTGCTGGGCTCTGGGACCTTCTCCTCTGTCCTCAGGCTACGTGAACCACGTAAGTTCCTGTTGTTTAAACCTCATTCAGTTAGGGGTTTACTTGCTGCCAAAAGCATCTTAACTGATGTAATCTTCTAAAAAGAAATAAGGAATACATCTTATGTACTAGAGCCTCTTCTCACATATTTGATTTAGTTCTTTCAACAAGTTCATCAGCTGACAAATCATGATTTTTTTTTTTTTTTTTTTTGCAACAGAATCTTGCTCTGTCACCCAGGTTGGAGTCCAGTGGTGGGATCTCAGCTCACTGCAACCCCTGCCTCCCAGGTTCAAGCAAATCTCCCTGCCTCAGCCTCCCAGTATCTCAAATTACAGACACCTGTCACTATGCCAGGGTTTATATATATATATTTTAAGTAGAGATGGGGTTCACCATGTTGGCCAGGCTGGTCTTGAACTCCTGACCTCAGGTGATCTGCCCGCCTTGGCCTCCCACAGTGTTGGGATTACAGGGAGAAACCACCACACCTGACCTCTTTTCTGTTTATTTGTTTTTTGTTTTTGAGACAGAGTCTCACTCTGTCGCCCAGGCTGGAGTGCAGTGGCACAATCTCAGCTCACTGCAACCTCTACCTCCCAGGTTCAAGCGATTCTCCCACCTCAGCCTCCCAAGTAGTGGGGATTACAGACATTTACCACCACGCCCAGCTAATTTTTGGTATTTTTAGTACAGACAGAGTTGTGCCATGTTGCCCAGGCTGGTTTCGAATTCCTGGGCTCAGGCAATCCACCTGCCTCGGCCTCCCAAAGTGCTGGGATTATAGGCCTGAGCCACTGTGCCTGGCCTATGATTGTTATTATTCCCATTTCAGAGATGAGGAAGCCAAGGCTGAGAGAGTCCAGCGAGAGGTGAAGTGCTAAGCTGGTCCACACCCGTGACTGTCTTGTGATTTCTCTTGATTCTTACTGTCCAGATTCTTTGCGTGCTTGAGTCTTTCCCTTCCATGGGCCGAGAAAGTCACTCCAACATTGAATGGTTTGTGTGTTGACCTTAGTGGAGTCTACCTGAACCCCACTTCTGTAGCTCAGAAAATTTTGGAGTCTTTGCTCACTGTATGAGGCAGAACTAGCTAGTGTTACTATTTTCACTTTATTGTTCTAGGGAGGACTCACTCTGACCACTCAAAGGGCCACTGGGATATGAACTCTCCTTATTTCGGAGCTGGGGAGATCCTGTGTGTGCCAGCTCAGCTCATTGATTCCATCATTTATTGGACAGTTATTTGTTGAGTATGAACTACATTCAAGGTAGTATTCTAGCTGCTCCGCATATAGCAGGGACCACTTTAGCTTGTGCTCTTGTGTTAGGTAAAAACCAAACAGACAAATAAACAAAACCACTCTGCGTGGATAAGGGGTCTAAAAAATGTAACATAGTAGAGACTGGGGATGGAGAGGAGGATGCATTACACAAGATGGTCAAGAAAGTTCTCCGAGGAGACACTGGAGCTGAGGGCAAAATCAGCGTAGAGAGAAAGGAGGAATAAAAGATCCGAGATGAGTTCATCATGATCAAAGACCAGAAGAAGTCCTCCGTGACTACAGCTCAGGGAATAAGGGCAGGGAAAAGATAGTAAAGTCAGGCACTGGGTGCTATAGAGACTTGAAGACCATGGAAGACTCGGAAATTTATCCTAGGAATAAGAGGAAGACTGGGTTGCAAAGAGGGGATGATCTGGTTTTTATTTTATAAACAGCATTCTGGCCTCTGGATGGGGAACAGTTTGGGCAGGGTGAAAGTGGGATCAGGGAAGCCAGGGAAGAGGCTCTGCTGCATCCAGGTGAGAGAGCGTGAGCTTGAGCCAGGTGGCTGCAGTGGGGATAGAGATGCATGGACAGACTTGGGGTATGTATTGGAGGTCAAGTGTTGGTAGCAGAAAAGAAGGGGGGAAAAAATCAATGGTAACTCAGTAAAACCCTTTGGATTGAATCCTCCACGAAGATTTTTGCCTGTGGGTGTCCGTTAAACTAATGGTGCCTTGGCAACCGACATCTTCTCTATATCAGAGCTAAGCCTCTGCTGGGGAGCTTTCTAACTTGAGCAGGAATTAGGATAATAGAATTTTTGACCTTGATGAGATTGCAAAGATTTTCTGAGCCAACTCTATAGTTGAGGAGAGGGAGGCAAAGAGAGGTTAAGAGATGTACTTGTGGCCAGGCGTGGTGGCTCACACCTGTAATCCCAGCGCTTTGGGAGGCCGAGGTGGGTGGATCAAGAGATCAAGACCATCCTGACTAACATGGTGAAACCCTGTCTCTACTAAAAAAACACAAAATTAGCTATGTGTGGTGGCGGGCGCTTGTGGTCTCAGCTACTCGGGAGGTTAAGGCAGGAGAATGGCGTGAACCTGGGGGGCAGGGCTTGCAGTGAGCCAAGATTGTGCCACTGCAGTCCAGTCTGGGCGATAGAGTGAGACTCTGTCTCAAAAAAAAAAAAAAAAAAAAAAAAAGGGTGTGTGGGAGAAATGAGTTAGAAAGAATTGGAGAAGATCTTAGGGCTACTTTTGTCTGCCCAGAATGTTCTACAGGGATTGCATTTCCTAAACTGATCTTTTGTTTCCAAGCAGAAAACAGCATAAAAATTTAATAAACAAATGGAAAAACACCAACTCACAAAAATGGAATTTCACAATCTTGTGAAGTCTCACCTAGTGATAGCTCCACCAGACACTACAAAAATCATAACAATTTGCATTGATTCATTTTTTCAGCAACACAACTTGTAACAGTCTCACCAGCTGACTATGGAAAGGGCAGCTGTCTGTTCATTTCCGTCCAGGTTAAGTGTGAGAAAGTATAAGCTGGTTGATTCTTCTTGTAACCAAGATATGCCAATTCCAGACACATTCCTCAGCCTGGATTTTGGCTGAACTCATAGTATTGATGTGTGTGGCTTCGAATGGGCAACAAACTTCTTTGGCAAGAAGTCACTCCCTTTAATCCGAGTACCAGCAATTGTAACGCCAGTCTGTAAAGGCTCAGCAGAATTGGGGTTGAGAAATGTGTTGGTAATTTAAAGACCGCTTAATCACATAATTAGATGGCCAATAATAGCTACCATGTTTTCAGTGCCTGTTAGGTGCTTGGTGTTTTATATACCCTAACTTGTTTGAACCTCCATATCATAGATGTGTGGAGTGTGATAGACTGAACCTCATGCTCATGTTTGCCTTCTGTCCCACCCTTTTCATGCTCTCTATGGGTGGAATACACTTTTCCATCCCGTTGATGTTGGCCCATAGAATGTGGGTGCGGGTTTTATCATTTTCCTCAGCAACTACTGCTGGAAGAGGCTTCTTCTCTTTACTCCACTTGAATTTCTGACTTCTTCCATGAAAAGGGTGTGCCCCAGGTGGCCATTATTCCTGTAGCCTGGGTCCCAGAATGAAAACCCGGAGAGCAAATCTCCACTTGACCCAAGGTCTGCAGTAGCTGAGCTCAGTCAAGGTCAGCAGAGATCAGCTGAACCTCAGCCAAACTACACCATCTACATGAGTGTGAAACAAGTTATGGTGCTATGAGCTACCGAGGCTTGGGGTTGTTTGTTACAGAACACAGTTGCAGCAACAGCTGACTAGTACATTAAATGTGTGTGGTAACTACCACAGCATTCATGATAAAAACAAGAGTCTTAAAGTTGCTAATGATCTTTCTCAGCTCAACACCAAAGGAAGGTGGCTCAGATCAAATTGTCCCCTTCGAATCTTGTGCCTTCTTTCCTCAACAAACTGTTCTTTCTCTCCTCCCTCCCAAGAGGAACACACATTTTATTATTTGGTCTGTTATTTTTCTTTGTTGCTGCTGTTGTTTATAAATAGGTACTTGTTCTCTCATAAGATCCACACTGTGGTACCAAGTAAAGGAAGTATTAAGTGTAAAGATTGACATAAAATATTGCCTACATATTTTTTTATGTGTCATTTCTGCTCTAAATTATATTGTGAGCCAGGACTGTAAAACGTTCTTTCTGTTTTGTGGAAACATTAAATTTAGCCTTTAAAAATCAGCACTGTATCTATTCATGATGTAAAACACCGTCCAGAGAGGTGAATATTATTCTCAGTTCATGAAATAAATTAAGACAGATGGGTGATTCACTTACTTTTACTTCCTAGCGAGGTAATATATTGATTTTCTCCCTTCTTTTTCCTTTTAAATCTAAAGAAAAACTTCAGATAAAAACTAATTACATCACTCTGATTCTGAACTCTTCTGGAAATTACAGAGCTATCAATATTAAGTACACTTTACACCAATTTGGAAATCTATTTTGCTCAGACATATGCCCAGCGCCACTCTGATTTTTGTGTAATTGAGCTCTAAAAGGTGGTATAATGTGGATTTTCTAATTAGCTTATGCTAAGTTAGTTGGGATTTAAAAATGTGAAATGGGAATTGGACTGACACTTAAAGGTGAAGGTATTCACATAAGAAAATGGAAAGAAAGTCAACAGGAAGGCAACTCTGTCCAATTAGACCAACCCAGAGGGTCCAGGTTTTCAGATACATGTGGATGTTTGGACTATGGGAATTGCAGGAAATTTCCAACTTGCCACTTGTACAGAAGTGACTCCCACCCCCTAATTCTTTCAGATTCAGGTTTAGAGGACTTCCAGGTAAAATCATTTCTCAACATTGAATTTGAAATCAATCAGCTGCAGCCAAAAAAATACCACAGACCGCCCCTCCCTCGAGCTCTAGGATTGTGCTGTGTGCACACGGAGGCCTCGGGCCCCAGTTCCCCCTTCTATCTCCTGTTCCAATTCTCTAGGAGAAGCACATCAAGGGGAGAGAGAAGGTGGCCTATTTTTTGTAAAGAAATCTTGCACTTGGCAATTCTGGTAGAGAGCTCTCATCTCAAGGAAAAAGAGGGTGGGGAAATCGTCACGGCTGAAAAGGAGAAGCAAAAGGCTGGACCCTTACGGTCTGCTGACTACTAATCCTGACTGTGCACTGTCTCATTAAGAGACATTAGGCAAATCCTCCATTAGCTGCCTTTCATGAAGGGGAGGAGGTGCTGAGAGACAGGAGGCTGACATGCACAGTCCCAGCTTTTCAAAAAGGGGAAAGGGGATTTTGCATACTATAGACCTGCGAGCTTAATGTCAATCCTGAGTGAAACTCTGGAATGGATTATTAAGAGGATGGTTTGTGAGCCCTTGACAAAAGGAAGTGGTTGTCTTAGAAGCCAGAATGGATTCGCTGAGTATAAATCTTGCCAGATTAATAACTTCATTTCCTTTTTGGATATGGTTACTTGTCAGGGAGATGAAGTGTGTATGAACTTCTGAAAGATAATTGATGTGGTCTCTCACGAGAACCTTGTAAGATAAGGTGGAGAAATGCAAATTACATATTAGTGAAATTCAGGGCTGAAGGATTGATTGCTTAGTAGAGAGTATTGTATAAATAGGTATTGCTATCCACCTTGAAGGTGGTCTCTAGTACTAAGTCCACAAAACTCTTTTTAAACCATTGTTATAGTGAGGATATAGAGCAGGCCTAGCTTAGTTTCTGTTGCTGAGAATGGCTGAACTGGGTGGCTGTTTGATCCACTCCTAGGGACTGGAGGAGAAGCAGGTGAGCTGGGCGAAGGTTATAGCAACTGAAGCTCAGGTCAGGAAGGAATCAAACTCTGCAGCTGGGGGCTGGTTAACACAAAGGTAAGTCATGGCTAGTGGACAGTCACCATCTGTGGTCTCCCAGTACCCACCCATTCATCCTACTTTCTGGAACAGTTCACATTTTCATTTGAGGAGCTACCTTATCTCTATTTTACATGCATGTGGTTCCTGCAGAGTCCAAAATCTGACTTCAGGAAATATGTGACCCAGGTCTGGCCAATCAAGATCTCACAAAAGACAATGATTAGTTCAGAGATGTTCACCTGATTGCATGGGTTAATCGGAAACAATGAGACAGGTATTCAGCGCTTTTGGTTGAGCTGTGTAGGAGGGAGACTCCCTTGTCCCTCTGCCCCAGAACATGCCTTGATGTTGTGATAAGGTGAATCTAGTACCCTCAGCACCTACCATGGGAGTGTTGAACGAAGCCAACATTAAGATAGTTGTAGCCAAGAGATGGAAGTAAGTCCTGACGACATTGTCTAAGCTGTGAATTCAGAACTTAATCTGCAGTCGAACTATGTTGTCCCATGAGATAGTAAATTCCTTTTTCTGCTGAAATCTCTCTGTGTGGATTTTTCTGTTATCTTAACAGGAGTCCTAATTGATATATGGTATCTTCTGAGCTTGTCAGTGAGAAATCCAAGAAGAGGTGACAATAAGAGCTGCGGCAGAGAGGAGGCATCAGAAAAATAGCATCCTAATTACCATGCTTTGTTTGGGGAGGAATTTGGTTCCAGAGAGAAAAAGGAAATAAAAGACAACAATTTTAGCGGAGACAATGGTCAGTGCTGATCAAGTCCTGTGTTCTTATCCAAGGGACATAAAAAGTCTGCATTGCTGTTAGGTGGGAGACTTTTCCCAAGTTCTGACCACTAGTCCAATGGGAAATATGTGTGTGGCTTCTGGAAGGAAGCATCAGAGAGCAAGAGTGAGTTTGCTTTGCTTTCAATTGCCCTGCCTTGGTGATTGTGAGGGCCATACTGTATGGGGTAGTTGGTCTGAAAGTGAACTCTCCAACTTTGCATGATTGTGAACTTATGGACTGAACTTTAGAGGCTTGTTTGTTCCTGCAGCATAGCCTAGGTTAACTGAACTAAAATAAACCTCATGTGACGAATGCACTAGATTAGTCCAACCCAAGGACTTGAAGACTGAGAATTAATCAGAAGGCCAGCTGATCAGAACTGGATGAAAGAGGGTGACCTGATGCCTAGGTCTTGAGTATGAAGCTCTTTCAAAGATTTTTTTTCAAGGATCAGGATTCATTCTAGATGTAGGGATGAGGAGCATCTGCTGGTGGCCAATGAAAAGGATTTATTTCACTTAGTGGGAAAAGAGTGCTTCAAAGGAAAACCAGTCATGAAAGTCTTTTCTCCAAGGTAAGGCTAAGATCTGGCCTCCCAAATTCAATAATAAAACAAAGTCAGAAAGGATAATGACTCTTTTTCATGATAGACTCCAGCATCTCAAAATATCTTAGCAGCTAGACCATGAGCTTAGCATGAGCTTTACTAGGGATGGATTCCTGTACATAGGTTCAGAAGCTACTGTAGCACAACACAGACTATGCACAGCCCACACAAAAAGACCTTGGATTTGGCATTATTTCCTCGAATTTGGCATAAGTCACCAAGGTGACCCAGGTGGTCAAAATCCCGTTGCCATCCTACGTTGCATTAAGAGTAATACAGCACTTCCCAGGTAGGATGTGCTATTCTCACTTAACTTTAAAGCCTGATCACACATGGAGATTGTGTTTCTTTTTGGCTTCATGATCTATGAAGGACTGTGAAAAGTTGCCAAAACTTTAAAGACATTAAAGATGTTTAATATCTGTTGAATACCTACCACTGAAAATTTGTTGATCAGCTGTTATATCTGTTAGTATTTGTATTAGCCCATTTTCCACTCTGCTATAAAGATACTACCTGAGACTGAGTAATTTATAAACAAAAGAGGTTTAATTGACTCACAGTTCTGCATGGCAAGGGAGGCCTCAGGAAACTTGCAATCATGGTGGAAGGCAAAGGGAAAGCAGGCACCTTCTTCATGGGCAACAGGAGAGAGGGAGTATGAGCAAAGGGGAAGAGATACACTTTAAAGCCATCAGATTTCGTGAGAACTCCCTCATTACTATGAGAACAGCATGGGGGAAACCACCCTCGTGATTCAATCACCTCCTACCAGGCCCCTCCCTCGACATGTGGGGATTGCAATTTGAGATGAGATTTGGTTGAGGACACAGAGCCAAGTCGCATCAGCATTTATTAGAGAATTCACTTTGTGCCAGGCATGGTACTAGGTCTTGAGGGTATGGGATGAGTAAGAAATGGCTCTTGCACTGGAATAGCATAGGTTCCAGAACGAGGATCTCCCAGGAAACGTTACAGAAAAAAATAGAAAAAGGGAATGTAGCTTGATGTAAAGAAGACTTAAATGAGAGTCATAGTTACTGTCTCCAGATGGTTTCATAGTTTCCATATAAAAGACAGATCAGACCTGCTCTGGAGGATCTCAGCAAGTGGAATTTTAATCAAAGGGTGAAATTTCAGCTTATTTTATGGGGGCATAAAGGGAACAGTCTTGGAGTAGAAGTGACTGATTTTGGGTGGTAATAAGCTCCCTGTCACTAATAGTATCCAAGTTGATATTAGCTGAGCCATTGGGGAAATAATAGAATGTTGTGGCTAAGAGCCTGGCATTCAGGATTTAAATCCCAGCTGCTCCTGATTTGCCAAGTCATTGAGTTTCTCAGTTTCTTCCTGTGTAAAGTGGGCTAATAATGCCCAAGTTGCAGAGTTGATGGGGAGATGCAGTGGACTAACACTTGAGGAGGGCCGAGCACAGTGACTGTCCAATTAATGTTCTGATAATGTCCATGCTGCCGAGGGTGCCTGCTGCAGAAGTTGATGATGATATGGTCTGGAGATCTGAACATCTAAAGAAGCAGGAATTGGACAACACAACTTCCAAGATCATTTTCATCCTGAACTTGTATGATTTTATGATTCTGTACCCTCAGTTTGCTTATCTGTAATAAGGAATAAACTCTGGTCAAGTCCTGCACACCAAGGCTAACTTTACTGTTGCCTAGTTCCTGCAGATACACACTTCACACAAAATGTACATCCTATATCAAATATCCCCTCAGACATAAGCATTCTCTGCAACTGACTTAGGTTTGCCAGACTGACCCTGTGTCTCAGAGTGGCCATTGGCTTCAGAGATGAAGTTCCACTGAGGTTTGTTTCTTTCCCAATAGTGCCTTTTCAGTCATTTCGAAAAACTTAAAACACCAGCGAGTTTGTCTCAGCCCCTACTGGTTTGGCCAGAGGGAATCACTCATTTGGTCTATTCTTTACATCAGTTTCCCAGAGAGAAGTTACAATCTGAGCTCTGTCAAAGAATCTCTGTACATTAAGGGCAGACACTTCAGATGGAAGAGCTTCAGTCTGGCTTTTTAGGAACTGACAAAGGCAAAGGACACAGGATCTTTAACTCTTTTTAGTGGTCATCAACCTCTAGAATTCCCTGCCTCTGAGACAAAGATTTTCACAGTGATATTTAAGTTCAACATCAGCAGCAGGAGATTTCAAGGTGCCCAGATTTGTGATAAGCAGGAAAAGAGGGCTGATGAAAGCTTCTTCTCATCATGCAGTACAATCCTGTAAGTTTAACTCTGTCAAACAAGCCAGCCGTTTGACATTTGAGTGTACAACCCTCATATCAACACGCCCTGAGGTTCCCTCCCCTGCAATGGTCTTCATCATTCTCCAGTGAAAAATTTAAGCAGTGAGTAGACAGCCCAGTGGAGGCAGTTCCAGCAAGTGGTGCACAAGGCAGTTGAATCAAAGATTTAAGATAAGAAAAGTTATCTTTTTCCTATATGTGGAGGTTTTCTTCAGCCCAGGGAGCAAGTTTCCTTCAAAGCCAGAACAAGTACGTTCTGAGTTTTACTGATGAGTGTTGTGCGTTTGCAAGCAATCTGCTTCTTAAGTAGGAAATGTTAGGGAAAGGTCCCAAGTGCCATCGACACCTACAATTACCGATAGATTTCTTAATGCCAAAAGCTTCTTGTTCAACAGGGAACTAAACATATATCATCATACACACACACACACACACACACACATTTGTCTGTGTAAATCACAGTTATAAAATATTTGCAAGTGCAGAGTCGAACAATTCTGTTTTCACTGTGCTTTATAATTCTCAAAGGTGGTTATTAATAGGTGTCAGAACAAGGATAACTTTTTAAGCTCACAATCCTTGCAGCAATGCCTTCTGGCCCTTGATTGTTTAGGTCTGCTAATATAACCACACTGGGAAAATGTTTTAAACGTGACAACGCTTCTAAATGCCATTTTCTCATCAAAATATTTTCCCTTATTTGGTCCACTGAGCTAATGTATTTATGTGACACCTACATTAACACTGCAGTCTCTTCACACCTTGACCCCTTCCTTGTAGTCAAAGTACACTCCAGTGTTGGAGGCTACAGGCCTCTGAAAAAAATGCAGACAATTAGGTAAAAAGTAATACCTGGGTTTGATGGACTGTGTTGGCTGAACCAAGGTGGTTTCTGAACTGTGTTATATTAGGCAACAAGTGAGAAAATAAATTTCTTGAATCCGTATCTACATCTACATCTAATGGTACCCTGTGTTAGCCATTTCAGTCTGTGGGTAAAAGAAATTCCTGGGACCCGTTGTTTAGCATCCTAATCTTACATGAGCTCCTGAGCACTGGATTTTATGTCCACAATCCGCAACTTGTAACTCCAGTATCCTAATTGAGCCAGAAAAATAACAATGGAAAACATGTGTCTAGAATTGAAATAGGATCAGATAGCAGATGTAATGAGAAATATAAGCCCTTCTCTTTTCTATTTACTTTGTGTTTGCTTTTTGTGTGAATGTATATTGGCATGGGGTGTTAGGATGCCCTCAGTTTGTTTGCTATAAGCAAAATGTCAGTATTGCCTGAAGGAAGGAAAATGGAGAAGTGGAGAAACAGTTGGAGGTAGTAAGGAGAGAGAGAATGACGCTGGCAAACTCATCATCCCCCAGGTTTTTATAGTTTAGTATCTACTGTATCCCAGGGTGTTAGCAATACAAAGAAAAATAAGACATAGACACAGAGACCAAAGTCTTGGGTAAAAGAATGATTCGAGTAGGACAGAGAAAATTCGGAATGGGAGTATGGAGGGAATGGATAGCAGTCAAGATTGTGGAATCACACGCCAGTTCTTTGGTTGTAAATTGGCACACTGGCATCCTAGGACTGCATTGATGCCAGTGTGCCAATTTACAACCTAGCCAGACTTAGGGCCAAGATGTCAGGAGTTTAGAGGAGAAGAGTTTCACATAGCAGCAGGTGTTGGACCCTAGAACCATTGATTAAATTTGAACGTGGAGAGAGGGACTTCTAGGTTGAGAAAACTCTGAGTTGGGAAAGCGTTGGGCATGTATGGAGAATGAAAACAGGTACTTTCAATCTCAACATTAGAAACCAAATTCGTAGATATTTAATTCAATGTGTCTGTTGTAAGTCTAAAGAGTCAAGTGAGATTTTTTTCTTTTCTATATATTCTGCCAGAAAATTAAGATAAAGGGAACTGAGGTTGTTTAAAGAGTATTAAACTGTTAAAAATTTGCGAACAATGAACATGATGAACCATCCACAAGACTTTATCAAGACATTTTCTGGAGAGTTGAACAGAAAAGTTTGAGCATATCCAACAGTCCAACCAAGGAGACCCTGGAATTTCCAACAGGAGGCAGGGCTGAAGGCAGAAATGGAATTGCTCTTTGGTCAGTAAAGAGCTATTTATTATACTGTGTTATAATATGCTGTGTTATTATACTGTGTTATACTATTTTCTTATACTGTGTTTGGAGAGAGACTTTCTGAACAGAAGGAGAATAATAAATTGAGAGCAAGTTTCCCATTGTATGGGAAAGGGGTCTAGAAACAGCTGTGTTCTTAATCAGCCACTATCATCAGAGGAGACATCAGTGAGTTTTGTGGGTGTTAAAAAATGAGTCTTCGTATCCCAAAAAGTTACTGACCACTAGCAAAGGGCCTGGTCACTAGATACTCATAGAGCCATAAGTTGGTAGAGTTTTTCCAGTATCATCCAGGGAAGAAAGACAGTATGAATTTTTGGATTCCAGAAGAGGTACCATCTTTGAAGTATTAATCTTAGACCTCACCATGGTTAACACCATCAATAACTGCCATCAACAGACAACATGTTCTATGCTTAGGACTTTTTACATGCCATTTCATTTACTCTTCACGATGACCTTATGAATTATACCTATTATAGAAATGAGAAAGCTAAGGATCTTTCCCAAGATAATATACTTGATGATGAAGCTGGATTTGAGTCAGGTCTTGCTGGGTTTCTATTATCTTGTGTGGAGTGTAAATAAAGAAATATTGCAGAAGGAAGTGCATTTTTGAAGGATGAGTATTCTGGGTACAAAGTGATATATCATTGTCCACTTAACTTGATACTTCTTTTTTTTTTTTCTTTTTTTTTGAGTTGGAGGTGTTGCTCTGTTACCCAGGCTGGAATGTAGTGATGTTATCATAGCTCACTGCAGCCTCGACCTCCTGGGTTTAAGCCATCCTCCTGCCTCAGCCTCCAGAGTAGCTGGGAGTATGGGTGCACCACCATGCCTGGCTAATTATTATTATTTTTTGTAGAGACAGAGTCTTGCTATGTTGCCCAGGCTGGTCTTAAACTCCTGGCCTCAAATGGTACCCCCACCTTAGCTTGCCAAAGTGCTAAGATTACAAGCAGCTTGATGCTTTTTGAAGCAGGTTTTTTTTTTTTTTTTTTTTTTTTGAAAAGAAGCATAAATAAAAAACCTACTAAGACTCAGTCTTAGGTGGGTCAGAAAAAGAGTGGATTTGATTCTGAAAGAAGTATTGTTGAAAACTCATTCAAGGGTGAGAAGAATCAAAGCAGCAAGCTCTTAAACCAACTATGTTAAAAACTTTCACTTCTGTTGATTGCTTTTTTACCTTGAACAGCTGACACGTCAGATTATGATAGTGTGCAAGCTTAGTCTGACTACATTTAAGAAATATTAATGCTGAATGTGTATCTAAGCTGTGTAGGAGTTTATAGGAGCTGGAGTTAAAAATACCAACTTTGAAATAAGACAGATCTGGATTCAGATTCTGGGTCAGCAGCTTACTATCTCTGTAGGCTTCAGTCTCTCACCCAGAAATGGCAATATCAATCCTTAGTTCACAGGCTTGCTTTAAGGATTAAATGGGAAGATGCCTAGTCCACAGCAAGTGCTGACTAAATGTTGCTGCTGTGTCCTCTGTGCATTTTTCTTTTCTATTCTGTCATCATCACTCTCACTCTGTTACTTTCCATCCTATATTCTTTCCCTGGAACCTCCCACCCTTTCTCTCCCTATATCACCTGGGAATCTGAACAGTGCCCTTGTGATGCCTTTCACCCCAGTCTACAGGACAAACTGGAATATCCTGCCCAGTTCTGGGCAGCCTGTAGTGCAGGGGAACCTGGAAGGAACAGTGAGCCAGAAAGTCTCCCCGGAAATTGAATATTCTTGTGATGGCTGTGGGTCTCTTTTGCCGGATTCTCTGCTCTCCTGCTCATGATACTTGATTAATATTACAACCTAACTGGAGGAGAGAAGGAGGCCAGAGCAAACTTTGAAAATAAAACTTCTGTTGTTAGTTTCTGGCATTTCCTTCTAATTTCCTTTAATTTTTCTTTTTACGTGATAGCCTCTGGAAACTGAGAAGGAGCAAGCAGTATCTTATTAGAAAAGTGAAAAGCATTCTTAGTTATTTCTTTAGAGAAAGTTTTTTTTTTAAATAAACAAAATCAATAATGAAATATGAACTGGGTATGGTGGTGTGCACCTGTAGTCCTAGCTGCTCAGGAGGCTGAAGTGGGAGGATCGTTTGAGCCTAGGAGTTTGAGACTACAGTGTGCTGTGATTGCGCTGGTGAATGGTCACTGCTCTTCAGCCTGGGCCACGGTGTAAGACTCTGTCTCTGAAAAACATAAACATAACAATGAAATATGGAGAGCTGTATCCCGGTGGGAGAGAATCTTTCCTTCTCGCCTGGAGACAGTAAATAAGATGGGCTGGTGGCAGGTTGGTAAAGCATGGATCCCAAGACAGACGAAAGGGAGTTTTCCAGGTACGGTTTCTGAGACAGGAGGTAGATTTTCTAAAGGCAAATTTAGAGATGAATGAACCAGGAAGAGAATACCAAGTGTTCCTAAAAGATAGTTTGCCCTGAAACACAAATCAGAGAAACTGGGTGCAGCAGGAGAAAATTCAGCAAAAAATGGTAATGCTGTATATCCAAATCATATCTTTTTTTTGTTTGTTTTTTGTTTTTTGTTTTTTTGAGACAGAGTTGCTCAGGCTGGAGTGCAATGGCGTGATCCCGCCTCATTGCAACCTCTGCCTCCCAGGCTCCAGTAATTCTCCTGTCTCAGCCTCCCAAGTAGCTGGGATTATACGTGCTTGCCACCACGCCCAGCTAATTTTTGTATTTTTAGTAGAGATGGGGTTTCACCATGCTGGCCAGGCTGGTCTTGAACTCCTGACTTCAAGTGACCTGCCCTCCTTGGCCTCCTGAAGTGCCGAGATTAGAGGTGTGAGCCACTGCGCCTGGCCAAAATTATATCATTCTTTATGATTTTCTTTGACATAAACCCTGTCACTTACTAACCTCCTTTGAATCTGCTAAAACCTTGTGAAATTAATATTGTCTCTATTCTACAAATAAGAAAAGTAAAGCTCCTCGGGTTCAGCTGACTTGCACAAAGCTATGCAGTTAGATGATAGTGGAGGTTGTCACTAAACTTATTCTTAAGGAATGGTTTGGCTGGTAGATTTTGTTGCTTACAATTTCCCTTTTCTGCTCTGACTGGTACATATATGCACAATTATGCATTATACACATGTTTCCTAGCACTTCTCATGGGCAGAGAAACTAGTTACTTACACTCTAGGACCCATTGTCTCAAATATTACAGTTGTTTGCTTGCCATGGCCTGAAATGCTGACCAACGTGGTCCTAAACTGTGGAGAAACCAGGGTCTTACATCTGAATGCCATATAAGAAGCTGACATTTATCATGTGCTTACTGTGGGCCAGTCACAGTGTAGTTTTAGGTACATTAACTCATTTAATCCTGCAGTAACCCAGGAGATGGGTATTGTCATCATCTCCATCTTCTGGGTAAGTAAAAGGAAGCATAGGCAGGTTAAATGCATTTTCCAAGCACTCACAGATAGCAGGTGGGGCCGGTGGCATTTAACACCAGGAGTCTGATTCAGAGCATGCCATCTTCACATGCTTGGCTCTTTTTTATTAAACCAGAGGGCTGGTGAATTTATCGGGCTAGCTTGTTGGCATCCTTATCTTGAGAGGAAGGAGCTTAGGCAGCAGTGGTGTGAGCACATCAAAGCAGAGACAGACCAAGTAAAGGAGGGGGATGTGGGCACGCTGGTCACAGGAGATGGATGGGTGTCAGGTGGGAAGAATAGGTGAATTTTTTTTTTTTTTTTTTTTTTTTTTTTTTTTTTTTTTTTTTTTTTTTTGAGACAGAGTCTGTCTCTGTCACCCAGGCTGGAGTGCAGTGGTGCAGAATGGGTGAATATTTTAAGGAGTGGCACAGATCAACAGATTTTAAATCAGTGCTTTTCAGTTTTTCCTAGGATCAGGATAAATATATATCTAATTTACTTTGTTTTTTTCACCTGATACACACTGGAGTTCCAGAACATAAATCGAGGAAAGTCTGGTTGGAAGAAGGAGTAAGGGAATTCACTGGAAACTGTGACACAAAGACACTATTCTTGCTTTAAACATTTTTAGGGTGTCTTTGTGGGGCTTTGGAAATGATCAGGGGAGGTTGAAGGCCCCTCCACCCCACCCTTCTTTGGGGCCTACATGGTATCTACCTGTCAATACTATTCAATTTTTTTTATTTCTTATAAAATATTCCTGGCTTTGTTAGAAGAAACTAGTTGTGTGTTGCATATTTTCAATCAAAAATGATTTACTTCCATTACCTATGAGTTTGTGGAAGCAGTCTACGACCTTCACAGTCTTCAGCAGCATGGAATGAAGCCCTTTGTATTATCTATGTAAGTCTTTAAATTTGGTATTTAGGTTAAATACAAAATATAGTTCCTAGCATTATTCCAAGGTCACTATTCACGATGGAAAAATGTTAAAAGCATAGAAGTAATGCATGAAAAATCCATTATTAAGAGCGGCACCCCCTTATCTACAATAGCAGTTACTTTAACACGATTTCCTTGCATTGTAGTGACATGCTATTGCCATCACCGCTAAAGCTCTGTTAATGTTTCCATTATATAGCTCTATTCAGGGTTTCCACCAGTTTATAATTCACTGTATTTCTGGGCTAAACTTTGGTTTATGGTAATCTCAGTTTAAAAACTTCCCCGAAGAAATTAGAAACATATGAATGAAAATGTGCAGCCCATCCTGTTTCTTGCGCACAGGGGAGCAAAACACCTTCTCGTTTGGGGGATTTGAGTGGGAAATTGATTTTTGTCTTTTAATCAGTTGTGACCAGGATTATAATGCTATTAATGCAAAAGCATGCTGAACTAATTAAGAACCAGAGAACTGGAAAGGATCCTAGGAGGTCTCCAATAGGCAAGGTTATATCAGAACTTCCCAGACAAATGGGGTACAATGTCCAAAAAGCCCCGGGAAAGCCATTCCACAATTGTTATTGCTAACTTGTTCCATTGTTTAACAACCCCTACTGTCAGGAATTTTTTCCTTATGTTTAACTCAAATCCTTGCAGTTTAAGCCAATTTCCCGCTGCTTTTAGGGGAAATGACAAACAGGTATTTGACATTGCAGGAATAATAACTTTTTTTATTTTATATACGCCACTGTTGGATCCCTCAAAGGCTCAACCTTTCCAATAGAACACTTTTTTTTTTTCCTGGTTCCAGTTTTAAAAGCCTGAATCATTGTCTCTATTTTCTTAAGTATTGGAACCCCATAATAGGCCTTAGTTGAATAACTAGCATTAATCTGCCCTGCCCATTAATGCAGAAATATCTCATGATTTTCATATGACCAATTAAAGTGTTTCAGTCCTTTTCTTGTTTTGGAAAATAAAATTATTTCACTTGAAATTGCACATGAACCCCAAATCATTCTCTACCTCACTTGTAAGAAGAAGTTTGGCTCCAAAATGTGGAGATCTGACATGAATGTAAAGACCTGATTTGAACCTAGGTCTGTCTGCTTTCAAAGCCCTTCTCACTGACCAGTGATGGTGGCGTCCCAGTTTCTATGTAAGAAGGATTAAGGGACAGAATATGCTTGGCAAGGAGGACATGGAGACTTGTCTTAGAGATGCATTTGCTTGTTAAGTATATGGATTTTATATAGATGATTTTCTTACACGAGATTGGGAAAAAAATTGAAATTATAGGATGAAGGTAAAACGAGAGTTTCAGGGGAAGCTAAAACTCTACATATTTCTTTCAGTGCCAGCAAAGCCTTTACCCTGCAAACCTAAAAATGATCTAGTGCCTCTAAAATGCTCAGAGGTGATAGTGATGAGTTGGCAGATAAGTGTTCCTAAGGCACAGAGAGGTTCAGAATCTTGCCCAAGGTTACAAAGCTAGTAAATGGTGCAGCCGGAATTTAAACTTGGGCAGTGTGACTCAGTAGTCTGCATTCTTCACTGCTCTGCTGTGCTGCCTCCCCATGATAGGCACACAGATAATAGAGGGCAAGTCAAACCAGTGCCAGCCTCACAGTAGCGCAAAGGTATGGGGCATTTAAATGTTACATCATGAGAGATGAGCTATTAGGATAGAAATCCAACGTGGTCCCATATCAGGAAAGAGAATGCTTTATTACAGATCAAGAGGGAAAGCAGTCAAAAGATTAACCATGAAATGCAACAATGTGGAAGTGCAGAACACAAAAAGGGGCCACTGAGAGAGGAATGTTCTTGGAAGAGAGGAACATTGTTGGATAAAATGTTGGCTTGGGAACTGATCAGATGACATGGCACCTTTGACATGTTAACTTTTTAATGGCTTCCCTGCTTGGCTCAACTTGGGTAGAATGTTTTTAAAGCAGAAGGGCTGATATGTGCATCTGGGTCTATCCAAAGAGAAGTCTTTAGCGTTTGGGCCACCTGGCTCGGTCCTTGGCCAGAATGTTCATCTTATTATTAAGGATATATGTGGGGCTTATTGAACGTATGATGTCAAGTTCAGAAAGTCAAGACAAAAACTGATCAACACAGGCTGAGATGAAGGATTGAATTTTCCAAGACTGTGTTCTATAAGAAAATGTGAATACTGGTTAACATAAAAAAATTTAACAAGTCAGCTGATGTATCGAAGCAGGACAAAGAGGTCAATAAGCAGCAGGAACTATCATAAAGCAAGTAGGGTATTTAGTTTAAACCTAGAAGGAGCCATTAGTAGGGAGAGATTGGTAGGGGGAGATAAGGAAAATGGAAAATATTCGATAAAATAAAAATATAAAAATACAATTTGGAATGTACACTTGATAAAGGCCCAAATGAGGACTCAAACTGGTTCAAGAAAATTCTCCCTCTCCTCCAAAGACAACGGGAGGAGGAGATGGCAAGCCATCTTCAAATATTAAAAGGGCAGCCACATTGAAGAGTAGTTGTCCAGTATTTGATGTCGCCTGTGTGGCATCACAGTAGAGGCTCTAAACTGCATGACTGGGGCTAGTGATGGGCTGTGATGCTAGTAATTGGTTAGTAATATATTGGTCATCCTACGATAATGCCTCCCTCATTTCCTTATTTACTTGACTTGCTTTTCTGGACTGAGAGAATGAGGTGCAGTGGAAACTACTGCAAGTCAGCAGTTTTTTTTTTTTTCTTTTATGGTAACGAACTTTCACTAATGTCATATTAATGTCATAATTACCCATATGACGGGGGTAGGAGATGGGATAGGGCCTAATAAGATGTCAGTGGTGTGAAATGCTGGGTAGGAGAGCGGATTTCTTCCTGAGTGCCAAGTGTTGAGGGCTATGATGTATGCAGTGCTGTCAGGGTTGCAGGTGACAAAGAAAAACCTAGGACAAGTTAACTGTAACATTCATTTAATATTTGCAGGAAAGAAGTTTCAGAGCTGGACAGCGTTTAAAACAGGATTTTGAGTGCTGGAGGTTCAGAATGCACCCACCTTAGTGAGTATATTAGTTGGTTTTCACACTGCTATAAAGATACTACCTGAGACTGAGTAATTTATGAAGAAAAGAGGTTTAATTGACTCACAGTTCCATTTGGCAGGGGAGGCCTCAGGAAACTTACAATCATAGTGGAAGGCAAAGGCGGAAGAAAAGCATGTCTTACTATAGTGATGCAAGAGAGAGAGAGGGAGCTAAGTGGGGAACTTCCAAACACTTTTAAACCATCAGATCTCATGAGATCTCTCACTATCAGGAGAACAGCACAGGGAAAACTGCCCCCACAATCCAGTAACCTCCCACCAGGTCCCTCCCTTGACACGTGAGTATTACAATTCGAGATGAGATTTGGGTGGGGTCACAGAGCCAAACCATATCAGTGAGCTATATTTATAACCAGAAAAACAGGAAATAATGCACAGAGATTACCTGATTGGTACAGTCCCCTGTTTGCCTTATTTGGGCATAATTTGTCAGTTTTCAGCCTGGGATTGGCTGACGGTTTTGCTGCTATGATTTGACCAGACTCAGTTGCTTGGTTACAAAGATGTGATCCCAGGTTAAGTTACATTTTGTTTACGCATGGAGCTAGTGTACAGTTCACCATGTGCTGAGACTGCTTAGGGCCAAGCTTTATTACTAAAGTACGGAAGCCAGTTTAGGTCAAATATATCTGCTGGGGAGGTGCTTGGTTGCTGCTGGGTTGGAAAAGTTGGTCCTGGATTATCTGGAAAGACTCTTAAAGGCCCTACTGCAGCAGAAACACTACTTTCTGTGCAAAGAAGAGCTCTTTTTCCCATCAACCAACATATGTACAATTTTTCAAATAAAAGTTATCTAGGGAATATTGTTTTCTTTAAGTCTCTGAGCTTCCTTGGGAATTAAGGGTTTATTGCAGTTGGAAACCTGCAAACAGGTTAAGCACTATCTGTAGGAATAGATGAAGAATCATTAACTAGTTCCATTGCGAATATGAAAAGCATGCAGGATGATTCATGATAGCCAAACCATCTGAGATGGGTGGTTTTCCTTCCTCTTGCCTGAAGGTTTTCATTCCTTTTGAATTGCCATGTACACCACTATGATCAAGGAGTCCTTCCTTAGGTCTAATTTTAATTCATTCTGAGATCTTTTAAGCCAAATTTTGTTTGCTCCCTTTCTGCTCTTGCTGCCTTGCCAATACAAATAATTTCTGTTTGTTTGTAACTATTGCTGATGTTTTATTGCTATCATGTCTGCAGCGGTTTATTTGGAAGAATGCCATTCATTCTTTAAAAATCAAAGCTAGTATGCACATTTTTCAAGAGTCAAAATTGTTCTATGTTTGTGGAGCCACTCATACTCCCACCTTTCCTCTTCCACTCCCCTAAAGCACCCACTTTCTCGGTTCTTCTGATTATTTTGACATCTTTCCATATCTCTAACTGGCAGACTTGGTATATCTACATCTTGATATTTCTTTTTTTTTTTTTAAAGACAGAGTCTTGTTCTGTCACTGAGGCTGGAGTGCAGTGATGTGATCTCACCTCACTGGAACCTCCGCCTCCTGGGTTCAAGCGATTCTCCCACCTCAGTCTCCCAAGTAGCTGGAATTATAGGTGTGTGCCACCATGCCTGGGTAATTTTTGTATTTTTAGTAGAGACAGGGTTTTGCCATGTTACCCAGGCTGGTCTTGAACTCCTAAGCTCATGCAGTATGTCTGCTTGGCTCTCCTAAGGTGCTATGATTACAGGTGTGAGCCACCACACCCAGACTGATTATTCAGTTTTAAGCTCATCCACATCTTTCATATATCTTCACATATAGTTATTTTATAATTTTGGTTAGATCAATATTCCAAGTTTACATCACTGAGACCACACAAACAGTGTTTTCAGGATGTCCAAATACACCCCCTATTCCATCCATTTGTCTTTGCCCCTGGACCTGCGTCCATCTGGTCTGGTTGCCATCTCCACCTGAGGCTCAGCTGTCATACTGGGATCTCTTTGTATTGTGACTTGGAAATTATCTTTGCTCCTCTCCTATGTCGGATCTTGTTTCTTCTCTGTATTAGTCCATTTTCTTTTCTTTTTTTTTGCTTTTTAGTTTTCTTTGTTCTTTTTATTATACTTTAATTTCTAGGGTTCATGTGCACAATGTGCAGGTTTGTTACATATGTATACATGTGCCGTGTTGGGGTGCTGCACCCATTAACTCGTCATTTACATTAGGTATATCTCCTAATGCTATCCCTCCCCCTCCCCCGACCACGACAGGCCCCAGTGTGTGATGTTCCCCACCATGCGTGTAAGTGCTCTCATTTTTCAATTCCCACCTATGAGTGAGAACATGTGGTGTTTGGTTTTCTGTCCTTGCGATAGTTTGCTCAGAATGATAGTTTCCAGCTGCATCCATGTCCCTACAAAGGACACAAACTCATTCTTTTTTATGGCTGCATAGTATTCCATGGTGTATATGTGCCACATTTTCTTAATCCAGTCTGTTACTGATGGACATTTGGGTTGTTTCCAAGTATTTACTATTGTGAATAGTGCCACAATAAACATACATGTGCATGTGTTTTTATAGCAGCATGACTTATAATCCTTTGGGTATATCCTCAGTAATGGGATGGCTGGGTCAAATGGTATTTCTAGTTCTAGATCCTTGAGGAATTGCCACACTGTCTTCCACAATGGTTGAACTAGTTTACAGTCCCACCAGCAGTGTAAAAGTGTTCCTATTTCTCCACATCCTCTCCAGCACCTGTTGTTTCCTGTGTATTAGCCCATTTTCATACTGCTATAAACAACTGCCCGAGACTGGGTAATTTATAAAGGAAAGAGGTTTAATTGACTCACAGTGCAGCATGGCTGGGGAGGCCTCGGAAAGCTTACAATCGTGGTGGAAGGCAAAGGGAAAGCAAGACACCTCCTTCACAAGGCGGCTGGAAGGAGAAGTGCCAAGTTAAGGTGGGGAGAGCCCTTTATAAAGCCATCAGATCTTGTGAGAAGTCCCTAATTATCACAAGAACACCATGGGGGAAAAGTCTCCATAATTCATTTGCCTCCACCTGGTCTCTCCCTTGACACTTGGGTACTATGGGGATTACAATTCAAGATGAGATTTGGGTGGGGACACAAAGCCTAACCGTAACACTCTTCTCCATCTTCCCTTTCTTGGTTTACTACCTCATTTTGGTGGTGCACATCCTCTAATAGCTTCCTGAGTTCCTGAGCAAGGTAAGAGGGAAGACATTTTGAGTTTTACCATGTCTGACAATGCTATATTCATTCTTGTATTTATTTGTTAAATTTGATGAGACATAGAATTTTAGGATTTTTTTTCTCTCCAGGGTTGAATACATTATTTTATTGGTTTCTAGCTTCTAGTCCAAAGCCTTCTGTTTCTGATTCTTAATACATGACCCATAATCTGCCATCCCCAGATGGTAGGCTCTCACCTTTGTCCCCACCATTCTGAATTTTCATGATGATGTGCTGGAATGTGGGTCTGTTTTTATCTTTTATGCTTGGCAATCAATGGGCCCTTTCTATCTGAAACCAATGCTCATTCCGAAACTTGTTTTTCAGATATTGAAGGTCCTATATTGGTCTTGTACATCCACATATCCTTTCCATTTCTATTTCTTTGTCTCTCCCTTGCTCCTTAAGATTTTGTTTTTGTCTTTAATTTCTAACCCTTCTGTTGAATATCGTCCTCCCTGGTATCATGCTTTCAATGCCTAAAATACTTTTAATTTTAGTTTGTTTTCTGAAATCTTTAAAACATCGTATCCTCTTTTTGCTCATTGTTATGTTACTTTCTCTTTTTTGTGGGAATATGAATGAGTTTATTTGACTATTTCTGTCCTTCCAAGTTGCCTTTTCTTGTTGTGTGTTGTCATCTCTATCTTTCATGCTAGAGACTTTCCCGGTGTTGCAATTTTCCTTTTTTTTAAGTATTTAAAAGAGTGAGATTCTAAAAGCTTATTGGAGCTTGCCTATTGGGAAGTAAAGTTTTGGGTGATGTGACTGGGCCACTTAGTTGGGGAAGGTATCACTTTAGGATTTTTCAGTCTTTCCTTTTGGGAGACTGTGGTATCCTGTGGAAAAAAATGTCTTTTAATCTGTTTCCTAGAGGTGAAGCTGCCAGAATTCTGGAGCCACAAGGGAGACATCTGGGGAGAGAGAGGTCGGGAGAGGTCAGGGAAAATTGGGGTATGAAAGGTGGGAGCTGTGGGTTCCACAGCAGCCAAGCCAATATTCGCATCCACTGGTTTCTGTATGACCCCACTCAAATAAGACTGGTGTTCCATGCTCAAATACATTTGGTGTTCACCCAGCCCAAATACTTTTTCAACTCTTTTCTAAGACTGAATCTATGATTTTTTTTTTGCCTGGTGGATGAGGAGCAGTTTGCCCTGATATGCAGAAAGGGAGAGCTCTTTTTAAACCCACTTTTATTTAATCCCATTTATTTGGCTTTTTGAGTTCTTTTTAAATACACTTTTATTTAATCCTACTTATTTTAGCATCTCTCTTTCACATACATTTCCAGAGTTATATGATAGCACTAATTGTTGAGCCTTTTGGGATGTGCCACCAGTTTTTTGCTTTTCCCCATGCTATATGAGGATTCAGTTTTCTTCCAGTAGGTAAGCCATTTTCATTTTTCAATCTGCCTTTCAGCTTTGAAAAATTTGCTTCTAATGTATCATCTTCAGTTCTTCCTGTTCTTGTGGATTTTAAAAAATCTACAAGGGTTCTTTACAAATTGTATTCATTGTCTATTAATGGGAACAGATGCATGTATTAAGTCTAGCATCTTTACCCTGAAGTGCTTTGCAGTTTACTCACTTTTCCTTGGGTAGTGAGGCCAGAAGTTAGAAGATATGAGAGAGAAACAGCATTCAACCCCAACCTTTAGTATCTCATCATTTAAGGAATTGAAGGTGTGTTGTAAAGAGTTTGAATGAGCCAGTATTGTCCTTAAATTTAGGGAAAACATGGTTGTCACCAAGGTTTCAGTGGAAGGTTGAATTTTCCTGTGTATAAAAAAGCCCATTGGGAGGAATGACAGCAGCGAGATGGGGTGACATAGGAAATCTCAGTTTCCACTCTCACCACAGAAAGTTCAACTATTATAGCAGCTACCCATAAACTACAGCATTATTTTGAAAACTGTAACACCTAGAAACAGCCGGAGACACCCACATGGTATGTAGAACTGAATTAAATCTGAATTTGAATGGTAAAAAGATCAGTGTTACTCCAACTGTGCTGCCCCCTCCTCCAAGTTGGCACAATGCCAGATGAAGAAATTCTCCTTCAGTTCACAGTTTCTTCATGGGGAAAACAGAGCTTGAGGCAGTCATCCAGCTTCCCTAGCATCCTAAGACACTTCCCAGGAAGCCCATTGCAGACTAACTTCAGGTAAACACTAGGGGAAAGGGCATGACTTGACCACCCAGGGGGTCAAGTAGAAACAAAAACAATGACCAGTGTGTGGATCTTGGTGGTACTACTGTGTTGCTGCCAAATTCAATGTTTGATTCGGGATATCAACCTAAATGCTTTTGCCTCTGGCGGAGCTACACCCAACCCAGTGGAGCAGGCACATAAATCTGTGTATGCTAGGTCACTAAGGCATTCACAGGCATCACTGATGTTGACTACAGCTGAAGAAACTTCATGGAGACTACACTACTGCACCCACCTGCCACCAAAGCCATGTCACCCTACCCAATTGACATCCTAGGAGACATCTGCAGCCAAAACCTTCCCATATGACAGCTACTTATTAAATTGGAAGAGGTGAGGTGAACATTCAGCTAGGTGCACAATTATCAACGCAGGGACACAAGAAATATGAAAAAGTAAGGAAACATAATACCATTAAGGAAACACAATAACTCTCCAGTAACTGTCTCCAAAGAAAGGCACATTTATGATTTGCCTGCAAAAGAATTCAGAATAATAATCGTAAGGAAACTTAGTGAGTTACAAAAGAATGCAGACAAACAATTCAACAAAATCGGGAAAGCAATTTATGATCTAAATGAGAAGTTCAACAAAGATAATGATATCATTAAAAAAAAAAAAACCAGAAGTCTTGGAGTTGAACACTTCAATAAAAAATTAAATAAAATTTAAAGCTTCAAAAGAAAATGAATTTAAGTGGAAAAAAGAATTTCTGAACTTGAAGATAGGTCTGTTGAAATAACCCAGTCAGAGGAATAAAAAGAAAAAAAGAATGATAAAGGGCAAAGAACACCTATAAGACTTATGAGAGATATGATTAAGCAAACAAATATTCACATTAAGAAAATTTCAGAGGGAGAAGAGATGGAGAATGGCACAGAAAAGTTATTTGACAAAATAACATCTGAAAGCCTCCCAAGTCATGGGAGAGATATAGATATCCAGATCCATGAAACACAAAAAACCCCAATTATATCAGCCCAAAGTAGCTCTTTTTGAGGCACATTGCAATCAAACTGTCAATAGTCAAAGGCAAAGTATTCTAACAGCAGCAAAAGAAAAACATCAAGTCACATAGAAGAGAATCCTCATTAGACTATCAGCATATTTCTCAGCAGAAAGAGAATGGAAGAGCTTTCTGAAGAAAGCTCAGAAGAGAATGGGCTGATATATTCAAAGTAATTAAAGAAAAAAAAAACCCTGCCATCTAAGAATACTACATCCAGAAAATCCTTCAGAAATGAAATAGAAATAAAGTATTTTCCAGACAAGCAAACACGGATGGAATTCACCACTGCTAGACTGGTTTTACAAGAAATGCTTAAAGAAACTACACAAATACGTGGAAGTTAAACAACATACAAACAACATACTCCTGAACAACAAATGAGTTAATGAAAAAATTAAAAAGAAAAATTTGTTGAGACAAATGTTGAGACATAACATCTCCAAACTTATGTGGCACAGCAAAAGCAGTTCTAAGAGGAAAATTGACAGGCAGTGAATGCCTACATCAAAAAATTAGAAGGGTCTCAAATAAGCAATGTAACATTGCACCTCAGGAGTTAGAAAAACAGAACAAATGAAAAACAAAAATAGAAAGAGAAATAATAATCATCAATGCAGAAATAAACAAGTGGAGACAAAAAATATAAAATGATATAAATATGTAAAACAATATAAATACAAAATAAAGAGTTTGTTTCTTGAAAAGATTAACAAAATTGATAAACTTTCAGCTAAATTAAGAAAAAAGAGAGATGATTCAAAAAATAAAAATCAGAGGTGAAAAAGGAGACATTATAACTGATATGACAGAAATGCAAATGATCATATGAGACCATTATGAACAACTATTTGCCAATAAACTGGAAAACCTGGAAGTAATGGATAAACTCCTGAACACAGGAAACCTACCAAAATTGAATCATGAAGAAATAGAAACTCTGAACAGACCAATAAAAAGTAACAGGGTTAATCAGTAAAAGAAAGAAAAAGTCTCGCATTAAAGAAAAGTCCAGGATTTGATTGCTTTACAGCTGAATTCTACCAACTAGTTAAGGAAGAAAGAATTAATACCAATCCTTTGCAAATTATTTCAAAAAAATTGAAGAGGAGGGAATTCTTCCAAATTCATTCTATGAAGCTAGCATTTACCCTGAGACCACAACTAGACAAGGACATAACAATAACAACAACAAACTACAGATCAGTATTCCTTACTAAAACAGATGTAAAAATTCTCAACAAAATAATTGCTAACTGAATTCAATAGTACATTAAAAAGATTATTCACCATGATCAAGCTGGTTTCGTCCCAGAAATGCAAGGATGGTTCAACATATGCAAATCAATAAACATGATACATCGCATTAACAGAATCAAGAACACAAATTATATGATCTAGTCAATAGCTGCAGAAGATGCATTTGATAAAATTAGCATCCATTCACAATAAAAGCCTCCCAAAAATTAGGTATAGCAGAAATTTACCCAAGCACAGTAAAGGCTATATATGACAAAGAAAGCTTTTTCTCTAAGACCTGAAAGAACACAAAGACACCTACTTTCACCACTTTAATTATACACAGTACTGGAAGTTTTAGCCAAAGCAATTAGAAGAGAGAAAAATAAAGGGCTTCCCAATTAGAAAGGGGGAAGTCAAATTGTCCCTGTTTGCAAATGACATGATCTTATGTGCCAAAAACCCTAAGAACTTCACCAAGAAACCTGAGTTAGAACTAATAAATAAATTAAGTAAAGTTGGAGGATACAAAATAAACCTACAAAAATCAACAGCCTTTCTATACACTAATAACAAAGTATCTGAAAAAGAAAGCAATCCCATTTACAATAGCTATTAAAATACCTAGGAATAAATTTATCTAAGGAGGTGAAAGATCACTACAAGCAAAGAAAACTATAAATTATTGATGAAAGCTATTATAAAGGAAACAAATAAATGGAAAGATATTTCATTTTCCTAGATTGGAAGAATAAATACCCTGAAGATGTTCATACTACCCAAAGCAGTACTACAGATTCATTGCAATTACTATCAAAATGCCAATAATGTCCGAGCATGGTGACTTGCCCCATAATCCAAGCCTTTTGAAAGGCCAAGGCAGGGAGGATTGGTTGAGCCCAGGAGTTTGAGACCACTTGAGGCAACAGAGGGAGAGCCTATCTCTACAAAACAAAACAAAAATAATTAGTCCCAGCTACTGTAGTCCCACCTACTTGGGAGACTGAGGTGGGAGATTTGCTTGAGCCCAGGAGTTCCAGGCTACAGTGGGATAGAATTGCACCACTGCACTACAGCCTAGGTGACAGAGCAAGATCCCATCTCAAAACAAACAAACAATCACAAAACAAAATACCAATGACATTCTTCAGATAAGCAGATAAAACATTCCTAAAATTTGTATAGAATCAAAAAAGATCTTCAATATAGACATAGCAACCTGGAGGTGAAGAACAAAGCTGGAGGCATCACACTACCTTACTTTAAAAAATATAATACAAAGCTATATTAACTAAAACAACATGGTATTGGCATAAAAATAGACACATAGGTCAATGGAACAGAACAGAGAACACAGACAAGTGATTTTCAAGGAAGGCACCAACAACACACTTTGGGGAAAGGACAGTCTCTAATAAATAGTGCTGGGAAACCTACATATCTACATGAAGAAGAATAAAACTAGACTCTGTTTCTCACTATATTAAAAAATCACATCAAAATAGGTTAAAGAAGCAGGATGCAGTGGCTCATGCCTGTAACCCCAGCACTTTGGGAGGCTGAGGTGGGTGGATCACTTGAGGTCAAGAATTCAAGACCAGCCTGGCCGACATGGCAAAATCCCATCTCTACTAAAAATACAAAAACTAGCCAGGTGTGATGGCAGGTGTCTGTAATCTCAGCTAATGGGGAGGCTGAGGCAGGAGAATCACTTGAACCCAGGAGGCAGAGGTTGCAGTGAGCCGAGTTTGCTCCACTGAACTCCAGCCTGGGTGACAGAGTGAGACTCTTTCCCCAACCCCTCCAAAAAAAAAAAAAAAAAAAAAAAAAAAGAAGACTTAAATATAAGACCTGAAACTACAAAACTACTATATGTAGAAAAGAACATGGGGGAAATGCTTAATGACATTTTGTCTGGGCAAAGTTTTTTCTGGATAAGAACTCGAAAGTACAGACAATAAAAGCAAAACAGACAAATGGGGTCACATCACACTAAAAGGTTTCTGCACAGCAAAGAAAACAACAGAGTGAAGGGACAACCTTCAGAATGTGAGAAAATATTTGCAAACTATGCACCTGGCAAGAGGTTTATATCAAAAACATAAAAGGAACTCAAACTACTCAATAGCAAAAAACCAAATAATTTGATTTAAAAATGGGCAAAAGACTTAAACAGCTATTTCTCAAAAGAAGACATACAAAGTAAAACAAATGGCCAACAGGTATATGAAAAAAATGTTCAAATGACTAATCATCAGGGAAATACAAATAAAAACCACAGTGAGACGTCGCTTTACCCCAAATAGGAAGGTTATTATCAAGAAGACAAAAACCTAACAAATGCTGGCAAGGATGTGGAAAAATGGGAACCCTATATACTGTTGGTGGAAATGTAAATTAATGCAGCAATCATAATGAAAAATAATGTGAAAATTTTACAAAAAATTAAAAGTAGAACTTCTATATGATCCAGCAATCCCACTACTGGATATTTATCCAAAGAAAATGAAATCTGTGTGTTAAAAAGATGCCTGCACTCCCATGTTTATTGCAGCACTATCTGCAATAGCAAAGATATAGAGTCAACCTAAGTGTCCATCAATAGGTGATTGGATGAAGAAAATGTGGCATATATACACAATGAAATACTATTCTGCCATAAAAAGAATGAAATTCTATCATTTGCAGCAAATCGGGTGTATGTGGAGGGTATTTAAACTGAAATAAACCAGACACAGAAAGACTAATAATACATGGTCGAACTCATATCTGGGGTCTATAAGGATGTTCTGATCTTGGATCAAATGTGTCCTGAATGGGGGAGGGGAGGGGATGGGCCAGTTTATTGACATTTGTTGAGTTCCAGGTTGTTCTATTTTCTGGGAATGCAGCAGTGAGCAATGCAGCAGTAAACTCTGCACTCCTAAAGCCTACATCCAAAGGTTCTTTAGTCACATGGAAACTACTGTAAAAATCTCTTCCCCATGCTTCTAGAAACATCTTACAACAATAGCATTTGTCACACCAAACCACAGAGAACCCTGGCATGCAACTGTGAACAGCAGCCCCTGTCTCCGGTATTCCATTTAGGTGAAATTTCATGCTAACCCATTGGAAGCCGTATTGTTTCCATGATTCTCCAATGTCTTTTATTAGATGCTGACTTTGAGCATCAGCTTCTAACATGGCCTAGGGAAGGGAAATGGGTACACGTAGCCTGTTACCAGTCTGCAAGGGAAGTATCCCATCTGGACAGCTCTCCAAGCTAATGCCCACCATCGTCTTCCTCACCAAGGAGCCTTGTAGACAACTTACTTATTGGCTGGCCTGTATATCCTGCAAAGTAATTGTCATAAAGCAAACCTTTCAGAGAAGAAGTACATACCCTCTAAGGAAGAAATGGTCCTTGGATTTGGGCTGGCAACTTGTGAACAAGGTAACATCACTTCCATATGTCTCCTGCAAAGCCCGGAGAAACTCATGCTGCTCACATCAGGGCTCTGGATATTACATGATTTGCTGCTCAGTGGGAAGACATTTAAAATTCTTGAAGGAGAGTACTTGGCATCAATAATCTCAAGTGTGTGCTACGCGTTAGGATGGAGAGCAGAGAGCTGTTTTGCTCAGGGCTCTTCCATTGTGGTGTGTTTTGTGTGGCTGTGCAGCTGCTGTCCTGCATTTTCTGCAGCTGTATAGAACAAGAGACCCAGGGTGGTGGGAAGAAGGCGGGAAACCGGCGCACTGAGTATACCCAGTGTCAGGAGCCATTTGCTCTTGGATATCTTCACAGTTTGTTCCATGATTGAACACCACACATGAGGCCACAGTCAGTGTTAATCTATTTTGTGGAAGTGCATCAGCACTACCTGTGGCTTTGAGGCTTGGGCCTCTTCCCATATCCAAGGATGGGCTGTGCCTGTGCCTACCTTTGTGTCTCCAGGCAGATGCTATAAATGCATGTTCATGTATTGTCTGCATCACTAGGGGAGTCCTAGTACCCCATGTTGAACAGTTAAAGATCTTACCCCACAGTATCCGGTCAGGGAAGGAGCAGAAACTAGAATATGAGAAGTGATAAGTGACACAGTCCTTATCTTTATCTATTTAGGCCCAGCCAGGGCCATACACAGCTAGATACTCCACTGAAATTTCCAGTTATTTCTCTGCCACCCTAGTGGACTACAGGTTCTTTGAGGCTGAAATTACAACAGGTTTACTCTCATATCTCTTGAGAGTGTCTGGCTCTGTGCGGGCTAAATGAATGTGTTATTAGTAGTAATCACAGTGGCAACCAGAGTTTTTTGTGTTGTGCAAAAAGTACTGAACTAGGATCACAGCCACATGGGTTCTGATCCCACCTTTGCCAGTCAAAAGCTGCTAATTTGGGCAAGTCATTTCTTCTTTGGCCTCAGTTTTCTCTTCTGAGGAAAAAAAAAGTGACCCCTCTGGTTTTGTTCAGCTCAAATATTCAGCAGATTAAGCTGCAGGTCCTGATGTAAATTTGTAAATACATCAGGCTTACACAGTTCTTAGTCTGTAAAACCAGAGGAAAAAAATGAAGAGTGTCAGTGATTTAAACTCACACAGTAGACGCAATGCACAGGCATAATGTCACACTTTAGTTGTACAAAGTCAGTAGTTGTTAAAGATAATGATGGTCATTAGCTCCCAGTCATTGGACCACCCTCCCTGCCAATTCCCAGCACAGGGCTAGATGCAACCTTGCAACTTCCCCTCCAGTTGGATTGGCTTGTCTCTTGAGTGTGACTGAGGACCGTCTTCAAAATGAATTGGAAAATTACTTTCTCATTCTTCTCTCCCAGAAAAAGCAGAGTCCGCTGCGGTTCTGCTTTCACGATATGCTTTTTGAATAATATGTGAGCTGATCTGAGACAGAGAATTGTTCTCCCTGGGCGGAGAAACTGACTCTGTCTTCCAACAGCACTTCCATGTCTTGCTCCTTCCAGCCCAAATGCTTTCGTACCCTGGAATCAGGGATCAAGAAAGAGAAAGCCACTTGGGTTTCCACCAACACGCCCACGCCCCTCCACTCTCGGGTCATTGCGGAAAGCCCCAGTCCTGCTTAGGCCATCATTTTGCTCATAGAGGCAACTTTATAAGTCTCAGTTGTGTCAATTAGAGGGCGGCTATGTGAGAGAGGCTGCCTTTTCTTTCTAAGGTCTCTTACTGGGTGAAATATGGACTTCTCTACGACTCTTGGCCCACCTCTGGGCTCTCTGTGCATCTCTCATCTGTATCTTGTGCGTGGTTCTGCTAGTGCATGCTTAAATCACAATTTGAGTGATATGCCCCTTTGACTGTCCACTCTTTTGAGGGACAGTGAACTCCTAGGTTCCTCTAAGGGAGTGAGCCTCATTCCTGTGTGTGTTTTCTGTGCCTGCCACAGTCCAGTAAGTATTTATTAAACTGAGTTAATCTTCCACACCACCCCTACAGTCATCTTCCAGACTGCACTGGGGTTTGGGCACCTTCTATAATCATCCTAGATTGCCTGTAACTCTTAAAAATTTACACCTCAGTGAGAAAAAGAAAATACAAACAAGAGAACAATGCAGCAAGCACTCTCAGTTTCAAATAGACTTGCTTTGGTTTTATTGAGCATCTTTAAAGTACCATCAGGTGTTCTTACATGTAGAGTTATTTTTTTAACATTAGATTATCTGCAGCCTGATCTTTATTTCTGTATTTTTAAAATAGTGCTCCTCAATTTTTAAAGAATTTCATTTTAATTCAACGCAGTATAGGTCCAATGTATGTATTAAATAATATAATCCTATTATTTCATAAATGTGGGTTTTTATTATAAACATCTGAAATAGTCAAAACCTCTGGCACTTTTACTTTCAAGGTGTCACTGCTCTTTTATTCAAAATGAGAAGGGAAAAGAATCACCCGCATTAGACTGGTGAGATCTGACATAGCCAAAAGCCCTTTGTCTTAAGACGTCATTGGGGATGGCTATGTGGTCAATGCTATTAGGATCCCCTTGGAGAGATCGAATAAACACATGGATGTAAAGGAACACTGCACATTTAAGTCTAGAAGGAGAGAAAGAGTTAAGTGACCATCACCAATTACAGCCTCGGAGGGGGTGATTAAGATCCAAATTGCAGGGAGGTTTTTAATTTAGCTGCCTAGAGAAGCCACCCCCAGTTGCGCCAAGCTCATCAGATCACACACACGGCTCCATCTCTTCACCCTGCTCTGCCACTCAGAGCAAATGTATCAGAAAGGGCACCAAATGGATTGCGTGACTCAATACCCTTTGCCTGCATGTCTACTAGAGCGCTCCCTCACCGTTTTATTAGAGAGAAAGAAGTATAGTGTATCAAGTTTAAATTAAGCAAACCAAGATATCAGGAAATAGAGGAAAGTTTAAAGTGTGACTTTGTGCAATTTCTTATATAAATCCTGTGTTATACACGTTGGCAACAAGGTATATAACACGTTATAACAATCCAATGTGGCTGTGATTGTGTTAGGGCACCAGCTCTGGTTTGTGGCTATACGTACTTTCTACTACAGAATTGTCTCCTGTGCCTTTTTCATATATTTCATCTGAAAATCATTCACCCTTCACCAGTCTCTTCCTAATGCTACGTGTAGCCCTAGTGGTAATGCATGTTATACTGATAAAATGTGTGGTTGGTATGAGGAATCACTTGGAAGATGTCTGCCAGGAGTGAACTTCTGGGGGATAATGACATAGTGCTATTAGGGAGAGGGATCTTCTGGTAATAATGCTAATGATCCCTTCCATCTTTGCACTGCTTACGATGTGCCTGGCATTGTGCTGGGTGTTTGACTGCATTATCTCTAATGCTGAAAACACTTGGCATGTGACTTCTGTTATTCCCCAGTACAATGATATTGCACATAGGTGAGAACAATGGGAAACAATGTTTGTCTATAGACATTCTCATGAATGTTACATTCCACTCCTGAGGTACACGGATTGAGAGGTCTACGCATCCATTATTTATATTTATAGGGCCAATATAATTGAACTTCTTCATATTAGCATAAACCCAGTATAAATATTTATAAATTAATGTTTAATTAACATGTTGGTTTAAACAAGTTTCTATCTGTAATATGTAGCTCATGACATTGTAAAGTTTCAGAACTGTATACAAAATGAGTGTTTGTAAAGTTAATAAGCCTAATTTTCATTTGAAAAAAAAAAAGCCAGGTATGAAATCAGGTATGAAAAATGACTCTCTGCACCATTTCTTATGGCTTTCCTTATACTATGTTCTTGAATATGAATGTGGGCCATAGTTAACTGTTTAAGGCCTCTTAATTAAATTAGGAATAATGAAATATTTTCAAGATTCCTATTAAGAACATCTACTGATCAGTACAGTTTATTCTTTTTAGACTAGAGTTTGACTTAATTCAACATTCTGATTACATTGCCCTATCATAGTAGGGTGGCCTCATCAAAATAATGATAATCCTCAATTCAATAGTTTGAAAACAGCCAACTTTTCTCTTTGTTTAATAGGCTCCAAATCAGTAAACTAAATTAATCAGAAAAGTCTTTAGCTCAAGTAATGATGTGTTTTCAATTCAGATTTTTACTTTGTAAATCTATCTATTCATCATGTGCTCCAAAGGAGGGTGCGCAACAATGAGGTCATTTAACTTCAGTTCAACAAAATGTCTGAAAAGATTTGTTATTTCATCCAGACTTACTTTTGTTGACATGTAAAATATTTTTACTCCTTAAAAGCTAAGGATTTTAACTCTTTCTGTTGCAAATATACCCATACACACATGCGTACATATATATATACACACACACACGCATGCATACATGTCTACACACACATAAAAGCACTGAGCATTTTAATAACATATTAGTAAATGTTTTTTAAAAACAACTGTATTATAACCCAAAGAACTTTTATCCTTTATGATCTCAGAAAACTCTCTCTTAATTTAACTGCCTTTTGTATTTCTGGAAGGCCCTATTCTAGTTTTCATTCTAGAATATTCTTATTCATTACTATGTAATCTATTCCTGACCAAATAACTCAGATTAGTTTATGATGAAGACATTCTAACATGAGAAAAAGTTAAAGTTAAGAAAATTGGTGTTATTTTAAAAAATTTTTATGTAACTGAAATCTGAGCAAATAAATGAAGCAGTAATTTATGATTCTCATTTATTATGTTGTCTTTTGACAAATCTAAAAAATTTCATAAATCATAATTCAAGTATTTGATAACTCTTCTTTGAATGTAGGGTTTGGTATAAAGGACTATTTAATGATTTCAATCTGCAGGGTGATATCTGCACATATTGGAAGATCATTAAAACAACACCAAAATGAATTACAGTAAAAATAGATAAGATTTTTTTACCCCTCCTCTAGTTACGACAAAGTGGTGGCCAATACTGTCATATATAATGGGTACTGGTTACGGTTTCTAAAGATTTCAAAAGGTTTATAAATAGGAAGGTAGCACAGGCCACTAAAATAGGGCAAAATAGTTCCAAGTTTTAATACAAAATATTTTTATTTAAATATTGAGTTAGGCTTCCTTAAAGATTGAGCATTTCAGGTAAGAACATATAATTTGCATCCAAATAATTCAAAACTAACAACACTAAATATATATGTTTGGTTATATTAAATTATGTCTATACCTTAGGTTTTAAAAAATATGAAAGAATTCATCTCAGTTGATGCTTAAACCCAAGACATAGTTATTATTTTTCATAGCTTAATACTAAAGAAATTTCACTTATAAAAAATTACGATGGTATTTTTAAAATTTTTAACTTTAAAATTAAAATACGCATTATAATGTTTCAATATAAACAATGAATCCTTTATTTTAGTAATTTAAATTTCCAGAAGAAATTGAAATTCTTTTTTTGTCCTCTATTATTGCCATTTTGTGAGTAATTTTTCATTAAATCAAATACTATGTTAAATATTCAACTAATATTTGTTTAAATTCAGTTTTAAGAAGTGTTTTTCTTTAAGTTTTATACCTAAATGAAATAGAATTCAGAATAATGCACTTAATATTTTTATGTTTAAGTTTTTGTGACTTATTTAAATACTTGTACTGAAATTAATTGAATCAAAGCCATTGATTAGATATTTAAGATCTATTTTAAAAATATTAAGTAGCATTTAACAATAATATTACTTATTTATTTTAATATAGTAGAGCTTTATTTTCCCTTGTCAATATTTTTATGTTTATAGAAGGTTGATTTTAGACACATCTGAATACATTTCTGTTTGTGGACTTAATACAATAAAAGTAAAACAAATCTCATACAGATTTCACAATTTTTACATGGGCTGTTAAAATTAGAGGTATTTTTAAATGACAGTATAATTTTTACATTCTAACTTATAAAAATATGCCTTTCATATTAATAATTCCATGTAATAAAATTTAACTAATATATATATAACACACACATATATATATATTTCAAGGGCAATGAGAGTGGGAGGTAACATAATATTGTAGAAAAGTAAAGCAATATCTTAGAAATTGTTTGCCCTATTATGTTTACTATATTGTAATAGGCATTTCTAAAGGCAGTATTAGGAAGGGCAGAGAAAGTAATGATTTATGGGCTTGGTTTGATTTTATGATTTATTATTTTAAATCATTTATTATTTTAAAATGTTTTCTGTTTTAGAAAATTCTAATAAAATATTACTATTTCAGTTTCTATAGTCCATAATAAATAATGAAATCTAATAAAGTGATTTGAGTATATCTGGATCCATTGGATTAAAAATAAGCCAACATTTTGAGTGACTACTTTAACTAATTTACTCATTTTTATCTATCGAACTTATTTCTACACTTCAGATCCTTTATACAGATCAAACACCAGTTGTAGTTAATAAAGATTTAAATGCTTTTTAAAAAGATGTATTAAAATTCTGAGTTAATATCATGGTTAATAAATAAACCAGGGAAAAGTTTGGCATCTTAATTTTGTTTATTCTTAAAAAGAAATACTGTAGCAGAGAGTTTTGCTAGGAGGAAAAAAATGTGAACAGAATAAAAGTGAATTTTCTGTTTCTCATTGGTTTGTGTCAATACTGGCCCATATGCACTTTGTTTGCCTCTATTTATTTTTGTTACTGAAAGTATTTCATGGAAGTCTGAAAGATTCAATTCATTTTGTTAGTGCTTTTGAAGACTTATTTAAGTATTCTCAGGTAAATAAAGAATAAGAATTTTTAAAAAATAGGTAGTAAACACTTATTAAAGAATGACAAATTTTCTTTCTTTAATTTATAGAATTTCTGGTATATGTTAATTCCATTAAAATGCTTTTTAAAAAGGCAATATTTCCAATGATAAATTGGCATTTGTTTTGCGATTGACTCTTCCTTGTTTCTTAACTAATTTCTTGAAATAGAAATCAGTTTTCCTCATAAGAATGCATTTAATGTATACATATTTTTATTTCTTTGATTTACAAATCCTCAATGCAAAAATTATGTAACAGGTAAATATCTGGCCTTTTTGCATAAAGTATTTTGATAGTTTAACATTTACATATCTTGTTTGATAAATACTAAGCTAATATTCCAGAGTATCTCCATATTTTTTAATGCAAAGTGAACATTCTTTGCTGAAAAATAAATATCACTGACATCCTAGGACAATTTAAATTACTTCAATATCAATTCTATAAGCTTTAATTTAAGACTGAAGCTTAGGTTGCTCACGGTGTAAATTTTTTCACAAAGGTAATTAGTATAATTAATTATTCAATAATTGAAATGCAGGTTAACAAACTTCCATATATAAAAGCTAAAAAAAAAGTCATTCATTCAAACTGTGAACTCTAAGCCTATAAAACTCTTCAAAGAACCCCAAGATATCAAGCAATCTTTTATTTAGCTAAACCTACCCCCCACCTTCACTCTTATTCATACTTAAATACTCAGTATGCTCACAGCTTGGAAAAAAGCTAGAAAGCCTTAATGGATCACTGATTTTCACTAAAGAGGTAGGTGCATATCCCTTATAAATGAATTCAAAACTATTTTTGTTTTAGCATTAATAGTTTTCATCAAATGAAAACAAGCTTCTTAGTGTAGGAGAGTAAAGTCTTGAATAGGGCACTTATTAGCATACCTTTTATTTTAAACTCAAGGACAAACATTCTAAAACAATATCTATTACATTGGAACAATGGTGCAGTTTTTTTCCATTTTCTAATATTCCAGCAGTGGATTTCTTTTGAGCAAAGGGTAACGTAATCAAAGTACAAAGCGAAGGACTCAGTAAAAACAGCAGGAACACATAAAATCAATTTAAGGAAAACAATATTTAATCTTGTCATAGTTTAAAGCTAATGGAGTGAATGTGGTTTAGCCTTTCATTTTTCATGCGGTATATATTCTCGGTTTTGGTGTTATGCCATTGAAAGTGTATTTCTGATTAAAGCTAATGAGTTGCAGATTTAAATTTTGATCTAGCCAACACAGAGATAATATATTTAAAGATGTCTAACTTTCTCAGTAAAGTTATAATCAACAGCAAGAATAATTTTCGATGTCATGGCATACTTTCTCAAGATTAAAAAATATAAAAATCAGGTAGTGCTTTAGCTTTCTGTTTCTTAAGTATCTGCATAATCTCTTTTAGAAGATATACACACGGTTAAATTTGTAACTTCTTCCCTGAATAATCCTGAATGGCAAACATTTCTATTGAATACATTTTTCCTTAGCCTTTGAAAATTGTATGACAATTTGGAAACTGACAATGAAGTAAATTATGTATCCTGACGAAAACAGTAACAAGGCCATTTCAATTTTTAGCTAAAGAAGAACTTCAATAGAATTAAATTAGGAATGATAATAGTCACTATTTTTATGCCAGTGTTCTTTATTTTTTCCTTTTCTACATAAAGAACTAAAAGTCTTCAATATTGGAAACACAAAACCAATCATGGAACAGTCATGATCATGTGTGCAATATTGATTTTATAATTACCTCTACAAAAACAAAAATGTATCTTCCATGAGTGATTATATGATGTTGTCAAAAGAAAACATTTGCAACAAGTGTCACTGTTCTTTAAAAAGCATTTCCATATTAACTGTATGATTGACTTAATTGCCAAATTGCAAAGAAAACTTTTCATTAAAAAAATCCGTAACTTTTGCTTTCCTTTTTAAAATGAAAGTTTTTTTTTTTTTTAAACGATATTTTTGACTACACTGATTAAAATAATTCTTCCCCCTATTTTCTCCACTGTCTTTGTGTTCTTTACCTTGTTACCTTTTGGTATTTTGGTTTGGAAGCTTTAATGTAAGTAGTCCCCCTATCTTTTTGACACATCTTTCCGAGGTGTTGTCAAGTCCAACCCAAGTAGTAATCACACATCCAGAAAGACAGTAGCAGTTTCTTTTTCTAACCTGTTCAGTGAAAACAGGTAAGGACATGAACAAGTATATGATGACCCCACTAGGTCTGCAGCTTTTGCACCTGACATCTGTCAGATAGAAACAAGCAGGAGATGCTCTTATCAATTACAGGAGATCACCGATAACACTGGGAAGTTGAAATGATGAAGAAGGCTTCCTTCCTTTTTTTTTTTTTTTTTTTTTTTTTTAAAAGCATGCCATCTGTAGCTATTAGAAAGGGCTGAGGAAAAGACTTGTAAATGCTTGTGGGAAAAGAAATTCTAAGAAAAATATTGTTAAAAGCATCTAGTCTCCTTTCCTTAACAGTTAGAGATTTAGGGACAGAAAGCTCTGATTAACTTCTATGGCTATAGTTAGATAATAGAGCATAACATAACATACCATACCATAGCAAAATTAAGCACCAGTACCAACAAGTATTAGAGATCTCGACTACCCCAGTTATCTCATTAAATATCAACAGTTGGGACATTAAGGAATATCCTCATTCAAATAGGATTTATTTTTATATTATTTTTCTAGAATAGATTTTCATCCCCTAACCTTGTTACAGAAAGCAAATATGGCCAATGACGATTTTCTTCAGGTATTAAAAACAGTTCTTAAGGGAAAGGAAAGTATTCTGCTAGTGAAAAAGGGAAAATTGTGTACTCTATCCTTCTCTCTAATTTACATGATTTCTTTTAAATAAAATCATTTACTCAGTGACAGTAAATGCGACCAGCAGATGTTTAGTTATTTGTTGAAGCAAGACAGTATATTAACTGATGGAAGTATCAATTGCAGTTATTAAAATAGATGCTATTTAGAAGAACTGTGGGATTCAGAAATAATTATTCATATAATTAGAAATTGGAAATGAGTCAAAGGATTTGTTTTGGCATAAAAAAGACATTTGAAATGACTTTAAGTATGGTTCTACCAAAGTATATCCAATACACATAACACAAACAGTAAATTTGCTGTTTTATTTTGAAGACCATACTGAGTTGAGACCGACTAGATTTGGTGCAAATACAAATCCTGGTAAATTGCGTGTATCCTATGGCAACAGTTTGTTAGGCTATCTTTAAACCTGGATATACTACAAAGTTTAATTTTTTGTCAATTAATATCTTCCATATCCATTTGGCCAAATTGTTGCATATTATTTGACAGGAGTAGTGTATAGAGAAGACATTTAGCATTTACATATTGTAGGTAATTATGTAATTCTCCCTCTTGCCTTTAAAAATATAGCATAAGAGAAAATATCGCAGTAAGTGCTCATATGCTAAGGGAACTCAGAATACATTCTTACACTGCATGAGCATAGGAACTCCTCTGTGAACATATTGCATGAAAATTAGCATCGCCACTGAACTGCTACTTGGATTGAGCCCATCTGAAAAATTTCAAAACTACTGAGAACATACTAACTCTAAGAAAAAACGCTGTCACCAACCCCTGAAAATTAAAACAGTTTTGTTAATCAAAGATTTCATCTCCACATTAAACCGAGGCCAAATTAGGAAGGCTATGATGCGCACAAAAACATTTGTTAAGCAAAGTCAAAATTAATGACAAACAAAATCAAGTTTCCTTTGTGGTTGATTTTCAGGCAGCTGCATCCAAATATAAAAGAGCCATCAAAGAAAGATTTTCATTAATTATTAACTCCGAACAACTTCAGAAAGCAGAGCCCTTAAACCTCCATTGACATCATTCTGCCAGTCTCCTAATCTCTGCGAGTTGTTGGTAAGAGTTGCATTAAACACAGCATGCTACCAATCCTGCCTTTAACAACTGCAACTCCAGGGCTGTACACTGCAGCATGGAAGACCACACGAGAGAAGCTATAATTTCTGTAAAGACATCTTTAAGAAACATTTACAATCTCACATTCTGAATAATCTCCTGGGTTACTTTACCTCTCTCAACCACACAATAGGGTGTCAATAGCCTAATGGCAACACGCAGGATGCAGAAACTCATCCAATTTTTTTTTTTTTTTGGTAGAAGTACAGAACAACTGTCGTGAATAAAAAAATGGTGCCACCCTATAGCTTAACCCGGTTAAATCTACAGATTGTTCCTGTTTTGCTTTTTTTTTTTTTTTCCATTACAGAATGGAAGAAGCAGCACTAGTATAAATGACTTTGATAAAATGTAGAAATATGCAAGATTGTAATGCAAGCTAATATGATAATGCAGGTTATTATGCATGATTATTAGTGTTTTCATGATTTTTCATTGATGTGAAATACTTTTCAACTTGTAAGACACTTTTCCCTGTATTGTGAGTATAGAATAAAATTTAATTTCTATGAAAATATCCTTTCAAGAATATATATTAATATTTACAATTGTAAGTTCAGGTTTCGGCTCCGGACTTACACAATTCTGAGGCCAAGATACAGAAAAATAAGATTTTCGTTAATGTTGATTTTCCATGATTGGGCAAATTGTAGTTGACTAATTCACCACACTAGTGTGCAAGATACAGAGAAACAAAACTCTTATGTAGCATGCTGTCAATCTGGTAGGAGAGATTTCCCTAAAATACCTTAAGATGAAAGTAAAAATAAATAAATACATGTATATAGTCTAAAATTTGATTTTTGAGACTTTTTTTTTTTGCTGACATATCTCCCTAGAAAAAAACCAGCTGTAACATGGCAGTGGGAACTAATATTTTTCAGACCCTTTAGGCTGCACCTCCCCTATCCTACTCCAATCTCTTTTTTTCTCATTCTCTCTCTCTTCTAAAAAACTTATCAGATTACAGATGAGCATCATCTGAACCAAAATAAGTGTTTAACAATCATTAGTGTACCTCTTGGAAAATAACAGCATATTTGAATAAAAATAAAAAAAGCAATCAACAGCAGTAAGAACAGACAACAGACATTTATTAGATGATCAAGTTGATTTATCATAAACTTCCCAACCTTTTAGTCATAATCCATCTGACCACCCGAAAATTCTTCAGATCATCTCCTTATATCACAGAACTGGAATGGTTAGAAATCAAAATGTTAACTTTTCAAACCAATATAAAAAGAACAGGATAAGGAAAAGTGTGTATCTGTGTGATGATTCACATTTAAAGGTTTTATCTCTTTACTCTATTTGATTAAAGGCCTTGTATTGAGTTAAGCAGCAAATCCTGCAGAATAATTAGTGGCTGTTAGTTTTTTTCCCCTGCCCACCCCCCTACCCCCCTTTTAAATGAAAGCTTAAATGGGGGAAAATGGAATGTCAGTCAGAAACTGGTTCATACCAATCATAATAATTATAATCTATTAGAATTAAGCCATAATCATTAGAATTTCTTCTTTTCTCCTACCTTTGATGGCCTGTTTCATCTGTTTCATTAAAGCTGTAATTTTTACAGATGCTCTTGATGTTCCTACGTTTTCATCAGAGTCTAAGACAGCCTAAAGGGAAAAATAGCTCTCTGCCTATAGAAATATATGTTAATACATTAGTTACTTGAAGCAAGCAACTTTTGCAATATGTGTGTGTCTGGGTGTCTATAGTTGTCTTTATTTAGGCCTGTCCAGCATTTTGTTGTGTTCTACTCTTGCCCGGCAGCTGGACCCTGACCTTCAAGTTCTTTTTTTTTTTTTTTTTTTTTTAAGAAAAAGAAAAAAAAAAAGAATTCTTTTCAGATTCCAAGTTCCCCCCCTTCTTACCCTCCCACTGACACCATCCTATTCAGAACCGGAGATAACTTTATTCATCTACACATCATTGTATCAAATTCAATAGGCAAACTGCTTCAACATGCCTCAGAGCTGGGCAGAACAGTTATGTCTTCATTCCCCCCAGCCCCCCAACCAGCCCCCGGTGCAATGAGATTTTTACCACCGTCTTTTCAGGCATGAAATGAGCACAGTTACAAAAAATAATTTCAAACAAGTGTTTTACTACTCTGTTGGGTCACTGTAGATATATTTTCCTGCAAACTCCTCAATTGGATGGAATACATTACTGCCAGGCTGAGTTGCTTAGAATCATCTCTAGATAACACATGCTGGAAAGCAAGAAGGGGATCTGTTTATTCATTAACTTCCATAAACTGCTGATGTAGATTTTGATGAAAAATGTGCTTGCATCCCAAGTGTTTACTTTAGTACAAAATTAAGAGCATCAAATCTTATAAAGTGACACCATTGCTATAATGGATTACACAAAGAACTGAAGGGAAGAATTCTGCTATACCAGCAACCAAAAGCAAATATCCTCTTCTCAGAAAACAAAATAGTATGTCTGTCTGCTGATCGATTTCAGAAGAGAGAAATTAATGTCTTTCAGCCTCCGTCAAGGTTCTACAATATTTTGAATTCACTTTTGGGAGTTTGAAATTTTTAAAGAGAAAAATAGAGCTTACTTAATGTCAGGAACATCAAATAACTGTTTGATGTTGGATGCTCTTACTACAAAATCAGCCTACTGTCTTCAGTTAGGATGACTGAGTATCAGATTAGTTTTCAGGGTGGGAACTGGCTCGCATATGTGGATTCCCAAAGAGGTAGTCAGCAGACTTTAACAGACAAAATCATTCTTTCCTTGCAGAGGTGAATTTACTTTTGAAACCCTCAGAAGGATTCTTTGTAAAACAAGACTCTTTAAGGAGTCCGATATTTAAAACAACAACAAAACAAAAATCTTGGTGAAACAGTTCTAAACTCAACCACACATCCTTATCCATTCCTGGACACTCCCCATCCCCCACATCAGGATGCAAAGCCTGAAAGAAAGTGGAATGATTAAAATTAAATAGCGCATCTAAAGTCCTTAAACCAACGAACCATTATAAAACATTCTAGATCCTGAAGATGGAAAAGGAGAAAGATCTTTTTAAAAGCAGACTTACATCATTGACTAGGTGTTTTCTACCCTAGCTCCTATATGTTTATGTAGAGGGTGTTACAGACATTTGGAAGGATTTGGGAGTTTCAAAAGAGAGAAGTTTATACATTAGTGCTGCAAGTTGCAAAACACTGTTGATATTCAAATGTTTATTGTGCAAAATCTGGGATAAGCTTCAGCATGAGGGCCCCTTTAAGTGCCTACAACTCTTGCTAATTCCCCTCAGCATTGAGGCGTGCACAAAGGCCCTAATCCAATTCCACTTTTTTTCAGAAAGCCTATGCTATTTTCTCTCACATAAACTAACAACACTACCCCATCACACTGCAGAGTGGGTCAAAGAAAAAGCGCTCTCTGTTTATACTTCACCAACACTTTGTGTTTCTTGGGCAAGCATGGCAAGGAACTTTAAGTGGTTCCCCAGGCCCCACGACATCTTTAGGGGGAGAAAAGCCTTCAGGCATGGAGGTGGTAGTTTTTAAGAACAAAAAAAATATAGTGGGATGTTAAGCATTCTCCTCTGTTATCTGGGAAAAGACATTGATCGCTTAAGCCTCATTCTTGCAGTTCTGATTTAAATGATAGAAGTCAGGCATGCTTTGGTAAGGTAGCATGCACATTTTGATAAGGTGGTATTATTTTTCTCTAGAATTGTTGCTTCTCCTCTCTTTCATCTGTCTATCTCTCTCCTTTCCTTCCTCTATATCTTCCTTTCTTCCTTTCTCTCCCTTCACTGCAACCCTAGTACAATTGCCTTTCATTATTTCCTGCAGAGATTTCTTAAGGTCACAGAAACAATGCTCATTATTTATTTTCTCTCAATTACTAGTTCCCATTATCAAAATGAGAAATTGATTCTGCCCAAATTTTAGGTAAATCATTTTTTGCACCTCTGATTTGGGTGGCAGTTTCTAATTTCAGGTAGAAATTCTGCTAAAAAAAATAATACCAGCTGTTTGCAGTGGAAATCAAGCATTTGCCTCTGATTGTGAGTACACAAGTGACCAATTACTCTAGTAATTAAGTAACTGTGGGTGCTATTAGAAATGACCACAATTCTGCCCCAGAAGTGAATTATAGGGGTAGGGATAGGAGGCCAAATTGAGAATGAGTAGGAGTCAGTTTCAGAGTTATGCTTTGGGTGATTGGTGTCATCAAAAATCAAACCACACAGAAGTCTGTGTCCTATTAGAGAAAAGGATGTCTCGCTTCTATTGACTTCTATTCATGATGTCAAACTGATGAAGTGAATATTGGTTAGTTTTGAATATTTCCACATTTCCATAAAACATATGAGAAGAAATTCTGATGGAAAGATATGAGATTAGTGTGTTTGGAACTGAGACAGCAGATCTTTATGTCTCTGTCCTGAAAGACTACTCTGTGTTCAATAAACTGCAATAGAAAACAACAAGATACAGTTGATGCAGGATTTAATAAATCTTAAGGATACTAATCTTTGCAGGAAAAAAACCCCACATTGCTACACAGGGTAAGATTAACCTGTGGCAATATTTGGAATTTTCCTAATGGATCACATCAAACATTTGAAATGATGTCTCTTCTTGACTATATCCACAGTAGCTGGGATCAATTTTCTACAAGGTACCCCAAACTAAACTCTACAGTGGCTGGAAAAAGACATTTTCTATGATTAGTTTGTGTCAGAAGCAAAAAAAGTAAAAATAAAAAAAATCAAGTTGATCATACCTGAGCCTCTAAATCAATCACATTTTAAGGTCTGGTACAAACCCTCTCTATTTTACGTTTGTATATTATCTACACACAAGAACCTTGGTATACTTTTGACTTTTAAAATTTCTTGATTTTTTTTTAAATCTTTGAAATTATTTATAAATACTTTCAACTAGTAAAAAAAAAAAAGAAAGTCTGCATGAAGCAGCCTAATGGTGGACAATTCTGACATCATGAAGCAGAGCAAATCCCTCTCAAATCTGGTTTGATATCTAATGGTCAGCTCTTACATTATCGAAATTAAATCACTTATGTAATTAGCATGGTTTTCAGCCTTGCAGGCCTACTCAGTAGGCAGGCCAAAGGCCCAAATGAACATAGAAATGGATTTCTCTTTTTGCTCAGGAGGTCACTATTGGAGGTGAATCTGCGTTGTGAGCAGGCCACATCTCTTCTACTGGAAAAGGGTGACAGGATCACAATTTCTCCTAAAAATGGCAATGACGTAACTTAAACACAGAAAACATGAAATTATGCTCTTTCAGCATAATAGAAAAAGTCTGTGGCTTGTAACAAACTGTATTATACAGCCTAAGGGTGAAGAGTTCAGACATGAGCCAACAATGCGAATCACACTTGAATCTGGTCTGGATCCCGTTGGTGGTCAGTCATTAAGTCACAGGGGTAATTAGCAAGAGCTTTATTTTTTGAGGCTTTCATTAGTTGGACCAAAGATATGAATAAAGCATTGCTTTCCTCAGGGAAGAAAAAAAGGGAAGGATGGAAGGAAGGAAGAAAGGAAGGAAGGAAGGGAGGGAGGGAGGGAAGAAGGAAGGAGGGAAGGAAGGAAGCAAGGAAGGAAGCAAGGAAAGAAAACACATTTGGAGACAAAAGTAGAGTCAAATATTTAGTCACCAAAATATACTGGAGAGATTGATTGGAAGACAAATGTTGTTTTTGAGCTACTTGTGAAGACCTTTTCTTTCTTCCTTTCCCTCTCTCCCTCTCTCTCTCTGTCCCTCTCTCTTTGAGACAGGGTCTCGCTCTGTCCCCCAGGCTGGATCGTGGATGGCTCACTGCAGCCTCCCACTCCTGGGCTCAAGCCATCTTCCCACCTTACCCTCCCAAGTAGCTGGGACTATAGGCAGGTGCCACTATGCCTGGCTAGTTTTTGTATTTTTTATATAAATGGGGTCTCCCTATGTTGCCCAACTTGGTCTTGAACTCCTGGGCTCAAGTGATCCTCCTGCTTCAGCCTCCCCGAGTGCTGAGCCACCGTGCTCCACCAACCCTTTCTGTTTCAAATAAACCCTACCAGTTTCATTTACTTAGAGAAGGAAAAGAATGCATTTTAAATTCATGTTAAAACCAAGTCAGTGAGATGGAGTGAAGGTGGAATTCAGCATAGGGAGTCAGGGTATCTGAAAGCATTGCCCCTGGGGTTTCTACATCCTGAATGTAAAACTCAGAATGCTGATGTGCTTATTTCACATTGCATGCCTTTATCAAAACGTCTCATGTACTCCATAAATATATACAGCTGCTATGTACCCACAGCAATTTTTAAAAAATTAAATAAAAAAATAAAATAAATAAAACTCAAATGCTTTTGTCGCTGGCATGTATCAAAAGCATATGGGGCCTCCAATTAGGCCCATGGTCAACTGCAGAATCCATGTCCTGCCTGGGTTATAAGTATATTCTTGTTTAATAAGGCCACTACCCTAATGGGCCAGAGGATAGCACTTGTAAGGAGGGAGAATGTTTAGCAGGTCTGAACCTCAAAATTTTCAACATTGAAATGGCCTCTAACACACACGCTTACTTTAGATATAGTAGCATAATTGTAACATTCTCTTATTGCAGTGTAGCATTTATTTTCTTTAATTCAGCATAAAATAGATCACGGTAAAAAAGATAGCGATGAAGTGAGCTGTGACTTACTTGACAAATCACTTTTGTTTTCTTTTTTACTAATTTAATAAGACCCCAGCAGCCATCCTGCTGGGTTGGTGGTCAGGCGTTCTGGGTTCTTTTCCATTTCCTCTTCATTCCCATAGTTGGCCTAGCTCCTGGGGAGTGACACAGCACCAAGATATTAGGAAGGCCTCCTCAGCTGGCCATCTATCACAGGCCACCAAGTCATACTTGAATTCTGACACTCAGGGGCTGCTACCTCATGGTCACTCAGTCCAGTGGCTTCATGGCTTTTATATCAGGTTTGGGACGTGGAAGAATCAGGGGTGACTTTGGGAGTTTCTTTCTGGGGTTTCCCCTTTGAGCTTCTGTTTCGAACATAGTGCAGGGCTCAGTTTCTCCCGCAGAGGCACTGTTGCCACCATCTGGCCTCTTTTAGTTCAGAGAAAGATCTGCCTCAGCCTTCACCTACAGTGCTCCTCTCTTCCCTTTCTTGAACTCCTGACTTCAAGCAATCTTACTACTTTGGCCTCCCAAAGTGCTGAGATAACAGGTGTGAGCCACCATACGTGGCCTTTTCTCTCTTCCCTTTCTTTCCAGGATCACAGCACAGTGTCTTCGTGAGCTTCCAGGACTGCTGGGTCGAAGTCCTCTAGGGGCAAAGAGGTAAGAATAAATACACTAAGTGGATTAGGTATAAAAGGAAAGAGAGGGCTGGGGGCTTTAGTAGCTGGAGAGTAACTGAATGCCTAAAGCCTTCCAAATTCAATGTAAAACACACACACAGAAACACAAACGCTATGTACACACACACCACACACCCATGTGAGTATCCTAGTTTAGCTTTTATTATTATTATTTTTTAAACAAAGTCTCACTCTGTTGCCCAGTTTGGACTGCAGTGGTGCAATCTCAGCTCACTGCAACCTCTGCCTCCCGGGCTCAAGCGACCCTCTCACCCCAGCCTCCCGGGTAGCTGGGACTACACATGCATGCTACCATGCCTGGTGAATTTTTGTATTTTTCATAGAGTCAGGGTGTCGCTGTGTTGCCCTGGGACTACAAGTGCATGCTACCATGCCTGGTGAATTTTTGTATTTTTCATAGAGTCAGGGTTTCGCTGTGTTGCCCAGGGTTTTGCTATGTTTGAGGCTGATCTCGAACTACTGGGCACAAGTGATCCACCTGCCTCGGCCTCCCAACGTGCTGGGATTACAAGCATGAGCCACCACATCCAGCCTTGTTTAATCTTTCACAAAATACAGAAAGAGTCCTTGAATATCTACTTTCAATTCTAGAAAACTTTTTGGATAGAGAAATACGAAAATACAAAGGGCTGGGCTACCTGCTCTGACTGGGATGATAGTGTTGGAGAAATTCAATAGCAAATAACAAAATAAAACAAAATACATTATTAGGCAATAAAAATAATATTTGACACAAGGGTTTGTAAATTTTTTAAATAAAAAATTGCTATTTTTTGTGTTAAGTTTTTTTTTTTTTTTTTGAACCAACTGTAGTGTGTTAACACACTTAGAAATTTTATTCAAATAAGCATTTGGGTGTCCCCTGTTTTTACCTGGCTCTCTGGTGGGCAGTGAGGAGGATATGAATCTGTACTTCCCACAGAAAACACTCACTATGTACTGGGAGCAGCCACAGACAATAAGAAACCCGTGCAAAGTAAGTAATTTACATGCAACACTTAATCCTCAAAACAATTGAGGGAGGCATGATTATCGCGCCTATTTTGCAGATGAGGAAACTGAAACACAAATAGATTTAGTAAGTAACTTGCTCAAGGTCCCAGAGCTGGTAAGGGGCAGAGGTAGGATAAAATTGCTGGTTGCTCTGACCTTAGCTCTTAGGAGTCTTTACTATGGCACTGAGTCTAATCTAATCATTTATATCCAGTAGAATTTATGGGACTAGACCCTGTTCTTTAAGAAACAGACTGACATCAGAGTCTGGGAAAGAGTTTTTTGCTCAAGTTTATGCTTGGTGTGAAGATGAGAATTTATCTGTCCAGACTCTGGAAGGGCCCAGGCTCTGGAAGCACCCAGTCAGGAGGCTTATGCAGCTGCCAAATTAAGCCCAAAAAGATGCTCCCTGGAGCCACTCACTTTCTAACTGAAACACACCAGTCCTATTCACAGGTAGATCAGCCAGCAAAGGCTCATTTAAACTCTGCTCTCGACAGCTTTCTCCCACCTTATAAACTCAAAAGGGGACAGGCAGAAAGGGGCTCACAAAAGCCTCTTCTCCCTGCAGCTCTTGTAATAGGCTCATTAAGCACCCGCCTGGGCTTGTTATAAAATACTTTGGAAGCAGCCAGTAAGTAGCTGACTGTTTGTAACAGATAATATCAAATTGGAGAAACATGTAAAAGCACATACAAAAACAGTAAAATGAGATGTACTCTAATGATACCAGCCAAATAAGCAGGGAAATAATTAGTCACTCTATGTACATGGTTTGGGATTTGTAGCAGAGCTAATTTTATGTGAGGCCACGTCAACTTTTAGCTTTGGTGTTTTATGTATGGGGTAAATAAAAGATGTTCTATGGAGAATCCTGTATCGTAGGAAACAAAATGATGCTGCTGTCTCATTATGGAAGTCACAGATAGTATTTCTTAAACACTGTTCTTCAGCCTCTCTTAAGGGATGCTGTGGAGTGTTTTGATTATTTATGTTTTTCCTTTCATCAGATATGAATTTATGTTATGTAAACGAGTCTAATTTTAAATACAATTATTTATTTATAATAAAAAGATGATATTCATGTTTTTGATGTTAATGCTAAAAACCAGTTTCTTGATTTACAGTTAATTCTCCCAGCCTGTCATCTTCTATGTGGAATGTTAAAGTGGGTGCTGTACAAATATTTGACTACTGTTGACTGCCTTCTGAGAAAGTGCACCTCAAAGGGAGTTATATTTTGAGGGAGAATTTCTGAATTTGAGGGGAGAATTTGGTTTTTTGCTACCTATGAAATAAGCTTTAGCTTATGTATTAAGTGCTCTTACATTCATTTCACTGAATTTTGCTCAAAAAAAAATTTTATTCTTCAGAAAACTATATGTACAACCTCTCTGGAAATGAAACATTTCATATGTTTAAAGATATAAAAGACATAAAGAGATATTTTTGCATACCTCATCAGAGAAGAACCATAGAAGTGTTGATTTTATTGACACAACTGTTGATGTCCTCAATATCTGTTGTTAGACATAATTTTCAGAGGACCCTATTTATTTCCTCGCTATCCCAGTTAGACACATAGGTATGTGAATTGCAGTCTTTACCCACCATTGCCACCCCTAATCCCTGCCTAATTATAAAAAATTACTCTTATATAAGTTTGAATGTTACTTCTTGTCTTCTGATTTGGGCTTCATGAGGTATCCAGATTCTAAAATATGGGAAGAGACAATCAAGTGTGAAGAGGGAGGCCTGACCCTGAATGAGGGCCCCCGACTTCTAGGCCTTTTCCTGCCACTGGTGCCACATCTCACCATGGGTGCATAACCTAAACCAGGTGTCCCTTGAGTTCTTATCTGTCAGATGAGAGGATTGGAGAAATAATTTCTCTGTTGACTTCCAGCCCTAAATTCTATTTTTATAATGTGATCAGGGTAAATTTTACAGACACACAATCTACCATAGGTATCCAGACTGAGCAAACTTACTTCATTAGCTGTATAACTTCTGGAGGAGAAGATGACTTGGTAAAAATAATTACAAATAATCTTTTAAAAATTATAAGGCATTTTACATCAAGTGATATTGGATGGCAGATAGATTTCTTTCTTTAAAAATTATTATATGAGGGGAGGTACAGTGGCTCACACCTGTAATCCCACTGACTCTAGAGGTTGGGGCAGGAGGATTGCTTTAGGCCATGAGTTTGAGACCAGTCTGGGCAACATAGCGAGACCCCAATCTCTACCAAAAATTTAAAAGTTAGCCATGCATGGTGGTGCATGACTGCAGTCACAGCTACTTAGGAGGCTGCAGAGGGAGGATGACTTGAGCCAAGGAGGTCGAAGATGCAGTGAGCTATGTTTGTGCTACTGTACTCTAGCCTAGGTGAGAGAATAAGACTCCAACTCTCAAAACAGTTATGACATGAAATATCTTTTGTTTGCAATGTAATTTAACTGGACAAAGTACCATGCACATCTGAAGATCTCCTTTCAGACAGTTGAACAACTTTGTCAAGATCAGGCATGTACATATTCTTTGACCCAGTAATTTCACTTGTAGGCATTTTTCCTACAGATATAAACACACATATGCACAATGATGTCTATTTACATGGGCACACTGAAACATTGTTTATGACAGCAAAAGATTGAAACAATCTACATGTACATCCAAAGGGAACTGCTTAATAAATCAGGGCACTTATATTTAATAAAATACCATATATTGCTATGGAAGTGAGCAGGTCTTTTCCTATAAGAACTGATATGAAAATATCTTCAAAATGGATATTAAGTGAAATAAGCAAAGTGCAGAATGATGTTCAGAGTATTCCACCATTGATTTTCTTTAAAGTATAGACATGCACGTATTACATGTATATAATATCTCTAAAAGTTTACATGAAAATCTGGTAACCATGACTGCCTGAGGGAAGAGAACTGAGAGTCCAGGGGATAGTGATAGAAAGCTAACTTATTTTTCACCATGTATCAATTCATACCTTTTAAATTGTGTACCATGTGTATTCAGTACTTACTAAAAAAAAAATAATAAAAGCAAATATTTAAGTGCTTTGTATGTACCAAGTATTGTTCTAATGCCTACATGTATTAATTCAGTGACTCTTTGCAATAACCACATAATATTAGAACTGTTACTATGACCTGTATCTAACAGACACATAAAATGAGGCAGAAGAAAGTGAAGCCGTTTGTACAAACTCACACAGTCAATGAGTGGTGAATAATCTATGCAATTCCCTTCCTAAAGCTCTCCTACTAAAGTTTTATTTTATTTATTTTTTTGAGACAGAGTCTCACTGTGTTGCCCAGGCTGGAGTGCAGTGGTGCTATCTTGGCTCACTGCAGCCCCCACCTCCCAGGTTCAAGTAGTTCTGCCTCAGCCTCCTGAGTAGCTGGGACTACAGTCACCATACCCGGCCGATTTTTGTATTCTTAGTAGAGACGGAGTTTCACTGTGTTGGCCAGGGTGGTCTTGAACTCCTAACCTCAGGTGATCCGCCTGCCTTGGCCTCCCAAAGTGCTGGAACTTCAGGAGTGAGCCACGGCGCCTGGCTTCCTACTAAAGTTTTAGAAAATCCCTCGCAGATGCCATATATGTCATAAATGCATACACAGACACATACATACAGGCTTGTTTACACATACAGGTTTATTAAGGTCTCCTAACTTTTCATAGGACTATCCTTTCTCAATATAAATGCTTCTTAATTGAATTATAATAGCACAGCTTCTCACATTCCAGAGTAGCTTCCTAATTGTATGTAGTTCTGCCCAACCTCATGGCTTAGCGGTGGTTCTTTGGCCCATGCAAGAGCAGCTAAACCCACATGGGGATGTGTCTGTTCCTGATCCAACTGTTAGTGTTTGGAGATCCTGTTTCTCCTCATGCTGTCAAAAGTTGAACTTTTACTGCCTGCTCAGCAATGTAATGCTCACTGTCTTTTAAAATGCTGTAGTTTTCATCACTCAAATTCACATACATTTGCCTTTATTGGACACTTTTTTTTTTTTTTTTTTTTTTTTAATCCCAGACAGATTCTTTTGCTGGAGTGCAATGGCGCCATCTTGGCTCACTGCAACCTCTGCCTCCCAGGTTTAAGCAATTCTCCTGCCTTAGCCTCTGGAGTAGCTGGGATTACAGGCATGTGCTACCATGTCGGGCTAATTTTTTCTCTTTTTTTTCAGTAGAGATGGGGTCTTGCCGTGTTGGCCAGGCAAGTCTTGAGCTCCTGGCCTCAAGTGATCCACCTGCCTCAGCCCCCAAAGTGCTGGGATGATAGTCGTGAGCCACCGTGCCCAACCGCACACATTTTTTTTTTCCTAAAACATTATTCCAAAGGTACATTAGTCTGAGCACTCAGAAAATTCTATCAACTACCTGCTTTCTCAGGAACAAACAATTTCAGTTTAGTTATAAATACAGTGGTAATTAAAAGCAAAATTTCCCCCTAAAATCAGCATTTCATTCTTCCCTATAACCACCTGTAAAGAGGACATCACATCATTTACTGACACACTGCTTGCACCCTTAGTAGATATTCAAAAATTGATTTTGTTAACTAATGGATACAGAACTCAGTGCACTTAGCAATGACGAGCAAACTAGTTTCAAACGGAGGAAAGAACAGAGAAGTTGTTTAATGGTTAGGAAAGCTGCATTTATCTTTTGTCCTTCACTGTCTGTTATTTAGGAATTAGCTTGATAATATGAGACCCTTTCTCCAGTATGTTTACTTGCCAGTCATTGCTTCAATTTTGAGTTGTCTCTGCTGATCAACTTCTAAGTTCAGAGACTTACTTCAAGTTACTTTCCTTTTGACTATGCAAGGGCACTATAGGTCTTAGATTTCTCACATAGTGTGCCTTTTTAGATGACTTGCAGCCAGTTTGATGTTGTTACAAATAAAACAGTACAACAAAACCAAAGAACCCTGAAGTCACTGCCCCTCAGGTATGAGTTCAGGACCTCCCAGAAGGGTGGCCATGAGGATTCAGACCTTTGCTAGGGCTGAGAGGAGGGAAGGGAAAGGAGAAAGGTCACACCCATGAGGTTTGCCTTTCTTTCCAGAAATCAACTTTAAGTCTTTGACAGATTACGTTCAGTTGGAGCACACTGGCCTGAGAATGTTTTGGAAGGTGGAACAGAAGTTCGTTTAATAAGCCTTGCAGAAATATATTTTTGGAGATTTTTTAGAGAAACCTGGAAATTCCAGTTTCTTTCTGTTGCTTTCTACTCCCCTTAAAGTATTTCATGAAATGTAGATCTTTTGAAGGGATTTATTCTTTTACCAGGCATGGCATTTGGAAGTTCCTAGTATGAGCACTGAGGTTTTGGATCTCATATCAAAGGGTTTAAAGTTAATGATTTTAAGTATGGTTGGATTTTATTGCTCCTCTGGTGGGCTAAAAACTTCAGCCACTCTTTGACCTCTGCTCAGTCAATTCAATTCCATCTAATGCTCTGTGACTAATATGGTGGATATTTAATCTACTTTGCTGCTGAAATTACTTTTAGAGTCACTTTTTTTTTTCCTTGAAAAACTTCCTCCTGAGAGAAATTGCTTATCGTAAGCTCTAAATATGTTGCGTATTACAGAATACATTTTTAAAAGCTTTTCTTCCAGAGACAATTAAACCTTGTCACTTACTTTGCTATCATATTACAAATGAGACAGGAAAAGTTATATTCTTCTTCTTCTTCTTCTTTTTTTTTTTTTTTTTTGGACAGCTTTGCTCTGTGGCTCTGGCTGGGGTGGAGTGGCATGACCTCGGCTCACAGCCATCTCTGCCTTCCCAGGTTCAAGTGATTATTGTGCCTCATCCTCCCGAGTAGCTGGGATTACAGCTGTGTACCACCACATCTGGCTAATTTTTTGTATTTTCAGTAGTGATGGAGTTTTGTCATGTTGGCCAGGCTCATCTTCAGCTCCCGGCCTCAAGTGATCCGCCCACCTCGGCCTCCCAAAGTGCTGGGATTACAGGCATGAGCCACTGAGACTGGCTGAAAAGTAATATTAATCTAGAAGTAAAAGTAGAATCAAGAGAAGAGTGAACTGAAACTTACCTGATCATGTTATTTATGCAGACATCATAAGTAGCTGTGTCTTAGCCAAATATGTCCTGCAATGTAATTAAATTGGGAGAAAAAAACATCAATGACTATTAGGGTTGTGAGTCTTAAGTAGATTCTTTCACCCACTCCCTTTTTAAGAACACATGTTGCTTTTAAAGGCTCATTTGGAGATAAACGTCGTCTACAGGTTCAACAAGCAGGATAGCGACTGTATTGCGCACTTGGGAAAGAGTGGTCCAAATACTGCCTGAATGGGTATAGAGACATGACATTGCCCTGAAGATCATAGAAATGAAAGTTAATCTTTCTTTTGTCTCTGATTTGTGGTGCGACTCCAGACAAGCCTTTTAAATCTCTGTTCCTTAGGAGAGGATCTCTATGGTACCTCTAGAGCTCCCCTTCTATAGTTAACTTAGATGAAGCCGTGGTCACATCTGTACCTGGGCGCTGATTAAGGTCTTTGCGTAGTCACTTACAGTAACGAGGTTCAGCAGGAGGTGGGCAGAGTCGTATCTTTCCTGGGGCTAATCTTTATTCCTCAGGTACTTAAATATTTGCAGACTCTGCTTTCCACTGTTAATCACATTCAATATAAAGGTCAGATGAAGCCCTCTTCCCAGGGAAATTTGCATTTAGACAGGGATTAGAGCCCTACACTGAGGACTAGTTGGAGAAACTGGAAAAAGCCCTGGAGCTCCAGAGATGAGTTTCCAATCCTGGATTTACCACCCACTCATTCGGTGCCTTCTGTTCTCTGACATTCAGTTTCTTTAGCTAATGAGAGGGGTGGATGGTAATCTCTGATCTTCCCTCTAACTGTTAAAACTGTGGCCATCTAGAAATAAAGACCTTCCTCATGTAGTGGTGATCATGACCAGTTGCCTTGTGAAGGCCAGTCCCAGCCCCAAGTTCCCTCCCCAGTGACCATATCTATACATGGTCAAGCATCCCACAGCAGTGGGTGGGGTGTTAAGAAGAAAATTAGATTCAGGCAAGCCACAGGCAATGTTCTATGCCTCAGTTTCTTGAATTAAACAATGAAGATAGTACAGTTGACCTTCCATATCTGTGGGTTCCACATCCCCAGATTCAACTACAGATCGAAAATATCCAAAAAAAAAAACCCAAAAAATCAAAAAAGATACAAATAAAAATCAATACAGTATAACAATGATTTATACAGTGTTTACACCATATAAGGTATCATAAGTAATCTAGAGATGATAAAGTATAACAGGGGATGTGTGTAGGTTATATGTAAATACTATATTATTTTATATAATGGTCTTGAGCATCTGTGGATTGGTATCCTTGGAGGTCTTAGATCCCATCCCCTGTGAATGGGATCATTTCAGCATCGCAGCTCCTTATCTGTGTATACAGTTGATCAAGGGTCGACCTATCTTATGACTCATCTGACTCATCTGACGTCTGAAGAGGAGTGGAGGAGACTTGGTGTCCAACAGAGTCTAGGTTGGGTTCATGACATGATTCATGAGCCAGAACCACATATTCTTCTCTTTAGACAATCTCTTCAAAAAAATCAACAAAAATGAAGTTTATCTGGGAATCGTCAAATCTTTTTTAAATTTAATGTACCTATGTATGTAAGGTAGTATTCAGTGAATACCCAAGAAATGTACAAATCTCTCATCCATACCTGTGCATGAGCTGTATTCTTCATAGCAACAGAGCTCAGTTCCTCATTGGTAAAATTGAGGTAATAATAGGCTTTATGTCATAGGGTTCTCGTAAAGGTTAAATGACAAGAGACAAGTAAAGTGCTGTAGCTTAAATACAACTGCAGTAGTTAAATACAACTGCAAGTTAAATACAACTGCAAGTAGGTTACTGTAAGATGTTTAAGATAAAAGTTCTTCCAGTCAGTTTTTCTCTTAATGTAAGTGCCTGTTTGACTTTACCTGCTACTTTTGTTTAATAAAGTTTGTATGTTTCATTTTAAAAAAAATCAGTCAAGGGTCAACTGTATACACAGGTAAGGAGTTGTGATGCTGAAATAAACCTAGATAGTGTTCAGCTTAGCAAATACTTGGCATATGTTTATTTCCCTCTAACTCTCTATTCTCCACTACCACGTTTCAGACATTATTACTTCTACCATTCTCTTCTAAAAGTGTAAGACGAGTATATATAGAAGATTGAACTGCTGGCCCCAATGTTTCACATCCTTCCTATCCATATCGCACTCCCTAAAACCCATATAACTGCACTTTCTCCAACAGGAAGCATATATTTCACACTTGGTTTTGAGTTTGGTCATGTGACTTAGTTTGGGTTGTTGCCAGATGTGACTCCAACAAGGGCTTGAAGTGAGATTTTGCAGTGGGGCTTGTCTCATGGGTTTCTACCATTGTCATGAGAAAAACATGTCCTGGTTGACTACAGGTTCCAATAGGAGGATGAGAGACACAGGACCTGAGATGCTCCATGAGCAAGAAATAAATAGTCATTGTTTTATGCCCTGAGATTTTGAGGGTGTTTGTTCTGCAGCATTATTGTGACAATAGTTGATCAACTGAGCTGCCTAAGCAAGAGGCAGAGAAATAATAAAATTAGTAATCTCAGTGTTCACTAATATATATTAAATGTTTACCATGGTTTAGTTTTAAGCTACAGCACTTTACTTGTCTCTTGTCATTTAACCTTTACAAGAAACCTACGAGATAAAGCCTATTATTACCTCAATTTTACAAATGAGGAACTGAGGGAGAGAGGTTATGTAACTTGTTTGAAGTCACATAGCAAATGAGAAGCTAAGGAGAATTCTTTTCTTTTTTTTTTTTTTGAAACAGTCTCACTCTGTCACCCAGGCTGGAGTGCAGTGGCGCAATTTCGGTCACTGTAAGCTCCGCCTCCTGGGTTAACATCATTCTCCTGTCTCAGCCTCCCGAGTAGCTGGGACTACAGGCACCCACCACCACACCTGGCTAATTCTTTTGTATTTTTAGTAGAGACAGGGCTTCACCGTGTTAGCCGGGATGGACTAAGGAGAGATTTTAACCCAGGTAATCTGGCTGGGTTCAAAAATACCTGTTGTCTTATAATATTTTTATCATCATCATCATCATCATCATCAATAATAACAGTAATA